>NC_083346.1:46291170-46937595 GCF_019175385.1 Lycium barbarum | reverse complement strand
TGCTTGCGTCCCGCCAGCAGAACACTCAGTCCTTGTCAGGGAACATGAGATTTAATAAAATATGAAAGGATCCAGTCATTATGAGAGATCGTCCGGGACATGGGTGGAGTGATCCTCATCCTACGGTGGCTGCGTAATTTCAGGCTATCTGAAGCCTTCCTCGGTAATTAAAGCAACTCCCAAAATCATGAACATGTAAAATAAGTGACACTTGCTGCCCATGGTTTTCATGAATATAACTTGCTTGTACATGGATATCATAAATTATAGCTTGCTTGCATGAACTTGTAAAACATGTATAGTATTTTCTTGAAAATAGCATAATATATCATAAACTAGCATGCATGAACCCATGGAATGAGATATATGGATTTTTCATAGATTACGGACAAATTCTTAATAATCATAAAGAAATATTAAGAATTCAATGATGGAATTATAACAATTCATACATAATATAATCATGGACATGGACCTAGGGTTATCATGAGCATGGCATAGAAACCCTAGTTTTCGTAAAGAATCATAATTTATGGATTATGAGGCGTGGGGAAGAACAATGATGTTCAAACACGTAGATAATAACTCTACATACCTTAGTCGCTCCAAACTTGAGCTTTGAAGAAGATTTCCAAAATCTTGAATTCTTGAACCTTGAGATGGGTTTTCTTGAAAACCCTAGTTTAGGAATGATGATTTCTTGTTTAGATTATTAGAGTATATGTTAGAATTGAGTTGGAATAATTAGAGTAGGCTTACCTTGGTGGTCTTGATGATGGAGGAGGGTAGGAGGTCGTTCTAGGGCTTGAAGGAATGAAAAATAATGATTTGAACTGATATGGACGAATATATACTGTTCTAGAAAATTGAATTTTACGTCCATCAAAATACGGGCCGTATTTTGAAATACGGTCCGTATTCTGTATGGACTGCACTGTGTCTCTTCAGTAAAATGGTCATAACGCTTTGTACAAATGTCCGTTTGACCCCCATAATATACCGTTGGAAAGGTATTTCAAAGCTATACAACTTATATCAAGGAAGTTTTCCCAAATTCCAAATACGTTTTGAAATACTGGCCATATTCCGTTTTTAACAATGTAGCCTCCAAATGTCAAATTCCAGAATGCTCAGAAATCTTTAGTACCAGTTTACGACTTGAAATATGGGTCGTATACTGAAATACGGTCACTGTTCATGGGCGTAAACCGCCATCTTACAACTGAAGAGGAAATTCCAATTGCCACATTCTTTATCTGGTTTTCTAAGTCTAGGATCATGGTCAAAGCTTAGGTTAAAGGTATGAGGTGTTACAAGGGCCCCCAAGCTCTGAAGAAACGACATCAAGAGTAACTGGACCCCTAAAGTTGGCGGATCACAATTTCAATATCGACATAGCGGAGCTCGTGGCGGTAATGAGAACTATGAAGGAAGCGAGGTTCCCTGATCATATCCGGACCAATCTGGATAAAAGTAACACGAGGCTCTAGTGCCACTTTCATAGCACGCATGGGCATGCTACGGAGGATTGCAAAAAATACCGAAACAAGAATATAAGGAAATAAAGCAATCACGGCTCCTAAACACATGTGTACAAAATAAAAATGGAGCGACATTTTGACAAAGGGATCTTAGGGCGAATGAATCCCCCTGTTCAAAAATCTCCCCCTCAAAGGATCGGATAGCCTTACATCCGGTCCACAGCTATCAACAAAGTAATAATGGCAGGCAATGGAGAATTTGTTACGAAAAGCTTTATGAACAACGCGTTATCATTCTAGAAAATGGAAAAACATGCAAAAGAAAGAATAAACAGGTTCGCGCAAATAGCAAAGTTACTTTACTTGGACAAAAAATGAGGGCACCACCCAAAAAGGGACAAAACCGTTATTAATATGTTCAGAAAGCCATAAAAAAGGATCCAACTAGAAAAGCCTGACATTAAAAACAGAACAAATTCAGGAGTCAGCAATACTGATTGGAGGCCCGAATCCATCAACCATGGGAGGGGCATCATGACCTCTGTATTCTGGAGGGATGGCAGCAGTCCCCGAAGGGATTTCTTCGACAATAGCTTTCTGAGGTCTGTTTTCCTCACCATTCGCAGGGACTTGCTCCTCAGCTCCCCCAGGGACCTCCTCTTCACCTCCTTCCTCCAAAGACAATCCCTCGCCTTCAGATGACGGGGCACGATCATCGATCGGAGGCTGGACAAGCAAAGTCTTGGCAGCTGTTTCCTCCACGGTCAATGCTGCAGCAATATAGGCATTGATATCAACTATCCCATCTAGAGCCTCTTCAAGAGCAATCCTGCGGCCTCGGTACATTGCATGGGCTTTTTCCAGAGAAAACTGTTTCCTCAGAGCTTGCATACGGGCATCAATATTAGAGTACCTCAACCAACTCTTCTCGACCTTGCTCCGGAGGGAGGCGTTGGTACCAGAAAGGCGCTGATTGGCCTCAACTTGTTTCTTATTCTGGGCCATATGGGCCTAAAACCTCTCCTCAAAGGCAGCCCGGGCTTCTTCTGCGGCCGACTTCTCTTTCCTGCACGCCTCTAGCTCAGCTTCCAAAACCATGTCCCTCTCAGTTAGGTCGGTCTCTCTCTGTAGAACAGTAGCATAGTGTACTTTATGAGCCTCCTACTTTTTCCGCAGCTCTGCGAGATCAGAATAGAATTTAGCAGCCTCCTCACTGTGAATCTTCCTATCATGCTCCGATATGGCCAGCTTCTCATGCAGCTCCTCTGGGGACACCAGCTTTACCTCCAAGGCAGGAAGACGCTCTTGTAATTTATGGTATTCTTCCCATTTTTCCCTCTCCTCAATGAGTTTGCGTTGGAGACCCTCCGCCGTCAAGTGTTGGGTCTAAAAAACAAAAGAAGCATTCTAATATCATAAATTGACGCGCGAGAAAGGCTAGATAAGAGAAAGAAAGAAAATAAAAAATAAGTACTTGGGCAGCCGGACGATCCCAGGCATTGAGGAGACAATCCACAGACACGACACTTGTCTTTTCCCGGTCTCTATCTGAGGCATTTGGCCTCAATTACCTAGCAACTCCCACCGACAAAGACAGGAGATTGCATTCTTAAGGAACGGATAAAGTACCCTGCCTGATAGACGATGGGTTGCGAACGGAAGCCAGAAGAGTATTAACTAATCCTTTTTTGTGAGCCTCCCGGGGATCATACGACCTCCTGGAAGTGTTCAGGCCCCTAGAGGGGACAGTTCGCCTCATGGAAACCGGAGTAGGGGTTGCCCGGCATGAAGAAGGAACGGACAAAACAGGCGTCAGGCCCAGAGCTTTATTTCCAACATTGGGCATGTTGAATAGAGGACGACAGGAGGAACCAATCATCTGAGCGAGCTTTATTTTTTTAAAAAGGCCTCTGTGGAAATTTCCTAAGGGGCCTTTCCCCTACAAGTAAGATATTAAGAAGGGTCGACCTCCAGATCAATGGGCTCCTGAGAGGTAGCCATCATTCCTAAGATTGGACCCCGGTTACTTTGATGGGGGTATGCGGCTTATTTCTCTTGGCTGAGGGAGTGAGGCCGGTGGACGACCTCTTCGATCAGACGGGAGACACCCTCCCCGAATCCCGGCCTAGTTTGGCTGCTGCTAGACAAATTTGCTGGACCGCCACGGCCAGATCATTGGACACGTTCACCAGCGGACGGACCGCAGACCTCTTGGGCAGGCCGTGATTTTTCCACTTCTAATTAAGGGGTAAAGGAGTCTAGGATCTTCTAAACCCACCTAGATAAGTCTCTCATTGGATCCGGCCTCCATGCCACTGTTGAAAGTGTAACAAAAGAAAGAATTAGCAATGAAGGGCATAATAATGAATAAAAGACACTGTTAGAGGTTAAACTCATGATTTGGGCTCAACTCTTCGGGTATTGGGGTCTCCGGCGATTTGACTAAATCCACGGTACGGATGATAGCGTATCTCTCCATCCATCCTTGATCTGAGATTTCATCTGTGCTGGCAACCAAGGAGTTCTGACCGCACCGGGCTAATCGAAAAATCTCGACCCTAAAGATTTTTGGGGAGTAAATATGGATCAAGTGTGAAGCCCTAAAGATTTTTGGGGAGTAAATATGGATCAAGTGTGAAAGAGTAAAATCCTCTTCCACCCGAGAAGAGAGGTGCCGGAGGCACGCCACTGTCCTCCAAACCGCCAACTCGACCTGAGCCAAACATATGGTGTACCGCCTACAGAACTCCAGGATCACTGGATCAATCCTACCGCTCACTCTGAGCGAGAAGGGATAGGTGTAAACAAATGACTACCCCATCCTGTAAGAAGTAATGTTCTCCCTCTCATCGGGAATGATCACTTCGATGTCCTTCTAACCGCAATCCTCTTTGACCTGTCCCAGACTGTCGTTACAAATGGAGGAGCGAAACATGCTCGTCGGCCATTCTCGATCGCTGTTTAGAGCAGTGGAGGTAGCACTCTTAGCGAGATCTCTCTCTCGCTGGTCCACTCTTTAGGAATGAACATTTTTGCTTGTTGACCCTCAGAGCTCGAAGATGGGGACTTCTTCTTCGACAACTTGCTCAAGGATAATCGCCGACCCCCAATCGGAACCTGGTGGATTGAGACGTCTGAGTCGCTATGGCCCGTATTTTGAGACCGTGTGGTGGCAACTCTGGCGACAGAAGAGTCGGAAGACATAATGGAAATTGATTCTGATTGTAAAGACACTGAAGAAGTTTTTTTATGGAAGGATTGAGAGCGAACAACGGAGCAGTAGAGAACTTTTATGAGGCAGGAAGAGAGAAATCAAAGGCTGATCTGTTTTGAAAAGTGATAAGAGGAATTTGAAATAAGAAACGTAGTCTAATAGGCAGGATGAGGAGAGCAAGTAACCCTTTACGCGTGTCAATCACACCTCGATAGAAGTGAATCGTTTCATCATGGCGGAATCTGGTACCCTAGGAGGTTTCTTGGATGAGAAAGAGACACGTGGGTGATGGCATCTGATGGGCGAGACGAAGCATTAAATTAGGGGAGAAGGCATGCAGAGAATGTATACCATCAGGTCAAGAGCACACAAATTGAGAAATGACTCCGCTACGAAGATAAGATAAGAGCAGACAACGGGACTCTTCCACTTCCCGGACCCTTGCCATGAAGGTTCCGAGAAGTGGGGGACTATCTGCATTAGGAGAAATACACTCTCGGGGTTAGGCCGCATGACCAGATGATCGGAGAGGTCGAAGGTGCTATACAGCTGGCCTCCACCCCCACTAGCTTAGGTCACATATGCAGACCTCGATCAGTGTGCCACAGCAGGGAAGCACGTTATGCCATAGTCATGTCACATCACCCGAACGTTAGGGTTGAAAAATCTTGTTTTGGCTTATATAAGATAGCTTAGGGTAGAAGGTAGAGGTAGATTCATTCATCCTCTTGCTCTCACCATTTGTAACCCTATTATTATTTTCTCTAAGGAATATATACGAAACCAACACTTTCTTATCATTTTAGCCACTTGAATCTTGCCATATTATCTTGGTTATTTGCTAAACTCTATCACGATCCAAATTACTCCGGACCGGGCTCATAAAAAGAGTTCTAGGGGTTGGATACGTTCCACTTGTCTTTAAACCCTATAAAAACAAATCTCTAACTGATTTTTTTAGTTAAACCTGATTTCACCAGAAAACATTATCCCTAGAAAATTATATAATCCTTGGTATAGCTAGTAAGCAGTAGATGATACTACTCTAGATAAACAAGTGAAGAAATATAGGAAAGTGGAAAATATTTATGTGAGTGGCGAACTGCATAGCTAGCTGGTTCCCATAATACCAAAAGAGAAGGTGTTTGTGTGAGACCTTGCCTTTTTGTCATCCTTTTCTCAGTGGAAGAAACTCGTTTTTTCTTAACCAAGAAACTGGATATCATTATTATTATTTTTGTTTGCTTTTACGCGTGAAATTGCACATGCATCTGCATGCACGAAAGAACTAGTGCTGCGTATACGACTTTTATTGCCATCTCCACTATTTTATTCTTAAGGCGTGTTTGGTACCGAGAACTCTTCAACTTTTTCATGTTTTAACAAATTTTTGAAAAATATTTTCTAAAAAAGCAAGTTCACTAAATATAAGGATAAAGACTTTTGTAGGTGGAAGTACATAGGGCTGATAAGTTCGGTAAGTGCATTTCGGATTGATCTCCTTCGACCGGCCTCCAACACACACCACCCTCCATATAGCCCCTAGCTCCACCAATATCACCACACCCCTAAGCCGACTCCATATAGTGTTGGAAAAGAATATATATTGTTGGTGAAAAATATCGTTACAATTGAAAAATAAAATATCTTTAGGCCGAAGCACGGACATCTCGTTCTCTTTAAGAAAATTCACTAGTTCAACAGTAATATTTTTGACTTTTTGAATTTTTGACTTATCTCTTTCAAGATATAACAGTCTGAAAACGTCTTATGACTCGAACAAACTCTAAAACAATTGTTGAGTAGAAAGCTAAAAAAAAAAAAAAAACACCGTCCTCCAAATATGAAACCCCCTTTTCTTTTACAACATTGACCTTACCTTTTCATGCACTTTGCAATAGTTTTGACACTCATCTCAAGGTAAAAGCGACTGGTATTTATAGGTGTAGAAAGTCTTCTTTGGAATAACTTGAAAGATAGTGGGGTAATAAGTTATGTAAATATGAGAAAACATGAGTTGATGGTTACGAGGTATAATAACCACTTTTTAAATCATGAAAGATCATGAAAAAGTGGGTTTGTAGGTGTTATGACCTATTTCTCCACTTAATAGGTGACTAATAGTATGATGTGTATTAGTATTTTAGTATTAAAATGTATACTTGGTATTCCCCATTCATTTTAGTATTAAAATAAGAGAGTTATCAACAAGGGAGACTATTATACATAATGAAGGTGTGCGATCTGCATTGCGCCTCTATTTAGTTGGGATATATGTTAGATTTTCAAATATCTGGGGGAGATATGATAACCATTTTGAAACTTATATATGAAATGAATTATCTAGACAAATTGAACTCGAAGATCACGAGATAATTTATTTGCAAAATGTTGCAGATCAATTGTCAGATACATTTGTTGACCTTATGTCTTAATCAAACTGCAAATGCTTCAATGAGAATTAAAAGTCCTTGAAGAACATCATCTATGACACGCTTGAAGCGTGGTAGACCAATCGGTTCCAAAGGTCAATCTCCTTGAAGAAGGAAAGGAGTGAATTATTTACATGGCCATTATAATGAGGCAAGTCCTCCAAAAGAGCGCCACGATATAATACCTCTTAAAATTTTAGAAAAGGTTCAGGTACCTGAAAGTGATCATGAAAAATGAAGAGATCTTAGTAAGTTATGTCGCATTGAAACCGATATCAACCGTTGACGATATCTATGATATAATGTAGCGCTTAACAATAATGGTGGCGAGGATTTTGAATTCAAATCTGTCAAGGAGTGTGGACAGATAAATGATTGGTCAAATAAAAATACACAACTCAAAATTTATTTGACTTGGAAAAGTGATATTTTAGTGTTATAGTCGAAAAACCTCAAGATATAACACCACAGAGTTACAAATAAGTTTTTGTGCGAAAAGTGAAACAAAATTGTAAAACGTAACGTACGACTTGTGCCGTTTGATATAAAGAGTTTTCGCAGAAGTCCTGGTGGTATTTCATTGAGATGTGTTTCTTCTCTGGTAGATGCAATTTATTTCATATTCTAGTCTGGCAATACATGAAATGCCAAATGCGTATAATGAAAATTCTTAAATGATTTAAATTGTTCTGAAGCATATAAACGTTCTCCAAAAATTTGTTAAATAAAATTTCAGCAAATTCTTATACTCCCTCTGTTTCAATTTATGTGAACCTATTTCCTTTTTAGTCCGTGCCAAAATGAATGACTTATTTCCTAATTTGGAAACAAATTCACTTTATGAATGATTTACAGTCATATAAATATTTAAGACTTATTTTGAATCACAAGTTTCAAAAGTCTTCCCTCTTTCTTAAATGTCGTGCCCAGTTAAATGGATTCACATAAATTGAAACGGAGGGAGTATGAATTAAAATAATTATGGATAATGATTTGTATTTGTGTCATAGTGCAATTGGTGTACTTTAATAGAACCATAAGTTTGACAATATGCTAGCGAGATAGTGTTACTCCTATTCTGAGATATTAAAATGCAATTAGTATTATATTGCAAAAAAAAAAAGTTATGGATATATATTTGTTTATTCTAACAAATATTGTCATGATTTTGTTGGTTATGCAAATGGAGAGCATTACTTGAAGTTCTTTCTTTGCATTACTTGAAGTTCTTTCTTTAAACAAAATCTATTTGCATGTGAAGATACTGTTACATTATCATGATCTACATGGCAGTCAATTATTGATACTTGAATATCCAAGTCATGCTAACATACTAACAATTTATGAAGTGGCTCAACACATAGGAGATGTGTGGTTGTCTTTGGAAAAAAGCTGCCTATAATGTTGAAGATAATGCTACTTGCATAGCTCAATTGAGAGAAGAATATGTTGAAAGAGACAAAATAAAGTACCTTTCACCAAAGTATTTCAGACAGAATTTTCGGCAGAATAGTAAGAATAATGGAGTTAATTCCCTAAAAGGTCACCCATGTTTTGACAATTGCCTCAAAATATCACTTCTGTTTCATTTAGGACTAGCATATCACTCAACTATCCTCATTTTCCTCAAAAAATACTAAAGATACAAATCTCCTTCTCTCGTAGTTGGCATGCCACGTCACATTAAAATTTTATTTTTTTAATAATAAATTTATGGAATAATTTCAAAGACTTCCCTCCAAGTTTGTCTTGATAACACTTAGTTCCCTTGTGGTTTAGATATTTACACTAACCTCCCTTATTTCAATTTTTGTAACCAAACTTGTTTAAATAATTAAAAATCTATATTCCAAATTTACTCTTTTATATCCTTTTCTTTTCAAACTTTCCTTCCGTTATTTCCTTTTCCAAGTTGTCAGTCATATACTCCTTCATTACTAATTTATGTGGCATTTTTTGTTTTCGAGAGCCAATTTCACTAATCTTTGAAGTTAAATTGGATTAGAATAATTTAATATTTTAAAATTAAAATTTATATATTAAAAAACTATACAAAAAATGTATAAGCAAAGTTCCTCATGTCAATTTAATGATAAATGCATTATAAAATATCGATCAAAACTTACATAGTTTAAATCTCAAAAAATGAAAAGTGTCATATAATTGGTACAAATCTAATTAGTTATGGTTTATGGTTATAGAAAACCAACTTTGCAAGCTACAACAATTAATACTAAGATCACGTCTATCATTCAATAAAATAATTGTTGTACTCCTACTACTAAATCGAATCCTAACCACTTAATCGGTTTCAAATCTGTCATTAGCTATTGTTCTACATGTTTTAGTAGTAATAAGTAACTAATAATGAACCCCTCTCACTCTACACACATATACTCATCATTAATTAAGTTTAAAAACCAAAACCAGCGGGAAGGTTCTCCGAATAATCATCCTCAAATTAAATGTTGGCACGAGTGGGTAAATAATCAAAAATCTATATTCCAAATTTACCCTTTTATAACTTAGTCATGCGAACAATATTTCATAACAGTTCTCTCACCCTAAAATTGTTAGGATTATTATTTTAATAGTTAGGCTAAAAATTTAAAACTATCTTATATCTAAATAAGAAATCCTAAATTATAGTGTCAATGTAACATCACTATGAGAAATCCTAATTCTAGTGTTACGGTAATATTTCTCTTTGTTCTTATAATCATGTTATTAATAACAATATTTAGGCTAAAAGGAGCACATCTCGCTTTTAGTATTTAGAGGGTGAGATGAATAATCCATTTTTTAAATTCTTATAGTTGTATAACTGCAATAAGTTTTAAACTAATTTTTTTAGTAGAAGGAGCATAATTATATCTACGAAAAATGGTTGGAAACTATATATACAGCGTGAGACTTTAAAAATAATTAATGAAACAATATGAAGCCCAAGCTTTTTGAATCAATTTTCATATCACAATTGTTGAATTTCATGTTTTAGCGTTCAAGATTAAAATTTTCAAGCATAAAGAAAAAAACGAACACTTGCTATAAAATTAGATAGTTATGAATTAGGAACAATCTTAAGATCAATGAGAAACTATTATTGTCAAAAGTTTAAACATTATAAATAAGCTTACCAAAGGGTATATTAGCAACATAAATAATTTTTAGTATTTAAAATTAGTTTGGTTACAAAAGAATCAAAATAAGAGAGGCTAGTGTAAAGGGAACTAAGTATTATAAAAGCAAATTTGAAAGGAAGTCTTTATAATTATTCCATAAGTTTATTATTAAAAAAAAAAATAATGTGACATGACATGTTAACTAGGAGAGAAAGAGGATTTTGTAATGTTAATATTTTTTTGAGAAAAATGTAGATAGTTGAATAATATTCTAATTCTAAAAAGGACAAAAGTGATATTAATAGATAATGATCAAAACATGGATGATCTTTTACGAAATTAACTCAGAATAATGTTCAATAATCTCGTTTACTGTGCCACTCAGTCTATTAAAGTATTGCTGAGCTCCATAGTCTAGAACAGAATAATGTTCAATAATCTCGTTTACTGCCACTCAGTCTATTAGTGTATTGCTGAGCTCCACAGTCTAGAGAAATTGTTGTACAAGATTGAATTTCGTCATCTCTTACCTATCAATCAAGTGACGTTTTTATCAAAGGGGGTAAGGACGCGATTGTGCTCTTTTTTCTATATTGCTTACATTTTATAACATTTTAAAATTCCCCTTTAGAGTAACTCAGATAAACAAAAATCTCCATCAAGTCCGTACACAATATTTTTCAATCTTGAGTAAGAATAGCATAAAACAACCCTTTTATCTTTGTCTAACATCCAGTCGTCATTTGAAATGAGAGCTTGCCCTTTCGAAGACCCCATTATGCTCAATAACAAAACCAACAGAATTTCGCATTTGTTTTCTTTAGCTCAACGCAGAATCTTCAACAAGTAGACAAACATATCCAGAACTAGATTTGATTAAACAACATTTTGTCATCTTCGTCTTTTTTACTTTTTCCTCTTAAGCATTCTACTTTTTTTTGTTTTTATAAATAATAATAGTTAGAGATCAAGCGTCAGCCGTCTGAAGAATATGTACAAAAACGATAAAACAAGGATAAGTCATGGAACTCGTAAAGAGCAAGGGAAAACTGGCCAGAGTGCGCTGATGATATTTCTTCCCGAGGTCTGGCCTGTATGTACATAGTCTCTCAGACCTGAAAAACAACGGAAAAAAGCATATACACCATTACTAATACCCCCACGCTCACTTCAGACTGCATGAGCCAGGCTCTTCCCTAGTCCCACACCAGCACCTGATTCATCCTTGCAACTATCGCTTGCGTTCGCAGTGTGACTAACACACCTGCACCTAAGACAAATGAACCTAGCAGGAACAGCATCCAAGTCAGGGATCCCGGCACATCTGGTGTGCTGCCAAACACCGCACACATCACAAGCCAACATCCTTTCCCCATCATCATCCTTTGCTCCACAGTAGCAATCTACAGTCCATCTCTCCAGTCCCCTTTCCATTCTATATCTACTCAGCCCGTTTTTCCCCAGAAACTTTCCTCTGACCGTCACAAATTCAGCAGATCCTAGGAGGAGTTTGACCTGAGTAGATTCTTTCACCCCACCATATCCAACTAGCTCATCAGCTTGGAATCTTCTAAACATCAAGTATACATCTTGAAATGTCCTTGATGCCTGCGCCTTCAAGTCAGATATGGTAGCATCCGAGGGGAGAATCAATAATTCTGGAGGGTTTCGGGAATGTGCATCAGATTGTTCCATGATGTCCACCTCACATAGCACCTGGATTGCATCTGATTTTGGGATAGGCAAGAATCTTTCAGGTTGATATTCCTTCATGAATTGCTTGCAATCAAGAACAGTTGTAGCAGAGTTAACTGCAACTTTCCTTCTGGTTAACGGAACATAATTAGACATTGTCTGTGGGTTTAGCATGCACTCGTACAAGTACTTCAGATCTCGACGCAGATGTTCCTCAGATGGGAAGTTCGGTGAGCAAGGCAATCTATTCTCATTTGTATTCACATTAACCATTGGGTTGCCGCGCTCAAGTCTGCATCAGGTAAGAGAAAACATCAGTCAGAAATTAAAAAAAAAAATAAAAAAAATAAACTACGACTCTCACAAATTGTGACATATACGAAATTGTAAATATTGAGCTCCCAGGAAGTAACACGGAAGAGAAGAGTTGATTTACTGACTTGTACTCCATAGAGGCAGAACCAGAAACGCTGCGAGCATTGACAACCATTCCATCAGCTGCTTGTTTTCCATGAAGTTCCTTTAGGCAATAATCGAGGAGTTCAGGAGAACCAGCTTTACAAACAGCACCTCTAAGAGCACGCCAGCTCACCCAATTGGACCCAGAGACGGCCCGTAGTACTCTAAACATTGCTTCTTCAACACGTAAAATATCACTACTGGTCCATGCACATAAGACCTTGGAGTCGCAAATTTTACGCTTCTTAAAAGTAGCATCATTGGCTCCCAAGCCAGATTTGCGGGTATCACGGATTGAACTAGTTAAGAAAAGAAAAAGGTCTCTAATATTTACAAGCTCACGCTCTGACAAGGACTGATAAAATGAAATCAAGTCCTGCAGACGCGTGCGAGGCTTCCGCCCTTGAGATAGAAAGATGGTCAAGGGCAGAGAAGAAAGGTTCTCTACAGCCTGTTTGTAAGAATCTTGAGTCAGACCAAAACTACCAGCGCCAAACTGATAACCCCATTCACCATACCATGGATGACCCTTTGTGATGGCATGTAGTAGACGTAACTCCAAACCATACTTCTTTGAAACATCCATCACGCTGATTTTTCTGACCATACAGGACAAGACTAAATCATCAAATATAGCTCATTGGAGAACCAAACTTAAGAAGATTGCGATGCTTCTACAACATAACATCTAATACAAATGATGCTTACCTTGCTCCAAGAACTTTACAAAGCCTATCCCAGAAATTCATTATATTACTTCCAGAAAGCACCCTGGATCCACCTTCTCTACCATTTACCCTGAGAAGATGTCCATAGCCATTGGCATGGATCACACCATGCAGAAGATGACTGGTATCCTCTAACTGATGGTACATCCAATCTTCAACATCTTCTGTGGTCATTACATGGTTGCATGACTTACACCTGACAAAACAAGTTGATGTATTTAGTCCCACATTTTTTATCTATAACACAGACATCAAGATAAACAAAAAATGTTGGCAACATTTCTTTGCACACACTGACTAGTAGAGGAATTATTTAAAGTAACCTTGAAGCTACAGACAGGATCCACAAAGACAACTCAACTACTTAACATGTTTCCAAAATGAATAAACCATAGTAGATACCGGAACATTACAAAATTCAACGGGAACGTCTGAAGGGACGTTAAAAAGGGACATATGGAATAGAATAGAATGTCATAACATATATAGCCACACCAAAAGGGATCAAGAACAATTTCAACTTAACAAAGAAAAACCAAAGGGAAGTGTATAAGTTGTTACCTAGACTCGGATAAGTGAAGGGCTTCACCGCACCCAGGACAGGACTTGTTATAACCACCAATTGAGTTTCCATCTGCCTTAACAACAAAGTGGAAACGCTTTGCACAAACTGGATTACTGCTCCAACCTATAAACCAACGACAGTACAATCAATATATTCACATCCCCAAAAAATATTCTAAAGAGAAAAACACAATTCAACCCACTAATTCCCTTTCAAACAACAAAAAAGATTACTGAATACAATTCTAAACAAGAGGAATCATTCACCATGCAATTGTAACACCCGCGGCACTTACAATTCTATTCTTTAGTACCTAATTCATTCAAATATCACGATATTTTCTTTCTTTCGGAATTATTGTTTGTAGTTGGTTTTTTCTAAAAAAAATCAAATAAAATAATTTTAGTTGATTTGATGTTTTAAAGACATGATTTAGGTCTCATGGAAAGAAATTGTGGAGGATATTTGGTAGCCATATGAGACTAGTTATTTTCGTGATTACCCTTTAAAAAAATTAAAACCAGATTAATGTATTTATTTATTTATTTAACACCTTGGTTACTCTAATTTCCCCAAACGTTATCGCCGTGCCACATCATCATACAATTACTCAAGTCAAGGCAAGTTGGTCAAGCACTAGGACAAAAAGAAAAAAAAAGAAAAAAGAACGTGCCTAACAAGCAGATCAAATTACGTAATAGTCCAGTGTACATGTGACACTCACTAGTCCTTTTCATTCCCTTTATCCACGAAGGTTATATCTGTAAAGTTCAATATATTATGGTGTATAAAGGACAGATGAGACTGCCAGGTATCACATTACAACCAACTCAGTAGGACACAACGCTTATTTGGACCCCACGTTCTTAATTATTTTATTAATCTATTAAAAGGTTCAATATGAGCTGGCACTGAATTAGCTCAGCTTTTTAGTACAGTGGCAAGACTAATATTTAGAAAGTCTGATGGACAGGTGGACGGTTCTGATTTCATGAAATCGACGACTCAGTTCTAGCGAGTGTCAAATTTAATGGACGGCTCTGATTTCAGCATCAAACTTAACGGACGGTTCTGATTTCATGATTTAATTGTCCTTCCAATTTATCGAACCAAAAAAAGCCAACCATCTGATCCACAAGAAAATCACACCGTATTAGCAGGCTAAAAAATAAACACCAAAAACGACACAGTCAATGAAGCGAGCTAGTATACATAAAAACAATAAAATAAAAAGGGAAAATTACGCTCTATTCTATTTTTTAAAAGTACCTACGCTTGGCTTATATTTTGAGTTTGTTACTCAATTTAGCTCATATTTATATCTTTTATGCGGTATTATAAAAGTTTATATGCTTTCTCAAGTATAATATTATATATTGAGCTACGTGGAGTAATAATTTAAAAAAAAAAGGGTAGATTTTTGAAAATTCCCGAAAATAGGTAAATATTATTTTGTCGACTCTGTGGGAAAACTCACCAACGACTCGGCACTGGTCGCAATAAACGGATCTACATCTAGCAACATCTTCTTCGATAACATCAAGGCAAACAACTGACGGAGAAGAATCGCCGTCACCGTTAGTGAGATCACCGACACGTAGGACGATCTGCCACGTCAGAAGGTGCGGAAACAGCGAAGAAGGCGGTGGCAACAGCGCGTGTTTCGACAAAAACGCCTTCACCGTCGTCCTAAACGGCCCACTAACGGCGTTATCGGCGTTAGGGAACGTAAGGAAGTCGTTAAGATCCGCCGTTACTCTCCTCTTCAACCTCTTCATCGGCCTACCATTCACAACCATAATGATCTCGGCGCGTGCACACAGATCTCGGCGCGTGACGTCGGAATCGACAATCCTCGTCGCAGATCTGAACCAATACCCCCAGATCGGACGGTCAATAAACAAAAGAACAAGAAAATACAACAGAGAGAGATATAGGGGCTTGAGGGAAACAGTTGTTTGTATTTTGGAGAGAGGAAAAAAGAAGAAGAGGAGCGGAGGGAAAGTGTTGAGGAACGTTTGTTTCGGAGTGAGAAATTAGGGTTGGTAAAATATTTGGGGCTTTTCTGTACTTTTATATTTATTTGTTTTGTTTTGTTTTCTCCAATTCCTTTTTGGTTTCGAGAAACTAAAGGGAAAAAAAGATTCTAAAGGCGGTGTAACAAGTAAAGGGATACGGATAAGAGCAAAATAAATATCTTAATAATTAAGCTGACTATTTCAGGTGAAGAAATTAAAGTATTATGAATTGACTGAAATACCCTTGATGGGGTATTGGAGGGACTTTCGAGGAAGTTTCCAGGTTTCGAAATTAAAGAATATTTTTGGGGTGGTTGGGGAAAGCGTAATTAAATCCACTTATGATGGTTGATTAATATAGGTGTTTCTTGTTGAGGAAGATAGAGAGGTTGAGATTAAATGACAGGTGTACCATGGTTTTTTTGAATTGTGAACGGATGGGCGTGAAATTTGGAGGGACAGACGGTATAAGCTTGCTTTGGTTTTTGTAGATAGAGTGAAGGTAAAAGGGTCATTATAAGTTATGAGCCCTCGAGCTAGTCTTCGGGTTAATTTTGTTTGACGTTGTCCGTGTAATCTTACCCCTCATATTTGTAATCTTTAAATTTTATCTTTCGGCTAAAATTCATGGGTTCCAGGTTCGAACTCTCACTCAGTCAAAAAAAAAATTAAAAAAAATCGTGAGGCAGAGTTTAAATTTCGCTATGCCCCCACCGGCAGAATTTTAGTTATGTTTAACCAAAAGTCTGCCGATGGGGGCAGATTTTGTCTTGAGGCATATATTTTTTTTTTTACTTTTCAAGGTAAACTTTTAGTTATGCCTTAACTAAAAGTGAGTGTGCCCCATAAAACATAACTAAAAGTATGCCCCATAAGGCGGAATTTTTCCTTAAGGAATAACTAAAGTTATGTCAGACCCGGCATAACTATAAGTTCCGCCTTATAAGGCAAAGTTTATGCCTTAAGGAAAAGTTCCGCTTAGGGGCATACTTTTAGTTATGCCTTAACTAAAAGTCTGCCCCATAAGGCAGAACTTTTCCTTAAGGCATAACTAAAAGTTTACCTTATAAGGCGAAGTTTATGTCTTAAGGAAAAGTTATGTCTTATGGGGCATACTTTTAGTTATGTGTGCACTCGATTAAACTCGATATATTATGTGTATAATTCTAAAAATATATCTAATATTAACTGAAGGAATACATGGTCAAACCAGGCTGAGTGGAACACTGATTAGGGGTGTGTTTATGTCACGACCCGACTCGGGGCCGCGACGAGCACCCGGTGCTAACCCACCCGAGCACCCTCTTAGCTTACTCTTATACTTACATCTAGGTGAGCCACATAATTATACATGCATTTCCATTCATTCGTCAACTAGTCCCATTTGGACAACAACCCATTTATATCATCGTAGGCATTTATGCCACATCAATGTACATGGGCCAACGTGGTCGACAAAATAATATACAAAACATAGGCCGACAAGGCCAAACACATCTACCCACACACAGACATGTCTACGAGCCTAAGAGTATAACATATCACATTAGCGGGACAGGACCCCGCTATGCCCATAATTATATACACAAAAAGAATGAGTACCCAAAAGATATGGCTTCGAAGGAAATGGAGCTCTCTATGTAATCTCCAAATAGGCAGCTATGGATCAAGTCTGTCTCCCTGTGCACCTGCGGGCATGACGCAGCGTCCACAAATAAAAGGACGTCAGTAGGAAGAATGTACTGAGTATGTAAAGCGTGATTAACATCAATATAGAAGCATCACATACAATATATGAAGTGGCACAGGAGGGAAGACAATAATATCATCATCATGGCACTTACTTGCCTTTCGTAGGAACTTTCCATTTCTCATGCGTATTTCATAATAGTACTCGTACCCTACTTGGGCTCATATTCGCATACATGTCCTTATTCGTATTCGTATACATAGTCTTTTCACATTCATATTCATATTATATACATAGCCATACACTTATATACATACATAGCGTGCCCGACCATAAGGTTCGGTGTTTCATACGTACTTAGCCAACCAAGGCTCAATGTTATTTCTACCTGGCCCTACCAAGGCTTAAGGGTTATCCGTACCATCTGCAGAGGTGTGCGCGCGTTACGTAATCGTATACATACTTTATACATAATCATATACATATATCCTACCCGGCGTTATAAGCTCGGGGTATCATTATAGCCCTTCATAGGCACATATAAGTATAATAGCCCGTAGGCACCTTTGGCATCATTATTATTATTATCGTCATCACCATCTTCGTCATTATTGCTACATCCATATCTTAGGCTTACTCGTCATATGAGGGGCGTAGTACAATCGTAGTACATGTTAAGGATCGTGAGCTTATGAGCTCGGAGTGTCAATCACTTGAATACAACATACTCATATAGAGGAATTAGAAGTTTGGCCAAGAATCATGCCTTATGAAAGAAGGGTTAGCCTTACATACCTTTTCGTCGAACTATTCTACACTTGCACGTACTCCTTCGGTGCTCACGTTTCTACCTTCATTAAGGTTATACTATCATTAGAATCGATAACTAACACACATGGCCAAAGCTAGAGAAATCGGACAGCATCTCTTTATTTATACAACATTTTTCCATATCGTAATTCAACTCCCAAACGTCAACAATACATTCATAATATCATATCAATGGTCATTAATCATCCACATTATCAAGGTTTCTCAATTTTCTTTCATTTGTCCATGTTCATGGTCACAACACCCAACTTCGTCCATTCATATACAATGTCTATTTCATGGTTTTTAACGTCATTTATAACACCTTCACGTCACAACACAACAACAATCATGATTCAATTCAAACTATTTCTTAAAAACGTCACTATTCATCATTCATAACCCATTTTGCTATACTCTTCTAATGACCAAGCATTTTAACTCTCAAAATACCTTAAACAACATATGAATATCATGAATCTTACCTTAGATGTTGTAGGAACAAGCTTTAGCTGATAATACTCCACTTTGAGCAAAACCCTAGTTTTTCTCCATTTGGATTTCTTGACTTTAGATGATCTTTGATGGGTTCTTACTCTTGATTCACTTGATTTAATGTTTTGATGGCTTATAATCCTTGAAATCTTGTGTAATAAATGTAGAGAGACGTTTTAGAGAGAAGGGATGAAATGTGGAAATGATTTTGTGAACTTGGTCCTTTATTTAATACTCATCGCTGAACTGTCGGGTCCCATTATACGGTCCATTATACGGTCCGTATAATCGTTATACGGTCCGTATAATTGACCGTGAAATGGACCTTTTCTGCACCCTTCACTGTGACCGTTATACGGTCCGTTTTACGGGCCGTATAAATTTATACGGTCCGCATAATGGACCGTCAAATTCCACCAGCGAACACCCTTCTCTGTGATGGTTTTACGGTCCATTATACGGTCCGTAGAACATTATACGGTCCGTATAATGAGCCGTAAAACTCACCAGTCCACTGAACTTGTTCTCGTCGCTTCGTTTGATCTGCAATCCTTATGGAACCTTCTTAACACTTGTTTAACACTTCATTAGCAATCTAAGGGACGTTATAACTCTTTCCCAAAATGCCCTTAAGTCACTATTAACCCGATACTCGTATTTCACTAGTTCATTCACTTGCGTACCAACGGAAGATTTTCCGAGGTGTAACAGTTTATTTCCCTAAGGTCTTGAGATTGAACCTGAGCTCCTACACGTTTTATGTTTTTATTTTCTAAAGCAGCCTTTTAACTTTCTGTTACACCCCGTAACTTCTGTCCGTTGAGATTCGTGAGGTATTAGCTATTCAATTGCAGACATCGGAGTTATTGTCGAGAAAATGCAAGATCATAGGTGTTATAGGAGGATTGGAAAACCAGTGAACTAAGGAGATCAAGCTTCCGAGACTTTGAAGGAAAGTTGGGCACGAATATGTTTTAGTGTATTAAGAGTTTTGAAGTGAAACAAAAGTCTAAAGTGAAGTTTGGGAAGTCTAGTTTCCAACGCAACAAACCGCTCCTTAATCGGACATCGGGGTAAGGAGGTATGGACGTTACAAGTCGGTCTGGCAGACCAGGAAAATGTTTTGCGCGAACGCGCCAGGGAGTGGCGCGAACGCGCAGAAGGCCAAGGGCCAACACAACGCGAACGCGCCACTACGAGGCGCGAACGCGCTGAACAAAATTTGAGGCCCAGATTCGGGATGACAGTTATATTCTAGGAATGTAATAATAACATACATATGACATCTGGAGACCATATGGGGTGAATTGGTTCATATGGCACTTGATGAAAAGCCTTGTTGCGGCAAGCAAAGTGAGGCCCACTGTCACGACCCGACTAGGGGGCCGCGACGAGCACCCGGTGCTAGCACACCCGGCACCCTCTTAGCTTACTCTTATGCTTACATCTAGGTGAGCCACGTAATTAGACATACATTTCCATTCATTCGTCAACTAGTCCCATTGGACGACATTACCATAATACCGTAATTGGCATTTATGCCACATCAAATGTACATAGGCCGACAAAATGACATACAAGACGTAGGCCGACAAGGCCGGACATATCTAACCACATACACGTGACTACGAGCCTCTAAGAGTATAACATATCACATTAGCGGGACAGGACCCCGCTATGCCCATAATTATATACACAAAAGAATGAGTACCCAAAAGATATGGCTCCGAAGGAAATTGAGTTCTCTATGTAATCTCTGAATAGGCAGTTATGGATCAAGTCTATCTCCCTGTGCACCTGCGGGCATGACGCAGCGTCCACAAACAAAAGGACGTCGGTACGAAGAATGTACTGAGTATGTAAAGCATGAGCAACATCAATAAATAAACATCATGATAAACATATGAAATAACATAGGAGGGGGGGGGGGGGGGGGGGGGGGGGGGACAATAATATCATCGTCATAGCACTTACTTGCCTTTCATAGGGAGTTTCCATTTCTCATACGTACTCGTATACATACATCATCGTCCGTATTCCATAATAGTACTCGTACCATAATTGTGCTCGTATTCGTATACATAGTCTTATCACATTCATATTCATATTATATACTTAGTCATTTCATATACATAACATTTACATAGCATACCCGACCTCAGAGGATCGGTGTTTCATACATACTTGGCCAACCAAGGCTCAAGGTTACTCATACCTGGCCCTACCAAGGCTTCAGGGTTATCCGTACCATCTGCAGAGGTGCGCGCGCGTTACGTAATCATATACATACTTTATACATATTCATATACATATATTCTACCCTGCGTTATAAGCTCGGGGTCTCATTATAGCCCTTCATAGGCACACATACATATAATAGCCCATAGGCACCTTTAGCATCATTATTACTATCATTATCATTATCGTTACGTCTACATTATAGGCCTACTCATCATGTGAGGAGCGTAGTACAATCGTAGCACATATCAAGGATCGCGAGCTTATGAGCTCGGAATATCAACCATGTGAAGACAACATACTCATATAAAGGAATTAGAAATTTGGCCAAGAATCATGCCTTATGAAAGAAGGGTTAGCCTTACATACCTTCTCGTCGGACTATTCTACACTTGCACGTTCCCTTCCAATGTTAGCGTTTCTACCTTCATTAATATCATAACAATGGCCATTAGTCATCCACATTATCCACATTGTCTAGGTTTCTCAATTTGCTTCTAATTTACCCATATTCAAGGTCATAACACCCAACTTCGTCCATTCGCCTAAAGTGTCTAGTTCATGATCTTAATACCATTTATAACACATTAATATCACGACACAACAACATTCATGATTCAACTCAAACTATTCCTCAAAATGTCACTATTCATCAATCATGACCCATTTTACCATATTTTCTACAATCCATGCATTTTAACTCTCCAATACCTTAAACATCATGTAAATATCATGAATCTTACCTTAGAAGTGGTAGAAGCTAGCCTTAGTTGATAATACTCCTCCTTGAGCAAAACCCTAGTTTTTCTCCATTTGGGTTTCTTGACTTTAGATGATCCTTGATGGGTTCTTACTCTTGATTCACTTATTTAATGTTGTTGATGGCTTATAATCCTTGAAAACTTGTATAATAAATGTAGAGAGATGTTTTAGAGAGAGGAAGGAAATGTTGAAATGATGTCATGAACTTGGTCCTTTATTTAATAACATTCCACTGATCTGTCGGGTTCCATTATACGGTCCATTATACGGTCCGTATAATGGTTATACGGTCCGTATAATAGACCGTGAAATGGGTCTGCCTGCACCTCTTCACTGTGACCATTTGACGGTTCGTTATACGGTCCGTATAAATTTATACGGTCAGTTATCGTATAAATTTATACGGTCCGTATAACTGACCGTAAAATTCCACCAGCAACCAACCTCCACTGTGATGGTTTTACGGTCCATTATACGGTCCGTATAATGAGCCGTATAACCCATCAGTCCACTGAACTTATTCTCGTCACTTTGTTTGATCTCCGATCCTTATGGAACCTTCTTAACACTTGTTCAACACTTCATTATCGATCTAAGGGACATTATAACTCTTCTCCAAGGCATCATTAAGTCCTTGCTAACTCGTTGCTCGTAATTCCTTCTCGATACTTATCAAATGCTTTCGCCTTCTCTTGGCAATCCTCTTCCCTCATCTCTAACATCTTTAAAATCTCAACTAGGGTCATCAAATGTCGTTCCTCACTAGTTCGTTCACTTGCGTACCAACGGAAAATTTTCGAGGTGTAACATTCTTCCCCCCTTAAGAACATTCGTCCTCGAATGTTAAAGTGCTCGGGAATTCTACAAAACTTTCGCCAGAGTTTCCCCTATAATATGGCACTACCAACCTGTCACAACAACCCATAATATCGATGCCTCACAGGGCCACAACACAATAGCACTTAAAATTTGGCCACACACGATCCAAAAGCATAAAAGGAAAACATACATACCTTGTGATTTCGACGTCTCATCTTGGCCCTCATCCAAAGGCTGAAATAAATGTGGGTATTTGGATCGCATATTCTCTTCCGCTTCCCATGTCATTTCCTCTCGATTGTTATTCCTCCACAGAACTTTAACTGAGGCCACTTCTTTGTTTCTAAGCCTATGTACTTGCCTGTCTAATATGGCAATGGGTATCTCTTCATAAGTTAACTTTTCTGTCACTTGAACATCATTTACTGGGACGATCCTCGTAGGATCTCCAACACATTTACGAAGCATCGATACATGGAAAACTGGATGGACTGACTCCAAATCTGGAGGTAGATCTAACTCATAGGCCACCTTGCCTATTTTGCGCACAATCTCATAAGGCCCTATATACCGGGGACTAAGCTTCCCCTTTTTGCCATATCTCATAACGCCTTTCATTGGCGACACCTTCAAGAATACCCAATCTTTAATTTGGAACTCCAAGTCCCTTCGACGATTATCCGCATAGGACTTCTGACGACTTTGGGCCGCTAGCAACCGATCTTGTATGAGCTTGACTTTCTCTATGGCTTGTTGAACCAAGTCTGGCCCTATCAATTTAGCTTCTCCAGTTTCAAACCACCCAATTGGGTATCTACATTTTCGCCCATATAAAAGCCTCATACGGTTCCATTTGAATGCTAGAATGATAACTATTATTGTAAGCAAATTCAATGATTGGCAAATGATCATCCCAACTTCCTCCAAAATCTATCATACATGCCCTTAACATATCTTCGAGAGTCTGGATGGTGCGTTCAGCTTGCCCATCAGTCTGTGGATGAAATGCCGTGCTAAGGCTAACTCGGGTCCCTAAACCCTCTTGGAAAGACTCCCAAAATTTAGCTGTAAACTGAGTCCCTCTATCGGAGATGATAGATACTGGAACACCATGGAGTCTCACTATCTCCTTAAGGTAAAGCTTGGCATAGTCTTCTGCCACATAGGTCATCCTGACCGGTAGGAAATGGGCTGACTTGGTGAGTCTATCCACAATCACCCATATAGAATCATGTTTACGTCGAGAACGGGGTAACCCTGTAATGAAGTCCATATTAATCACTTCCCACTTTCAAGTTGGGATTTCTATAGCTTGCAACAGTCCGCCCGGCTTTTGGTGCTCTATTTTCACTTGTTGACAGTTGGGGCATTGGGCTTCGAATTCTGCTACATCTTTCTTCATCCCATTCCACCAATACATAGACTTAAGATCATGATACATTTTCATCGCTCCGGGGTGGATATAATAACGGGAGCAATGAGCTTCTCTCAATATTTGGTGGCGTAGACCTGCCACATCGGGGAAACATAACCTGCCTTGACATCGGAGAACTTCGTCTCCTGAAATGTCAAATGATGACTCCTCTCTTTGAGGAAGGGCATCCCTGCACTGCACTAGCATGACATCTTCATATTGTCGCGCCTTCACTTCCGCTACTAGCGACGAAACTGCTGAATTCTGAATAGTAGTTCCCCGGCTACCGGAATCCATCACTCGGACTCCTAGACTAGCTAACTGCTGGAGCTCACGAGTCATTTCCCTCTTTCCTCGTCGCACATCACATAAACTCCCCATAGACCTGCGGCTAAGAGCATCAGCCCCAACATTTTCCTTTCCGGGGTGATACAAGATATCAACATCATAATCTTTTAACAATTCCAGCCACCGTCGTTGTCACAAATTCAACTCTTTCTGCTTGTAGATATACTGGAGACTCTTATGATCTATATAAATATCCACATGGACACCATATAAATAATGTCTCCATATCTTTAATGCATGGACCACCGCAGCCAATTCTAAATCATGTGTTGGGTAATTCCGTTCATGTTTCCGTAATTGCCTTGAAGCATACGCAATCACCTTACCATTTTGCATCAATACACAGCCTAGCCCGACGCCTGAAGCATCACAATAAACAACATATCCTTCCAATCCCTCTGGGAGTGTCAAGACTGGGGCAGAAGTCAATCTGTCTTTCAACTCTTGGAAACTACGTTCGCAAGCGTCTGTCCATTGAAACTTAGCTGATTTCTAAGTCAACTTTGTGAGTGGTGCAGAAATGGAAGAGAAACCCTCAACGAATCTCCTGTAATAACCTGCTAAGCCCAGAAAGCTACGAACCTCCGTAGGAGTCGTGGGCCTTTGCCAAGTCTTCACAGCCTCAATCTTTTGGCTATCCACTCGAATACCATCAGCTGTAACAATATGCCCCAGAAACGACACTGAGTTCAACCAAAACTCACATTTGGAAAATTTCGCAAACAACTCTCGAGTTCGAAGAACTCCGAGGACAATACGCAAATGATCTGCATGTTCGGCCTCGGATCTACAATACACCAAGATATCATCGATGAATACAATCACGAATAGATCCAGAAAAGTCCTGAATACATTGTTCATCAAATCCATAAATACTGTCGGCGCATTAGTTAGCCCAAACGACATTACTCGGAACTCAAAATGACCATATCTTGTTCTGAAGGCTGTCTTAGGGATATCTTTCTCCCTAACTCTCACTAGATGATACCCGGACCTCAAATCAATCTTTGAAAACCATTTGGCACCTTATAATTGATCAAATAAGTCATCAATCCTCGGAAGGGGATATTTGTTCTTGGTCGTCACTTTATTCAATTGCTGATAATCAATGCACATTCTCAAAGAGCCATCCTTCTTTCGGACAAATAATACGGGTGCTACCCACGGGGATGAACTAGGCCTAATGAAGCCTTTATCAAGCAAGTCTTTCAATTTCTCCTTCAACTCTTTCAATTCTGCGGGAGCCATCCTATAAGGAGGAATAGATATGGGTTTAGTGCCTGGCAACACATCAATAGCAAAATCAATCTCCCGCTCGGGAGGAAGGCCTGGGAGCTCTTCCGGGAATACATCCGGAAATTCATTCACCACTGGAACTGACTGAAGAGTCGCTGACTCAGCTTCTACATCTTAAACTCGCACTAGATGATAAATACATCCTTTCACGATCATCTTCTTTGCCTTTATATAAGAAATAAACCTACCTTTTGGTGACGCCGTATTCCCTTTCCATTCTAAGACTGGTTCTCTCGAAAATTGGAAGCGAACCATTTTCATTCGGCAATCAACATTGGCATAACAAGAAGCCAACCAATCCATGCCCATAATGACATCAAAATCTACGATTTCTAGCTCGTGCAAATCAATCATGGTACGACGATCACAAATCATAACTACACAATCTCTGTATACTCGGCTAGCTATTACCGATTCACCCACGGGTGTGGACACCTCAAAAGGTTTGATCGACTCCGGCTCAACTATAAATTAACCCGCAATATAAGGAGTAACATATGATAATGTGGAGCCCAGATCAATCAAAGCATATACATCATGAGAGAATACCGATAATATACCTGTGACCACGTCAGGAGAAGACTCAAGATCTTGGCGTCCAGCCAAAGCATAAATACGGTGTTGAGGACCGCTGGAACTGGGGGCTCCCCTTCTGCCTCTACCACGGCCGACTGGTGCATGTGAACCTGGCCTCGTAGGGCGTACAGATGCTGAATATCCGGCTACCGACCCTGATGGCTGGGTCCTACCTCTACCATGTACTGAGGGGCAATCACGCATAATATGGCCTAGTCGACCACATGAATAGCAAACATCTGAACTCAATTGGCATTGACCCCAATGCGACTTCCCACACTGGGAACATCGTGGTATAGGTGGCCTTGACTGGCCTGAATCACCTCTAAACTGGGACCCCGAATAACTCTGACTCGGCCCGGGATGAGTAGATCTATCAAGGCTCTGGCCTGAAAACCGTGGTGGTGCACTGGTCATAGAATAGCCCGAATGTCTAGGGAACTGTTGCATGTGTCCCCCTCTGGACTCACTCATTGGGCCTGAAGATCTGGCCCTCTTGCTATGTCCCCTATCTTGCTCACGCTCACTTCTTCACTGCTGTAGGCTTTCCTCTATGTTCTGAGCATGTGCCTGAATGCGTGCAATATCCATACCGTCCTGAAGGGACGTAGTCAAGCATTTATCCATCAAGTGTGGCCCTAGGCCCTTTACGAATCGGTGTACCCGGTCGCCCATATCCGCTACCATGGCCGAAGCATACCTAGCCAAGGAATTGAAGCGGAGGATATACTCTAAGGCACTCATACTGCCTTGCCTCAAGTTCAAGAATTTATCGGCCCTAGCTCGCCGAACTTCTGGAGGCATATATTGACGGAGAAAGGCATCAACATACTCTTGCCATACCGGGGGAGGTGCATTTGCTCCCCGTGAAGCCATCCATACCGTATACCACTGAATCGAGACATCTCTCAATCTATATGACGCTAACTCCACTGACTCGGTGTCCGAAGCATGTATCAAGCGGAGCGTCCTTAGCATACCATCAATAAAGTCCTGGGGATCCTCCTCCGGTTTTGACCCAAATAATTCCGGAGGGTTCAAAGTAATAAAGTCACGGGCCCTTGCGCTAACAGCCCTATCACCGTGCCCTGAACTTTGCCTCTGAGCCTGGGCCGCAACCAACTGAGTCAACAAATTAATGGCCTCTTTTACATCTTGGCCCGAAGCATTTGGTGGGGGAGCTAGAGGTGCTGGAGTTGGGGCCGAGGCTCCCTCACGCTCCTCAGAGATAGGCACTGCCTGGGAGGACTGAGATTGAGCCGCACTCTGGGACTCGCTTTCCTCTACTACCGGTGGCGGTGCTCTTTCAGCCCGCTTTTCTGCCACCGTCTTGCCCTTTTGGGCTGCCGTAGTCTTTCCCTTTTTGGGCATCTCTGAAATACACAACACACGATTAAGGAACAAGAATTCTTACATCATGGCTCTATCGCACGATTCTTATGAAGAAGGAAGGTCATTTATTCCTAAAATGTCCGCAGCTTCTTGTTTATAAGTGTGGCGCGCAACACACCCATAACCAAGACTCTACTAGACACGGCTCGTAGACACACCCTAGGACTGAACTGCTCTGATACCACTTTTGTCACGATCCGACTAGGGGGCCGTGACGAGCACCCGGTGCCAGCCCACCCGGCACCCTCTTAGCTTACTCTTATACTTACATCTAGGTGAGCCACGTAATTAGACATACATTTCCATTCATTCGTCAACTAGTCCCATTGGACGACATTACCATAATACCGTAATTGGCATTTATGCCACATCAAATGTACATAGGCCGACAAAATGGCATACAAGACGTAGGCCGACAAGGCCGGACATATCTAACCACATACACGTGACTACGAGCCTCTAAGAGTATAACATATCACATTAGCGGGACAGGACCCCGCTATGACCATAATTATATACACAAAAGAATGAGTACCCAAAAGATATGGCTCCGAAGGAAATTGAGCTCTCTATGTAATCTCTGAATAGGCAGCTATGGATCAAGTCTATCTCCCTGTGCACCTGCGGGCATGACGCAGCGTCCACAAACAAAAGGACGTCGGTACGAAGAATGTACTGAGTATGTAAAGCATGAGCAACATCAATAAATAAGCATCATGATAAACATATGAAATAACATAGGAGGGGGGGGGGGGGGGGGGGGGGACAATAATATCATCGTCACAGCACTTACTTGCCTTTCATAGGGAGTTTCCATTTCTCATACGTACTCGTATACATACATCATCGTCCGTATTCCATAATAGTACTCGTACCATAATTGTGCTCGTATTCGTATACATAGTCTTATCACATTCATATTCATATTATATACTTAGTCATTTCATATACATAACATTTACATAGCATACCCGACCTCAGAGGATCGGTGTTTCATACATACTTGGCCAACCAAGGCTCAAGGTTACTCATACCTGGCCCTACCAAGGCTTCAGGGTTATCCGTACCATCTGCAGAGGTGCGCGGGCGTTACGTAATCATATACATACTTTATACATATTCATATACATATATTCTACCATGCGTTATAAGCTCGGGGTCTCATTATAGCCCTTCATAGGCACACATACATATAATAGCCCATAGGCACCTTTAGCATCATTATTACTATCATTATCATTATCGTTACGTCTACATTATAGGCCTACTCGTCATGTGAGGAGCGTAGTACAATCGTAGCACATATCAAGGATCGCGAGCTTATGAGCTCGGAATATCAACCATGTGAAGACAACATACTCATATAGAGGAATTAGAAATTTGGCCAAGAATCATGCCTTATGAAAGAAGGGTTAGCCTTACATGCCTTCTCGTCGGACTATTCTACACTTGCACGTTCCCTTCCAATGTTAGCGTTTCTACCTTCATTAATATCATAACAATGGCCATTAGTCATCCACATTGTCTAGGTTTCTCAATTTGCTTCTAATTTACCCATATTCAAGGTCATAACACCCAACTTCGTCCATTCGCCTAAAGTGTCTAGTTCATGATCTTAATACCATTTATAACACATTAATATCACAACATAACAACATTCATGATTCAACTCAAACTATTCCTCAAAATGTCACTATTCATCAATCATGACCCATTTTACCATATTTTCTACAATCCATGCATTTTAACTCTCCAATACCTTAAACATCATGTAAATATCATGAATCTTACCTTAGAAGTGGTAGAAGCTAGCCTTAGTTGATAATACTCCTCCTTGAGCAAAACCCTAGTTTTTCTCCATTTGGGTTTCTTGACTTTAGATGATCCTTGATGGGTTCTTACTCTTGATTCACTTATTTAATGTTGTTGATGGCTTATAATCCTTGAAAACTTGTATAATAAATGTAGAGAGATGTTTTAGAGAGAGGAAGGAAATGTTGAAATGATTTCATGAACTTGGTCCTTTATTTAATAACATTCCACTGATCTGTCGGGTTCCATTATACGGTCCGTTATACGGTCCGTATAATGGTTATACGGCCCGTATAATAGACCGTGAAATGGGTCTGCCTGCACCCCTTCACTGTGACCATTTGACGGTTCGTTATACGGTCCGTATAAATTTTATACGGTCCGTATAACTGACCGTAAAATTCCACCAGCAACCAACCTCCGCTGTGATGATTTTACGGTCCATTATACGGTCCGTATAACATTATACGGTCTGTATAATGAGCCATATAACCCATCAGTCCACTGAACTTATTCTCATCACTTTGTTTGATCTCCGATCCTTATGGAACCTTCTTAACACTTGTTCAACACTTCATTATCGATCTAAGGGACATTATAACTCTTCTCCAAGGCATCATTAAGTCCTTGCTAACTCGTTGCTCGTAATTCCTTCTCGATACTTATCAAATGCTTTTGCCTTCTCTTGGCAATCCTCTTCCCTCATCTCTAACATCTTTAAAATCTCAACTAGGGTAATCAAATGTCGTTCCTCACTAGTTCGTTCACTTGCGTACCAACGGAAAATTTCCGAGGTGTAACACCCACATACCGGAGTTTTATAAAGGACATATGATGAGATATATGAGTAGTATATGGAAAGTTGAGCAAGTCCTAAGAAGGACCCATAAGTCAAAAATGGGCATAAGCCCTCCAAAAGGACGATTTAAGGAAACATTTTTGGATGATCTGACTTGGAGGGGCCAAACCGATATTATAAGTTTGGCATTTGGAAAAACACAAAGAACTAAAGTTGTAGATAATTGAATTATCTTTCCAACCATAGGTCGTGGGATCTCACACGATATCGGGATCAAGAGTTATGACCTTTTTACTGAACGAACGCGCAGTTAGAAAAAAGCTGGTCTGCTCGAACGCGCCCAAAGGTGGCGCGATCGCGCTGAACGATTTCAGGGTCGGTGCAGGAAGATTCTGGAGCTCTATTTAAAGGGGCCAAGCCCCCACTTTCTTCATCAAACACCTCAAAAACCTCTCCAAAATTCTGCAGAGTTCTCCCCAACTCCCCAAACCAAATTTTAGCCCAAACCAGGTATAATTTCCAAATTCCGGTCCAGACGGCGTATAGTTGCAACTACAAAACTGTGTATTAACACGTTGTGGCTTAAGGTCAAGGTGGAAAAGTGAAGATATAGCATTATTATCGAGGGAAAGGTATGAATCTCTTTCTATTTGTGTTAATCTTAATTATTTACGGAGAAGGAGTTGTTAAATTGTTGTAAATTAAATTCTGTTGGTGAAAATATGGGACGAACACCATATGGGCTGTTCTATGGAATAATTTGATATGGGAAATGATATTATTGATGTTGGTATTGTTGTTATTGTTGTTGGTTGATGAACTGAGATTCGGGCTGGGCATATAAACAGGGGAGATGCTGCCCGATTTTCGATAAAATATAAAATGGTTTAAATTGAAACTCGGAATAAGTGTGTGATATGGAGACTAACGTAGTGCGAATCCTCTTGAATGTAGATTTATGAGCTCGGACGAATAAGCGTAGCCAATAGGAGGTTGAACAGGTATGTTATGGCTCGCCCCTTTCTTTCAAAGACATGATTCATACGTTACGATTTCATAAATGCTTCCATAGCCTCTTTGTTTTCAAAGGTTAGAAGTCTATGATTCCAAGGCATGATTCCTTTCTCGATAACCCGTAAATGTTTTCCCAAAATGTCCGCATTTTTCCAAAACAGAGGTTTATGATTTTGTAAGCTCTTATGACAACAAGGATGGACATGTTTTTATCATGATTCTTAAACGTTTACTACGATACTAAAGATGAGATGTTTTCCATAATGTCTTTATCCTCAAAAGTTAAAGTTTCATGATTCCAAGAGTTTCTTATGACGCTGAAGATGAGTATGCTTTATAAGAATAAAGAAGATGAGATGTTTTCTATGATGCACATGATGATAATGATTTTGATTCGAGAAGTTCCAAAGCTTATGATTTTAATGCTATTATGAGATTATCGAGTTTATTTCATGATTTCCTTGAGTTGCTCATTGTTGTTGGTCTCACCTCATGAATTGTTCCTTCGAGGTGAGATATATCGATGATGATTATTCCATAATATAGATCGGAGGTTACCGACCTTACGTTACTCCGATAGAGTTGTAGCTTTCACTTGGGCTCTCATGCATGCGTTATAATTATGTATGTATTTTAATAACACCGTGCCTACATGGCCGGGAAGTATAACATCGCGCCGTCCAATAGGGGGCTGGGCAGACACACCACTGCAGTGGGCAGTTTATGATTACCCCGGACGCAGGAGGCCTGGACGCGGGCTAATGCTGATCACACCGTGCCTAAATGGACGGGGCAGCATTACACCGTGCCTATATGGTCAGGCAGTTTATTTGCAAATATTTATATGTTTTTCGAAAGAAAGCTAGCATGCATGGCATCCGCCCTAAGAGACACTCATATATACAGGTTATTTTTTTATCTTACGATATGCTCTATATTTCCCTTCGGCTATTATTCATAATTCATGCCTTACATACTCAGTACATTGCTCGTATTGACGTCCCTTCCTGTGGACGTTGCGTTTCATGCCACGCAGGTGTATACAGATGAGTAGAGGATATTGCTAGAAGATGTTCCAGCTGGATTGACGTGCTCCATTTCCTTCCGGAGAGTTGCCGAGTCAGAGTATCTATGTTATGGTATATATCATGTTAGAGACTTTGCAGACAGAGTCACGTATATAGCATTTCAGTCTTGCAAGCGGCTCTACAACCCGATGTATCATTATGCATTATGTTACAAATTTCATATGATTACAGATTTTACTCGAGTTGAGAAAGACGAAAGGAATGTTTTTGAAAAGCTTTAATTATGCATTTCATTTTGTGATTTAAGAGTCCAGTGAGACTATGAATATACTGAGAACCAGCGAGTTCGCTCGGCTCTAAGTAAAGGGTTGGGTGCCCATCATGCTCCATGTGGACTGGGGCGTGACAAAGTGGTATCAGAGCAGTTCGTCCTAGGGGTTATCTGCAAAGTCGTGTCCAGTAGAGTCCTGTTTATGGGTGTGAAGCCAGCCACACTTATGAACAGGAGGATGCAGGGCATCTAGGAATTATAGACCTTCTTTCTGTCTTAGATCGTGCGAAGCACAGTCTCGACGGGAGAAAGTGAGTGAGGATATGGAAAGTCACAGAGGTAAGTTTTGATATTTTTGTTCTTTTACCTGAAATTAGGAGCCCTGGGTGCCTGGGATATGTCGTACATATATATGCCCTGTGAGGCATTGCTGATAATTGCTGCATGCAGGTTTTGGGTAGTAAGAATTGTAAAGGAGACTCTGCCAGAATATTTTTAAAATTAGGTCATCTAGTTAGGTACACCTAACAGGAAGAAGCGTGGAAAGAAAATATCGTAAATAGACAATACGTGGGATGCGTTATTTTGGAGGAGTTATGGATTTGGCATGGCATGAAGGATGATTGTGAGAGAGACGATTGGCAGTCTGAAGGATTAAAATGGGTTACATTCGAGGTTTAGTAGGAGCAAGGTCTATTGGGAGATTCAGGGAAAGTCGACAAATGAGTTCTGCTGTAGATTATTATATAAGAGTGGCGAGCGGAAAGACAAAGAGGCTGATGACCGAGTATTTATAAGTAACGGCGATAAAGGTGTGTTCGTTACCATCGGGAATCTGGAAATCTAGGATGAAAGGTAGTCATACACATAGGTGAAAGGTGAATATTAGGGTTTGAAAAGGCTAAAATAGTAATTGTTAAAGGAGGGAGATGTGTTACGAGAGTGTTTTGGAATCTGTTAAGACTTCAACTTGCTCTAGATTATGTGATGAAGGTCATGCGGTGAAGTGGATGCGATTATACCAGCATTAATGCCCCGGATTTCATCAGAGTTTCAAGGTTAAGCATGCTGGGGTGAGAGACATGTTAGGATGGGTGACCCCCTGGGAAGTATACTAAAAGTCCTATAAATTCAGATATAAGAGGCAAATGAGAAGGTAGAGCATCCTAAGGGAGATTGGAGTATGCGGAATGGTTGGAGACCTTAAGAGGTCGCTTAGGACGAGGCGGACTAGACCGATGAAGAGAAAGAAGGCGCATTACAGCTCTAGAATTAGGGTGAGTTTGAATAGCATTTGGAAATATTTTGTAAGCGAGATGGTAGCAATTATATATATCCGTACACACATGAAATTCCATACGTGGCTATATCGGCGGGTATGTGTATTCTGGCAGCCAACGTTACGGTATATGGAAGGCATTAATCGAACCAGGTAATAAAGTTCAAGTGACAAAAGAACGTTACCAGGTAAGCTGATTTACCTTCATTACCAGATAGGTTTAGAGAGTTCTAATGCAATGACATTTGGAAAAGAAAGAAAGTGAATGTATGGAAGGTAAGAAGATCAAAAATGTCAAAAATGAGAAACATGAGTGAGTGAAGCCCCCAAGAGGGACGGCGGGCAAAGCACGAGACTTTTTGGAAAAATATTTCGAAGATAGGCATGTGAAAGGGATAAAGTGTGGTAGTAGGGAACAAAAGAGGAATGGTGGGGCTCGAGAACCGAATTCGATAAGTTGCGCTAAGAGGATAGTGACCACGACGAGGAATGAGAAGTAAGAAAAGAATGATTAAGCCTTGCAACGATGCTAAGAGATTTTCAGCTCTCGAGAAGTATACAAAGGGATAAATGTATAGTCATATTGATATGGTTGCCTCGGTTATAGAGAAGCTTTCCTAAAAAGATGACTTAAGAATAAAACGGATTTGCTCGTTTAAAGTAATATTTCATGGACTCCAGAGCTGATACTACAAATAATAAGAGAAGAAAGGTGCTCGAGGAGGAAGAAACCCAAGGAAGGCTAAGGATGAAAGTAGGAAAGGTATACTAATGGGATGATCTAAGGAAAGGGAGAGTATTTAGGAGGAAAGTAACTGGAAATCTTAAACCATGAGAGTGAGAAGGATACTTTAACGAGTTGGCGGTAGGGAACCGATTAAGCATCAAAGAAAGAACGAGGATGACGAGTCGACACAATTAATTATAAAAATTAATGACATGGAAAAAGAATTCATTTGAGGACCGAGAGATTCGATCATAAAGGAAATGGAATGAAATATAAGGAATGTGCATGGGAGACCGCTCGACCGTAGCATCATAAAGATAGATAAAGGTTCGATGAACGAGGACAGAGAGAGTGGAAACTGTAAGAATTCTGTGCTGAGAGTAAGAGTAGCAGGACACTCGAAAAACTTGGACGCGCAGATGCAACATAAACGCGTAGTTAAGAAGGATTATGAGTAAGTGAGCTAAATGGGCGAAAGGACTAGTAGTGGATGGAAAGATATGGGAATATTGACAAGAATGACGATATAGGCATAAATGAAAGAAGAACTTAGGGTAAGAAGTTTTCGATATGTTATGAGCAGAGTCGGGAAGAAAGACGAGGAGTAAGGTATAATCGGGAACTTCAGAGAATCTTGATATTTCACCATTAGCTTGTGAGTCCGGACACCGTTAGTCATAAAAGATAGAGGTATGGAAAGACGAAAAGGAAGGCATCGGAATTAGATACCCTTATAAGTATTCCAATTAAATACGAGAGTGTAGCTAGAAAGAAGATAGATATGTCAGACCATGCGATGAAGGAACTTCAATTTTAAGAAGATCGTGAAAGGCGGCAGATAATTATCAAAGGCGACGGTTACTTAAAGGTTATGGGCGTATAAGGACCTTCTTAATAAGAGGGAAAAAACATACTAGACTTGAAATGAGCTATGACGATTCAAGCTCCAGAAAAGGAGATTTATTAGCTCGGGGCCAGAGTTCGAGGTGTATTCGAGGCGTATTGATGTATTGGGAAGGCAATGGAAGGAAGTAAAAACGAATTGACAATAAGTGTATCATGAGGTAGACATAGGGAGAAAGTATGGGAGATAAATCAAGAAAGCACTTTACGCCAAGATGAACTATGATATGTTTAGACCATGATTTGAATCCCTCATATCGGGCAAATTGGCGCCATACCTAAGTATGCAGCGATATGTCTTAAAGGGTAATTAAAAGAGCAAGAAAGGTTTTCAAGCTAAATTCACAAAGGGCGATAGAGAGGATGACGAACCTAAAGGACACTCGGGATGACGACAAAAGGAAATTTTGCACCAGAAAGGATAACAATTGTATTAAAAGGAACAACGATTGGTAGTTTAGAAATTCCTGAAGGAAAGAAAGAACGCTGCTCCTATGAATGGAAATAAAAGAGTTCACCGGATATTAGAAAATATTTCATGGATCGCTAATTATACTGAACATGAGAGCATGTGCTATGGAATTATATGAACTGTCAACGTGAAGCTATGCCCAGCTACAATTGTAAAGGGGCCACATCAGAAAGCCAATAAGGAATAATGACTGACGAAACGATCACCGATACAAGGAAATCAAAACAAATATACTGGTGTTGCAAGGGGGTCATAATAGAAAATTTTCGTAGTCCTATGCTTCTGGGATTGTGTTGATAGATGTGAGGGAAGGAAGTAAAGAAAAAGCTGTAGCAGGAGTTCAAAGATGTTGTGAGCTATGAAAATTTAATTGAACTCGGATTATAAGTTTGCCATAAGTATAACCGGACTACAAAGGATAATAAATGACGAAGAAACATCACGTATATGCGCATTGCGGATAATGATATAACTGGCCTTATAAAGGAACATAACCAATATACTCGCTAGCGACAGAGTTATGTTGGATAAACACTTGCAGTGTAAGGGTAAGAGAGATAGTGACAAGGTGTGAGGACTAATGAACTTGACCAATGAACTACAAGGAGTCAGTGCAGTGTATATCCAAGACCGACATATATCAGAAGAGTAGCCCGAGATGGTACCAAAGGGATAAACGCAGAAGGGGCACCGTATATGAGAAAGGTAGTGGGTCACTAACAAGGAAACAAGGAGCGAGAAAAAGAGGATACTTACAGGCCGATGGATAGTTATAGCACGATAAGCAAGACTACAATAATGGAGACAAAATGAAAGCGAGATGCTAGTTAATTTCCGACCATGTACATGAGGATAAAGAAGTGAAAGAAACTGACTGAAAGCAATGAAAGAGTTAAGGGAGGATGAGAAGGCACTGAACCAAGTTTTAGTCTAAGCAAACGGTCATCGGACCCTAAGGGAAGAATGACGGTTCTAAGGAATCAAAGATGGTGTTGTGAGTTGGCAATACTGCAACATTCTAGGACGAATGTTTCTAAGGGGGGAATGATGTTACACCCCGTAACTTCTGTACGTTGAGATTCGTGAGGTATTAGCTATTCAATTGCAGACATCGGAGTTATTGTCGAGAAGATGCAAGATCATAGGTGTTATAGGAGGATTGGAAAACCAGTGAACTAAGGAGATCAAGCTTCCGAGGCTTTGAAGGAAAGTTGGGCAAGAATATGTTTTAGTGTATTAAGAGTTTTGAAGTGAAACAAAAGTTTAAAGTGAAGTTTTGGAAGTCTAGTTTCCAACGCAACAAACCTCTCCTCAATCGGACATCGGGGTAAGGAGGTATGGACGTTACAAGTCGGTCTGGCAGACCAGGAAAATGTTCTGCGCGAATGCGCCAGGGAGTGGCGCGAACGCGCAGAAGGCCAAGGGACAACACAGCGCGAACGCGCCACTACGAGGTGCGAACGCGCTGAACAAAATTTGAGGCCCAGATTCGGGATGACAGTTATATTCTAGGAATGTAATAATAACATACATATGACATCTGGAGACCATATGGGGTGAATTGGTTCATATGACACTTGATGAAAAGCCTTGTTGCGGCAAGCTAAGTAGGGCCCACATACCGGAGTTTTATAAAGGACATATGATGAGACATATGAGTAGTATATGGAAAGTTGAGCAAGTCCTAAGAAGGACCCATAAGTCAAAAATGGGCATAAGTCCTCCAAAAGGATGATGTAAGGAAACATTTTTGGATGATCTGACTTGGAAGGGCCAAACCGATATTATACGTTTGGCATTTGGAAAGAGACAAAGAATTAAAGTTGTAGATAATTGAAATATCTTTCCAACCATAGGTCGTGGGCTCTCACACGATATCGGGATCAAGAGTTATGACCTTTTTACTGAACGAACGCGCAGTTAGAAAAAAACTGGTCTGCGCGAACGCGCCCAAAGGTGGCGCGATCGCGCTGAACGATTTCAGGGTCGGTGCAGGCAGATTCTGGAGCTCTATTTAAAGGGGCCAAGCCCCCACTTTCTTCATCAAACACCTCAAAAACCTCTCCAAAATTCTGGAGAGTTCTCCCCAACTCCCCAAACCAAATTTTAGCCCAAACCAGGTATAATTTCCAAATTCCGGTCCAGACGGCGTATAGTTGCAACTACAAAACTGTGTATTAACACGTTGTGTCTTAAGGTCAAGGTGGAAAAGTGAAGATATAGCATTATTATCGAGGGAAAGGTATGAATCTCTTTCTATTTGTGTTAATCTTAATTATTTACGGAGAAGGAGTTGTTAAATTGTTGTAAATTAAATTCTGTTGGTGAAAATATGGGACGAACACCATATGGGTTGTTCTATGGAATAGTTTGATATGGGAAATGATATTATTGATGTTGGTATTGTTGTTGTTGTTGTTGTTGGTTGATGAACTGAGATTCGGGCTAGACATATAAACAGGGGAGATGCTGCCCGATTTTCGATAGAATATAAAATGGTTTAAATTGAAACTCGGAATAAGTGTGTGATATGGAGACTAACGTTGTGCGAATCCTCTTGAATGTAGATTTATGAGCTCGGACGAATAAGCGTAGCCAATAGGAGGTTGAACAGGTATGTTATGGCTCGCCCTTTTCTTTCAAAGGCATGATTCATACGTTACGATTTCATAAATGCTTCCATAGCCTCTTTGTTTTCAAAAGTTATAAGTCTATGATTCCAAGGCATGATTCCTTTCTCGATAACCCATAAATGTTTTCCCAAAATGTCCGCATTTTTCCAAAATAGAGGTTTATGATTTTGTAAGCTCTTATGACAACAAGGATGGACATGTTTTTATCATGATTCCTAAAAGTTTCCTACGATACTAAAGATGAGATGTTTTCCATAATGTCTTTATCCTCAAAAGTTAAAGTTTCATGATTCCAAGAGTTTCTTATGACGCTGAAGATGGGTATGCTTTATAAGAATAAAGAAGATGAGATGTTTTCTATGATGCACATGATGACGATGATTTTGATTCGAGAAGTTCCAAAGCTTATGATTTTAATGCTATTACGAGATTATCGAGTTTATTTCATGATTTTTCTTTGAGTTGCTCATTGTTGTTGGCCTCACCTCATGAATTGTTCCTTCGAGGTGAGATATATCGATGATGATTATTCCGTAATATAGATCGGAGGTTACCGACCTTACGTCACTCCGATAGAGTTGTAGCTTTCACTTGGGCTCTCATGCATGCATTATAATTATGTATTTATTTTAATAACACCGTGCCTACATGGCCGGGCAGTATAACATCGCGCCGTCCAATAGGCGGCCGGGCAGACACACCACTGCAGTGGGCAGTTTATGATTACCCCGGACGCGGGAGGCCTGGACGCGGGCTAATGCTGATCACACCGTGCCTAAATGGACGGGCAGCATTACACCGTGCCTATATGGTCGGGCAGTTTATTTGCAAATATTTATATGTTTTTGGAAAGAAAGCTAGCATGCATGGCATCCGCCCTAAGAGGCACTCATATGTACAGGTTAATCTTTTATCTTACGATATGCTCTATATTTCCCTTCGGCTATTATTCATACTTTACATCCCTTATTATGTTACTATTCATGCCTTACATACTCAGTACATTGCTCGTACTGACGTCCCTTCCTATGGACGCTGCGTTTCATGCCACGCAGGTGTATACAGATGAGTAGAGGATATTGCTAGAAGATGTTCCAGCTGGATTGGCGTGCTCCATTTCCTTCCGGAGTGTTGCTGAGTCAGAGTATCTATGTTATGGTATATAGCATGTTAGAGACTTTGCAGACAGAGTCACGTATATAGCATGTCAGTCTTGTAAGCGGCTCTGCAAGCCGATGTATCATTATGCATTATGTTACAAATTTCATATGATTACAGATTTTACTCGAGTTGAGAAAGACGAAAGGAATGTTTTTGAAAAGCTTTCATTATGCATTTCATTTTGTGATTTAAGAGTCCAGTGAGACTATGAATATACTGAGAACCAGCGGGTTCGCTCGGCTTTAAGTAAAGGGTCGGGTGCCTATCATGCCCCATGAGGACTGGGGCGTGACACTTTCCTCTTTATATTATTCTAAATCCTATTGTTTTTCTATAATTCTAATTACCCAAACGTAAAAAAAACGTGTTTCTTTTTTATATTACATCTAATGATTTTTTTCCTTTTTTTCTAATTATCAAAGTCCCAAAAGGCAAAAGAAATAAAAAAAAACCCATAGGCGCTAAGCTGCAACGAACCAAAGGCAAAAGAAATAAAATAATCCCATAGCTAATGGTGAACTCATGCTCTTGAAATCCTGGATTCGTCTTTGACCTTAACTCGTTAGTAATCTTCTCTTTTAAACCATTTAAAAGAGTTGTCACATGTCTTGACTCATCTTTCGCGAGAAAAGTAGAACGCGACAATGCCAACATTAAGTTTTTCATGTGTCCACCATTAATAGGAGGTGCAGAAACAACATCCTAAGCATAATGGATGAGGCTGGGAATTGGTACTATGAGAAAGAGAAAAATAAGCAGAGCCATCCAAAACTACTATGAAAAACTCTATAACCCTAATCACAATCTTCAAATATTAATAGTAATAACCTTCAGGCTTTAAGAATCAGAGGAGGATCTAATATTTGAAGGTGGCGGGTGCCACAATTTTCTTCAATGTACATTTTGTTAGGAACGTGTATTTGGGTTGGGTCCATCTCTTTGAGTTTATTCGGCTCAATTTAATAGACCATTTTTTATTTGTAAATATGAAAATTACATCTCAAAAATCAAGAAACGAATATAATTAACATCTTAAACAAGGAATCACTCCCATTAACAACAGAAGTAAAATCAACATTTTCACCAAGGAACTTACATCTTTTATGTATATTAAAAAATGAACTTGCACAAGTAAAATAACATCTTTAATAAGGGAATTACACCAATCAAAATAAGAAAAATAATATCAAAACTCTTCAATAGGTAAATTACACCCCATAAGTAAATGTAGAATTAGATAACTACAAGTTCTCAAAAATAAATCATAAATTTCATGTTTTTTCTAAGTAATGCTTACGAAATTTTCATCATAATTTAAGTAGTAAAGTGATTTAAATTGAATTTGACTATTATAGAAAAGGAATATTCGCAAAATGGTTCATGGTAATATTGTGGAAAGGTTAGGGGCAAAATGGGAATTTCATAACAATTCAAGAAAGCTCTTGAATGGGCCATTGTGGATGTGTGGCTTAAGGAAGTGGGTCCCACCCATGGCCATGTGTTCATATTCCTATTTGTAGGAGCCTTGTATATATATATACCTAAGTGGTCAAATAAGACATATTTGTCACACCCTAATCTACCTAGGGTGTGATGGGCACCCGACCCTTACTTAGGGCCGAGCGAACCCTCTGACTCTTATCACATACATATTCTTTTCGGACTTTTAAATCAAATAGAATGGAATACATAGTAATACTTGCAGAAATATTCTTTCCGTTATTCTCAAATCAAACCAAAATCCAGAATCATATAGAATTTATATCATAACACAGGATGACATATCGGCTGATGGAGCCGCTTACAGAACTGACAACCAATACCCACGACTCTGTCTGCAAAGTCTCTAACTTCGAACAAAACTTCTTAGCACACATACTCTGACTCGGCAACACTCCAGGAGCAATTGGAGTTGCCAATCCAGCTGAAGCATCTTCTAGCAGTATCCTTTACTCATCTGGGTGTACCTGCGTGGCATAAAACGCAGCCCCCCAAAGAGAGGGGGTCAGTACGGAATATGTACTGAGCATGTAAGGCAAGGATCACAGTAAAAGAGAATCATAGCTGAAACAGAGATTTACCAGAATCAAGTATGACCTTTTCAAAACGTCAAGTGCTTGCCTTTTTAAATAAAAATCATGCATATCCATATCATATATCATATATACAGATAACGTGTCCCGGCCCTCCTGTGAGGGACTCGGTGGATAAAATCATACATGTCCACATCATATACCATATATGCATAACGTGTCCCGGCCCTCAAGTGAGGGACTCGGTGGAGAGAGAATCATGCATGTCAACATCGTATATCATGTATGCATATAACGTGTCCCGGCCCTCAATTTGAGGGACTCGGTGGATACATATAACGTGTCCCGACCCTCTTTTGCGGGTCACGGTGAATGAAATCATCATATGCCATCCTGGCCACCATTCCCATATCATCATAGCATCATATACATATAACGTGTTCCGGCCCGCAAGTGAGAGGGACTCGGTGAACAATGCAGTGAAATACGCACGAGAACATGTCCTGGCCCGGGCTCAGTGAAATCCAAACTGAGGCTTGCACGAACTGAATAATGCGAAACCATATGCACATAAATCAAGACTCGATAGACAAGCATACTTACCGACTCCTGAAGGCTCAGAAACAAGTTTCGGGTCAATCCGACTTAGTATGAGAAAGTTATGGACGTTTGAAGTACAAAACCTTCTACGGGCATTTCAGAAGCCATTTTTGGAAAATCGAAGCAATAATCACATCAAGTATCTTTCGGATATCGTATAGATCAAATCAAATATAACTTTTGGAATCATATGTACATATCAAAATATATCAAAGACTCAATGAAATAGTCGAACATGCTAACATTTGAAAAATCAAGACTTTATTCATATCGATTATCGTTATTCAACCATACAATAAGTTCAACTATATCGAACGTACTCATGTTAGAAGTGAATAAGAATCATAGACAGACTCGGAAACATATCAAATAGAGCTTCGGAAATCATAGATACATATCAAAAGGTGGATACAAATTATAAACAAACTCGGAATCACAGAATAGAGTAGCCCCAAGATGCATATCATACCTTATTTGGCTCTAAGACATGCCAAAAGAAAGAAAGGGTAAGCCTTACATACCTGTGCCACGCCTTATTAGCTACGCTTATTTATCCAAGCTTGCTATTGTACATTCAAGAAGATTTTACATAATCATTAGATTCATTGTCATTTACTTGTCTTGATCTCTCAAATAAAATCACTTATAATCTGCCGAAATTTCGGCAGCATTTCCCCTGTAAATATCACATCCCCGAGAATCTAGCTCGGCCCAAATCATCAACCACAAATCCGAGAATGTAACTCGGCCAATTTCTCAACAATAATCCGAGAATTTCACTCGGCCACATTATCCACAATAATCCGAAATCTTCCAAACTTAATAAGGACAATAACAACACATTGTTTTCTTCCAAATTCACGAACTACACCACAATCTACACATTAACAACTTTGTCAACCAATCCCAAGTACCTTCTAACGTTAGTAACTTCTTTTACATAATTCAACAACATTTTCTTATATTCAATTCAATCACAACAACCAATTTACAATCTTCCAAACACATGTCTCACTTCCAAATTCATAAATTATATTTACAACTTACACATTAGGAATATCATTCCTACAAATATAAGAAACCATACTAATGTCATACTAACTTCTTCAATAACGCACAAACGATTTCAAATTCATTCCAAGCCACTAAATCCTCATTTTTCATCATGGAATCCACATCTACAACAATCAAAATACTAAATAAAAATTAGTTCATCACCCCCACACAATATAGTATATACACGGCCAACACCCCAACATACCAAAGTCATGATTTTCATCCTTTTCTACATACTACAACATACATAAATCATCCATAACATATCTAAAAGAAGATTAAACACATACCTTTTCCCACTCATGTTCTTAATCGACTATGATTGTGATTTGCACCAATGAATGTTTTGATTGCTCCAACAACTACTCCATGTTGTAGAGGACCTTCCAATTGGTAGAAAAGATAGAAGAAATTATTTTTTGATCCATTTTCCATGGCCTTCTTCGGCTACACCATGGCCGAATGGCCTTGTATACTTTTTTTCTCCTTCTCCAAACTTCTTCATCTTTCTAAAAGATGAAGATAGTTATGTCCTATTTATCTTTATTTTTCCACCATTTATCTATATTTATTTTTTAAGCCCCTCAAGTAAGAATTATGGACACATGGCCCTATTCTTTTTCTCCAAGCTTCTAGAATTTTTTTTGTGGAGAAATATGACCAATATATCTTTTATATATATATATATATATATATATATATATATATATATACACATAATTCATCTAGGTGGGCCTTAAGTTGGACGGCCACCATGGTCCATTTAAGAAATTTCTTGAATACTTTGTGAAATTCCCATTTTGCCCCTTAGCCTTCCACAATATTACCTTGAGCCACTTTGCGAATTTTCCTTTTTACCCTTATCCTTTCTCCATATTTCCATACTAATAATATTCATAAATAGTATTCATAACAACTTGTACATTAAAATAATTTTTGAAAATAGTCTTGCCCTTAACTTACCACGACTATCTCGGAATATCCGAACGTACAAAATACGGGCTATAACAATATTCCTCCTTCCAAATCAAGAAACTTCAAGAAAGAAAGAAAGGAAGAAGAAAAGAGGGGCGTTCGGCCCTAGCCAAGAAAATTGGCTCCATGGAAATTGATCAAGAAAAATTATTTCTTCTAGTATTCCAACCAATTGGAACATCCTCTTTAACATGGAATGGTTGTTGAAGCAATAAAATCATTTAATTGTGCAAATTCACAACCTTAGTCAAGCCAAGAAGTTGAGTGAAAAAGGTATGTGTTCAATCCTCTTTTACATATGTTATGGATGATTTGTATATGTTGGAGAGTGAAGAAATGAATGAAATTTATGAAATGTGTATGTGTATAGTGAAGCCGTGTGGGAGTTGCATGGTATGGAAGTGATGAACTAATTTTATTTAGTATTTTAATTGTTGTTGTGGTGGATTCTATGATGTTAAATGAAGATTTAATGGTTTGAAATGAAGTTGAAATCGTTTGTGGATTATGGAAGAAGTTAGTGTGGTATTAGAATGGTTCCTCATAATTATAAGAATAGAGTTGTTAATGTGTAGGTTGTAAATATAATTCATGTATTTGAAGGTGAGACATGTGTTTGGAAGATTGTAAGTTGGGTTGTTGTAATTGAATTTGAAAGAAGGAAATGTGTTGTCATTGTTCTTATTGAATTTGGAAGGTTTCGGGTGAAGTAGGATGTTGATTGGGTTGTTATGAATGTTATGTGAATTGTTTGAAGTATTCTTGAATCATGTTAGAATGATTTCGGATGAATACTTGAATGTGGGATCATTGGTGTTAGCTTGAATATATTTTGGATTGAATTGAATATAAATGAAATGCGTCTTGAATTAATTATTGATGTTGTTGGCATGATTATTGGGATTGTTGTTGTTGATAAATTGGCCGAGTTGAATTCTCGGATTGTTGATTGATAATTTGGCCGAGTTGGATTCTCGGGGATGTTGTATTTACAGGGGAAATGCTGCCGAAATTTCGGCAGATTATAAATGAATTCATTTGAAGGATTAAGACAAGTATATGACGACAAATCTAATGATTATGTAAAATCTTCTTGAATGTAGAATAGCAAGCTTGGATAAATAAGCGTAGCTAATAAGGCGTGGCACAGGTATGTAAGGCTTACCCTTTCTTTCTTTTGGCATGATCTTTATGAAACGAGCGAATGACATATATGTATGCTCTCAAAGAAATTCCTATTCTTAGAGCCACTAGGATGGCTAATATTCTTGACTTCTATAAGCTGTTTCATATGGTTTTGATGCGTATCTATGATGTCCGAAGTTCTGTTTGATATGTTTCCGAATGGCATTCGAAAGATAATTGATATGACTAAAGATTTGATCTTCAAATGTTAGCACGTTCGATTATTCCATTGAGTCTTTGATATATTTTGATATGTACATATGGTTCGAAAAGCTATATTTGATTTGATCCATAACGATATCCGAAAGGTACTTGATATGATTATTGCTCTGATTTTCCAAAAATGGCTTCTGAAACGTTCGTAGAAGGTTCTGTACTAAAACGTCCATAACTTTTTCATACTAACTCGGTTTGTCCCGAAACGTGTTTATGATCCTCAAGTGTCGATTTGCGTACCTATTTATTGAGTCTTGATTTGTATGCATATAGTTTCTCACTACTATGCTCGTGCACGCCTCAATATGTCTTTCACCGAGTCCCGGGCCGGGTATGTTATCGTGCGCACTCCACTGCATTGTTCACCGAGTCCCTCACTAGAGGGCCGGGTACGGTATATGTATATGATGACATGATGAGATGATGATATGTTACGGTGGCCAGGAGGGCATATGATGATCTGATTCACCGAGTCCCTCACTAGAGGGCCGGGTACGGTATGTATATGATATATGATGTTCACATGCATGATTCTATTCACTGAGTCCCTTAATGGGCCGGGTACGACATGACTTCATTCACCGAGTCCCTCACTAGAGGGCCGGGTACGGTATATATATATATATATATATATATATATATATATATATATATATATATATATATATATGTATATGTGTATGCATGCATGATGATATGAAAGTATGATGACATGATTTTATCCACCGAGTCCCATAACGGGCTGGGTACGCTATGTGATAATGATATGTGTGATCAATGCTTTAAAGGCAAGAGTTTTGGTATTCTGGACATTGCATATGTTTCTGCACCCCTTATATCAGTTATGATTCTTTTACTGTGATTCTTGCCTTACATGCTCAGTACATTTTCCGTACTGACCCCCTTTCTTCGGGGGCTGCGTTTCATGCCACGCAGGTACACCCAGATGAGTGGAAGATACAGGACTAACATGGTTTCAAGATGGAGATAGAAACTCAAAGTTCTTCCATGCTTATGTAAAAGGGAGGAGAAAGAAGCTCAGAGTGGATAATATCCAAGATCCTGATGGAAATTGGCTAACCAATTAAGAAGAGATATCACAAGAAGCAGTCAGATGTTATCAAAAGCAATTTGAAGAAGATAGAATTCCTTCAAAGTTAGTTTACTAAAGCATATCCCTACCCTAGTCACAGAAGATCAGAATCATACCATGGAGATGCTACCAACTGAAGAAGAAGTCAAAGAAGTTGTTTTTGCCTTGAATGAAGAAAGTGCTTGTGGTCATGATGGATTCACAGGATTGTTCTTTCAATCATGTTGGGAGATAGTCAAACTAGATGTGGGGCAAGAACTACCAAGATTCATCACTCATACAAATTTGATTCTTATCCCTAAGAAAGAGCAGGTGCAAAGTTTCTTAGATCTGAGACCAATCATTCTCAGCAATTTTACAAACAATATCATCTCAAGGGTACTAAATGCATTGTATAAAAAGCCAAGGTTTATGGAGTATGGTATGCCCAAATAGAGTCCAAGAATTAATCATTTATCATATGCTGATGACACAATTCTCTTTGTCTCTGCTGACCAATATTCAAGAAAACTGATGGTGAGAGTGTTAAATAGATATGAGAAAGTATCAGGCCAGTTGGTAAATTTGAATAAGAGTGCCTTCTATGTTCATGAAAAGGTGCAGAGTAGCTTGGTTTCAAGGCTGAAACAAATCACAGGAATTAGGTAAGGCCTCTTTTTATTCACTTATCTTGGATGCCCAATTTTTTACAGTAGGAACAAAATTTCACATTATGATATAGTTGTAAAAAACATTGCCAAAAGGGTGAATGCATGGCAAGGGAGACTACTGTCATATGGAGGAAGAGCAACACTGATATCTCATGTATTACAAAGCATGCCTGTATACCTATTATCAGGAATGAACCCTCCAAAGGGTGTGATCAGACAAATGCATAGTATTTTCTCAAGGTTTTTCTGGTCAAACACTGGTGACAAGAAAGGTGTACATTGGGTCAAATGAGAGACACTGTCATTGCCTAAAGATGAAAGTGGACTGGGGTTTAGATCATTATTTGAAGTGTCAAATGCCTTTTTTTGTAAACTATGGTTGAATCTCAAAACAAAGCCTTCATTGTGGAGTTCTTTCATGATAAACAAATACTGCAAAAAGCTTCATCCTGTGATTGCACAAGCTAAATGGGCATCCCCTATTTGGAGAAAATTGGTAATAGTAAGCGAATTGGTGGAGCATCAGATATGATGGCAAGTGAAAAAAGGGGATTCTAGCTTCTGGTTTGACAACTGGACAAATCTTGGTGCATTATATCATGTCCTACCTGATAATAGCATGGAGGAGGAAATAGAAGTTTAGAATTTTGCCAGTACAGACGGATAGAATGCACAGGTTATAATTCAATATATACCTGAAGAGTATGTGAAGCATGTGATAGAGACTATTCCCCCTCCTCAAGTAACAGATGAGCTAGACAAAAGCTGGTGGTTACTAGAAAAGAATGGAAAGTTTTCAGTCAAAAGTGCTTGGGAGTATGTGAGGCGCAGAGAAGTGAAAATGGATATCTATAATCAGATGTGAAGGAAACATCTTCCATTTAAGTTCTCATTCACACTTTGGAGAGCTTGGAGATATAAAATGCCAGTTGATGATGTAATATGCAGAAGGGGAATTCAATTAGCATCAAAATGCTGGTGTTGCACAGAACCAAAACAAGAAACAATGTCACATCTTTTTCTAACCTTTCCTACAACATCAAAACTGTGGAGAATGTTTGCTAATTTTGCAGGTATTCAATGGGTGGGACAACATATTCCATATATGATATCAAAGTGGTGGACAAACAGTTGCAGACCCATCCTGAGGCCTATAATTCATGAAATCCCTGCAATCACAATCTGGAGTCTATGGAGGAGAAGAAACACCATTAAACATGGGGTTGCAATTGGATTCAGTATCCTAATCTATCAGATCAACAAATATCTGTGGCAATTACTGCAAACAGCTTATCCTAAACTGCAGACCTTCCCATCAAACTTACCTGCTATGATTCAGTAGTTAGAAGAGATCAGGCCTAGAATGAGGTATCAGTTCATCTATTGGGATCCACCCCCTGATGGTATGATAAAATGCAATACAGATGGTGCATGTAAAGGCAATCCTGGGAGGAGTTCATATGGCTACTGTGGCGAGCTCCACTTCCTCCTGGAGTGTTGCCGAGTCAGAGTATATGTGCTATGATTTCTGATTAATGTTAGAGACTTTGCAGACAGAGTCGTGGGTATAGAATGTCACTTCTGTAAGCAGCTCCATCAGCCGATGTGTCATTCTGTATTATGTGATAAATTCCATATGATGACAGATTCTGTTGATTTGAGAACAAAGAAAAAGAATATTTCTGAAAGCCTTACTATGTATTTCATGTTTATTTGATTTAAAGGCCCAAAGAGGTTATGTGTGTATTAAGAGTCAGAGGGTTCGCCCGACTCTAAGTAAGGGTCGGGTGCCCATCACACCCAGTGAGATTAGGGTGTGACATAAACAACAAAAGAAATCTTAAAAAGATTGACTTTTGATCTCAATCCAAAATTCTCATTGAGATCTAAGTTTTTCGATTTAAACACTCACATATTTGAGATTAAGAAAAATACTTAATTTAAGGGATTTTGAAGTTTATATTTTGTGTGTTCTCGCTAGAGATCACAGATAAAATAATAGAATAGAGGAAAGACAATATAAATAATAAAAAGATAAATAGAAAATTGGGAGAGCCGAAAAGGGAAATGACTGTTACAAATGAACTAAAAAGCACAAAGAGAAACGGGAGTCGGAAAATGTTCAAGATAAATTCAAACTTGTGTCTACCAACCATGACACCTTTGTCTAATTTGCGACTGGGGGTGACAACATCAAATATTTAATCTAATTTAAGCACATTGCAACATAGGTATATAAAACATTTAACAATCTAGGGGGTGCCATGCCCACCCCCACCCTAAAGGGTGGATCCGCCCTTGTTAAGAATATTCCAGATGACCTTGACAAGAACCTATCTTAGCAGACTATTAATGGGTTGTTTGGTAGAGTGTATTTATAGTACTGAATAGGGTGTATATAATGCATGGATTAGTTATGCTGAGATTAATTCTTATCGACTGTTTGGTGTGGTGTATTAAAAATAACATGTATTACATAATTTCTAAAAAGAAGTATTTGTTAATAACTACCCTCCATATTATTTAGCTTTGAGGGACTTCAAGGGCAATTTTGTCTTTAATCATGCTTATGTATGTATAAATACTTTTGGTATTGCACTACTAAAAAAATGGGAATTTTCGATCAAAAATTTCGACCACACGAGGTCGAAAAGGCCTTTATTTCGACCAATTTTTTGACCACACGCGTAGGTCGCTAACAGGTAGGTCGAATTTTTTTTTCGACCACACGTGGTCGCAATCACATTCTACCGAAATTAAGGGATCGAAAATTAGTTTCGACCACATGTGGTCGAAATTGTAAATTGGGCCCAGAATTTCGACCACATGTGGTCGAAATATGGCAACCATATTGCTAAATTTCGACCACGTGTGGTCGAAATTGTATTTTTCTGGGTACAATTTCGACCACATGTGGTCGAAATTATGAAATATCTGGGCTGATTTTCGACCACCTGTGGTTGAAATTCTGGCATATGTTTTTCAGCATTTGCCTGTTTTTGACATCCCACCTGCCAATTTTCTAATAACCAAATTCATCAACCAAAACAGTCATCCAATTCATCAACAATGCAACACAACAACCATAAACAATGTTTGAACACTTAAACATTGTCCATTCAAACACTTAAACATTGTCCATTCAAACACTTAAACATCATAAACTACGTTCAAACACTTAAACATCTTAAAATTAAAAGTACTTCTAGTTCAAATTAAAACTACATTCATATACATATCCATTTAAACATAGCAGAATTAGAATCCAAAAGCACATTAATCAAAAAAGTCCCTGTTCGGTGTTAGAGACATGATCCGTATCCTCCCCACTAGACTCATCGACAAGAGCTTGATTTATGTCAGCTTGTGACCAACGTCGTCTACCTTGGGAAGGTCGGGGATGGCTATGAGGCTGTGACCTACGAGCATCCCCAGGACACGGGGGAATTAGAAACTTCCGCGAATTAAGTAAGCTATTAATCTGGGCTTGCATACCCAACATCCTGGCCTCCGAGGAATTAAGTGTTCTTGTTAGCAGGTCAACTTAATGCTTTATAGCTTCATACTCCTTAGGATCAACTGTCCCATCATCAGTAACACCTACAGCTTCAAGGGCGGAAGAGTATCGACGAAAGGCTCGATTAGGCATCCCATAAACTGTCCTATGCCTTGTTGGGGGAGCAACCTTCTCAATCCATTGTTGCTGTATTAACTTGTCGGTCATCTGCGTGGTACTTGGCTGAGTGGCTCGAAAGTCCCCAAAGTGTTGTTGAAATTCGTTCTAAAATTGAAGGATACAATGTTAGTAGTCTAATTTAGTACAAAAAATATATTATTATTGTTAACTAACGACTTACCCAAGTTCGCTCAGCCCTTGGCTCAACCCATCGGTCTGTACCATCAGCGTTCTTCTCCTTCCTCGTGTGAGTAATCTTGAAGATCTCATCTTGAGGTACCGCCTGACGCCTCTGGAGCTCCAACAAACAAATCAAAATTAACAATTAAAAAAAGTCCGCAAAAACAGTCCCAACAAAAAGTCTGCAAAAAATTGCCAAAACAAAAAAACAATCCAAAAAAAAAAAGTCCACAAAAACAGTGCCAAAAAATAATACAATAAAATGACCAAAAATAGTCCAAAAAAAAAAAAAACAGTCCCAAAAAAAAGTCCAAAAAATGACCAAAAACAGTCCAAAAAAACAGTCTACAAAAAATAGTCCGCACAAAACAGTCCAAAAAAAAGTCCAAAAAAAAAAAAAAATCCGTAAAAACAGTCCCAAAAACAGTCCAAAAACAGTCCAAAAATGACCAAAACAGTCCGTAAAACACAGTCCCAAAAAACTGTTCAAAACAACTAGCCCCCAAAAACTAGTCCAAAAAAATAGTCCAACAAAATAACTAAAACCATCCCAAAATTGAACTAAAACAGTCGCAAATAACTGAACCAACACAGTCCAACAAAATCACCAAAACAGTCCCAAAAAATAAAGAACCAAAACAGTCCCAAAAATCAGAACCAACAAGAATAAGAAATGTCACTTGACAAAGCTAAAGAAGGAGACATACCAGCCGCTTCATCAAGTCCACTTGTCTCGTGGCATCACTAGTGTGCAGCGATCCATCCTTCACTGAGGCTCTAGCGGCCTTCCCATTTTCGCTTCGTTTCAAAAAAGTCGGATCAGTTGCCCAGTAGTGCAACAGGTCCTTCCACCATTCATCTTGGATCCAATCAGGCTGCACGCAATTATTACGAGCTCTAAGTAACGCATCCTTAAGTATTTTAGCCGCTTTTTTCTCAAAGTTTTGCTCTACTAAATCATGATGTTCCGGCTTCCAGGAACACTTTGTCTGCAAAGAAATTAATATAATTAGGGAGCATATTAAAGGAATATCCCATAAACAATCAACATATAGTATTTTACTACTTAGAGGTAAATAATGCATCGCCTTAACAACCACTCTCATCCCACTACGTGTATCCCTAAACCGTTCACTACCACAAAACTTACAAGTTTCTAGATCGTCGTCATCATTATAGTATAACATGCAGCCATTTTCACAGCAATCAGTTCTCACCGACGAGAGTCCCAACTTAGATACCAATCTCTTTGCCTTATAGTAATTATCGGGTATCTCTAGAGTCGGGTCAACCAATTCATGCATAAGGTCAATCACAGAATCCATTGCCCCTTGGGGAACATTGTTATCTGCTTTGATACTCAATAATCTAACAGCGACAGATAATTGAGATTGGGTAGAACCATCATGTAAGGGCCGACTAGCTTTTTTTAACTTTTTATAAAAACGGTTGGCCTCTTCATTGGGAGGTTCTTCAACATGGCCACTTGATTCAAAGCCCCAATGCATGCCATAACCATCCTGAACCATGTCGTGCATTCTAGAATTCTGGACAGTAGGTTCTACCATCCTACTACTTTCACCTAAAACAAAGTTCTGAAATCCACCCAAATTGTTACGCGTTTCTCCATGACTAGTCCAAACTGTATAATTACTTTTAAAACCTTTTTCCATTAGATGTCACCTAACAATCTCTAGGGTCTTGAATTTCATACATTCACATTTAGAACAAGGACACCTAACTACACCATGAATTGTAAAATCCTCAAGTGTTTTAGCATAGTCAACAAAATCATAAACGGCGGCTACAAATTCATTCTTCAACCCAAATCGACCAGGATTAGTTCTATCGTACATCCAACTACGAGATTCCATCTACACAAATTGCAGAAAATTTGAACTTGTTAAAACATATTTAATTTATATGATTAGTAAAAGAATGTTATTTCAAAGTATAACCTTCCTACCGGTAATGCGCAGTTTGAAACTAGATAGATAAAGTACCTAAATCTTTTTAACTTTAATTAATAACTACATAATAACCACCCATGTATTAACAACTAGAAAAAACAATACAAAAACAGTCCAAAAAAAAAAAACAGTCTCAAAAAACTGTCCAAAAAACAATCCAAAAAAAAAAAAACAGTCCAAAAACAGTCCCAAAAAAAACCAAAAATAGTACCAAAATCTGAACCAAAACAGTCGCAATAAAATGAACCAAAATACTCCCAAAAAATGGACCAAAATAGCCCAAAAACTTTGCTAATTGACAACTCAAGCGCCCAAAAAAGAACGACAACTTAAACTTTGCTACTGAAATGTACTTCTATTTTTTTCCATTGACTAGTTGCATTGTTGAAAACTTTGTTAATTGACAACTTAAGTGCCCAAAAAAAAACGGAAAGAAGGGAGAGGAGCGACAGAACTACCACTTACATCCACCCCTGGAGCGAACAATTAATATCTATGCTTAGAATGATACTTAGAATGATAATGTGCAACAAGATATTTGTCTTAATGCTTGCCAGTACAACAAATTCAACCAAGAAATGATATAGAAATCCTAAAAAAAGATTCACTTTTCAAATAAAGAATCTGAATTTCAGAATCCAATACCAGAGCACTTAAAATATATATCTACTCGCAAATTTTTCTACTTCAAATTCCACAGCCAGCTTCACTTGAGTAACTTCGAATTTGTTACACTCTTTCTTTCGGCCAATGGGTTTCAGAATTTTGTATACGAAGCCTCATTTGCATAACAGAAATAAGGGACAAGTTTGCAACATAAATCCTTTTTGCAACATAAATTCTTATCTGGATATTTTGCAACATAAATTCATTTACCCCTACCTTTGCTACAAATGCAACAACAACAACATTCAATTTCAATATTTCATTCCATTTCAATTCAAAACCCTAAAAAAAAATAACATGATACCAATCCCAAAAAAACTATTTGACAACAAAGAAAAGTTATCAAATCTACTAAATATGGAAGGCAATGCAACTAATAACATGGTATTGAAATACATTCTTGAGAACTAGTTCAATTTAGGGCTTGTATTCATGAGATTGAAAAAAAAAATACCTGCTGCTCGAAAACGGCGGTGGAGACGCTGCTGGTCGGGAAAGGAGGTGGCTGCGACGTTAAGCGTCTAAGGAGGTGGGGTTGTGGGCAGTCGGGTGGGGGGAGGCGTAGAGAGAGGAGAGGGAGAGAGGAAAGAGAGAGAAAGAGAAGAAGCAAATAAAACGAAAAGAGACCCAATGGGGTCTAAATAAAATCTGTTGAAATTTTCAACCACATGTAGTCGAAAGTAGTTTTTTATTTTTATTTTTTAATTAATTGTTTTATATTTATATAATTTAATTTTGTATAAAATATTTTTTTCCCATTTATTATTTGTATAAAAATTAATTTCGACCACACGTGGTCGAAATTCACCTTTACTGTTAAAAAATCGACCGGGTGTGGTCGAAATTCTATAAAAAATTAAATTATTCAAATTTTGACCACCTGTGGTCGATTATTTTCCGACCAAAAGTGTGGTCGAAATTTTTGGGTCGAAAATGCCCCTTTTTTTAGTAGTGTTGCTAATACCATGATTTGCTACATATTACTTATACATAGGATAAAACCAAATAGTGTGTACAACTTACACTTGTATTAGTTATACAGAGGATAAAAAAGTGTATCAAACAAGAGATTAGTAATACTAAAGCTAATACATGCATTATTTTTTCTAATACATGCTATCAAACGACCCCTAAGGAAAAAGGAAATAGAAGCAATTAAATCCTTCAAACCCCTTAAGGCACCTGGACCAAATGGTTTACACCCTTTGTTTTATGAAAAATACTCAAATATTGTAGGGGGTCCTATTATCAATGTAGGCAGTCTTTCGCTAATAATAGAATTGACCCTAGTATCAATGGGACTTAACTATGCCTAATCCCCAAATGCAACAATGCTAATACGGTGAAGAACTTTAGACATATTGGCCTTTGTAATACCATTTACAAAACTATTGCAAAATCATTGTGAGTAGAATTAAGCCACTACTTCACAAGATTATTGGCCCTAACAAATCAGCTCTCTCAAAAATAGGAGGGCTTCTGATAACGCTATCATCTAAGAAATAATGTCCCATTTAAAAAAATATGAAAGGGAAAGACCCTAATATATGATGCTGAAAATTAACTTAAAAGATTTTTGATAGATTAGAGTGGTCCTTTATTAGGCGCACCCTAATTTACTTCAATTTTCCCAAAGGACTCACTGACCTAAATATGTCCTGCATTACAGGCAGTAGAATGGTCATCTTAGTGACACTCCTTATTGAACCTTCAAGCTCTCTAAAGGCATTGGCAAGAGGATCCTATGTCACCATAAATTTTCCTTATGCATGGAAGTTCTGTCAAGGAATATTGAACATGCTATTGATACTAGAGCATGGGACCCCATTAGAATCAGTTGTAAGGAAGACATCTTCTCACATTTCTTCTTTGCAAATGACCTAACTCTGATGGCTAAAGATAACCTGAAAAATACAACTATATTTCTATTGTCCTCTTCATTTCAGGACCCGATAAGGACAATAGATTAATTATGTCAAATATGAAATTATCTTCTCCAAAAACTGTGAAGATCCCATCATTAACAATATTACAAACCACTTTTCTATGAAGCAAAATAATTGCTTTGGGAAGTACCTAGGCTTTCCAATCCATTGCAGGTGTCGTTAGAAGTCAGACTACCAATTTATGATTGATAACATGAGATCAATTAATTGGGTCAAAAATCAACTTTCGCACTGTGGTTGGGTGCAATACTCCTGCAAAGTCCAACCCTAAACAGAATTTCAAATCATGCCATGCAATATATAAAGCTCCCTAGTGAGATTAATCGTACCATGGATAAAATTTAAAGAGATTTTATTTGGGGCACCACAACCCAGAAAATAAAGTTTCACCTTGTCAAAGAGATGTTGTCACTAAGCCTAAATCTATGGGAGGGTTAGGTATTCAGAAGCCTCCACAAAAAATGAGGCTACCTTGACAAGCTTTGCATGGAGGTTACTAAAGAATCCCACAAACCTATAGACAACAATTATGTCCAATAAATACTGCATGAACCATAACAATAACAACAGGAGAACTAAAGGATCCAGAATTTGAATCAACATAATGAGGAGATGGAAATCTTGTAAAAAACATGTTCACTGGGTTATAGGGGATACGAGAAATGTCAACTTTTGACATGATAATTGACTGCCCGTAATGAATTTCATTTGAAGCTACTTTATTGTCTCCTTTCCCAAAAATGAGATCAACACCAAAATTAATATGGTATTAGGTGGTAATGGATGGAACTTCATTGAAACTACCAAACAACTAGACAATGCTTTACAAACCAACATCATGATTTTTTTTATAACAGATGATAACCCTTCAGGATGTAGTGATATGAAAACTCACCAATAATGACATCTTTTCCACAAAATCTATTCATGTTGCCATAACAAAAAGGAACATGGAGACACTACTATTGCCTGAACTGGATTTAAAAAGTCAAAATACCTAACAAAATTAAATTCTTTCTATGGTTTTTTTTGACACAAAAGACTCCCCACAAACAATTATATTAACCACTTCGGGCTAAACATTAGTGAATAATGCAAAACTCATGGCTAGGGGGAGACATGGATCACATCTTTGCTGAATATAGCACATCTGCAAAAAGGTTGCCAATATACTGGTGCCATCACTTTATTCCAAAACAACTTTTTGGAACCACATTAAGAATACCCTTAAAAGAAGTTTAATAGTATCCTAACATGAAAAACTATCCTACTCTCAGGAATATGACACTTGTGGCTCACTAGAAACCACAATCAGTTGAACAATGTTAAAACAATTACTAACATTCAAAATGTTATCAATCGTGCCATTGATTTAATCACAGCTACTGATAAGGGCATAAAAGATAACAACACCTCTACCATCCACATCCAATAAATTGCCCCCTCAAACAACAATTTCATGTTGAACACTGATAGTTGTCGGTGCCTTTTCCAGCAGTACACATGCAAAGATGGTCCCGCCTAGCCATTCAGTTTGACCTGCTAGGGTTACCACCACTCTAGAGACTCCGGTCACCACCATGATGACTTTGGCCATTGAGCTTGAGGCTACATTTCAAACTTTAGAGGTGGCAACACCTCAGGATGATCAGCGCGCCTAGTGCGCCCCAGGGAGCTTCTACTCTCTGTCTCTTCATACTTTAATACATTGGGGATAATGCATGATTTTCAGTTGAGGGTGGTTTAACTTATTTTTTAATTGTATCGCATGTATATATGTGTTAATGTACTCCCATCAGCTTTTCTTAGTCATGAATCTTTTCCTGAGTATGTTCAATTTCTGTTGAACCATGCATTCTTAGATTATTGTTTAAGTAGAATAAAGTAGGTTAAACCTATGTGGTATTCGTTTATATAGTTTATGGCATGTATAATGTTTTTTCTTTAAAATGGACCCCTCGGAAAAAGGTTGTGTACTCAAAGGTGTTAATGAATTGACATGCATGGATCTTTTTATGACTATAATTATTGGGATGTTATGTTGCCTTGAGTACTTGTTTGGGAGTCAAACCGGAATGAAATGAACAATCCTTATGCAACACGTTGTGAGTTTTTATAGTTTTTTTTTTCATGTGCCTTACTTGCAATCTAGAACTTGCATAGTTAGTCATGCCATTTTTCTAAGGATTGTTTGATTGCAGAAATAATTTTAGGCTTTCTTTGGAATTATTTTGAAGCCCTGTGTACAAATATGTTTCGCTAGTCTCCCATTTTGAGCCTTTAAACCTTTTCTGGCTAGTCACTAATGAACCTCTACCCTTTTTTTTAAAAAAATAGTCCCCTTCTTGACATTTGTAGTGTAATACATGTGGAAACTGAGGCTTAAAGCCTAAGTTGGAGGTGGAGATGAGTTGCTTAGTTTATGATCCAGTGTGGTTGATATAAATGCTTATAAATACCTTTAAAAAATCAGAAAGTTAGAAAATGTTGCATAAAAATGTTGATGAAATAAAAGTTTGATAAAACACACCGGGGTCAAAAGGAAGAAAGAGAAAAGAAGAAGGAACTTGGGCTGAATGCAGTGTAGTGTTCAAGGAGGGTTTAGTTACTTTGATCCAAAAATCTATCTTACCCGTCTCTAAGCCTACATTATAAGCCGTAAAAAATCCTATAGTGATCTCAACTGAGCGTTCCAAAGTTAATAGCATTGAAAATAAGGGCAAGCTTATGGCATTTGCATTTATGGCATGTGAACTTCTCTATGTGAGTGTTTCTCTTCTTTCTTGTCTCTTGTCTCTTGTCCCTTGTGTACTTATATATGTGTGTTTTGGGACGTTCTTTGGTCTTTATGAGGGTACAGATTTAGAAATGCGGTGAAAATGATTGACTTCCTGAACTAAGACTATTGTGCACAACTTTCAAACCAATAGCATGATGTCATTGATTGAGGCTTCATTTTGAATCGTAACTACTGTGAGCGATGCACTTGGATTGAAAACGTGGAGTGAGGGCTTGATCTTTGTAGAAGTATGTGCTTGTATTTACTTGCCAATACCACTGTAGACAATTTTACTCTGTGATATCTGAGCATTTCATTGTAGTAGTGTGTGTTGTTTTAGTTACCTAAGGACAAACAAAGACATTAAGTTGGGGGTGTTGATGTGCCGTGGAATTACGACACATTTTGTCATGCCCCAAACCCGACCCTGAACATAATAGGCATCTGATGCTATGAACAACATCAGAAGCACCTTATGTGTTACACCTCAGAAAATTTTCCGTTGATGCACAAGTGAATAAACTGGTGAAGAGCACGAGTATATGGTATTTGATAAGTAAGGAATGACACTTGATGACCCTAATGAATATTTCAAAGATGTTCGAGATAGGGGAAGAAAGTTTGCCAAGAGAAGGCAAGACATATGATAGGTATCGAAAAGGAATTACGAGTAACAAGTTAACGAGGATTTAATAATGCTTTGGAGAAGAGTTATAACGTCCCTTAGATTGCTAATGAGGTGATAAACATGTGCTAAGAAGGTTCCATAAGGATTGGAGATCAAACAAGTTGACGGGAACGAACTTCGAAACACTGGGGATTATACGGCCAAACATACTGGCCGTATAAAACATACGGACCGTATGTTGGACTGTACAATCAGCCCAGATTGTCACCATTCTCTGGACCAAATATACGGCCAGACATACGGTCAGTATAATTTATACGGACCGTATGTTGGTTTGTAGAACTGGTCGGGACAGAATTTGGTGTATTAAATGAGGGATCCAAGTTTCATTTCATTTCATTTCCCTATCACACCTCTTCTCTCTAAAACATCTCTCTACATTTCTCCCACAATAATTCAAGAGATATTAGTGATCAACAACATAAACTAAGTGAATCAAGTGTAAGAAACCCATTAAAAGATCATCCAAGACGAGAAATCTCATTGGGGATGAACTAGGGTTTTGGCTCAAGTGAAGTATTTCCATCCAAAGCTTGTTCCTACAACATCTAAGGTAAGATTTATGGTATTTCCATGTTGTTTAAGGTATTTGAAAGTTGAAATACTTGGATTGTAGAAGGATATAGAAAAATGGGTCATGAATGTGAAAATAGTGCCATTTTGAGTAATAGCTTGAATTGAGTCATGATTCTTGATGTGTTGTGATATGGATATGTTATAAATGATGTTAAGAACATGGGGTAGAAATTGTATATGAATGAATGTAAATGTGTGTTATGACCATGGATATGGATAATTGGAAGTGAATTGAGAGATATGGATAATGTGGATGAATAAAGACTATTGTTAAGATATTGTGAATGTATTATTGATGTTTGGGAGTTGAATTTTGATATAGAGGAAATGTCGTATAAACAAAGGAGATGCTATCCGATTTTCTCTAGTTTTAGTTGTGTATGCTAGCTATCGATTTCTAATGATAGTATAACGTTAATGAAGGTAGAAACGTGAGCATTGAAGGAGAACGTGCAAGTGGTAAAGTAGTTGAACGGAAAGGTATGTAAGGCTAACCCTCCTTTCATAAGGCATGGTTCTTTGGCCAAATATCTATTCCTCTATAAGTCTATGATGTCCTCCAAATGACTCTATCTTCAAAAGCTACTAAGCCTATGATTCTCGATATATTACGATTGTACTAAATTCCTCATATGACGAATAATCCTATAAGGATAGACGTAATGAACGACGATAATGGCAATGATGATAATGATAACGACGATAATAGCGATGACAATAGTGATGACGATGATGATAGTGATGATAATAGTAAAGATGGTTATGAGCTATTATGTATATGTATCTATGTATGACTATTATGGAACCCCGAGCTTATGAGGCCGGGTAAAATATGTATATATTTATGTAACGCACACACACCTCTGCAGTTGGGTACAGATAACCCTGAAGCCTTGGTAGGGCCAGGTATGTATAACCCTGAAGCCTTGGTAGGGCCAGGTATGTGTAACCCTGAAGCCTTTGTTGGCCAGGTATGTATATGATATAAATATGTATATGATATGGATATGTACATGATATAGATATGAGTATAAATACGGACATGATACGAATATGAATAAGAATAGGCATATGAATACGATTATGGATACGAAATGTAAGTGAGTACGGATATAGATACGGATGTATGTACACAACCTCACATTAGAAATGGAAAGTCCCTATGAAAAGCAAGTAAGTGCTTATGACGATGATTCTACTATCTCCCATCTTATGCTGTTTCTCATGTTGCTTATTATGCTTCTATATTGATATTGATCAAGCTTTACATACTCAGTACATTCTTCGTACTGACGTCCTTTTGTTTGTGGACGCTGCGTCATGCCCGTAGGTGGCCAGGGAGACAAGCTTGATCCATAGCTATATTTTCTCAGGGACTACATAGCGGAGCTCCACTTCATTCGGAGCTATAACTTTTTTGGTATTGATTCTTTTGTGTACATATTTATGGGCATAGCGGGGTCCTGTCCCGCCTATATGATATGACATACTCTCCTTAGAGACTCGTAGACATGGGTATATGGTTAGATGTGTTTGGCCCTATCGGCTTTGGATATCATTTTGTTAGCCTCGTCGGCTTATGTACATTGATATGGGATTAATTGCTAATGTTGATATAAAGGTAGTTTTGCCCCATGGGATTCGTATGATTGATGAATAGAAATGTATGATTTAATATGTGGCTCACCTAGATGTGAATGTAAGGGTATGTTAAGAGGTGCCCGGGTGGGCTAGCACCGGGTGCCCGTCGCGGCCCTCCGGTTGGGTCGTGACATTATGGATCAATAGACATTAAGTTCCTTTTGATAATATTTCATCATTTATTCCAACAGGTTATAAATAGCTAATAGATCATGAGTACCATTATGAAATAAAAATTAGCGGAAGTTTAATATAAATATGTCATCATAAAACGTAGCAACATCCCAAATGGGTCAAACGATGACTTCAACAACTACACTACCCACAATATTAACGTTTATCTATGGAGCCCCTAAGATGATAAATAAAGAACAGTCCAACTTCAGGACGCAGCCCGAAAACTAAAAGCAATAACTAAGATAGGGGTGTCCCACAAATAAGGGTGTGGGCTTACCAATAAGTCTGGAAGTAGCAAGCTCACCTAGTCCACACGCGTATCACGAACTTACTCCTCAACGTTACCTAACACACCATCAAAAACAATAATGGTATGCTTGAGTAATGGGTGCACAGTGAGTGTCTCCGGAAAAATAGTTAGTATAACAAAATAATATAATAAGGATCGGTAAAATAGTGTCAATTAAAGCAGTTTGAAATTCTGAGATAGAATAAATTATCAAACTTAATAAAACCATGAATGAAATCATTTAAGAAGAAATAAATCATCTTCAACTCATTATGCTGTTTATCACATTTAAATCCTTTCAATCATGAACTCAAGACCATCAACAAGCCACTCGCAGGCAACCAAAGTATAACACATGCCAATACAGGGCCAAAATTAATATGACGAAGGGATGACCATTTAAGGTTCCCTAAACTGCATAGAAACACCACATTGGGGCTATCAATGCCCAATGACTACCCTTCCTCCCGAATAGCTAGGCAAAGACCACATCGGGGCTACAAACCCTCGATGGCTACTCTTCCTCCAGAATGGCTTGGATAACCCCACTAGGATCTATAGTGACTATCCTTCCTCTCGAGTAGCTAGGCCAAACACAAACAATAGAATCATGGCATAATGCCAAACCACAATCATAGCATGAAAGTCGAATTACTTATTATGGATTATGTTCATCATCCCGTTAATAGGGATACACCAATATCATTAACTGCTCTAGAAACCAAGATCAAATCATTATTCAATTTCAATTCAACAAAACCGATTCATAGGGCAAAGCACCTCAAATATCCAAACCGTCGAATTCAAGTTTAAAGCATCCCTTATAGGGGTAATTCATGTTCAAAGTTCAAAGCTTTAGAATTCAATTTTAATCATCCCTTGATAGGGGAAATCACTGCTACATATGTATATTATAATACACATAAGTTTTAATGCGGGCTTGTCCCTCATGCACACGAATGTTGCAAACAAAAACATTTTTAAAGGTTGAAAAACATGTTAAAAAAAGAGGCATACCGCAATTCCCGCTATAACACTACCAAATAATTTTCGAGGTTTAACAATCACTCTACAATTGATTTAGATGAGAAAGATTAGCACTTTACACTTTTTCCTAGAATTTCCACCTTTTTTGAAAACTAAGGTTTTTAAGTCAATTTCATGTTCTTGCTCCCCCCCCCCCCCCCAATGAATCACGCATGGATTCTTATTGTTTCTAATACCCTAAAATAGTCTAAACCCTTTCAATAACATCAAAAAAAATAAAGGGTCGCACCTTTTTAAGGATTCCCAAACGTCCCTTCTTCTCTTTCTTGAGTTTCAAGAATCTAAGGGTTTTGAAGGATGAACTAGTGTTAATTTAATGTTATAATGATGAAGTAATGATAAAAATTGATCAAGAACTTACCTTAGATATTTTGATAAATGCTAGGGTTGCTTTCGCTAAAAACATTTGTCCAAAATGAAGTGGGGAAGGGTTTTGACGAGTTAGAAGCTTATATATTTTGGAATCAGAAAAACAGGGGCGTGCTATGGCTGTGCGTCGCATGCCCATCGCACAAATTGGGGTTGCGTGATGGACGTGCATCGCACACCCATTGCACCTGTCTCTGAGATTCAGAGAAAGGTTTTTCGTGCGCCACCCGCGTAATGCGCTGGTGTCTCGACAACCGACAACGTTCAGTAAAATTGGCCTAACTTCTAGAACAAAGCTCCATTTGAGCTTTGCCATTTATGGATGGAAAGGTATTAAAATATCTACAACTTTTATGCTATGAGTTGCTCAGATTCATAGTGTAATTACTCGAAAACTGAGCATAAGTCAAAACTACCGTGGACTTAGACGAATTTAGGAACTCTTACAAACTCCACTATTTGGTTTGACTTCACCATGACCATCTTTCACCCAAATTCACCCTGAAGGGATTCATATAGTTAAAATATCACATTAATACTCATTCACACCTAACCCAAATTTACGGAGTGTTACATTATCCCCCTCTCATGATCATTCGTACCCGGATGAAAGTCAGGGCCTTAGATTTTCACTAAACCTCCAATTTTCAGAATGTGTAGAGTTCTTTTGTGTTGCAATATATCCCATTATAATACTCTGTTAATATCCTAACAAGAACCACATGGTCCTTACAGGGACTCCCACAACTAACGCAAACAAGCCAGAACATGAAATAAGGAATTCACATATTTAGTCTACACTTTCGGTAGGATTCGATAACTAGAAGGTTCAACACGTACCTGGAATAGGGAATAAGTGAGGGTATATCTTCTTCATATCCTCTTACGCTTCCCAAGTCGCTTCTTCGGTATTATGGTTTTGCCACAGAACTTTAACCGAAGCTAAATCCTTGGTTCTCAACCTGTCGATCTAAGATTTGCACAGGTTCTTCCTCATAAGACAATCCTTCATTGATTTCAATCTCTTCATGAGTCAAGACATAAGAAGGATCAGGTTTATAAAACCTTAACATCGAAATGTCAAGTACAGGATGCAGCATAGCCATCTCAGACATTAATTCAACTCGTAATCCACCTTTCTAATTCTTCTCACAATTTCATACGGGCCAATAAAATGAGGGCTAAGCTTACCCTTCCTACCAATTCACATCACTCCCTTCATCGGCGATGCTTTTAAGAATACATTGTCTCCCACAGTAAACTCAAACTCGCATCGCCTCATATCCGTATATGATTTCTGTCGGCTCTCAACTGTCTTGAGTTATTGCACAATGAGGTTCATCTTCTCGATTGCTTGGTGAACTGAATCGAGACCCAATAGTTCTAGTTCAGTAGGTTCAAACCACCCAATTAGAAATCTATAATGTCTTCCATGCGGTGCTTCATAAGGAGCCATTTGGATACTGGCTTGATAACTGTTATTGTATGCAAACTCTACAAGGGGTAGATGTTCATGCCAATTACCTCTAAAATCGATTTCACACGCTCTTTAACATATCTTTAAGAGTTTGTATAGTTCTCTCTCTCTGTCCATTTAAGGATGGAAGGCAGTACTCAATTTTACTCGAGTTCCCAAACCATCTTGGAACGATTTCCAGAAATGAGCAGTGAATTGCATACCTCTGTCAGATATGATGGATGTCCGAATCTCGTGTATTCTAATGATTTCTTTTAAATATAAATTGGCATAATGCGCTGCGGTATCCATTGTCTTTACAGGAAGAATATGAGTAGACTTGGTGAGTCTATCCATGATCACCCAAATAGAATCGAACTTGGGTTTTGTGCGGGTTAAACCCACGACAAAGTCCTATTAATCATCTCCCACTTCCATTGTAGAATCTCAATATTCTGAGTGAAGCTACCAGTTCTTTGGTGTTCAACTATAACCTGCTGATAATTCAAACACTTAGCCACAAAGTTCGAGATATCTACCTTCATGCTCTTCTACCAATAGTGTTGTTTCAAATCTTTATACATGTTAGTGGATCCTGGATGCACAAAATATTTGGAACTATGCTCTTCCACCATCAACACTTGTCGGAGACCATCAACATCAGGGATACATAAGCGTCCTTGCAACCTTAGAACATCATCATCGGCACCAACGGTGAATGAAGTGTACTCACCCTTCTCCACTCCATCTCGAAGCTTCACCAAAAGTCCATTTTCTTATTGCTTATACATAATTCTCTCCACAATATCAGATTACAATTGCGTAACTCCCATTAATTCCCCATTTTCAGTTTCATCAAGTCGAACTCCAAGACAAGCAAGTCTTCGAATCTCTCTACTCATCGGCATATTCGGAGCAGGTAGATACGCTAACGTACCCATAGATTTTTAGCTCAAAGCATCAGCAGCAACATTCACTTTAGCAGGATGATCCAAAATGTTCAAGTCGTCATCTTTCAACAGCTCCAACCATCTTTTTTGTCTGAGATTTAACTCTCGCTGCTTGAAGATATATTGCAAGCTCTTGTGATCAGTGAAAACATCACATTGCTCACCATACAAGTAGTGACGCTAAATCTTTAGAGCGAAAACCATAACAGCTAATTCCAAATCATGAGATGGATAATTCTTCTGATGCTTCTGTAACTGTCGTGAAGCATAGGAGATCACCTTATGATTTTGCATCAACACATAACCTAAACCAATTCTGGAAGCATCACAATAAACTACATAGACACTGGATCCTGAAGGTAGAGTCAAAACATGAGCCGAAGTCAATCTCACCTTAAGCTCTTGAATGTTTTTTTCACAGGCTTCAGACTATTGGAACTTAGTAGCCTTCTATGTCAATTTCATCAGTGGTGCGGCTATAGATGAGAAACCTTCTACAAACTTCCGATAGTAACTTGCCAAACCCAAGAAGCTACGAATATCCGATGCACTCGTGAGTCTTGGCCAGTCCTTGATTGTAGAAATTTTCTGAGGATCAACTTTGATACCTTCGCTAGACACTACATGACCCAAGAATGCCACAGAGTTAAGCCAGAACTCACACTTAGATAACTTTGTATAAAGGTTGTTCTCTTCAAGCGTTTTCAAGGTTATTCTCAAGTGACCTGCATGTTCCTCACGACTCTTCGAATACACCAGAATATCATCAATAAAGACAATAATAAAATAATCAAGAAAGGGTTTGAATGCACGATTCATCAGGTCCATAAATGAGCAGGGGCATTAGTCAGACTAAAGGACATCACCAGAAACTCAAAGTGTCCATAACGAGTACGAAAAGGTGTTTTTGGAATATCAAGCTCCTTTATTTTTAGCTGATGATACCCAGACCTTAAGTCAATCTTGGAAAAGAACTTAACACCATGGAGTTGGTCAAACCGGTCATCTATCCTAGGCAAAGGATACTTATTCTTAATGGTCACCTTATTAAGTTGATGATAATCAACACACATTCTAAGAGAATCATCCTACATTCTGATGAGCAGGACCGGAGCACCCTAAGGTGAGGTGCTTGGTCAAATAAAACATTTATCCAACAAGTCCTTCAATTGTTCTTTCAATTCTCGTAGCTCTACCGGAGCCATACGATACAGTGGAATAGAGACCGGTTGAGTATCAGGAATAATATCCCAAAATTAATAACTCTATCAGGTGGAATACCCGCAAGGTCTTCTGTAAACACTTCAGAAAATTCATTAGCTATAGGAACATATTCAAATTTGGGTACTACTGTTTGAGTGTCATTAACAACAGCTAGCTGATAAATACACCCCTTTGAGATCATTTTATGAACCTTAAGATTCAAAATAAACCTGTTACACCTCGTAGTACACCCCTTCAAGATCATTTTATGAGCCTTAAGATTTAAAATAAACCTGTTACACCTCATAGTTTTATACATTGAGATTTATTGGATGTTAAGTGTCCTAGTCGTAGGCACTGGAGTTATCTTCAAGGTTGTATGAGATTATACATGCCTATCTTATGGTTATGAGGGTTTAAGTTCACGTTTAGTAAGTTATGGAAGGATTGGAGAATAAGAGAATCAAAGAAATTAGGTTTGTCGAAACTTTGGGAAAACTTGGCAGAATTTTGGAAAGGATTTTTGGTCAAGCTTGAAAGAGGTATAACTCCTAGAATATGAGGAGTTACGGAATGCATAACCGATGTATATTCAAGTTCAGAGATTCTTCTTTCCAATACAACTGACAGAACACAAATCTGTGAAGCAGGGACATTTTCACGGACCGTGAAAATGAAAAATTCTCTACCGTGAAACGGTGACAATGAGGAGAAGCCACTGGACGAATTTTTCACTTTTTACGGTTTGTGAAGGCGAACCGTGAAATTGAGGTGGTGGAAAATTTTTCCTTTTTATAAATTAAAGGCCACGACTTGGGGTTCATAATTTTCACTTAAACAGATCTCTCCAGACCCTCTAAGCTCTTCTAAACACCCATAAACATCCCGTACTATTTCAAGAGGAGATCTAACTTTGAAACCCTAAACTAATTCATAGAAAGTGGTTGTTTTCACTTTTACTTGGAGTTGTGGTGAATTGGATCTTGGAGCAAGTTGTGTGTGGCTAAAGATTTTCAAGAAAAAAGTATGTTCTTTATCTTATTACTTATGTTGGGTTGATTTGGAGGTTAGTAAGTCTTTGAAGTAAAGAGAATCATGGTAGAGAAGTTATAAGGTATTAAGTTGAAGTATTGGTTATGGATTGAATTTGAAAAACAAGTTTTGGACTGATTTGATTGTAATTTGAATATAATCTCTTGGCTATGGTATTGTTGATGTTGTTGTTGTGTTTGGGCATTGTTTTGAGATTTGGAGCAAGTAAGTGGTATAGGGGAAATGTTGCCCGAATTTCGTTAGCTTATTTATTAGTCTAGTTCGACCTTATAAGCGTTTCAATGGATTAACCTTAGTATGAATTATTTTGAATGTAGAATTGCGAGATCAGGAGAATAGGCGTTATGTAGTTAAGGAGATGACAAGGTATGTAAGACTTTCCCTTTCTTTCTTATGGCATGATCATATTGATACCAAACTAGCACAAATAACACCCATAATATCCCTACTCCTAGAAATATTAGAAGCTTATACTTCTTGATGTTCTTATCACATTATAGATATTTGTCTCATGATTATTGATATTATTTGTAGTTATTGGTCTTATTTATTGATGTTGATCTCATCTTATGTTTATTGTTCCTTCAAGGTGAGGTATGCTCATGATGATAGTTCCATAATGATAATAGGAGGTTTACCGACCTTACGTTACTCTGGTAGAGTCATAGCTTTTTTTGAGCTCTCATACATGCTTTATGTATATGTATGTATTTTCTCACACTGAGCCGCACTATAGTCGGCTGGGCAGGTATGTAGATGTGCACACCATTGCAGTAGGCAGGTTATGATATTACCCGGATGCGGGATGATGATGATATGATGATAACATCGAGCCAATACGGCCGGGTACGGTACTCTCTCTATATATATATATGAAAATGTTTTTTTTTAAAAGCTAGGCATACATGATATCCGCCTTAAGAGGTAATCAGGTGTACATGTCAATTCGTTTATCTTATATTACCTTCATATCTTTATATGTTGTTTTCCATGCCTTACATACTCAGTACATTATTCATACTGACGTCCTTTTGTTTGTGGACGCTGCGTTCATGCCCGCAGGTAGATAGGAAGACGGTAGGAAACCTTAGGCAGTCATCTCAGCATTGGTACATGAGCACTCCATTTGTCCTGGAGTTGCAGCTCATTTTGGTATGATTCTTTTTTGTACATATGGGTATGGCGGGGTCCTATCCCGTCCTTATTATGCTATGCATTCTATGTAGAGACTCGTAGACAGATGTATGCAGTTAGTTGTCCTATGACCGTCTTGGTCCATATTTCGTCATATCTTTTGGATAGCCTTGATGACATATATATACATATATATATATATATATATATATATATATATATATATATATATATATATATATATATATATATATATCTCCTGGCATGTGTTCCTTACAGTCTATGACATCTATTAGTTAGCATTATGGCCTACTCAGGTATGATTATGAGATGCATGTATGTCAGGTGGTGCTTGGTAGGTTAGCTCCGGGTGCCCGTCATGGCCTTTGAGTTGGGTGACAAAAGTGGTATCAGAACTGTTCGTCCTAGGGTTGTCTACGAGCCGTGTCTAGTAGAGTCCTGGTTATCAGTATGTCGTGCACCATATCTATAGCCAAGAGGCTACAGGCATTTTGGAATTCACTTTTCTTCATGAGCTAGATCGTGCGATAGAGCCAAGCTAAGAATGCAACTATCTAATTTTTTTCCTATTTAATTTTCAGCGATGCCTATGAGAAAGAAGAAAGTCAGCACAATACTGGGCGCTGCTGGGAAAGGTACTAGCCGAGTACCCCCGACTGAGTTAGGACATAATGAGGCTCAAAGTGCCACTCCCTTGCATGCTACCTCTATTCCTTCAGTGGCAGAAGAGCATGAAAGGGATCCAGTCCCTCCGGCTCCTTCGCCTCCAGCTCTTCCCCCTGTTGCTCCAAATCCGGACTTGTGAGATGCCGTTGAGTTGTTGACTCAGTTAGTAGCTGCTCAGGCCCAACGATAGGGTACCGGTCATGGTGATAGGGCTATTAGTGCCATAGTTTGAAATTTTATTAATCCAGACCCTCCAGAATTATTTGGGTCGAAACCGGATAAGGACCCGTAGAAATTTTTAGATGGGATGTTGAGGACGTTACGGGTGATGCATGCTTTGGATACTGAGTCGATAGAGTTGGCTTCTTACAGGTTATAGAGTGTGGCTATTCATTGGTATGATACCTGGATATCTTCTAGAGGGGTTAATGCACCTTCACATGTTTGACAGGAGTTCGTAGACGCCTTCCTTCGACATTATTTGCCGCCAGAAATTCGACGGGCTAGAGCTGATAGGTTTTTGAATCTTAGACAGGGGAACATGAGTGCTTGGGAATATAGCCTCCATTTTAATTCCCTGGCTAGGTATGCTCCAGCTATGGTAGCTGATATGGGAGACCGTGTCTACCGGGTTGTGAGTGGATTGGGACCACATTTGATTGATATTGCTTAATAGCCTCACTTCTGCCAGGAATGTATATTTCCAGTATACAGGCACACACCCAAAATCTTGAGGAGCGTCAGCAGCAGCGGAGGGTCGTGTGCGAGCATGATAGGGGTTATAGTAAGAGAGCTAGATCTTCCGGTTTTGTTAGTGAGCCCAGAGGTAGTCAGAGGCAGCAACATTCTAGGCACTAAGGCCATTCAGCGGCTAGTGCACCTCCGCGATTTGCAGGCCAGAGATTTGATCGATTTATTTATTTAGGATCGGGTCCGGGTTCTAGAGCCTCAGGATCTCAGCATAGAGGTGATTCAGGCCGGATGAGGCCACCTTTACCACGATGTACTCAGTGTGGTAGGCTACATTCTAGACAGTTCCATTTGGGTTCAGATGCTTGTTATGCCTGCGGTCAGCCAGGCCACATTATGCGTGAGTGTCCATCGAGGGTGGTAGAGGTGTAGTGTAGCCTACCGAATCAACAGCTGGATTGTCATTGTCGGTATGCCCTCCGGGGTAAGGCTCTCAGACGACAACAGGCCGTGGTAGAGGTAGAGGGGGAGCATCCAGCTCGAGCGGTCTTCAGAATCGCATTTATGCGTTGGCTGGACGACATGATCTTGAGTCTTCACTTGATGTGGTCACAAGTACATTATCAGTATCTTCTCATAATGTATTTGCATTGATTGATCCAGGCTCTACATTGTCGTATGTTACTCCCTTTATTGCTGGTTGGTTTGGGGTGAAACCTGAGTCAATTAAACCTTTTGAGGTATCTACACCCGTTGGTGACCCAGTGATAGCTAGAAAAGTATATAAAAATTGTGTGGTTATAATATGTAATCGACATACTATGGCAGATCTGGTTGAGCTAGATATAGTAGATTTTGATGTTATTATGGGAATGGACTGGTTAGCTTCTTATTATGCTAATGTTGATTGTAGAACGAATATGGTTCGATTTCAGTTTCTAGGAGAACCCGTTCTAGAGTGGAAGGGTAATACAGCATCGCCGAAAGGTAGGTTTATTTCCTCTCTTAAGGCAAGGAAGATGATCTCAAAGGGGTGTATTTATCATCTAGTTCGGGTTCAAGATACAGAAGCGAAGCCACCGTCTCTTTAATCTATTCTAGTAGTTAATGAGTTTCCAGATGTGTTTTCGGATGAGCTTCCAGGTCTTCCATCAGAGCGAGAGATTGGCTTTGCCATCGATATATTACTAGATACTAAGCTAATATCTATTCCTCCTTATAGAATGACACCTGCAAAATTGAGGGAGTTGAAGGAGCAATTGAAGGATTTGCTTGAAAAAGGCTTTATTAGGCCTAGTTCTTCACCGTAGGGAGTGCTAGTGTTATTTGTGAGAAAGAAAGATGGCTCCTTACGAATGTATATTGATTATAGGCAGCTGAATAAGGTGACACTAAAGAACACATATCCACTCTCGAGAATTGATGATTTATTTGATAAATTGTAGGGTGCTAAATGGTTTTCGAAGATAGATTTAAGATCAGGGTATCATCAGGTGAGAGTCAGAGAGAAAGATATCCCGAAGACAGCCTTCCAAACTAGATATGGTCATTTTTAGTTTAGGGTAATGTCGTTTGGGTTGACGAATGCACCGGCGGTATTCATAGATTTAATGAACAACGTAGTCAGGCCCTTTCTAGATCTATTCATGATTGTGTTTATTGATGATATTTTTGTGTACTCTCGATCAGAGGTAGAACATGCGGATCATTTACGCGTTATGCTTAAAGTCCTCCAAGATCGGAAGCTATATGCAAAGTTCTCTAAATGTGAGTTTTTGTTGAATTCTGTGGCTTTTCTGGGTTATATTATTTCAACTGACGGTATCTGGGTGGATACGCAGAAGATTGAAGCAGTAAAGACTTGCCGAGACCCACAACACCCACGGAAGTTCGTAGTTTTCTGGGCTTGGCTAGTTATTATAGGCGATTTGTATAGAGCTTTTCTTTTATTTCTGCACCGCTGATGAAGCTGAATCAGAATTTAACTAAGTTCCAGTGGACTGATGCTTGTATGCGCAGTTTTCAGGAGTTGAAAAACAGATTGACTTCGGCCCCGGTTCTGACACTCCTGGACGAATCGGAAGGCAATGTTATCTATTGTGATGCTTCAGGTGTTGGGTTAGGTTATGTGTTAATGCAACACGGTAGAGTTATAGCTTATGCTTCAAGACAATTAAGGAAACATGAGAAGAACTATTCAGCACATGATCTAAAGTTAGCCGCTGTGATTCATGCATTGAAGATGTGGAGGCATTACTTGTATGGCGTTCATGTTGATATCTATACGGACCATAACAACCTTCAGTATATTTTCAAACAGAAGGAATTGAATTTGCAGCAAAGGCGATGGTTGGAGTTATTGAAAGATTATGATGTTAGTATCTTGTATCATCCTGGAAAGGTGAACGTAGTAGCCGATGCCCTTAGCCGCAAATCCATGGGTAGCTCGTGTGATGTTCAACCAGAGAAAAGGGAGTTAGTTCGTGAGCTTCAGCAGTTAGCTAGCCTAATAGTTTGGCTATTAGACTCAGGCAATACAGGGGTTACTATTCAGGATTCGACAGTTTCATCTCTAGTAGAGTAAGTTAGAAAGCGCTAGTACGAGGGTCCTCTGCTGGTTCAATATTGTCACGACCCAAACCGATGAGTCATGACGAGTGTCTGATCTCTAGCGACCAAACACCCCTAAACTCGTATTTGAAGCATACTGAATATCAAAGGCCCATAAATGGCATAAACCGATCTCATAGGAGGGAAACATCAGAACCCTGTACAATCTGCATATATATACACAAATGCGGAAGAACAGTGCAAGCCAATTAGGCTGCTACATATACTGTACACAAAAGAATAGAAGCCGACAAGGCTACATCATCTAACTACTACATACAATTGTCTACAGACCTCTACTGGAATAAAAGCTATAGAAAGGACGGGACAGGGCCCCATCATACCCATATGCATACACATCTCAAAAGGGGCATACCAAAACTGACTGTAGCTCCGGATCAAATGGAGTGTACTGACCACTGCTAGATCTAGAGGTCCTACTAAGCTGGACCACCTGTCTGTCTCTCTGTACCTACGGGCATGAACGCAGCCCCCCGAGCAACGGGGAGTCAGTACGGATAATGTACCGAGTGTGTAAGGCATAAGAATGACATATGTACATAAGAATCATGAATAAGATCTGAACTCATAAACTGAAATGACTGACTGCATGTACTTGTATGAACTAGTATCTGCCTAAATCTGCATGAATCTGTATAACTGACACATCCTCAGTGGGCACATAATATGCATACTCATGCCTATCAATGATGGTCATGCATCTATATATGCGTGTGCGTATATAACGCCTGATATGTGTGCATATATAACGCCTGTATGCCTCTATGGCATCTCATCATATCATATTAGCTCCTCTGCGGCCATAATCAATATCATTATCATAGTGGTAATGCGTATATAACGCCTATATCTCTTCTCATATTTTACATATATCTAATATTCGCGTATATAACGCCTTCTGGTCACGGGTCAATGTACATAAATATATAATAAATGTAGTGCATGAATAAATTGTATGCATGGAACTGGCTACGTAAGACTGGACTCATGAACAGAAGAATCACTCATAAATGGGGTACATGAACATCAAAGACTGAAGTACTCCTAATGCTTCTAGGAATAGAGTAATATGGAGGTTCACTTACTCGCTTGTTGGATCATATCACAGGATCATGCCAAAAGAAGGAAAGAATGGCCTTAATATACCTTGGAGTATCTCCAATCGCCCAACCTCTACCTCTTGAACTTGTAAATCTACAGTTAAGATAACATAGGCCTCAATTAGGCTATTTACTTCGCTTACTAACCATCCTCAAATATGCATAAAGCTCAACGAACTATAGACAATAATTTCCTTTGTAAGCTTACAACTCTCCAACTTCTCGTTCGACCCCCATCAACTACAATACTTACATCAACAATGACAACACCTATATATATATAGAAATCAAAATATACGTAAACCCATTTCCAATCACCTCTTAAAATAACCCTATATCACTACATTTCCCTTCATTAACTTAACACTTCCACAATTACCTTCTCCTCACTTAAAATCACTAAAGCTCTTGATAACCAACTTAAATATAAGGGTAGGCATAATTTACATACCTTTGGGGGGGGGGGGGGGGTCAAGGATCCCAAGAATCATTTAAACTTCAACTCCCTAAACTTCACAACCATGAAGAAACCCTAGAAGTAACCTTTTTCTTCACAATCTCAGGTTTACGAGGTCCGGGTCTTGTCAAATCTTCACTAATATGATGGAAAATATTAAGAGAGAATATATTAGGGTTTTTCTGATTTGGAATGGAGGAAAATATGAATTAGGGTCGTGAACCACCTATTTATACTTGGAATTAAAAAGGCTACAGCGGCCCGATTCGACGAGCGGGTCGATGGACCGTCGACGTGTCGACTGTCCGTTGACTTGCCCCGTCGACCTGCGCCTGCAGATGCAAGGCTGCAGGACCCTGTTGATGCCGCACATCGACGGTCCATCGACCATGTCGATGACCCGTCGACGATGACTGGTGTTCTGCAGATTTTTCTGATTCAGTTCAGATCGCGTTGATTCGATTCGTTCAACTTCTGACTCTATAAATTGCCAGTAATATCTATTGGTACCCTTGTACACGGGGTAAGATGCTTTCTACCTCCAAACTCGAGCTCGGGTCTCTATTCCAAGGGCATACCTGACTAGGAAATCATAGGTTCTACCACTACGAACACGAGGGGTGTAACAAGTATAGGGACACAGCCCCTCAGAAAAAAAAGTCACCATTTGAGATTGCTGAAGTTGGAGTTCTCAGATATCTAGACAGACTATGTGTTCCTGATGTTGCAGATTTACGTCGTCAAATTATGGGAGAGGCTCATTACTCCCGTTATTCTGTTCATCCAGGGACGGCAAAGATGTATCACGATGTTAAAGAAGTTTACTAGTAGGACAAGAATGAAGAAAGACATAGCAGAGTTCGTAGCCCAATGTCCGAATTGCCAGTAGGTGAATATTGAGCATCAGAAGCCCAGTGGATTATTGCAAGCTATCGAGATTCCGACATAGAAATGGGAAGCAATAAATGTGGATTTGATTACAGGCTTGCTTCGTTCTCACTGTAAGTTTGATTCCTTATGGGTGATTGTTGATAGACTTACAAAATCAGCCCATTTTCTACTTGTCAGGACTAGTTACTCAGCTGAGGATTATGCGAAGCTTTATATCAAAGAGATAGTACGACTCCATGGTGTTACGGTATCCATCATCTCTGACAGGGGAACAATTTACAGAGAACTTTTAGAAGTCCGTTTAGAAGGGTTTGGGGACTCAGGTGAGTCGTAGCACCGCATTCCACCCCCAGACAGACAGGCAGGCTGAGTATACTATTCAAACCCTTTAGGATATGTTACGGGCATCTGTGATAGATTTCAAAGGTAGCTGGGATGATCATTTGCCGCTTATTGAGTTCGATACAATAACAATTATCATTCCAATATCCAAAAGGCCCCGTATGAAGCTTTATATGGACGAAAGTGTAGATCAACTATTGGATGGTTTGAGGTGGGGGAGACTAAGTTATTAGGGCCAGATCAGATTCAGCAAGCAGCTGGAAAAGTCAAGCTTATTCAGGACTGATTGTTGGCAGCTCAGAGTCGTCAGAAGTCTTATGAAGATAATCGTCGACGAGACTTAGAGTTCTGAGTGGATGATTGGGTATTCTTGAAGGTATCGCCTATGAAAGGCATTATGAGATTTGATAAAAAGGGTAAACTTAGTCCTCGATATATTGGACCTTACAGGATTATACGTAAAGTGGGCCAGGTGGCCTATGAATTAGACCTACTATCGGACTTAGAGTTAGTCCATCCGGTCTTCCATGTATCGATGCTTCGTAAGTGTATGGGAGACCCTTCCAGAATCGTACCTATTGGTGATATTCAGGTCACTAAGCAACTATTGTATGACGAGGTCCCCATAGCCATTCTAGATGGACAGGTTCGAAGGTTAAGGACTAAAGATGTAGCTTCAGTTAAAGTCCTTTGGAAGAACAAGAATATGGAAGAGATGACAAGCTAAATAGGATATGAGATCCAGGTATCCGCACTTATTTCCACTTCCAGAGGATTTCTAGACAGAGACACCATCACCTTCAGGTGAGTATTGATTCATTTCTTATGATTATTGGTCGTGTGAGGCCATTGTTGTTATTTCTCATTGTGGCCCTGTATGGCATTGTATATTTTGGGTTGTTGTGACAAGTTAGTAATGGTATAGTTACGGGGAAAACTCTACCGAAATTTTCATAGAATTCCTGAGAGTTTAATATTCGAGGATGAATGTTTCTAAGGGGGAAGGATGTTACATCTCGTAGTTTTATACGTTGAGATTCGTTGGATGTTAAGTGTCCCAGTCGTAGACATCGGAGTTATCTTCAAGGTTGTATGAGATTATACATGACTATCTTATGGTTATGAGGGTTTAAGTTCATGTTTAGTAAGTTATGGAAGGATTGGAGAATAAGCGAATCAAAGAAATTAAGTTTGTCGAAACTTTGGGAAAACTTGGCAGAATTTTGGACAGGATTTTTGGTCCAACTTGAGAGAGGTATATATCCTAGAATATGAGGAGTTACAAAATGCATAACCTATGTAAATTCAAGTTTAGAGAGCTTTCTTTCCAATGCAACTTACAGAACACAAATCTGAGAAGCAGGGAAATTTTCACGGACCGTGAAAATGGAAATTTTTCTACCCTGAAACGGTGACAGTGAGAAGAAGCCACTAGACCAATTTCACGGTTCGTGAAGGCAAACCATGAAATTGAGGCGGTGGAAAATTTTCCCTTTTTATAAATTAAAGGCCACGACTTGGGGTTCATAATTTTCACTTAAACAGATCTCTCTAGACCCTCTAAGCTCTTCTAAACACCCATAAACATCCCATACTATTTCAAGAGGAGATCTAACTTTGAAACCCTAAACTAATTCATAGAAAGTGGTTGTTTTCACTTTTACTTGGAGTTGTGGTGAATTGGATCTTGGAGCAAGTTGTGTGTGGCTAAAGATTTTTAAGAAAAAAGTATGTTCTTCATCTTATTTCTTATGTTGGGTTGATTTGGAGGTTAGTAAGTCTTTGAAGTGAAGAGAATCATGGTAGAGAAGTTATAAGGTATTAAGTTGAAGTTTTGGTTATGGATTGAATTTGTAAAAGAAGTTTTGGATTGATTTGAGTGTAATTTGAATATAATCTCTTGGCTATGGTATTTTTGATGTTGTTGTTGTGTTTGGGTGTTGTTTTGAGATTTGGAGCAAGTAAGTGGTATTGGGGAAATGCTGCCCGAATTTCGTCTGCTCATTTATTAGTCTAGTTCGACCTTATAAGCGCTTCAATGGCTTATCCTTAGTATGAATTATTTTGAATGTAGAATTGCGAGATCAGGAGAATAGGTGTTAAGTAGTTAAGGAGATAATAAGGTATGTAAGGCTTTACCTTTCTTTCTTATGGCATGATCATGTTGATATGAAACTAACACAAATAACACCCATAATATCCCTATTCCTAGAAATACTAGAAGCTTATGCTTCTTGATGTTATTATGACATTATAGATATTTGTCTCATGATTATTGATCTTATTTATAGTTATTGATCTAATTTGTTGATGTTGATCTCATCTTATGGTTATTGATCTAATTTGGTGACATTATAGATATTCGGCCGGGCAGACATGTAGATGGGCACATCATTGTAGTGGGCAGGTTATGATATTACCCGGACGCGGGATGATGATGATAACACCGAGCCAATACGGCCGGGTACAATACTATATATATGAAAATGTTTTTAAAACAAAAGCTAGGCATACATGATATCCGCCTTATGAGGTAATCAGATCTACAGGTCAATTCTCTTATCTTATATTACCTTTATATCTTTATATGTTGTTTTCTATGCCTTACATACTCAGTACGTTATTCGTACTGACGTCCTTTTGTATGTGGACGTTTCGTTCATGCCCGCAGGTAGACAGGGAGACAGTACGGATCCTTAGGCAGTCATCTCAGCTTTGGTACGGGAGCACTCCATTTGTCCCGGGGTTGCTGCTCGTTTTGGTAAGACTATATTGTGTACATATGGGTATGGTAGGGTTCTGTCCCATCCTTATTATGCCATGCATTCTATGTAGAGGCTAGTAGACAGATGTGTGCAGTTAGTTGTCCTATGACCTTCTCGGTCCATATTTTGTCATATCTTTTGGATAGCCTTGTCGGCTTGTGTACATGGGCACAGTTGATGACATATATATATGTATATAGCTCTTGGCATGTGTTCTCTACAGTCTATGACATCTACTAGTTAGTATTATGGCCCACTTAGGTATGGTTATGAGATGCATGTATGTCAGGTGGTGCTCGGTACGTTAGCTCCTAGTGCCCGTCATGGCCCTCGGGTTGGGTCGTGACAAAACCTACCTCTTGGCTTAGAAAATTCAACTTTCCACACAATAATTGGTTCATTAGGAAATTCAAAACGAACTAATTTATGTCGGCAATCCACATTTTCATAACACGCGGACAACCAATCCATCCCCCTAATCACATCAAAATGTACCATCTCTAGTTCAAGCAAATTAGTTGTGGTCCCACGACCTTTAACTACAACTACACAATTTTTGTAAACTCTGGAAGCAATAACGGGAACACCAACAGGGGTATCCATAGAGAAGGGTTCTAAAAGTAGTTCAGGCTCTACCCCAAAATCAAGAGCAAAATATGGCGTCACATAAGGGAGATTTGAACCCGGATCAATTAACGAATACACATCAAAAGAGCAAATAGTGAGAATACCTGTGACCACAACATCTGAGGCTTCAACTGCTTCTTTCCGAGTCAAACCATATAGTCGAGATTTTCCCCCATTGGCGGTGGTAACAACCGCTTTATCAGTCCCATGAGCATGAGCATTAGGAACATTATTAGTATTGCCAACATGCGGATTCTCAGAAGCAACAAGACCAGACGGATTGTTTTGCTAGCCAGAAAAGTTAGCCGTTTCACGTAACTACTTGCTACACTCCCTCTTGATATGACCCCTTATACCACAATGATGACAAATATGATTCTCCCATCCAGATGTGTGTCGGTTACTACCTTGCGAATGCCTGTTCTGATTGTTGTTCCTCTGACCTTGTCCACCGGACGAAACACTGGTATTAGAGTAAGCGCCAATCTGTGCAGGTACAGAATACCCTTTCCTTTGCCCTCCATTTTGTGAACCACTGAAGCCACCCGCAGATCAGGCCTTCTTACTCTGTTCCCTTTCTAACCTCTCCTTACCCTTCCAGTTCTCTTATTATTCAGCGAACCCAACCAAGGACAAAAACGTACAAGTAAGGGACATAGCAGTAGCAACATAAGCAGATTTGATACGTGGTATCAAACCACGCACAAATCGGCTAAACTTGTGCTTCTCTGTCGGAATCATATACATTGCATACCTCACCAAATGAGTAAACTTCAAACTATACTCGTGAATGAAAAACGATACTCGTGAATGACATAGTGTCCTTCTTAATCTTCTCAAACTTCGTTGCCATAGCAAGCTGCTCCTCATCAGACAAAAACCTTTCCATAAACGCCTCCTTAACCTCAGCCCAAGTAGGAGCTAGAGCATTATTACGTCGCTCAGTCTCCCATAATTTTAACCAAGCATGAGCAGCATCTTTCAATTGGCATGCTGTAAATTCCACAGCTTCAGAACCATGGGCATTCATTGCCCTTAGAGCTTTGGAATTCTTATCCATAAAGTACTGGAGATCATCTTCTTTTCGCGAACCAAAGAACTTGGGCAGACTCAACCCTAAAAAGTGCTTAAGTCTGTCTCCACCACCAAGTGCTGGGTCTGTACTCCTACGCTGATGTTGGGATGCAACAAGGGTGGCAAGCATCTAGATCGCATTCTGCATCGGCCTATATCTGCCACGCCTGCAACAGGGCAGGTGGTGCTAGTAGTGGTGCTTGGTCTCCATTGTCATTTTCAACCCCAGCATTAGTCTCAGCAGTGGTGTGGTTAGTGATCTTTGCAGCTCATCCATTAGATAGCACCATTACTCCCTTGGTTAGCATTTCTCGCACGAGTTAAAGCTATTTCTGTGAAGCACGTATTAACGAACACGACAGAATGATCCTAACGGATGTTGTAGATCCATAGCATAATCTAGAATAAAGAAGAATAAGAAACACCTATAAATGTCGTGGTAGTCTTTCGATCATGCAGGTGATCAGGCTGCACAAGGAAAACACCACTAGACACAACTCCACAGACACACACACATCCTAGAACACATCTAAACCTATGCTCTGATACCAAGCTTGTCACGCCCGACCCTAGACGTAATAGACATTTGATGCTATGAACAACATCTAAAGCACATTATGAATCAATAGACATCAAGTTCCTTGTAATAAATTATCATCATTTATTCCAACAGGTTATAAATAGCTAATAGATCATAAGCACCATTATCAAATAAAAATCAGCAGAAGTCTAATACCCTACACTAGTCTATTACCTTTCAATAACATCAGAAAAACAAAGGATTATACCTGTTTGAAGGATTCCCAAACGTCCCTTCTTATTCTCTTTCTTGAGTCTCAAGAATCTAAGTGTTTTGAAGGATGAACTAGTGTTAATTTAATGTTGGAATGATAAAGTAATGATGGGAATTGATTAAAAACTTACCTTAGATATTTTGGGGAAACCCTAAGGTTGTTTTGTCTCAAAAGTCATCCACAACAAAGTGGGGAAGGGTTTTGACGAGTTAGAAACTCATATATATTTCAAAACAAGAAAAACAGGGGCGTCCTATGGCTGTGCGTCGCACGCCCATCTCATAAATTGGGGTCGCGCGATGGCCATGCACCGCACACCCATTGTACCTGTCTCTGAGATTCAAAGATAGGTTTTTCGTGCGCCGTGCGGGTGTCTTCACAACCAGCAACGTTCAGTAAAATAAGCCTAACTCGTAGCATAAAGCTCCATTTGAGCTCCACCATGTATAATCGTGAAGGTATTTTAAATATCTACAACTTGATTATTTTGAGTTTTCTCATATTCTTAGTGTAACTACCCGAAAACTTGGCATAAGTCAAAACCACCGCAGACTTAGATGAATTTAGGAACTCTTACGAACTTCACTATTTACTTTGACTTCAAAATGGCCATATTTCACCCAAATTCATCCCAAAGGGATTCATATAGCTAAAATATCACATTAATACTCATTCGACTCATTCACACCTAACCCAAATTTACGGAGTGTTACACATTTAATATCTTTTACATAGAGTTTTGATTGTTTTTAAGTGTGTTTTGTGTTGTTTCTTATGTTATTTTCTATATTGTCGGAATTTAGAGACAAAACGGAAAAAACAAGAAAAGTTGCATAAAAATCCCAGTTTTGAAGTGTTTGAATTTTCAGTAATTTAGATGTTTGAAGACAGGATTTAGGGCAAAATTTATGGACCATAGATTACATCTACGAACTATAACTCTACCTTGAGTATTATCCAGAACCAAGAATCATTGGGGCATCAACCACGGTAGAAACTTACGGAGTGTAGAACACATTTACGGGCCGTAGATCCTATGTAAGTCTTATCCAGAACCATGAGTCAGCCAAAGATCTAATCAAGACACTTATCTATGGATTGTATTTCTCATTTATAGTCCGTAAAAAGTGGGCTAGAAGGAACCCTAGAAGTGAAGGAAATCCAGTTACGGCGGCCAGCATAGATCTACGGACCGTACTTCTATTTTCTATGTTGACACCTAATGTTTACCCTCCATGATTTTTATATAATTAGTCAGACTTCTTGAATCACAAATGGAGTGGAATATGCACTTTTTAGAGTCATTCACAAAATTACTTCGGTGGCATATTGCCATTTCATTTGGCAAAATATCTTCAAGTATAGCATTTGCATATTTAGCACATAAATTATGAGTTTTGAACATATTTATCAAATTTTAAAGTCAAAATAGTGAGAATAATAATTTAATTAAAATTTTAAACTAAACAGTGATTAATTGATAAATATTTTACTTTGTTATATCAAGAATTTCACTTAAGTAAATTGATAATTAATTGCATCTCAAGTTTGTTTTCATTTTAGCTTTAATTTCTACAATGCGCAAATAGGTTACAATTGAAATGTTTTAATTTAATTTCCGTACTAAATCTAGTCACAATTGATTTAAATCAGATCAAAACAACCGATCCCAATCCAAAAAGGGCTACGAACCAACCCATTAACAATTACAATGGGGAAACCCCTTATTTTATTTTCATTTTCACAAAAATGCAGACAAGAAGAGTATGAAACCTAGCTCACCGTTTCACATGCGTCATTTCTCTTTCCCGAAAATTGCAAGTTTTCAAGCGAAATGCGTTTCTTAGTTAGTGCACATTCATTTCGGGCAAGAGCAATTAACGCTCTTACCCTCTCTCACCTTCACGCTACAGTACCACCACCAACGGTGAAGTTACCCCTCTTTTTGATTTTTTTCTGCAATTCCTTTATGGTTCTTGTCCATTTTTTATTTTTAATACACGATTTTGATTGGTTGTTCAATGTTGGAGGGGATTCAAGAAGAACCCCCCCCCCCCCCAATCTCACTTGTCTCATATCGGTTCAATCTTGAGAAAGCCTAGGATTTGGGGTTCTTATATAAAGAACACAATTTCCACCCATTTCGCACAACTTTTTCGATCAGTTCAAATCTCCATTAAGGCGTTTAGACTAAAATTTGATTTTTCTTGGGATTTGGCTTTAAGCCTAGACGTTTAACTAACTAAATTCGGTCTTCAATTCTAAAAAGTATTTTCTTTCTTTCTTTGTGGATGAGTACGTGGTGGTGAGGAACTCAAGAAAATCCCCAACTTCAAATCACTATCCAGGCTGCACTAAGAAAGGTAATCCCTTTTCCTTTTATTTTCTGCTTATGTGTATTTATATGTTTCTGTGCTTGATTTTAGATTAATCTCCTGCTAATTAGTTGTTTAAGTATGCTTAGTTAATTTATCATACTTGATAACTCTTGTTTAGTTCAAATCAGTTTAATTGAGTGTTTTAGACATTATTTGATATGTAGTTAGTCCCTGGGATTGTGGTTAAAGCCTCAATAGCATGTTTAGTGTTGCTTTGAGCAGTTATGATGCTAATTTGGATATGATTTTTTGAGTATTACTTAATAAATTGTTAGTTTGGTAGTTAAATAGTGAAATTGATCATGATTTGGGGTTTATTTATGCTTCCTTAAGATGGAACATTTAAGTAAAACAAGGTTAAGGGAAAGATTAGGCTAGATTCAACTAATAACTTTTAATATGGTTAGTAAATCACATGGAATGTTCCTCAAGGATGGTTAATACTAAAACATAAAGGAATTAGTAGTGATCTTTATGGAAAAAAATTTAACTACTAAGTTTCAAAATACTTTCCTTAACCCTGGGCTCAAAACTTGGATTTGGTAAAAATGTAATGGAACTTGTTCTGTTTGCTTTCTTTTCTCTTTATTTTATGATGCTTATTACGTGGCTTTTTGTATGAATAAGGTTCATTCGGAAATAGTCAGAGTTTGTCCACCTTACTTTTTCTTGGCATGATTGTTGGTGACTTGATTATGAGACAAAAATCTCCTTTACTTCCCTGGAACTTTGTTTCTGCGTTTATATGCCAGTAAAAACTTAATATTCCAGTACAAGCTAATTATAAATCAAAGCATGATCCCTTCCTTCCTTTCTCGCCTTGTCGATTCTATGTATTACTACGCATGAGGTTGTATTCTTGAGAAATGAGTGTTTCAATCATATATTTCTGTAAATGATGCATGGTGCTATAATGAAACTTTGACTTGAGTTTTAGGAATATGAAGCATGACATGAAACTTATATGCTCCTCTAATAATTTGATTTTGTGCATCTGGAGTATGGAAACTTAAATTCTTTCTTTCTTTGGGCTGCTGGTTAGATAGTATAAGTATGTGTAGAATCCTGAAGTTTTAAAAACCAAAAGAAGCATAATTTCTTGCACTTGATTACTTGTTTGTTAAACTGGAAAGCGGTGTTACACACTTTTGGAACTCAGTGAGTGATGTCCCAAAGCTATGAGCTCAAGATGAGGCTATGAATGCTTCCACTCAACCTTGTTATGGTTTGCTCTAGTTTAGGGGTTCCTCTTTCACATTTATGAAAGTTTGTGGGGCCCTCTGTGTATTTGTGTGCTAAACAAAACTGGAATTCTTTTTCTTCTTTTCTGAAAATTAAAGGAAATCTGATCCTCTTTTAAAAGAAGTGACCCACAGACCAAGATTAGGTTTAAGTTAAAAATTATGTGGTTTCTACTTGTTTTTTTTCTTTTCTGAAATCATATGGAGTTTTACCATTAGTTGTTTAGTGCTTGGCCTTTCGTTGTGAAATCTGGGTACACCTGGTTTAAGTGTTTTATGCTTTTCTTTATATGATTAATTGGTATAGTTGTCTTTGGTTCACCTATCTACTTGGGTGTTATTAGACCTTGAGGAAACCTTCTAGTACCTTGTTCATACTTGCAATAATGAGATTGAGTACATGGAATGTGTAATTGCCTTTGGCTCATTTAAATATGTTCACTTAGATAGTGATGTTTCCATTAGACTCATTAGTTGATGAACAAGCTTGTTTGATTCCCTTGATTGTCTTCTATCCTTGTCCTGAATATGCTAACTTTTGCGTATTATGTTCCCTTTCATGATGATATGAATTGCCCCTACTCATGTTTACTTGAGAGGATAGGTAGGGGACATATGTGTAATTTAGCTTCTTTAAAATTAACTCATTTGATAAGCACTTGCTTGCCTCTGAACTAGTTGTTGATTAGTGTTATTATTAGTTCCTGTTTTATTCCTTTCCCTTCTCTCCCTTTGTTGGTACTGATAAGTATGTATCCTCATATGCATTGAGATATAGCCAGATATAGAAAGGTGTATGTATCTTATATGTTCTGTTTACTATTGAGTATAAGAGTGTATATACACTGTATATCTCATATATATAATGTATATTGGATTGCGTTTGTTTTTTGTCTGATTATACTCCCTGTCCCCATTTTCTTTGTTTTCCTTTTGATCCTAAGACATACAATCTGACATGCCTTGCATACTCTCAAGTATACAAGGGTATATACACTTGATAAATTTTGAGTATACATGGGTATACATGATGTATACCTATGAGCCTCTAGTCATATTGGGTTGTATTAGCTTTTGTTAAGAGATTGCCCTTTTTCTTCTTCATTACCTTTTATGACAAAGTGATATACAATCAGATATACATCAAGATGTTGCTAGTATACAAGATGTATGCACTGTAGGTATATTGTGTATTACAGAATATACTAGACATATACTTGATGTATATTTGGGCTACATTGTGTGTGATTAAATGATAATATGTGTCTCTTTGTTTTGTTGTGTATTAAGCATAGATACTTTCTAACCATTTTCTCCCTTTTCTCATTTGCAAGAACAATACACCCGAGAGTCCAAACTGGCTTCATCCCACCTCTATTGCATTATTTTGTTGGGCCTCCGACCCAACATATCTTTAGATCGAGTCAGCTGCTACATTTGAAGGCCCCACAATGGGTGAAAATTGCATAAGCTTTTCGCTGGTGGGCTTAGTAACCCACCGACCCATTTTAGTTTTCATGAGATATGAGGTTCATAGAGGATTCATTGAATATAGCAATAGTACTTCTTATACCTTTTCGTGTTACATGCTTCAAAACTTATGGAAATCAAGGTATGAGTTGTCATGGGTTATGTAACGAGTTCACAATGCTCAGAATGATATACCTGAATGAAATACGAAGTTTTGTTATTCAAAATATAAGAACATTTAAGCTTTTCATGAAACTAGGGCATAATCTCATCAGGATAAGAAATTTGTGGAAACATGAACGAACGTGGCGTGGGGAAGAACAAAGATATTCCCACACATAGATAGAAGCCCTACATACTTGTTAATTCTCCAACGAACTAGTTTTCTTCTCTGACGAAGAACACCCATAACCCTAGCTTGAATCACTTGAGAAGGATTACCTTGGAAATCCCATGTTTTTGTTTAAGAATCATGTATTTAGTGCTAGGATTGATTAAGAATATAGAAATGTTCTTACCTTGTAATGGGGGGTTGAGATGACAGAAAAAATCGTCCTTCAAGGGTTTTCTACGAAGTTGGAATGTCTGATAAATGAAATTTCGAGTTAAGAGTTGATTTTATAGGATAGGGCATTCTGGACTGCTTGGCTCGCTGAGCGAGCTCCAAACCGAGGGGTGACCTCGCTATGGGCCTCGCCCATTGAGCTCACCCGTCCAATTCATGCTTAGTCAATTTTTTTAAAAATTTCATTTTGGACCCTACACCTTGCTGTGCGAGGTCTATAGCGAGCCCCTGCCTCGCATTGGAGGTCGCTCAGAAAGATCATGCTGCTATTTCTATACTTAGTCAAAATGTTATGTTATTCGATTTTTGCACACCTTGCCTCGCTGAGCGAGGTTCATAGAAAGTTCTGGTCTCGCTTCAGAGCTCGCTCATCGAGCTTCTCTGTACTGAAAGAATCAGTCAAATTCCGCTCTTTTGATTTCATGGTTCTATACTTTATTTTTGGAGTACGGAATGTTACAGTTTAATTTAGGAGCCCCAGACACCACATTGAAGACTGTCAAGCATTCAAGTTTGAACTGGAGCACTTGGAGTTTACCGAACATATTTAGGCCGTGCTCCCTCCTCGCTGCTATAAGAAGGGCCTGGGGACGAATGCAGTTGTATGGACAACAACACGCCATGATTTAAGGGAGGGATCATCTTTTGGGTAGATCTAGGTATCCCCTTTTTATGCTTTTAATAAAAACGATGTTGTCATTACATTCTATTTCCGTGTAACAGAAACATCGTCAGACCTGACTCTCAAGAGTGATACGTAGGAAGCCCACATCGGGCCTGGTCTTCGAAGTATTTGGTGGTTGAACAATCTTAGGGATCTTTTTTATGTCAACCGAGCTACAGAAGGGTCTCATTTCCCATAGCAGAATACATAGGCAGTCTACGTAAGACTTAGTCCCTATCTTATTAAAATATTTACTCCCCGCGCGCTCAAGATGTGTGTTCGGAAGAGATCGAGTCTACGCAAGAAATGAATGGACAGTCTGCATCAAAGAAACATGGCGTAAAGTCAACTTATCTCTCCTACACCCAAAATAGACAAAACCAAGACTAATCCTCCATCCTACTCAACTTAAAAAAACCAAGTCCCTGGAATATGGATTAGTTAGCATTGGACAAAACAAATGATTATTTGTGACTATTTGTTAATTTTGGATTTCTCGTTATAGCCTGATGCACTAACTCTGTTTGCCTTTGATTTTTTTTTTTTAACGAGGGGGTTGATTCTAGTCATATCACACTCGCATACTCCATGAGATCAAAAGCAGCGACAGCATCCCTTCCAGGTTAGACCAACGAAAAAGGCAGAGAAAACATGACTAGTACCCCATAAGATAACAACGGATAGCTTACCTTGGAATCAACAACCATCTGATCTGAGAGATCCAATGCTTAATGAGGACATCATCACCCTCCTACTTGAGAAAGTTACTGATCTCCAAGAGAAGATAAAGCAGGCCGAACTAACCAATGCTGCGAATATACCTCCCATTGAGGTGAGGAGGCCTCCGCCACCCTTTCTATATCTGAATTCTCCAATTTCTGAACACTTTCCGGTCCACACTACAGAAACTATTCCCTTCACCTAGAATCAGCCTACCAATGACCCATTCCACACCGGCACTTCTTACCATTCATCACCACCTTTCAACGTGAACCAGATTCCCGGTTCCACACACTTCATACTGTCTTACCGAGCTCTATAGTCTACCTACACCTATCTGCCACTCATCAAAACCTTGCTAGTCTCCCCACTCCCAGCAACGCCAACATTTCCCAAAATTGTTATAGTAAGTAGGGAATGACTATTTATGAATTTTGGAAATGAGAAAGTTACAGATTTGCACTTCGACCCAGTTGGTCGTAAAATAGAATACGACCCGTAAAGTGGTTTACGGACCGTAAACTGCCATCGTCCTTCAACATTCCAAAAATTTCAACTTTCTGCCAAATGACGAAATGGTTAAATACGACTCAGAATACGAACCATAAATCGAAATACGGCCCGTAAACTGCGACCGTAAACCACCATGACTCCAACAAACCTTTCTGTTTCTGATATGCTTAAATACGGTCGTGAAGGACGGACCGTAAACCAGAATACGACCCGTAAACTGGGTTTACGACCACTGTGCACCCGACTACTGTTCATTAAAAATCAGGTTTTGAGTTATTAAAAGGGGCCCTAAGCTCATTTATTCACTTCTCATCTACACGAATCAAGAAGTCTCTAGAACACTCTAAACACTTCATTCACAAGAATTCAAGAGGACCAAAGGAAAATCAAGGTCAATAACATCAAATCCAAGAAATCAAGTGTAAGAATCACATCAAAGTTCATCTACACCAAGAAATTGCAAAGGAAGTGAAATAGGGTTTTTGGTATAGAAGAGTATTGCTACTTAAGGCTCGTTCCTACAATATCCAAGGTAAGTTTGATGACCTTCTCATGATGATTGAAGCATTAAAACATTGAAACACTTGGATTATGGAAGAGTGTAGTAAATGGGTCATAAAATGTGAATAGCGCCATAATTGAATGATAGTTGGATTGAATTATGAATGTTGATGTGTTGTGAGTATAAAGATGTTATAAATAACGTGTAGACCATGAAATGGGCGGGATATATAATAAATGCGATGATGAGATAAAACCCATAAATGTGGTAGATGTAGATAAATGACGATTGTTGATACGATATTGTGAGTGTTGTTATGAATGTTTGGTAGTTGATATAGAATATGGGAAAAGTAGTATAACCAAAGGAAGTTCCACCCAATTTTCCCTAGAAATAGTAGCGCGTTCTTATAGTTGATTAACTAACATAAATGCGAACTCTCTTTTGAAGGTAGAAATGCGATATTGAAGGAGAACGAGCGAACGATAGCTTAGCTAAACGTCAAAGGTATGTGAGGATAGTCCCTTCTTTCTAATGGCATGAATCTCATAGCATAATTTTCCTCCTCTTCATGAGTCCCATATATTCCGAAAAGCTAAAAACCTATATCCATGAATGGTAATATAAGATAAGAGATATGATACGATGATCTTAAAATGGCATGATGTTAATTATTGCTCACACTCACCTTATATGTTAGTTCCTTCAAGGTGAGGCAGGATGTCGATGATTGCTCCATAATGAAATCGGGGGATCGCGACCTTACGTCACCCCGATAAAGTAAAATTTGTTCATAAGCCTTATGCATGTATTGTGATAAGTATGTTACGATAAGCATATTATGATGAGCATGTATGATGATGATATAACACCGCACCTAGTTGGCCGGGCAGTCACCGCTAAGGCGGGCAGCTATACGATACACCATGGCCAAATGGCATGGGCAGAGACCACTAGTGGGCGGCATGAGATGATACCCCGGACGCGGGAGGCCTGGACGCAGGCTAATGTTATGATTATCACACCGATCCGATATGGACGGGCAGCTTATGCATTCTCATACCGTACCTATATGGGCGGGCAGCTTATATATTTATGCACACATGACATGATGATGACTTTGAGTAAGCCAGCATGCATTACTTCTTTTACACTTGGTAGTCAGATACAGTTATTCCATGTTGATACTTCTTGTATATCATTGCCATATTTCCTTGTTTATGCCTCTCATACTCAGTACAATATTCGTATTGACGTCCGTTTTCTTTGGACGCTGTGTTCATGCCCACATGTAGATAGGGAGGAGAGCTCGACCCAGACCAGCAGTAGATGTCAGCCGATTGAAAGCACTCCTTTGTTCGGAGGTGCGTATGACGAATCTTTTGTGTATATTCATGTATATGTGTCTTTGGGCATGACGGGGTCTTTTCCCGTCTTGATGTTTAGTACTCCAGTAGAGGCTCGTAGATGCGCAGTGTGGGTTAGATGGTCTCACAAATTGCTAGTATATGTATATATTATTTTGATGGCCGAGAGGCAAACGTATATAAAAAGTATCTATGTTTCCATGTAAAATAGGATTTTCCTATAATTTGAGTATAAAGCCGATAAAAGACCATTAAATGAGCAAGATGAGTAGTAGCATGAGTGGTGCTTGGTGGCTAGCCCCGGGTACCCATCATGGCCCCTAGCTGGGTGGTGACAAAAGTGGTATCAGAGCGGTTCAGTCCTAGGAAGTGTCTACGAGCCGTGTCTAGTAGAGTCTTGTTTATGGTGTGTTGCGCGCCACATCAATAAACAAGAGGCTATAGGGCATTTAGGAAAAATGACCATTCTTCTTCCTATGAGATCGTTCGATAGAGCAATGTATAAGATTTTTTCCTCCCTAATAGTGTGTTGTGATTTCAGAATGCCGCCATAGGGGAAGGCTATAGCTGCCTAGAAGGGCAAGACTACGACAAAGAGGCGGGTAGAAAGAGAGCCCCTGATGAACATAGAAGAAGGCGAATCACACAATGAGGCCTTGTCTAATACCTCTTCTACCCCGCCTAATGTGGAAGAGCAAGGAGGAGCTCCAGCTCTAATTCCTCCACCTGTTGCTTCGGGTCAACAAATGACCTAGGCCATTCATTTATTAACGCAATTGGTTGCCGCTCAGGCACAACGGCAAAATTAGAGTTCAAGTGACCGGGCAGCAAGTACCAAAGCCCGTGATTTCATGAGTCTAAATCCTCCGGAATTTTTCGGGTCAAAGCCAGATGAAGACCCGCAAGGTTTCATAGATGAGGTGTTGAGGACATTGAAGATTGTCCATGCCTCCGAAACGGAATTCGTGGAGTTGGAATCTTATAGACTCCTGGATGTAGCTGTTTTATGGTACAAAAATTGGGTGTTATCAAGAGGAGAGAATGCGCCTCCTCCGGTTTGGCAAGAATTCGTGGATGCATTTATTCGTCACTATTTGCCACCCGAGGTCCGTCGAGCTAGAGCGAACAGGTTTCTAAATCTGAGGCAAGGAAATATTAGTGCCCGGGAGTATAACATGTAATTTAATTCTTTGACTAGATATGCCCCGGCTATTGTGGTCGACATGGGAGATCGGGTATATAGATTTGTAAGTGGCCTAGGGCCACATTTATTCAGAGATTGTTTGACAGCTTCCTTGCAAGACGGGATGGATATTTCCCGAATACAGGCCCATGATCAGAATTTAGAGGGGCGCCAACAACTGCCAAGAAATGACCGCGATAACGAAAGAAGGCAAGGTAAGAGGGCTAGATCTATGGGAGCAGGCAGTGATTATAGAGGGGATCAAGACAGACGTATTCCAGGTACTCAGGCCAGTCGGTGACCAGTGCACCTCCTCGATTTACAGGTAGGAGGTTTGATCGCTTCTTCCGCTCAGGACAGGGTCCAAGTTCGAGGACTCCAGATTCCCAGTTCAGGGAAGATTATAGTCAGAGCAGACCCCCGGTACCGCGATGCAGCCAGTGCAGTAGATTGCATTCTGGACAGTGTCGCCAAGGTTTGGACGCTTGCTATACTTGCGGCCAAGTTGGGCACATGATGAGAGATTGCCCGTCGATGAGTGGTAGAGTTGGAGTTCAGCCCACAGGTTCAGCATCTGGTTCTTCCTCAGCACGTCCGGCAGGACAGACTCCTCAGATGTCAGCAGGCCGAGGTAGAGGTAGAGGGGCGGCATCTACTTCAGGTGCCACTCAGCCCCGTGTATATGCTTTAGTCGGACGGCAGGATCTTGAGTCCTCTCCGGATGTGGTCACTGGTACATTGTCTATATTCTCCCATGATGTATATGCACTAATAGATCCGGGTTCTACTCTTTCTTATATTACTCCATATGTTGCTGGTTGTATTGGGGTGAAACCCGAGTCAATTAAACCTTTTGAGGTATTCCCCCCGGTTGGTGATCCCTTGATAGCAAGGCAAGTGTACAAAAATTGTATCATTGTGATATGTGATCGCCAGACCACAACTGATTTGATTGAGTTGGAAATGTTGGATTTCGATGTAATTATGGGCATGGATTGGTTGTCCTCGTGCTATTCTAATGTTGATTGTCGATTGAAAGTGGTTCGATTCCAATTCCCGGGAGAGCCCGTGCTTGAATGGAAGGGTAATACAACATCTCCAAAGGGTAGGTTTATTTCCTACCTTAAAGCGAGGAAGATGATAGCCAAGGGCTATATTTATCATTTAGTTCGGGTTCATGACACCGAGGCAAAGCCGCCAACTTTCCAATCAGTTCCGGTCGTGAATGAATTCCCAGATATATTTCCTGATGAGCTTCCAGGTCTTCCTCCAGAAAGAGAAATAGATTTTGCTATTGACGTGTTGTCGGACACCAAGCCTATTTCTATTCCTCCTTATCGAATGGCTTCGGCGGAATTAAAAGAGCTAAAGGCGCAGTTGAAAGACTTGCTTGAAAAGGGGTTTATTAGGCCCAGTTCATCGCTGTGGGGAGCAGGTCTTGTTTGTAAGAAAGAAAGACGGATCTCTACGAATGTGTATTGACTACAGGCAATTAAATAAAGTGACGATAAATAAGAAATATCCTCTTCCGAGGATTGATGATTTATTTGATCAGCTACAGGGTGCCAAATGGTTTTTCAAAAATAGACTTGAGATCGGGTTACCATCAGGTGAGAGTTAGAGAAGCAGATATTCTCAAGACGGCCTTCAGAACGAGATATGGTCACTATGAATTCCGAGTGATGTCGTTTGGGTTGACTAATGCCCCGGCCGTGTTTATGAATTTGATGAAAAACGTATTCAGGCCTCTCTTGGACCTATTTGTGATAGTATTTATTGACGATATTCTGGTGTATTCTCGCACGGAATCGGAACATGCAGATCATTTGCAAATTGTTCTTGGCATTCTTCGAGCCCGAGAATTTTATGCAAAATTTTCAAAGTGCGAGTTTTGGCTAAATTCTGTGACATTTCTGGGCCATTTTATTTCAAATGATGGCGTTCGAGTCGACACTCAAAAAATTGAAGCTGTGAAGACTTGGCCAAGGCCTACGACGCCTACAGAAGTTCGTAGTTTTCTGGGGTTGGCAGGCTATTACAGAAGGTTCGTAGAGGGGTTCTCGTCTATTTCAGCCCCATTGACGAAGCTAACCCAGAAGTCAGCCAAATTTCAATGGAGTGATGCTTGTGAGCGCAGCTTCCAAGAGTTGAAAGACAGATTAATATCAGCTCCGATCTTAACACTTCCAGAAGGGCCAGATGGCTATGTTGTATATTGTGACGCTTCCGGTGTTGGGCGCGGATGCGTATTGATGCAGCATGGGAATGTTATTGCATATGCTTCGAGACAATTACGGAAACATGAAAGGAATTATCCGACTCATGATCTCGAATTAGTTGCAGTTATTCATGCCTTAAAAATATGGAGGCATTATTTGTATGGTGTGCATGTTTTCAAGCAGATTATATGAAGTCTCTCCGGAAAAGAAAGAGATGGTTCATGAGCTCCGCCAATTAGCTAATCTTGGAGTGCGTATGATTGATTCGGGTAATGCAGGGATTGGCATCAATGACCCCACAACTTCGTCCTTGGATGTAGAAGTGAAAGAATGGCAATATGAAGATCCTCAATTGTGTAGTTATAGGGACACATCTCATGGAAAAGAAAAATCTCCATTTGAAGTTTCGATGGACGGAATTCTTAGATACCAAGGCAGGCTGTGTGTGCCGAATGTAGCGGAGATGCGCCAACGAATTCTAGAAGAAGCACATTGTTCTCGGTATTCTGTTCATCCAGGTGCAACTAAAATGTTTCATGATCTCAAGATGATGTATTGGTGGGATAGCATGAAGAGAGACATAGCCAAATTTGTATCGCAGTGTCTGAATTGCCAACAAGTAAAGATTGAACATCAAAAGCCAGGAGGCTTATTACAAGCAATGGAAATCCCTACTTGGAAATGGGAAGTGATTAACATGGATTTTATTATGGGATTACCTCGTTCCCGCGGCAAGTACGATTCCATATGGGTGATCGTGGACAGGTTGACGAAAGCAGCCCATTTTCTCCCAGTTAAGACTACATACTCAGCTGAAGATTACGCAAGGTTATATCTCAAAGAAATTGTACGACTTCATGGTATTCCATTATCCATTATCACAGATAGAGGAGCACAGTTTACAGCCAGGTTTTGGAAGTCCTTCCAAGAAGGTCTAGGCAATCAAGTGAAGCTTAGCACGACATTTCATCCGCAGACTGCTATTCAGACCTTGGAAGATATGCTACGAGAATGTGTGCTGGATTTCGGTGGAAGTTAGGATGATCATTTACCGTTAATCAAATTTGCGTATAATAACAACTATCATTCCGGCATTCAAATGGCTCCGTATGAAGCTCTATATGGAAGGAAATGTAGATCCCCAATCGGGTGGTTTGAAATAGGAGAAGCACAACTAGCAGGCCCTGAATTAATTCGACAAGCGGTGGAAAAAGTTAAGGTGATCTGAGATCGATTGTTAACAGCCCAAAGTCGCCAAAAGTCTTATGCGGACAATCGCCGACGAGACTTGGAATTTCAAGTTGGTGATTGGGTATTTTTGAAAGTATCGCCAATGAAAGGGGTGATGAGATTTGGTAAGAAAGGGAAGCTAAGCCCTAGATAAATTGGACCCTACAGAATTATCCGCAAGGTGGGTCATGTAGCCTATGAATTGGATTTGCCTTCGGAGCTTGAATCAGTCCACCCAGTTTTCCACATTTTGATGCTCCACAAGTGTATTGGAGATCCCACAAAGATTGTTCCGATAGATGATGTGCAAGTAACAGAAAAGCTAACCTATGAAGAAGTGCCTATTGCTATCCTCGACAGGTAGGTGCGAAAACTCCGAAACAAAGAGGTGGTTTCAGTTAAAATCTTGTGGCGAAACAATAACCGGGAAGAAATGACTTGGGAACCGAAAGAGAGTATGAAGTCTAAGTATCCGCATTTATTTCGACCCCCAGGAGAGATTCAAGATGAAACACCAGCGATATAAGGTATGTATGTTTATTTTTCATGCTTTTGGTCGTGTGTGGCCGTGGATATGTCGATGTTGTGATGTAGCCCTGTGAGGCGATGATATTATGGGTTGTTGTGATAGGTTGGTAGTGCCAAATTACAGCGGAAACTCTAGTGAATTTTTCGTAGAATCCCGAGTGTTTTAACATTCGAGGACGAATGTTCCAAAGGGGGGAAGAGTGTTACACCTTGGAAAATTCTCCGTGAACGTACAACGAGTAGACCAACGAAGTATATGAGTGTGCGATGTTTTACTAAGTAGGGAATGACTATTTATGAATTTTGGAAATGAGAAAGTTACAGATTTGCACTTCGACCCAGTTGGTCGTAAAATAGAATACGACCCGTAAAGTGGTTTACGGACCGTAAACTGCCATCGTCCTTCAACATTCCAAAAACTTCAACTTTCTGCCAAATGATGAAATGGTTAAATACGACTCAGAATACGAACCGTAAGTCGAAATACGGCCCGTAAACTGCGGCCGTAAACCACCATGACTCCAACAAACCTTTCTGTTTCTGATATGCTTAAATACGGTCGTGAAGGACGGACCGTAAACCGGAATACGGCCCGTAAACTGGGTTTACGACCACTGTGCACCCGACTACTGTTCATTAAAAATTAGGTTTTGAGTTATTAAAAGGGGCCCTAAGCTCATTTATTCACTTCTCATCTACACGACTCAAGAAGTCTCTAGAACACTCTAAACACTTCATTCACAAGAATTCAAGAGGACCAAAGGAAAATCAAGGTCAATAACATCAAATCCAAGAAATCAAGTGCAAGAATCACATCAAAGTTCATCTACACCAAGAAATTGCAAAGGAAGTGAAATAGGGTTTTTGGTATAGAAGAGTATTGCTACTCAAGGCTCGTTCCTACAATATCCAAGGTAAGTTTGATGACCTTCTCATGATGATTGAAGCATTAAAACTGTCACGACCCAACCCCGTAGGCCGTGACTAGTGCCCGAGTTGGACACTCATATTACCTGTTAACTATGATCATCTACAACTAGCATATCGAGAACTTATTTGTATAAAAAGGCAAGGCGTTATTTTAAAGTTGTCACATATATGCATGTCATAGCCACCTGTCTCCTGAGGAGTTACAATTTCCAACAACAAACATATAATATATCTACGCAAGCCGACAAGGCTGCCACTACACGCGACATCCCAAACATATATATATATGTGCAAGCCGACAAGGCTGCCACTACGAATGGGTACGCCCCAAACATAAGTCATATCCATACAACGAAACAACAACTATATACAGACCCACACAAATGTCCACAGACCTCTAAGAGTAATGACAGTGTCATATGACGGGACAGGGCCCCGCCGTACCCCGAACAAACACATATATATACAACAAAAGGGAATTATACCACAAGCTAGGCTCCGGAACAAAGGAGCTTCCCAAAGTAGCTGGATAGATGTCCTAGGCTGGCGGATCTCCAAAACGAGCGTCTGTACCTGCGGGCATGAACGCAGCCCCCCGAAGAAAGGGGGGTCAGTACGGAATATGTACTGAGCATGTAAAGTGTGAAATATAGTAAATAGAATCATACTGAGACAAGGAGTGTAGGATCTAATGCAACAAACAGAAATCCATAAAACTTACCTTTGAACATAATTCATATTTATCAACCTCATACCAATATCAATATAGAGTTTAATAGTCAAAGATGAATAATCATTCTGTACATAACATATATAACGTGTCCCGGCCCTCTAGTGAGGGGCTCGGTAATTAAAATCATAGCATCATAAACATGTACATATACGTGTCCCGGCCCTCTAGTGAGGGACTCGGTGAAATAATGATCATATGCTCTCCTGGCCGCCGTCCCCATATCATCATAACATCATATCATCATATCATCATGTCATCATATCATCATGTATATATATAACGTGTCCCGGCCCTCTAGTGAGGGACTCGGTGAGTAATATAGTAAATATGCGCACGAAAACGTGTCCTGGCCCGGGACTCAGTGAAGGATGTAACGGTAAGCACGAGCAGAGTAATAAGCAACCACATACATACAAATCATCTTTTGAGACTCAACAGATAGGTAAACTAATCGGCTCTTAAGCATCAGGATAATAATCACATTAAGTTCTTCCTAAATGCTACTACAAACTATATCAAGGAACGTTTCAGGATTCATATGCATGTATCAATCTAACATGATATAGCTTATGAAAGTCAAGTATGCTTCTAGTTATGCAATTCTTTAAGAGTAGGAACTTTTATACCTCATTTATTAGTCAATCATATAATAGCTTGACTATCCTAAAAGTTCTAGCATCAAGAACGAATAAAAATCATGAGTCATGCTTGGAATTAGAGCGTAGAATTTCCCCAAGGCTTATATCATATCTTACTTACTTCTAGGACATGCAAAAAGAAAGAAGGGATAGGCTTTACATACCTTTAGCGTTTAGTCGTATTATAACTCGTACTTGCTGCCCAATAGTACCTTATCCTATATCAAGATATCAAGAGTTACGATTAGTCCACGAGGGAATTCAATACGTATTTTAACGTTAATAATCCCCTTCTAACATTTAGACGACGTTTCGTTCGCATTCAACCCAACTAGTACTCCAAGCTAATATTGCTAGTCATACTTTCAAGTATTAACCCGAGATTATTTAAACATGATTCGAGGGAACTTCGGAAAACCCGCATATTATTCAAAGCAGTCCCTTATCCGCGGCCAAAACAGCACACACAACATTATCGTTTACAATTTGAAATTTTCCAACTTCAACCATAACAACAACAACAACAACAACAACATTACTTATATGATTATTAGAAATGTTTTAGCATCATTTTAACTCTTACAACAGCCCACAAACCATTTCAATTTCAACTTGAATCATTAACTCCATCTTCACTAAACGTCCATAACAACAATCAACGTTCAAAATACACTAATCTACCCCTTTCATTAAAACAGTCCACGGTTTGGACTGTTTTTCTACTTCAACATAAATCATTTCTTTTACACCTCAACTCACATATTCATAAGGCATACAATGCACCACAATGTCCATAACAACAACAATTAAAGCATCACATAAGACAGTCCATTAATTCCTCTAAACCAGCCCCTACACGGCTTCAACACAACTACAACAACTTCATGATTTTCATTCGTTTATTCATACTATAACACATTCCTTCCATTCCTAATACATGTACAAGAAGATTAAACATTATTTCCTATAAACCTATAGCACACGGCCCACTTCAGCTTCAACAACAACAATCCAATACCAACATGCACAACCATATACATTCAATTCACCATAAAACATATGAGAAGTGATCAATTCTTACCTTGTCACTCAATCCTTCAATCGGCTAGCCCTTCAAATTCACTTCTTGAATTTTAACACTTGTTCTTGCCATTCCAATGAATGCTACACGTTATTATGCACCTTCAGAGGAGTTGAATTGCTTAAGAAACTGATTTTTTTGGATCAATTTCACAACTCCATTCTCGGCTAGCTCTAGCCGAGACCCTCTCTCTCTATCTCTAATGTTCTTGACTTTGTGAAGATGAAAATGGTTTGGTTAGTGATGAATGAATCAGCATTCTTACTATATATATGATGTTCATGGGTTGGACATGTGTCCCACTCAATATTTGAGTCAATTATCATTGACCATCTCCACATTACATACACGACCACACTTGGCTTTGTTTAATGGACTGATTTAGTTTTTAATCCCACTTAATAATCTAATCATGGTTAATTTAATCCCAACTTTCCATTAATACTACTATACCAAACGAAATTTATAGGCAACTTGTGACTTGAAACGAAACCGGAAGTTAAAGCCTCTACTTCGTACCTTAAAATAGTCTTGTTTTTAACTTGTCGCGTTTAGTTTAAAATGTCCCAATGTATAAAAATACGGGATATAACATTCTTCCCCCCTTAGAACATTCGTCCTCGAATGTTAAATTTATCCCATCGGGTTCTATAAGAGTTTTGGGAAGGGTTCCCTTTATCAGCATAGATTGATCAGACAAGTTACACAATTAAGCAAGGGGGGTTTAGGTTACCTATAGGTGTCGGAAATGTTGACACCCAATTTTGTTCCGCCTCTCTTCCAAAATACCTATTTATGCTCCTAACATTTTGTGAAAAATTAAAAATATATATATTATATTTTACTATGATTATTAGCCTGTTATCAAAGCCGGGGTTTCATTATTATATTACAGTTACTAATTATTATTATTATTATTATTATTATTATTATTATTATTATTATTATTATTATTATTATTACAGTTCACAATTTTTATCATTTTAGCATTTTACCAGCTTACGCACACACATCGCATTTATCTTTGCGTAATTAAACAATAGTATTTATTTCAGTGCGAATTGTCGGAATATTATTGCACGGCTAGTACAACGCCACTTTTATCCGAGCATTGAAGATTGCATATTTTGTATTGAGAAATATTTAACACAAGTTATTTAGACAGGTCTTTTATTTAAATTTAGAAGCCAAACTATTCTTTGCACTCGGTCCGTATTTTGACTTACCGGACCCCAAATCAAAGTCCGATTAACCCCTAATATTTTTTGGACTAGTCCATATCTCTTATCTCAATTTTTAGAATAATTCGTGTTTTAATTTATGAGCCTATTCTCTTAATACCCGGTCTAAAAAAAATTGACCCAGTCCATTTATGGACTGGGTCCGACCCATTTCGTCCAAAAGGGGGAAACCCTTAGGTTTCCTCTCATTTTCATCATCGCCTCTTCTCCGCCTCCCTTCCTTTATCCACCACCGTCTCCACCATCCTCGTCCATCACCACCTTCCTCCGCCTCCCTCTCTCGTCGCCACCCACCTCCATCACTACCCCATACCCCCACTTCACCACGTGATCCCCACTCCACCACCGTCCGACACCTCCACTCACCCGACATCTCTGACGCACACGCACCCCTCTGTCATCTCCACTGCACCTTTACCCCCACGCGTCTGACCTCACCACCTTCGTTTGTCGCCACCACCTGACATACCCATACCCTGACACACCCACTCCTCTAACACCCACGTTACCCCTGTCACACCCACGCTACCCTCACCATCACCCCCAGCTCGTTTTGTCTCCCCCGCTCCTCTCTCATTTTTTCCTCAACGAAAATGAGCCAAAACCCTATAAATGGTCGGCGTTGAATCCGAAATTGGAGAGGTTGGAAAACCCCCCGGAAAATTGAGGCTTTCGAATCGCAAAATCCCCCCCTGAAATTAAATTCTGAAACAAGCTCCCTTTTTTCGCTGTTCTTGAAATCCTGAAAATCTCTAAAATATGAGTCTTTTAATCACCTAAATTCCGAGTTCTATTAGCACTTTGATCTTGTTTATTTATCAAATCAGAATACTACATCAATTTTATTCTATTTTCATTGGTTTTGGTATCATTGTGAACCCGAGCATCGCAAGCTCGGATTCGATAGTGTTCGAGTGGATATCGAGACATTCGCCTCACTTCGCTGCACCCGAAAAAGGTCGGTAAACCTTCGTTTAGTATTTCGCCTCCTATTTTAGTTTTAATTGTTAATTTCTGTCATGCCTTAGTTGTCGTATGTTTGGTTGCTGCTTGATTTAATTTCCAGCTCAGTAGTTAACAGAGCTTAGTTGTTTGTGTATCGATTCAATCTAGTTAATTTCTGTATTTATGTGTTCGTAAGAGTTTATCCGAAGGTGATTGAGTCTGATAGTTTTTTTTTTAAAGCATTTATTATGGATATGCAGATAAAGATATTTGAATTTGGTTATGTATCAATATGGTAAACTGTTGAGCTCGGATTTGGAATGTACTAATTTGAGAATTTAGTATGCATACATGAACTACAATAGATATGGTAAAATAAGTTGAACCTCTGTATGTGAACTTGGCATTCCTTCTTTGTAATTGTTACAAATGTTAAGTAAGCTTATCCAGTCATCAACAAACCTGTTTGGTTTAAGGCTGTTCTATGCTTAAATTGCTGTCTTAGCTCAACATGTCGCTAGGGTATGTTCAAATGCGTATATAACATACATTCACTGTCTCATTTAGTTGCTTGTTATTGGTTTGCTTGCACTATATGTTAATTCAGTCTAAGATATGTTTGGATGCCTCCCTGACTAACCAGTTTGCCTGCACTATATCTAGTATGTTGCTTAGTGTTGTAATCGGTAAAGGACTTGTACTCAGTTATTTAGTTTGTTTGGTTTGCCTGGTGTTTTCCTTGAAATGATCCAGCCTACACATACTCAGTAATATGATTATGATCCAGTTTATGTTCGGGCCACATATAGTTTGTTTTTTTTCTTTTCTGGGAGCTGTTATGATAGGACCATTAAAGGCTTGATTCGTAACTACATATCTTAGACTGTTAGCTTAAGTTAAGCACTTCATCTAAGATCTGACTTATTCAAAAGAGATAAAATGAACAAAGAGGGTTAGGGAAGTTTTGAAGTGATAATTTGATATTTGAATAGTTGTGTTAAGTCTGAATCTATATGGATGGTTTAGGAAGATAATGCAAATTATATTTGTTGCAACCCCTGCCCTACTTCTTTGGTCTGTTTGGTTTATCTTGGAATACTGAGGTGCTCACTACCCTGTCATAAGTTGTCCTATTGTTTCTCTTATCAAATTTCTTTTGAGCTGTGTTGGTTTCAGAGAAAGATACTCATGTTTATTCATATCCTGAATAGATCTAAAGTGTAAGATGTGTTCTTCGTGTGCATTTCCTTATTAAAAGTAATAGAACTGATGTGTTGACTAATAGTTCCCTTTTTATGTGGCATGTTTCTCTATGCTGTGGAATATAAATCTTGAGTGTCGCCTTGTTTTCCATACCATAAATACATAATGACTGAACTGTGTAAACCCGAATATACTCAATATATACAGCCTACTGATCAGTTTTCGATGTTTATTTTTATATATTTAACCTCATTTGTTCATTACATACTAATCCTTTTCCTTTTATCCTTTGCATGAACCTCGCATACGAATCCGAGGGACTCATTTCTCCCCGCATTCGGTGTTGGGCTAAAATCCCAACGCATTATTCTTGAGTCATTTTCCCATCAGGCCTACTCGCAGCAAGAAAAACAAAATATTTGGGCCTTGGCCCATGTAGATAACAGCAGCAGCCCGTAGCAATACAAATGAAATTTCTGGGCTGAGGCCCAACAACAAATAGGATCAGTAATTCCCAAGGGCTGGTCCATTCGATATTTCTTTACTTCTTTTATTTTATTTTATTTTGTGTCTTTAACTTGTATTATGTGACTAATTTTTATTTTATTGTTATTTTCTTAATTTAGATGAACACTAGTGAAATTAGTGGGGTTTAGTCTTAGTGATGGGTAGTAAACCAATAATTAATTCCATAAGTTTTACTCTCTTCTTTTCATGTTAAAACTATTTATAATGTCTAATATTCATTTTATTTGGAACAATTGATTTGCAAAATAACATGACTATGTATTTTAAAATAAAGGGAATCATATATCATTCTTACTATTATATACATTTCAAAACATCATTAATATGCAAACATAAATTTCAAACGTATTTTAAATAACTCCTCAAGTTTTGAGTCAATCAGGCATATTCTTAATTAAGCATGGTTAATAAAGGAAAATCTATTAGCTATTTTGTACTTTATTCACACTTCTAAAACTTAAAGTCAATTAATACCTCATCGTTTAGTTCGTTTTAAATATTTATTAAAATATTGCATAAACTTGCATCTTCTTCCACTTATATGTAATTTCGTAAATTTCATTTTCATTATGCTGCTTTCATTTAAACTATTAGTAACATTTGTAAACTTTATTTCAAATAATATTCTAAGATTTTTTATGCAAAGTATTAATTTTATTTTAATAGCCTTATTATTTAAAGCCTTAGCAATATGTACAAGTCTTATTTTAAACAACTTATATTTTCCTTTTTGAAACATTAGCAGCATTATAAGTCATTTTCTTAAAATTTGAGCACCGTATTTAATCTTAATTAATTAACCTAAGTTTGATCGGATAACCGTAAGTTAACGGATTCTAAAGGATGCCTAACCCCTTCCCTTTAGGATAATATAGAGCCCTTACCTAGAATCACACTGGTTAAGCAGACTATTAATTGAGGTTTAGTTTTTAACTTTGCCTTAGTTAACCTCTAGGTGTCCTAATTCACCGTTAAATTAATTAGGTGGCGACTCCTTAAAACAAATAAACAGGAATCACCAATACGTCATACCCTTAAATCAACCCGGTTAAAAAGCGGTGTGACAGCTTGGCGACTCTGCTGGGGAATTTAGGCTCTAACCATAACAACTTAGGTTAATAAATAATTTGTGAGATATTTTGTTTGTTTTAGTTTTATATGATTTCATGTATTATTGTTCCATTCCTTATATGCATTTTTTTGTTCTATGTAATATGTATATTACTGCTTTCCTTAAATTGACATTCCGTTCATATTTCCTCCACTCCTGGAAAATTCACACATATTCACACACTTAAAGCGGCTTCGCAGTTTGCGCCCGTGCACTACTAAATTACCCCTTTAGTTGGATTGGTCTTGTGGATTTAGTCGATCGGCGGTGCAGTCGACGGCCACGGACTTTCCACTTCCAAGTTGTCCGCTTGGGGGAGCCTTGTGTCATAGGAAAACCATTCTTAGTCTACCTAGGTAGAGCGAAAACCAAAACCTTGTAAGGACATGCATCATTTTAAACCTAGGAGGCTTAATACCCTTGGAGTATTAAGTTCATTAGTCAACCTTACCAAATGTCCAAATGAGTCTATGACTCTAAGTGACACTATTCACTATTTATGTGCATTATTTGAAGGACAAATATGTGGATTATGTGGACCTAATACTCCATAGATAAATATTTCAAGGAAACTAACCTTTTGTTGCAGGTTGTTGTGGAGCATCCAAAATTAATGCCGGAGGTTTGAAGACAGCCAAAGGAAATTAGTGGAGTTGAAGTATTAGATATCTTAGATTAACTTTGAATTGTATTATTGACTGGCATGTAATAAATTTTTATTATTCTTGTAAATTAGTTTAGAAAGAGTTATGGAATGACACATAAAAAACATGTTTGTCCTTCAAATGTTCGTTAGGCCTACCTCTGGCATAAAGAGGCCCCTTGCATTATATAACGCGATGTATTATGTGCAATAATGTGTTTATATGCAATAATATGTTCTTACCGTATACTGACTCATTTTCTTCTTCTTTCATTGTTTTATCTTTTTTCTTTTAAACTTATTTTCAAAATAAAAAAGGTTGACTTGTGCTAAAGGGGAACTGGCGGAGCATCCATATTTCACACGGTCTAGAGCCAAGAAATCAGACTCTGACTCATCACTAATCGCCTGGTTAACTAAAAAGACTCGTTCTAAAATGGAGCAAAGTTCGATCAATGCAACCACTTCATCTGAGCCATCTCTTAGTTTACCGATCACGAGTGATCCCACATCCTCCAAAGAATCAGAAACACATTTGGAGACCATTGCTCGTCTGGAGCGACGAGTTGCCGAACTAAGTCATATGGTACTTCACAACCGGTCATTTTCTCAAACACCGCCACATATGACTCCGTCCCAAGGAGTTCGTCAGACTTTGCCTGTGCCACCTCCATTGCCAAATTTGGACGAATTTAACCAAACAAATTATTTTACCACTTCTCAGCCAGTTCGCTCCGAACGCCTCACTCAAAATGCTCCTTTTTTATTTACAACCACCTCTTCAAAAACTCAGTTCATGCCGCCGGCACATGATGTTACCAATACACATCAAGTTCCGCCAGTGTATACTTATACCACAGCTCCACCCATGACACAGATTCAAGGGCAATGTCGCACAGATGTTGATCATTATGTCGAAGTTGAAAATGAAGCACGGTCAGTTAATGATGAAATGATAAATAGAAAGCTCAAAAGTTTGGAGGATGCCATGAGAAGTTTGCGTGGACTGGGTAGTAATCAAAGCGTGAGATATGAAGAATTATGTGCATTCCCCGAGGTAGAATTGCCACCAGGTTACAAGATTCCAAAATTTGAGAAGTTTGATGGGTCAGGAAATCCTTTCTTTCATTTGAAAGTCTATTGTGAAAAGTTGATTGGCGTAGGAAAGAATGAAGGGATAAGAGTCAAACTATTCAATCAAAGTTTGAGTGGGAAAGCCTTGGAGTGGTATTCCAAGCAAGATACAACCAAATGGCGTACTTGGGATGATTTGGCAAATGCTTTTGTGGATCACTACAAGTTTCATGTTGAGATCGCTCCTGACAGAATCTCAATTACAAAGTTGCAGAAAAAGTCGATCGAATCATTTCGAGAATATGCTATACGGTGGAGAGAAGAAGCATCTAGGGTACACCCACCCATGGAGGAGACATAAATGGTTACTTTCTTCATTCAAGCACTAGAACCGGAATACTATGAACGTTTGGTGACAATGAGTGGAAAAACTTTTGCAGAAGTGATCAAAGCTGGGGACATGATCGAAGATGGCATTAAGACAGGGAGAATAACAAGTCTTGCGGCTTTGCAGTCTAATAGTAGGGCTATACAAACAGGTACTCTCGGAAACGGAAAGAAAAAAGAAAAGGAAGCAGCCTCGGTAATGGCTTTGGGAAACACCTCGTACCGCCATCAACAACCACCACGATACCAGCCTAACGCTCACCACTCACAATATTTCCAATATTCTCCACATCCCTACGACCAAGCTTTGTCATCTTACCAACCTCAATCACCACAAATATCCTACCCTGTTTACAACACACAACCAGCATATCGAGCTCCACGACCACCAACATATCCAGCTCCACCATCACAAACTCATCATCCAAACAATGCATCCGCACCTCGCCCAAATAAACCGTTTCGCAATTTCACACCATTAGGAGAGCCACTGAGCGTTGTTTTTGAAAGGCTGCAAGCTTCAGGCTTAGTATATCCTGTGGAAGGTAGAATTCCAGATCCATTACCCAGAAGCTTTGATCCCACTAAAACATGTGCATATCATTCGGGGGTAAAAGGCCATTCCACTGATCGTTGTTACGCATTGAAGCATAAGGTTGAGGATCTTATTGAAGCAAAACAGATCACGGTCAAACCACCAACACCAAATGTGGTTAACAATCCACTCCCGACCCATGATGGGGCCACGATAAATATGATTGGAATAGATGAAAATGTTGACGACCCAGCCGAATTTATAGTGCCTGTGGATCGTGTGGAGGATCATGATTTTGTAGCCGTTGCTTCTCCGGCTGTAGTGATAAGGGGTTGTGTGCCTATCGAGATATTAAGAGCTTCATCAATACCTGTGGAAGTAGTTCGAGCACCAAATCAGTTGCCAGTGCTCGATACAAAAGCCGTACCATGGAATTATCAACAAACTATGATGGAGTGTCGAAGAAAGGACACGATCACTGACAAGGTTAAGACGTCAGGAATGACAAGGTCTGGGAGGTGCTATTCTCCAGAAGAACTAGTTAGATTGGGGCAACTTAAGGAAACCAACGTACCTCCCAAAAGGGTCGTGACTGAATTCGAAGCAGAAGAATTTCTGAGGAAAATTAAAGCTAGTGAGTACTCAGTTGTGGATCAGTTGAAAAAGACCAATGCTCAAATTCCTATTCTCTCTTTGCTTTTGAGTTCAGATATGCACAGAAATGCACTGTTGAGGATTTTGAATGAAGCATATGTTCCAAGCGAAACAACTAGTGAGGCGTTAGCTGGGATGATTGAGCGCATGCTTGACAGTCATCGAATCAGCTTCGATAATGAAGAATTGCCGCCGGAAGGATGCATGCATAACAAAGCACTCCATATAACTGTCAAGTGTCGTAACATGTTTGTGGCTAAGGTATTAGTTGATGGGGGTTCTGGACTCAACATCTGTCCATTAACAAGTCTGAAGAAGATCGGATATAATGTTAGCGAGCTCAAGACCAGTGATATGAATATTCGAGCATTTGATGGGGCTCCAAGGCGTCCTATTGGGGAAATAGAGTTGAAAGTGTTGATTGGCCCTGTTGAATTCATTATGGACTTTCAAGTACTTGATATTTCCACGTCATACAATATGCTGTTAGGTAGGCCGTGGATTCATCTGGCTGGGGCTGTACCATCTACTTTGCACCAAACTGTCAAATTCGAGTGGGATCAGCAACAAATATGTATACATGGAGAAGGAGACACGCCTTTCTATATAGAGCAATCCACTCCATTCATCGAGGCAGAAGGAGGTTTCGACGGAGCAGCTTACCATGCTTGGGAGGTTGTGAATGTCACTAAAGAGAGTGAAGTGTGTCAAACTCAAGAATTCAAAAGATCATGCGCCGCAATTATGGTTGCAAAAGAAATGGTGAGAAATGGGTACCTACCTGGCTTTGGGCTAGGGAAAACACTAAATGGGCGGGTTGAGCCAGTCGTTCTCCCTACGCAACAGTTTACATTCGGTTTGGGATATGAGCCAACTGAGGAAGAAGTGAAGAAAGCACGAAAGAATAAAAGGAAGGAGATTGCATTGCCAAAACCTATTCCTACCATTGATCAAACTTTCTCAAAACCTTCAGATCTGTTTGTTGAAGTTGCCTATGATGATATCGTGGAGGGAGTCAAGAACCTGTTCGTGGAAGATGAAGATGATCATGCTGCGATAATCAAAGACTTTGCTGAAATATTGACTTTATAGGCTGCTGAGCCAGGACCTGAGTTGCAAAATTGAACTTCTATCTTAGCCCCGGTTCGTCGGGAGTTTCAGTATTTTCAGTTTAAATTTCCTTTTGTAGTAGGCCGGAGGCATTAACTAGAACATTTAGTTCCTTTTGTCATGTTGCCTCTATGTTTTGTCACGACCTTTTTAATTAAGATTCTGTCATTTTGTTTGTAACGAACTACGTTTGGCCTGACTTCCTGTTGGATACGTAGGCAACCCATATCGGGTTCGGCCACTCTTTGCAAATTATTTCAGTATCTTTGTTTGTGGTTGGAACTACGTTTGGCCTGACTTCCTGTTGGATACGTAGGCAGCCCACATCGGGTTCGACCACTTTTTCAAAATATTTCAGTGTTTTGTTGTATGGGTGGAACTACGTGTGGCCTGATTTCCTTTGGATACGTAGGCAACCCATATCGGGTTCGGCCCCCTTTTATTAAAAAACGAAACTCAAAAGTCTTTATTTGTATCACGAACTACGTCTGGCCTGATTCCTTTGGGATACGTAGGCAACCCGAGGCGGGTTCGGCCCTTCTATTTTAAAATTTTTAATATCTTCGGTTTGTCCAAACATTTTGGTTCCTATAAAATATATAAAAAAATTTATACAAGACTTGGTCTTCCCACCGTTTAAATTCATGTGTCTTAATATCTTGAAACTGGGACCAATTTTTGAAATCGGTCAAATCATTTTCAAAATTTTTTCATTACAACTTTCTCACTTTTCGATCGTTTAGAACCAAGCGTTTTCAGGACTTGAAACTGGGACAAATTTCGAAGTCGGTCAAATCACTTTCGAAAACTTTCATTATAAGTTCTTATTTTTCCATTGTCCAGAATCAAGCATCTCTAAGACTGAAACTGAGACAAATTTTTAGAAGTAGCATAAAAGTGGTCTTAAACAAAAGTCCATCCATATTTCTAAAATGTGAATAAATTCAAAAATCGAGTCTTCTTAATCATGTTACATATTAGAGCCACTAAGTATTTCCTTTCAAAGTCATCCAAATCTCATTACTTTTATTTTCAAAATACATTTTTTTTTATAACTGAAACTCCCCGGCAAAGCAAGATATGTGGTGAGACATTGAAGAACGTGGACGCGACCGAGACAAAAGTCAATTCAAGGGCCAAGTTCCCCGACATGCACAAGTCAACCAATTTTCTTTTAAACTCACAATTTTTCTTTGTTGAGACAGGTCCAATTAACATGAACCGAGCATGTATTTAATTATGGGCGTGATCGAAAAGTTAGATTTCTTCAAAAGGGCAAACATTCTTCAACGTGGATGCAAAGGTAGCTTATGCCGAACGGCGGACGTCGTTCCACTCATCACGAAAATTTCGATTGCAACAGTGGACACAAGTTCATCTTCTCAACCAAGGGTTGTAAGTATAATTCTTTTAGACCCAGCTATTGATTCTTATCACTAACAGTTGTTTTAGCTCGTGACATTCATCGATGGATCGAATACATATAATCATGGACACTGACCTTGATCACCTGTTATTGGTTAGAATTCCTCAATTTCGTCATCACTTCATACATGTTCAAATCATTATCAAATTCTTTTAGAATGAAGTATGTTAATAAGATAACAAGATCGAAATATTGCATCGTATATCAAATTGTGGGGGTTAATTATAGATTTAACTTCCGTCACAACGGGACATGGATTAAGGTGTGGATATCTTTTTACAATACTATTTCTAAAGTGGACGTGGATTTACATTCACATTGTGGATGCGAGCATGGAAGTGGAAATAGAATTATATTACAAAAAAAATATATACATATAATTGTAGAAAGTGGATACAGATTTATGTTTTCGAAAGTAAAAGTGAATTTATTTTTGCGCCGTATAATGCAGACGTGAAAGTAGATGTAAATTTACTGTTGTACCGTATAATACGGACGTCAAAGTCGACGTGGATTTATATTTTGTACCGTGAAATGCGGACGTAGATTTATATTTTGAACTGTGAAAGTGGAATTGGATTTATTTTTCTGCACCCTGAAAGTGGATATGGATTTACATTTTTTGCACCATAGGAAGTGGACATGATATAGGCACCCACCTTAAAATACGGGTATTTCAAAATTTAATTTAGGCACCCACCTTAGAATGCGGGTATGTCAATTTTCAATTTTAGGCACCCACCTTAGAATGCGGGTATTTCAAAATTTAATTTAGGCACCCACCTTAGAATGCGGGTATTTCAATGTTCAAATTAGGCACCCACCTTAGAATGCGGGTATTTCAAAATTTAATTTAGGCACCCACCTTAGAATGCGGGTATGTCAATTTCAATCCAGGCACCCACCTTAGAATGCGGGTATTTCAATGTTCAATTCAGGCACCCACCTTAGAATGCGGGTATTTCAATGTTCAAATTAGGCACCCACCTTAGAATGCGGGTATGTCAATTTTCAATTTAGGCACCCACCTTAGAATGCGGGTATTTCAATGTTCAGTTCAGGCACCCACCTCCGAATGCGGGTATCTTATATTTCAAGTTCAGGCACCCACCTCCGAATGCGGGTATCTTATATTTCAGTTCAGGCGCCCACCTCCGAATGCGGGTATCTTATATTTCAAGTTCAGGCACCCACCTCCGAATGCGGGTATCTTATATTTCAGTTCAGGCGCCCACCTCCGAATGCGGGTATCTTATATTTCAAGTTCAGGCACCCACCTCCAAATGCGTGTATCTTATATTTCAAGTTCAGGCACCCACCTCCGAATGCGGGTATCTTATATTTCAGTTCGGGCATCACCTCCGAATGTGGATTCAACTTTCGAAGCAGGGGTTGCAAGTGTAACTTCTCCAACCCTGCCTTATTCACATATATTTCTTTATTTCTAACATCCGTTTTTAGCTGATGGCTTTTGATAATATCAAAGTTGGCATCACACATCAAATCGTGGAACTTTCTCTTCGGCAGCGAACTGGGGCAATTTGTTGGGAAGGATAATCAGACTTCCCGACACGGGTCAAAGATCTACCTCGAACACTCGTCTCTAATTACAAGTATTCTCTAGCGTTCCAGCAATTCAATTTTGAGGATTCTCAAGTTTCTATCACAATACCCAGTGTTATCATAATTCAGCACTAAGACAATATTTTGCAAGTTTCGCGCCAATTGGGGTTCAAGTGTCGTAATTGTCCCAGAACTACACTCGACCAGATTCTCGTATAGCCCGAGATATGTAGGCAACTCAGAGACCGGAGTCCGGTCATAATCCTCTCAAGTTTCCTTTAGCCGGGACAAAATAGGCTACTGAGTCAACGTCTTTGCCCGACAACTCTTTTCATCATTACCGGGCAAAGAGGGACAAGTTGTTGACACCCAATTTTGTCCCGCCTCTCTTCCAAAATACCTATTTATGCTCCTAACATTTTGTGAAAAATTAAAAATATATATATTATATTTTACTATGATTATTAGCCTTTTATCAAAGCCGGGGTTTCATTATTATATTACAGTTACTAATTATTATTATTATTATTATTATTATTATTATTATTATTATTATTATTATTATTATTATTATTATTATTATTATTATTATTATTATTATTATTACAGTTCACAATTTTTATCATTTTAGCATTTTACCAGCTTACGCACACACATCGCATTTATCTTTGCGTAATTAAACAATAGTATTTATTTCAGTGCGAATTGTCGGAATATTATTGCACGGCTAGTACAACGCCACTTTTATCCGAGCATTGAAGATTGCATATTTTGTATTGAGAAATATTTAACACAAGTTATTTAGACAGGTCTTTTATTTAAATTTAGAAGCCAAACTATTCTTTGCACTCGGTCCGTATTTTGACTTACCGGACCCCAAATCAAAGTCCGATTAACCCCTAATATTTTTTGGACTAGTCCATATCTCTTATCTCAATTTTTAGAATAATTCGTGTTTTAATTTATGAGCCTATTCTCTTAATACCCGGTCTAAAAAAAATTGACCCAGTCCATTTATGGACTGGGTCCGACCCATTTCGTCCAAAAGGGGGAAACCCTTAGGTTTCCTCTCATTTTCATCATCGCCTCTTCTCCGCCTCCCTTCCTTTATCCACCACCGTCTCCACCATCCTCGTCCATCACCACCTTCCTCCGCCTCCCTCTCTCGTCGCCACCCACCTCCATCACTACCCCATACCCCCACTTCACCACGTGATCCCCACTCCACCACCGTCCGACACCTCCACTCACCCGACATCTCTGACGCACACGCACCCCTCTGTCATCTCCACCGCACCTTTACCCTCACGCGTCTGACCTCACCACCTTCGTCTGTCGCCACCACCTGACACACCCATACCCTGACACACCCACTCCTCTAACACCCACGTTACCCCTGTCACACCCACGCTACCCTCACCATCACCCCCAGCTCGTTTTGTCTCCCCCGCTTCTCTCTCATTTTTTCCTCAACGAAAATGAGCCAAAACCCTATAAATGGTCGGCGTTGAATCCGAAATTGGAGAGGTTGGAAAACCCCCCGGAAAATTGAGGCTTTCGAATCGCAAAATCCCCCCCTGAAATTAAATTCTGAAACAAGCTCCTTTTTTTCGCTGTTCTTGAAATCCTGAAAATCTATAAAATATGAGTCTTTTAATCGCCTAAATTCCGAGTTCTATTAGCACTTTGATCTTGTTTATTTATCAAATCAGAATACTACATCAATTTTATTCTATTTTCATTGGTTTTGGTATCATTGTGAACCCGAGCATCGCAAGCTCGGATTCGATAGTGTTCGAGTGGATATCGAGACCTTTGCCTCACTTCACTGCACCCGAAAAAGGTCGGTAAACCTTCGTTTAGTATTTCGCCTCCTATTTTAGTTTTAATTGTTAATTTCTGTCATGCCTTAGTTGTCGTATGTTTGGTTGCTGCTTGATTTAATTTCCAGCTCAGTAGTTAACAGAGCTTAGTTGTTTGTGTATCGATTCAATCTAGTTAATTTCTGTATTTATGTGTTCGTAAGAGTTTATCCGAAGGTGATTGAGTCTGATAGTTTTTTTTTTAAAGCATTTATTATGGATATGCAGATAAAGATGTTTGAATTTGGTTATGTATCAATATGGTAAACTGTTGAGCTCGGATTTGGAATGTACTAATTTGAGAATTTAGTATGCATACATGAACTACAATAGATATGGTAAAATAAGTTGAACCTCTGTATGTGAACTTGGCATTCCTTCTTTGTAATTGTTACAAATGTTAAGTAAGCTTATCCAGTCATCAACAAACCTGTTTGGTTTAAGGCTGTTCTATGCTTAAATTGCTGTCTTAGCTCAACATGTCGCTAGGGTATGTTCAAATGCGTATATAACATACATTCACTGTCTCATTTAGTTGCTTGTTATTGGTTTGCTTGCACTATATGTTAATTCAGTCTAAGATATGTTTGGATGCCTCCCTGACTAACCAGTTTGCCTGCACTATATCTAGTCTGTTGCTTAGTGTTGTAATCGGTAAAGGACTTGTACTCAGTTATTTAGTTTGTTTGGTTTGCCTGGTGTTTTCCTTGAAATGATCCAGCCTACACATACTCAGTAATATGATTATGATCCAGTTTATGTTCGGGCCACATATAGTTTGTTTTTTTTCTTTTCTGGGAGCTGTTATGATAGGACCATTAAAGGCTTGATTCGTAACTACATATCTTAGACTGTTAGCTTAAGTTAAGCACTTCATCTAAGATCTGACTTATTCAAAAGAGATAAAATGAACAAAGAGGGTTAGGGAAGTTTTGAAGTGATAATTTGATATTTGAATAGTTGTGTTAAGTCTGAATCTATATGGATGGTTTAGGAAGATAATGCAAATTATATTTGTTGCAACCCCTGCCCTACTTCTTTGGTCTGTTTGGTTTATCTTGGAATACTGAGGTGCTCACTACCCTGTCATAAGTTGTCCTATTGTTTCTCTTATCAAATTTCTTTTGAGCTGTGTTGGTTTCAGAGAAAGATACTCATGTTTATTCATATCCTGAATAGATCTAAAGTGTAAGATGTGTTCTTCGTGTGCATTTCCTTATTAAAAGTAATAGAACTGATGTGTTGACTAATAGTTCCCTTTTTATGTGGCATGTTTCTCTATGCTGTGGAATATAAATCTTGAGTGTCGCCTTGTTTTCCATACCATAAATACATAATGACTGAACTGTGTAAACCCGAATATACTCAATATATACAGCCTACTGATCAGTTTTCGATGTTTATTTTTATATATTTAACCTCATTTGTTCATTACATACTAATCCTTTTCCTTTTATCCTTTGCATGAACCTCGCATACGAATCCGAGGGACTCATTTCTCCCCGCATTCGGTGTTGGGCTAAAATCCCAACGCATTATTCTTGAGTCATTTTCCCATCAGGCCTACTCGCAGCAAGAAAAACAAAATATTTGGGCCTTGGCCCATGTAGATAACAGCAGCAGCCCGTAGCAATACAAATGAAATTTCTGGGCTGAGGCCCAACAACAAATAGGATCAGTAATTCCCAAGGGCTGGTCCATTCGATATTTCTTTACTTCTTTTATTTTATTTTATTTTGTGTCTTTAACTTGTATTATGTGACTAATTTTTATTTTATTGTTATTTTCTTAATTTAGATGAACACTAGTGAAATTAGTGGGGTTTAGTCTTAGTGATGGGTAGTAAACCAATAATTAATTCCATAAGTTTTACTCTCTTCTTTTCATGTTAAAACTATTTATAATGTCTAATATTCATTTTATTTGGAACAATTGATTTGCAAAATAACATGACTATGTATTTTAAAATAAAGGGAATCATATATCATTCTTACTATTATATACATTTCAAAACATCATTAATATGCAAACATAAATTTCAAACGTATTTTAAATAACTCCTCAAGTTTTGAGTCAATCAGGCATATTCTTAATTAAGCATGGTTAATAAAGGAAAATCTATTAGCTATTTTGTACTTTATTCACACTTCTAAAACTTAAAGTCAATTAATACCTCATCGTTTAGTTCGTTTTAAATATTTATTAAAATATTGCATAAACTTGCATCTTCTTCCACTTATATGTAATTTCGTAAATTTCATTTTCATTATGCTGCTTTCATTTAAACTATTAGTAACATTTGTAAACTTTATTTCAAATAATATTCTAAGATTTTTTATGCAAAGTATTAATTTTATTTTAATAGCCTTATTATTTAAAGCCTTAGCAATATGTACAAGTCTTATTTTAAACAACTTATATTTTCCTTTTTGAAACATTAGCAGCATTATAAGTCATTTTCTTAAAATTTGAGCACCGTATTTAATCTTAATTAATTAACCTAAGTTTGATCGGATAACCGTAAGTTAACGGATTCTAAAGGATGCCTAACCCCTTCCCTTTAGGATAATATAGAGCCCTTACCTAGAATCACACTGGTTAAGCAGACTATTAATTGAGGTTTAGTTTTTAACTTTGCCTTAGTTAACCTCTAGGTGTCCTAATTCACCGTTAAATTAATTAGGTGGCGACTCCTTAAAACAAATAAACAGGAATCACCAATACGTCATACCCTTAAATCAACCCGGTTAAAAAGGGGTGTGACAGGAAACAAGTGAGGATATTTCTTCCTCATCTCCTCTTCAGCTTCCCAAGTCATCTCCTCTCTGTTATTATTCCACCATAACACTTTAACCGAAGCCACGTCTTTGGTTCGCAATCTCCTGATCTGTCGATCAAGTATAGCTATAGGCTGCTCTTCGTAGGATAACTTTTCTGTTACCTGGATCTCATCTGCAGGAAATACCCTGGAAGGGTCACCAATGCATTTGCGAAGCATAGACACATGAAACACTGGGTGTACTGCTTCTAGATCAGATGGTAGGTCTAATTCGTAGGCAACCTGGCCTATTCTGTGAACAACCTGATAAGGCCCAATGTACCTCGAGCTTAACTTCCCTTTTCTGCCAAACCTCATGACCCCCTTCATGGGTGACACCTTCAAGAACACCCAGTCACCAACCTGAAATTCCAAGTGTCACCGTCGGTTATCTGCATATGATTTCTGCCGACTCTGGGCTGCCAGTAATCTTTCCTGAATAAGCTTCACCTTATCGACAGCCTGCTGAACCATATCTGGGCCTATCAACTTAGTCTCACCAACATCAAACCAGCCTATAGGTGATCTGCACTTTCTGCCATATAAAGCCTCGTACGGTGCCATCTGGATACTAGAATGGTAACTGTTATTATAAGCAAACTCAATAAGCGGCAAGTGATCATCCCAGCTACCTCTAAAATCAATAATACAGGCCCGTAACATGTCTTGTAATGTCTGGATGGTTCGCTCGGCCTGTCCGTCAGTCTGAGGATGAAACACTGTGCTGAGACTCACTTGTGTCCCCAGTCCCTCCTGGAAGGATCTCCAGAAGTTAGCTGTAAACTGGGCTCCTCTATCAGAGATGATAGCCGTGGGAACTCCATGAAGTCTCACTATCTCCTTAAGATACAACCTGGCATAATCTTCAGCTGAATATGTAGTCCTGACTGGAAGGAAGTGGGCTGATTTCGTCAGTCTATCAACGATGACCCACACAGAATCATATTTCCGTGGAGTGCGAGGTAGACCTGTGACGAAGTCCATATTGATTACCTCCCATTTCCAAGTCGGAATCTCCATCTCCTGCAATAGTCCCCCAGGCTTCTGGTGCTCGACCTTAACCTGCTGACAATTCGGACACCGGGCAACAAATTTTGCTATATCTTTCTTCATGCCATCCCACCAATACATGCATCTGAGGTCATGGTACATCTTTGTTGACCCTGGATGAACAGAATAACGGGCATAGTGTGCCTCCCCCATAACCTGTTGCCGTAATCCTGCAACCTCAGGTACACATAATCTGCCTCTGTATCGTAGTACCCCGTCAGATGAAATCTTGAATGGGGTCTCGTCCTTCTGAAGTGCTGTATCTTTATAATGTACAAGAATAGTATCCTCATATTGGTGTCTATTTACCTCTTCTACAATAGATGACTCAGCAACACCTCGCACAAAAATGCTACAATTATCAGAATCAGTCAAACGGACTCCCAGACTAGCTAACTGACAAACCTCATGGACTATCTCTTTCTGCCCTGGTGGTACAGCTGCCAAACTACCCATAGATTTACGGCTGAGTGCATCTGCTACCACATTGGCCTTTCCTGGGTGATATAGAATATCAACATCATAATCTTTTAGCAACTCTAGCCATCTCCTTTGACGCAAATTCAGCTCCTTCTGCTTAAAGATATACTGGAGACTCTTATGATCTGTATAAATATCAACATGTACGCCATATAGATAATGTCTCCATATCTTCAAAGCATGAATCACTGCTGCCAACTCCAGATCATGGGTAGGAAATTTTCTTTCGTGCTTCCTGAGTTGCCGGGAGGCATAGGCTATAACTCTGCCATGCTGCATTAATACACAACCTAGCCCAACACCTGAAGCGTCACAATAATTAACATAGCCATCTGGCCCCTCAGGAAGAGTTAGAACTGGAGCTGTAGTTAACTTTTTCTTCAGCAACTGGAAGCTCCGTTCACAAGCATCGGTCCATTGGAATTTGGCTGTCTTCTGTGTCAGCCTTGTTAAAGGCGCTGAAATCGAACCAAACTTTTCTACGAATCTCCTGTAATATCCTGCTAGCCCCAGAAAACTACGTACCTCAGTAGGTGTCGTAGGTCTCGGCCAAGTCTTGACAGCTTCAATCTTCTTTGTGTCTACTCGAATACCATCAGCTCCAATAATATGCCCCAAGAATGCTACTGACGTTAACCAGAATTCACATTTAGAAAATTTAGCATATAACTTCTGGTACTGGAGTATTCTAAGTACCGTCCTCAAATGATCTGCATGTTCCCCTTCTGATCGCGAATAAACCAGAATATCATCAATAAATACAATCACAAACAGATCAAGAAACGTCTTGAATACTCGGTTCATTAAATCCATGAACACTGCTGGAGCATTGGTCAGCCCAAAAGACATCACCTTAAACTCATAGTGCCCGTATCGGGTCTTGAATGCAGTTTTTGGAATATCCGCCTCTCTTACCAGCACCTGATGTTAACCTGACCGCAGGTCTATCTTCGAAAAACACCTAGCGCCCTGCAGCTGGTCAAATAAATCATCGATCCTGGGGAGAGGATACATGTTCTTTATTGTCACTTTATTCAGCTGCCTATAATCAATACACATCCGCAGCGACCCATCTTTCTTTCTTACAAATAATACCGGCGCTCCCCACGGTGATGTGCTGGGCCTAATGAATCCCTTCTCTAATAAATCTCTTAGTTGCTCCTTCAATTCTTTCAATTCTTCAGGTGCCATTCTGTAAGGAGGAATAGCTATGGGCTGAGTGTCTGGCAATACGTCTATAGTGAACTCTATCTCACGCTCAGGAGGAAGACCTGGAAGTTGATCTGGGAATACATCTGGAAATTCATTAACCACTGGGACTGACTGAAGAGTCGGTACTTCTGCTTTCAAGTCATGCACACAAACCAGATGATAAATGTCACGACCCAACTAGGGCCGCGACGGGTACCCGATACTTGTACCGAGCACCCCTTATCTATCATCTTACCTCTATTACTGAGCGGGCCGTATGAACTATACCATATTTTTTTTGTTGTTTACTAAACGTTAACATTAGGAGCATACTTATAAACATAGGCTAATAAGCTTTACTAGCACAGTATACAACGACGAGGACCATCAAAAGTACGAAACATCTAACTGTACATATCTGCCTACGAGCCTCTAAACATAGTACACATATACATAGGAAGGGCCGAGTACTGCTGTGCCCGAATATATACACAAAATAGTACCAAGGGACTGAGGCTCCGAGACAAATGGAGCGCTGCTGATTCCTACTGATAGAGCTCCTAGGAACCAGATCCGCCTACCTGCTGACCTGCGCGGCATGAAACGCAGCGTCCACAAGAAGGGACGTCCGTACGAATAGTGTACCGAGTATGTAAGGCATGGAAGGTAATACAAACAGAACATAGAGTATGATTATCAATATCATAGGGTCATAGGACATATAATGAGACAAGAAAGTAACCTGTACATCAGAATACCTTTTTCAGGCCGGATACCATGCATGCTTGTCCGTCTTTTGAAAACATTTCTTTTTCATATTCATAGAAAACAGAGCTTATTTCACATCGTATCATGTCATAGCATATCATAGTATATTATGTAATATCATAGCACCGAACAATGTCGGCTCGCCCACATTGCGCCGAAGTACATCGGCTCGCCCAAATATATATATATATATCCCGCGTCCGGGCATCCCGCATCCGGGATGATAAGCCAGCTGACCAGGTGGCAGTGAAACATGTTTCCCTTCCCATTCCCCATGTATCCCTTCCCCCACCCCATGTTCATATACAAGACTTATATATATATGTCATATAAGTATGCAAGAGAGCCCAAGGAAAATCATGTATCCATCGGAGTGACGTAAGGTCGGTGACCTCCGATTGCATTATGGAACAACCGTGATCGCTTTGTCCCACCTTGAAGGAACAAGTATTTTAAGGCGAGACTACCAACGAAGAATAATACTAGAAGAAAACGTAGTATGAAATCATAGGCATCATAGACGTCAATTCATAGGCTTTGAAATCCTTAGAACATAGTGTCATAGCTAAGAAATGGAGATAAGGATCAAGGACTAGTCTGTCACCTTCGTATTCACATTGAGTCCTTTGCTTAGAAATCTTGGTCATGGAATCGTTCTGGTCATACTTATCGTAGGCATGTTCTCTTTTCTAACATCATCGTTATCATTATCGTCATAGAAGTATTCTCGTTGGAATAGGTATAGCACTTGTCATTTGATAACGGACTAAGGATCAAAGGTTTCTTTTGGATTCAACTTCAAAGTAAGTCAAGTGGAACGATAAGGAAAATCCGGGAACAATGGGCCCACCTCGGGCCGAATGAGGTAGCGTACACAATTTGCATATGTTACATGTCATGGCGTTACTTGTGAGGGTTTCAAGGTAGTCGGGTCCTATTTATGCAAGTTCTAGAGGTTTAGGAAGTTTTTCTAACATTTCAGACAATTCCTAGTTCAATTCTACTGAATGAAAAAGGGGAAACGTTAGGTACGGATTCCGGAGAATAGGGTTGTCCCCAAGGTTCATATCCAACCTAGTATGCCTAAGACATGCCAAGAAAGAAAGGATAAGACCTTGCATACCTCTTTTCGCTCCTTATGCTATTCCAAACTCAAGTTGCAAATCCGCCAAAATCTACAGATTGGTCACATTTACCAACTTTGGTTAGAGCATTTAGAATTGAATTCTTAAAGTGACACTTGGCTACCGAAATTCCGGCAGCACTTCCCCTGTAAATACATCATTCCCAAAAATCACCTTGGACAATCCTCATCAACAACAATCCGGGAATTCAACCCGGCCAAACTATTCACAACAATATCAACAATCACACTAACAATTTTAACGATTTATCCAAAATACATTTCAACGATTCAATCAATATACTACTTCCTTCAAAACCTTCCAACTCCAATAAAAACGATAACAACCTTATAATATATATTCCAACAACACTATACTAATATCATTATCTTCCATACATGTAAGGACATAATTTTCAATTTACATAATCTTCCAAGACAAGCCTCCAACTACTAATACTTCACTAAGCTCATTAGGCTTTTATTTGCAACATAAATTTCACAACACAACAACCAACATACTAAATATAACTTGCTCACCATTCCTTCACAATTCAACACATATACACGGCTATACATACAATATATACCACACGGCCACCATCATGCATACACAACTACAACCTTTCCAAAATCATTCAACTTCCATTTTCAACATAACATTCACAACAATAACAACCAAACACTAAATAAAATAATTACAACATGATTCCTACACACACATAGGCATACACGGCCACACCTATATTCTTGTTTTTCATGAATTTCACTCGCTTTTGCATACTACAACATGCATAAACATCCATAACATGTAAGAAAAGAGTTTCACCTTACCTTTTTCTCCACTTCTTCTCTTGACTAGAATGGACAACTTGTGTGATTATGGGTTTTTCTTGTTCCAACAACCCCTTCACCTTGCTAGGAACCCTTGAATTGGTAGGAAATGATTTTTGAAGGAATGTTTTGTCAATTTTCTTGGCAATTTTGCACTTGGCCGAAATGGCCCTTGAAGCTTCTTGTTTTTTTTTTTTTTTTTTTTTTTTTTGTGTTCTTGGTTTCTTGAAATGTCTAGAGAATTCTATGAATTTTATGAAGACTTGGTCTTCTTTTAAATCATTCACTAAATTCCCATATGGGCTTGGCCCATTAAGAAGGAAGTTGGATGGCCAACCTTGGCCCAAAGTGATCTAGCCCATTTTTTTTTTTGCACTTCCTGACAAATTTTAATTTTTCCAATTTCCAAATTTGCCCTCCGCCTTCCTCCATATCTCCACGAATCATATTGCAAATTTACCTTTTTGCCCCTAATCTTTCTTAATAATACCGCTTCTAAATTCTTCATAGGCAACTCATATGCTTAACAAAATAAAAGTAAGGCCTTGCTTGTCATCTTTCCGCAATTACCTTGAATTATCCGATTGTACAAAAATGCGGGATATAACAATAAATATAGCCCTTCCTAACCATCTTCCTTGCCTTGAGGTATGAAATAAACTTACCCCTCGGCGATGCTGTATTCCCCTTCCATTCTATAATTGGCTCCCCTGGGAACTGAAACCGAACTACTTTACCTCTGCAATCAACGTTAGCATAACAGGAAGCTAACCAGTTAATCCCCATAATAACATCGAACTCAGTCATATCTAGCTCTATTAAATCTGCCTTGGTGCAACGATCGCATAGGACCACCGAACAGTTTCTATACACTTGTTTTGCTATAACAAAATCCCCTACTGGTGTAGCTACCTCGAATTGTTCTATAAATTCAGATTTTATCCCAATTTACTAGCAACAAGGGGAGAAATATATGATAATGTGGAGCCTGGGTCTATCAATGCATATACATCTCGGGAGAAAATCGATAGTATACCTGTTACCACATTTGGCGAGGCCTCCTGATCCTGTCTGCTAGCTAAAGCATATATGCGGTTCGAAGGACCGCTAGAACTGGAAACTCCACCACGGCCTCTGCCACGGCCTGCTGGTGTCGGAATACCTTGCCCCATAGGGCGCATAGCTACCGAAGAGGATGAACCCGCAAATGATCCAGTAGGCTGAGCTGCGTCACCTGCACTACCCCCAAATCGACACTCCCTCATAGTATGGCCTTGACGGCCACAAGAGAAACAAGCACCAGTAATGCGACGACATTCCCCCGGATGGCGCCTACCACATCGAGGACACTGAGGTATAGATGGCCTCGTCTGGCCTGAATCCCCGTGCATCTGGAAACCTGAAGTCATAAAGCTTTGACCAGCTCCTGAATACCCCGTGCTGTCAAACCTCCTACCGGTGAATCGTGGAGGTGCACTCCGTGCCGGCTGAGAAGGATATCTGCTATGCTGCTGCTGAGGCTGCCCGCCTCGAAACTCACCAAAATACCCAGCTGATCTAACTTTCTTATGCTGACCCCTATCATGCTCTCTATCAGTTCGACGCCCTCTACGTCGGTCCTCAACTCCCTGCGCATATGCCTGCACTCGAACAATGTCCATACCGGGCTGGGAAGCCATTGCCATACAACTATCAATCAAGTAATTGTCCAGCCCCATCACGTAACGATTTACCCTATCATCCATGTCAGCTACAATAGTGGGCGCGTACCTAGCCATATACATAATATCATGTCATAAGATCCGAATATACATATACATATACATAATATCCGAATATACATATACATAATATCATGTCATAAGATCCAAATATACATATACATATATATGGTTCGGCGAAACATGAACACATCATAACACCGTAACACATCATACTCCGGAATACATATATGGCACCCGGCCCTCAAGCAAGGGACCCGGCGAACCATGCGCACGATATATACCGGCCCGGGACTCGGCGAACGATATAATAGTAGTATGCACGAGCAGAGTAGTGAGAAACCATATGCACATAAATCAAGACTTGATGGATAAGTATACTTACCGACCCCTGAAGGCTCAGAAACAAGTCTCGGGTCAATCCGAATTAGTATAAGAAACTTATGAGCGTTTGAAGTACAGAACGTTCTACAAGCGTTTCAGAAGTCATTTTTGGAAAATCAAAGCCATAATCATGTCAAGTATCTTTCGGATATCGTTATGGATCAAATCAAATAGAACTTTTGGAACCATACGCGTGTATCAAAATATATCAAAGACTCGATGGAATAATCGAACGTGCTAGCATTTGAAAATCAAAACTTTAGTCATATCGATTTTTTTTTTGAATGCCATTTGGCAACATATCAACAAACTTTAGACATCATAGATATGCATCAAACCATATGGAACAACTTACGGAAGTCAAGGATATTAGCCATCCTAGTGGCTCTAAGAATAGGAAATTTCTTTGAAATCATACATATACGTCATTAGCTCGTTTCGTAAAGATCATGCCAAAAGAAAGAAAGGGTAAGCCTTACATACCTTGCCCGCTTTCTACGCTAATCCGAACTTAAGTCTTTGGCTTCGCAAGATCTACAACAATATTCATACATACCAAACATTAGCCATAACACTTAAGAGTCCAATTCCAAACCAACACTTGATCTACAGAAATTTCGGCAACATTTCCCCTGTAATTACAACGACCCCGAGAATTCAACTCGGCCAAAAATACCAATAATTATTATAACAATATCCACAATCGATTCAAAACGCATACTAACATTAACAACTTCTTTCTACTAACCTCAACGACATTTCGCTTAGGTTCAATTCATATTTGCTCACATATTCAAGTACTAATCCGGAACTATTCAAACAATATTCAAGGACACTTTAAACAATCCGCACAACATTCAAACCGTCCTACCAAAACTCAATTTCACCCGAAACCTTACAAATGCGACACAACAACCACAATACATTCTCTTCTTCCAAATTCATGAACTATATCAGCAATTCACACACTAACAACATTATTTTCCATAAGTGCAAGAACACTATATTCAATTCACATTAACTTCTAAAACAATTTTCCAACAATTACAACTTGAACTAGAATTATTAAACTTCCATTTCTCATCATAGATTCCATTACAACAACAACCAAAATACTAGATAAAATTAGCTCATCATCCCTACACACTACAACACATATACACGGCCACACACACTACACATACACGGCCACCACACAACTTCCATATTTTCACAGATTTCATTTCTACATACTACAACATACCCAAACCATTCATAACATATAAAAGAAGATTAATTTTTACCTTTTTCCCTTAATTTCCCACTTGGCTAGAATCATGAACTTGCAACAAATAGAGATCTTCTTGCTCCAACAATTATACCACGTTAAAGAGGACCTTTGAATTAGTGGGAATACTAGAAGAAAATATTTTTTTGGATCAAAATTGAAGGCTCCAATTTTCCTCCCTCTTGGCCGAATGGTCCTGTATCTTTGGCCTTCCTCAAGGTTCTTGAAAATTCCAAGTGGAGAGAATGAAAAATGTGACTAAATAGCCATCTTTTATGAATATATATTAGGCCTCCATGTGGGCCTTGGGCCACCCCACATGGCCGGCCACCTTGGCCCAAATTAGACAAGCCCACTTTTTTTTTTTTTGTTTTGTAATTCATGAAAATTTATTTTCCGAATTCCAAATTTGCCCTTAGCCTTCCTCCATATTTCTATGAGTCATCTTGCGAATTTCCCTTTTTACCCTTAGCCTTTCTCAATATTTTCATACTAGTAAACAACTTGTTCATCGAAATAATTTTGGAAAATAGTCTCGCCTTTGACTTTTCGCAATTATCTCGAATTATCCGAACGTACAAAATACGGGTTATAACAAACATACATATATATATATATATATATATATATATATATATATATATATATATATATATATATATATATATATATATATATGAATGAATGTAATGCATGAATTACTGTATACGTAAACTGGACCCATGAACAGAAGGAATAATCATAACGAGGCGCATGAATGTCAAAAATTGAAATACTTGTAATTCTTCTAAGAGTAGAGTAATATGGACTCGCTTACTCGCTTATTGGATCATATCATAGATTCATGCCATATCAGAAAGACACTTCCATATCTGAGGCATCCACGTTAATATGGCTGCACACTTATTCCTTTATATACCTTTTAAGGGCCGAAATTTTCTAACATCGTCACAAGGCTTTATCATTCTTTCTCTTACTTCACATTCCTTGTCGTAGTTACTATTTATTTAGCCTCACTTATTGAAATTGGTTCTCGAACCTCACACATTCCTCTTGTTCTATATTACCACACTTTACCCTTTTTAGGTACCTACCTGTAGTAAGAATAATAGCAGTTTATCTTGTAACACTCGTACCATCTATATATATATATATATATATATATATATATATTTTGCAGTCACTCGAACTTCGGTACCTTTACTTGATTAATGCCTTCTTTACCGTAGCGCCGGTTGCTGGGACTCACATGTCCACCGACACGATCACATATGAGATATCATACGTATTCATATATATATATATATATATATATATATATATATATATATATATACATATATAATTACTATAAACTAGCCCACAAAATACTTCCAAACGCTATTCAAGCCTATCAAAATTCCAAAGCTGTGACGCACTTTCTGTCTCTTCTCCAGTCTATCCTGTCTTGTCCTACGCGACCTCTTATGGTATCCAACCATCCCGTATACTCTAGGTTACCTTAGGCTACTCTAGCTTCTCATTTGCCGCTTGGGTCTCAATTTATAGAACTTTTAGTGAACTTCCCAGGGGGTCACTTATCCTAAAATTTCTCTCACCTCAACACGCTTAACTTCGTAACTTTGATGAAATCCAGTGCCCTAATGTTGATATAATCGCGTCCACTTCGCCACATGACCTTCATTACATAATCTGGAGCAAGTCGAAGCCTTACAGATTCCGAGACATTTTCGTAACACGTCTTTCTCCTTTACAATTACTACTTTACCCTTTTCAATCCTCAATATTCACTTTTCACTTACATGTGTACTACTTTTCGTCCTAGATTCCTAGATTCCCGATGGTAACAAATATACCTTCATCGTCGTTACTTGTAAGTATTCGAATATTAGTCTGTCCGGATTCAAACTCACCATTCTTGTATAATAATTTATAGCAAAACTGATTATCGACTTTCTGAATCCTCCAACAGACCTTGTTCCTACTAAGTCTCGAATGTTATCCATTGCAATCCTTCGGATTGCATCGTCCTCCTCACAATTATCTTTCACGCTACGCCCAAATCCGTAGCTCCTCTAAAACATCACATTCCAGTTATTGTCTACTTACGATATTTCCCTTCCACACTTCCTTCTGTTAGGCATACTTAACTAGGTGACCTAATTTTTTGAACAATTCTAGCAGAATTTCTTTTACCGTTCATACCATTCAATATCTGTACGCAGCAAATACCAACAATGCCTTACAGAGCATACGGCTATATGTCACATTCTAGCCATCCGGAACTTCCAATTTCAAGTAACAGGACAAATATGCCAAGGCTTATTTCTATAACTTTCCATATCATCCCTTACCTCCTTCCGTCGTATGTAAGGCTTATAAGGAGATTCTCATTTTCTATGACTTGGCTCTATCGCACGATCTAAGACAGAAAGAAATTCAACAATCCCTAGATGCCCCGCAGCCTCCTGTTTATAAATGTGGCCGGCTTCACACCCATAAACAGGACTCTACTGGACACGACTTTGCAGACAACCCCTAGGACAACCTGCTCTGATACCACTTTGTCACACCCTAATCTCCCTAGGGTGTGATGGGCACCCAACCCCATATCTGGAGCCAAGCGAACCCACAAACTCTTATTACATACATAATCTCTTCGGACTTTAAAATCAAATAAAAGTGAAATACATAGTAAGCTTCCAAAATCTTTCTTTTATCGTTTGACTCTATTAATCAGTGAAAATGACAAACATAATAAATGCTTTTGGAAACTTTCAGAAACACGTCAAATCTGTAATCACACGGGATTTGTAACATAACATAAAATGACACGTCGGCTGATGGAGCCGCTTACAAACTGACATCCTATACCCACGACTCTATCAGCAAAGTCTCCAACTTCTAACAAAACATCATAGCACATATACTCTGACTCGGCAACACTCCAGGAGCAAATGGAGTTGCCAATCTAGCTGAAACATCTTTTAGCAAAGTCCTTTACTCATCTGGGTGTACCTGCGTGGCATGAAACGCAGCCCCCGAAGAAAAGGGGGTCAGTACGGAATATGTACTGAGTATGTAAAGCATGGAATACATAAAACAGAATCATAATCAAAACAAACAGACCGTGTACATTTTCAGAATACCAAAATACTTATTTTTTCAGAATGAAAACTGTGTATACCGATGTCATGTGTCAGAAGAAGTACAGAAAATAAGTAAATCATCCAGAGTGCCAAACATGCGTACTTTCCAAACACAGACCGTGCGTGCCAACATCGTATGTCATCATATAGATATACACATAACTGATTCATATGTAACATAATAGTGCCGGGGAACGTACGACCCGATCCACATATATATAACACATTAGTGCCGAGGAACGTTCGGCCCGATCCACAAATGTATTTGCTGCGGAACGTGCAGCCCGATCCATATACATATATCATATTACTGTGGCATGTGCAGAAGGTTAGTACAGACAATAAGCACGATGTACAGAATAACAAAACAACTTACTGGAAACACGAATCATGCATGCCAGAACGGTATCCGGCCCCTTGCGGGACCCGGGGAACGTGGCGCCACCCTGCCTTTGGCGCCACACACATCATACTCCAGAAGGTTTGCTCCGTAATCTCCGTCACACATCATAATATCACGTCATAAGATCCGAATATACATATACACATATATGGTTCGGCAAACCATGAACACATCATAACACCGTAACACATCATACTCCGGAATACATATATGGCACCCGGCCCTCAAGCAAGGGACCCGGCGAACGATATAATAGTAGTATGCACGAGCAGAGTAGTGAGAAACCATATGCACATAAATCAAGACTCGATGGATAAGTATACTTACCGACCCCTGAAGGCTCAGAAACAAGTCTCGGGTCAATCCGAATTAGTATAAGAAAGTTATGAGCGTTTGAAGTACAGAACGTTCTACAAGCGTTTCAGAAGTCATTTTTTGAAAATCAAAGCCATAATCATGTCAAGTATCTTTCGGATATCGTTATGGATCAAATCAAATAGAACTTTTGGAACCATACGCGCGTATCAAAATATATCAAAGACTCGATGGAATAATCGAACGTGCTAGCATTTGAAAATCAAAACTTTAGTCATATCGATTTTTTTTTTCGAATTCCATTTGGCAACATATCAACAAACTTTAGACATCATAGATATGCATCAAACCATATGGAACAACTTATGGAAGTCAAGGATATTAGCCATCCTAGTGGCTCTAAGAATAGGAAATTTCTTTGAAATCATACATATACATCATTAGCTCATTTCGTAAAGATCATGCCAAAAGAAAGAAAGGGTAAGCCTTACATACCTTGCCCGCTTTCTACGCTAATCCGAACTTAAGTCTTTGGCTTCGCAAGATCTACAACAATATTCATACATACCAAACATTAGCCATAACACTTAAGAGTCCAATTCCAAACCAACACTTGATCTACAGAAATTTCGGCAGCATTTCCCCTGTAATTACAACGACCCCGAGAATTCAACTCGGCCAAAAATACCAATAATTATTCTAACAATATCCACAATCGATTCAAAACGCATACTAACATTAACAACTTCTTTCTACTAACCTCAACGACATTTCGGTTAGGTTCAATTCATATTTGCTCACATATTCAAGTACTAATCCGGAACTATTCAAACAATATTCAAGGACACTTTAAACAATCCGCACAACATTCAAACCGTCCTACCAAAACTCCATTTCACCCGAAACCTTACAAATGCGACACAACAACCACAATACATTCTCTTCTTCCAAATTCATGAACTATATCAACAATTCACACACTAACAACATTATTTTCCATAAGTGCAAGAACACTATATTCAATTCACATTAACTTCTAAAACAATTTTCCAACAATTACAACTTGAACTAGAATTATTAAACTTCCATTTCTCATCATAGATTCCATTACAACAACAACCAAAATACTAGATAAAATTAGCTCATCATCCCTACACACTACAACACATATACACGGCCACACACACTACACATACACGGCCACCACACAACTTCCATATTTTCACAAATTTCATTTCTACATACTACAACATACCCAAACCATTCATAACATATAAAAGACGATTAATTTTTACCTTTTTCCCTTAATTTCCCACTTGGCTAGAATCATGAACTTGCAACAAATAGAGATCTTCTTGCTCCAACAATTATACCACGTTAAAGAGGACCTTTGAATTAGTGGGACTACTAGAAGAAAATATTTTTTTGGATCAAAATTGAAGGCTCCAATTTTCCTCCCTCTTGGCCGAATGGTCTTGTATCTTTGGCCTTCCTCAAGGTTCTTGAAAATTCCAAGTGGAGAGAATGAAAAATGTAACTAAATGGCCATCTTTTATGAATATATATTAGGCCTCCATGTGGGCCTTGGGCCAACCCACATGGCCGGCCACCTTGGCCCAAATTAGTCAAGCCCAATTTCTTTTCTCTTTTTATTTTATTTTGTAATTCATGAAAATTTATTTTCCGAATTCCAAATTTTCCCTTAGCCTTCCTCCATATTTCTATGAGTCATTTTGAGAATTTCCCTTTTTACCCTTAGCCTTTCTCAATATTTCCATACTAGTAAACAACTTGTTCATCGAAATAATTTTGGAAAATAGTCTTGCCTTTGACTTTTCGCAATTATCTCGAATTATCCGAACGTACGAAATACGGGTTATAACAAACATACATATATATATATATATATATATATATATATATATATATATATATATATATATATATATATATATATATGAATGAATGTAATGCATGAATAACTGTATACGTAAACTGGACCCATGAACAGAAGGAATAATCATAACGAGGCGCATGAATGTCAAAAATTGAAATACTTGTAATTCTTCTAAGAGTAGAGTAATATGGACTCGCTTACTCGCTTATTGGATCATATCATAGATTCATGCCAAAAGAAGGAAAGAATAGCCTTAACATACCTCGACGTATATCAAATCGTCCAACTCCTATTTCTCAGCTTGTAAATCTACAATCAAGGTGACATAGACCTTCATTAGACTAGGTACTTCACTTGCTAACCTCCTTTAGATGCATAGAGAGTTTAACGAATCATGGACAACATTTCTCTCATATGCTTAACAGCCCTTCAACTTCTCATTCACTTTAATACCAACCATAACAACAATAACAACACATATATATCAAAATATATTCAAATCCATTCTCAATCATCTCTTAAAATAACCCTAAGTTACTATTTTGTCTTTCATCAACTTACCACTTTCACATCTACCCCCTCTTTACTTAGAATCACTAAAACTCTTGATACTCAACTTAAATACCAAGGTAGAAATCATTTACATACCTTGAGGGGTCAAGAATCCTAAGAATCACTTCAACTTCAACTCCCTAAACTCCACAACTTGAAGAAACCCTAGAAGCAACCTTTCTTCTTCACTATCTCGGGTTTACGGGGTCCGGGTCTTGTCAAATCTCCACTAATATGATGAAAAATATTGGGAGAGAATATATTAGGGTTTTCTGATTTTTGGAAGGAGGAAAATATGAAATGAAGTCATGACTCACATATTTATACTTGGATGCCAAAACGGCTACAGCGGTCCGGTTCGACGAGCGGATCGATGGCCCGTTGACATGTCGACGGTCCGTCGACTTGCCCATCGACCTGCGTCTGCAAATGCATAGCTGCGGGATCCCCTCGACGCCTCACGTCGACAGTCCGTCGAACATGTCGATGACCCGTCGACATTGACTGGTGTCCTGCAGATTTTTCTGGTTCAGTTCCGATCGCGTCGACTTGATTCGCTCAACTTCTAACTCTTTAATTTACCCGAAACACATACTGATACTCTTGTACACGGGGTAAGACATTTTCTACCTCCAAACTCGGGCTCAGGTCTTTATTCCATGAGCATACCCGGCTAGGAACCCATAGGTTCTACTACTACAAAAACGAGGGGTGTAACATTCTTCCCCCCTTTGGAACATTCGTCCTCGGATGTTCGAAAAATCCTGGGTTATAAAAATTTCGCAGAGTTTCCCCTATACTTATACCAATCGGCCCTACACACAGCAACCCAAAATAATTCCACACAAGGCCACACACTACAACACACAATACCATGGCTCACAGACCAAATCACGATAACTGAAATGAAAACAATACCTGGGGAAAGTGAGGCCTCCGACTGCACCTCCTGTACTGCTGGGAACAAATGCGGGTACTTAATCTTCATCACTTCTTCAGCTTCCCAAGTCACTTCTTCAACATTCTTATTCCTCCACAAGACTTTAATGGAGGCTACATCCTTAGTTCACAACTGACGGACCTGCCTGTCCAATATAGCCACTGGAACCTCTTCGTACGATAACTGCTTGGTCACCTGGATATCATTCACTGGTACAACTCTTGAAGGATCTCCGATACACTTACGAAGCATTGATATATGAAATACTAGATGTACTAATTCTAACTCAGAAGGAAACTCTAGCTCATATACCACTGTACCCACTACAAGAATGATCTTATAAGGCCCAATATATCGAGGGCTCAGCTTACCCTTCTTACCAAATCTCATTACTCCCTTCATAGGTGAAACTTTCAGGAATACCCAGTCGCCTATCTCGAACTCTAGCTTACGTCGCCGATTATCCGCGTAGGATTTCTGTCGGCTCTGGCTGTTAGCAATCTCTCTCTAATCACCTTCACCTTACAACTGCTTGCTGAATTATGTCTGGGCCTACCAATTGATTCTCCCCAACATCAAACCATCCTATGGGCGATCTACACCTCTACCCATATAAGGCCTCATAAGGAGCCTGTCACGACCCAACCCCGTAGGCCGCGACTCGTGTCCGAGTAGGACACCGTACGTACCCGATAACTCCAAACCAGCATATAAATGAAATGCACAGATATAGAAGTCAAACGACATCGCAAGCTATCGTATATAAGCAGATGTAGCGCACGGAAGCCAATAAGGCTATCACAAAAATACATAATCCCAGAACATATACACAACCCACATATGTGTCTACAGACCTCTACGAACAATAACAGAACCATAAGACGGGACAGGGCCTCGTCATACCCCTGAATAAACATATACATATACATATACAATAGAGAAGTCTGTACCAAAATGTGGCTCCGGACAAAGGAGCACTCCAAGATAGCAGAGTAAGATCCTAAGCGGGCGGGTCAGCAAATCGAGCGTCTGTACCTGCGCGGCATGAAATGCAGCCCCCGAAGAAAAGAGGGTCAGTACGGAAAATGTACTGAGTATGTAAAGCATAGAGTACAGTAAACAGAATCATAACCGGAACAGAAAGTACAGAAAATGAGTACAATGTCCAGAATATCAAAATGCATATGTACAAAACATAAATAATGCATACAGAAACATATGCCATGTCTGGCCCCATTAGGGGACTCGGGGAACAGAACGTGGTCGCCACCCGTCACTGGCGCCACAACACATCATACTCTAGAGTAGGGAATAACTCCGTAACATATCATAGCATATCAGATGGCCATATCAAATCATATCATCAACATCAGAACATAGATGTACATGGCACATCATACTCCGGACCCATGTACATGTCATACCTGCCCCCTCACATCGAGGCACGGCGAACAATGCAGTGGAATACGCTTGATAACATATCCTGGCCCGGGCTCAGTGAAAGAAGAATTGAGGCATCCACGAGTGGAGTAGTGAGAAACTAAATGCAATATAAAACACAACACATTTACAAAGACTCGATGAGACATCTCAAATGAAAGATCATAACAAAGGGATCGGACGGTAATCATAGTGCGTGTCTTTCGGATGTCACAATGGGTCACGCCAAAATAATATTTCTAGGATCGTTTCCATGGTTCAGAATAGTTTATAAGACTCAATGGAATATTTGAAACAGTTATCGTTCAGTAGTTAGAAGAGTAGCTAAAACGTTTCCTTTAAATATTGCTTGAAAACAAATCAATAGCACAATAGGAGAGGATTTGGAAATAGTGGGCCCACCTCGGGTCAACTGAGGTGACGCACACAAATTACGTACATTAAGCTTTATGGAGTCACTTATGAAGGTTTTAATGTAATCCGGTTTCATTTGGCAAGTTATAGATATTGGAGCAATCGTTTCAATAAGATATGAAGTACTTAATTCAATTCTATTGAATGAAAAAGAGTCAAAACTAAGCTCGGATTTCTAAGAGTGGAGTCATCCCCGAGGCTCGTATCTTAACCTATCATACCTAGGACATGCCAAGAGAATGAAAAGCAAAGCTTTACAAACCTTATTTGCCTTTTACGCTTGTCCAAATTCAAGTCCCGTTTCCTCCAAAATCTACAATTGGTTACATTTACCAAATATTAATTATTAGGCTTTAGGAATTTAATCTCAAACCAATACTTGTCTACAAAAATTTAGGCAGCATCTCCCCTATACATACCACATCCCCGAGATTTAACTCGACCCAAATGTCAACAACCATACCAACAACAATACTAATAACATCAACAACCGAATTAAAACGCATTCTAACACAAATAGTCTTCTTTTCTACATAGTGCAATAGCTTCCATTCCAACTTCACATTTTCAAGTCAATATCAACATTTTCATATTCATGTACTAATTTAAGATCATTCAAACATTGGTCAAGAACATTCCAAGCAATCTATACAATATTCGAACAATTCCACCAATTCCACATTCCACCCGAAATCCCTACATATGCAACAAAACTACCACGACGCATTTTCTACTTTCAATTTCATTATCAACAACAACATTCCACACTTTAACAACTTCATTCCCATAATATCATAAACTCATACTAAAATGACATAATTTCCTACAATCAATTCAATGCCAACTTAAACCATTTAACCCTCATTTACATTATAAGGGTCACAACAACACAACTAACATACTAAACAAAATTAATTCATTTCCATCTTACCTCCCCACACCACACGGCCCCCTACTCCATTTTACAACTTCAACCAAATCATCAAACTTCCATTTCCAATATAGAGTTTACAACAACCACAACTAGAATACTACATAAAATTTAACTCATCTTGCCTATACAACAATACATACACACGGCCACATACACATATACACACCCACCATGCAAACTTCCATATTTCCATAAATTCTACTCATTTCTACACATTACAACATAAAAAAAGCCTTCACAACATATAAAAGAGGATGAAATCTTACCTTTCTTCACAACTTCCCAACTTAGCTAGAGTTGCGATTTCGCAACAAAGAGCGGTTTTCTTGTTTCAACGATTATACCACGTTAGAGAGGACCCTTGAATTAGTAGGAATACTAGAAGAAATAAATTTTTGGGGCAAGATTTTTGATCTTCAAGTTTTTTGGTAGCTTGGCCGAATGGTTGGCCTTGTTGCTCTTCAAATTTTTGTTTCTTGAAGTTTCTTGAATTATGAAGAGAAATAAGAGTAGTCTTCCATTTTAAATCACATGGATTAAATCCCACATGGGCCTTGGGCCTATACCATGGCCGGCCACCCCTCCTTGGGCCTTTTCATCATTATATTTTTTTTTTCAAGCCCAACTATCTCATGACTAATTGTCATTCATGAAAACTAATTTTTCTCAATTTCCAATTTTTCCCTTAGTCTCCCTCAATATTTCCATATCCATAACCCTTATAAACAACTTGTGTGCTAATCAAGGTTGAAATATAGTCTTGCACTCAACCTCCCGCAATTGTCTTGAATTATCTGATTGCTCAAAATGCGGGATATAACAGAGCCATTTGAATACTGGAATGGTAACTGTTGTTATATGCGAACTCGATAAGAGGCAAATGATCCTCCCAATTGCCCTGAAAGTCAAGCACACAAGCTCTAAGCATATCCTCAAGGGTTTGTATAGTACGCTCTGCTTGCCTGTCTTTCTGCGGGTGGAATGCGGTGCTAAGACTCACCTGAGTCCCTAATCCCCGCGAAAAGACTTCCAGAATCTGGCTGTGAACTATGCTCCCCTATCTGAAATAATGGCTGAAGGAACACCATGGAGTCGTACAATCTCCTTGTGAGCCTATCAATTATGACCCATATCGAATCACACTTTCGCTGAGTACGGGGAAACCCTATAATAAAGTCCATATTAATTACCTCCCACTTTCATGTCAGAATCTCTATAGCCTGCAATAGACCTCCAGGCTTATGGTGTTCTATTTTGACCTGCTGACAATTTGAACACTGAGCGACAAATTCTGCTATATCTCTTTTCATACCATCCCACCAACAAACTTCTTTGAGATCATGGTACATCTTTGTTGAGCCTGGATGAATAGAATAGCGGGAGTAATGTGCTTCCCCCATAACCTGCTGACGGAGTCCTGCAACACTAGGGACACACAATCTACCTCGATATCTGAGTACTCCATCGCTTGTGATCAGAAAGGGTGTCTTTTCTTTTTGAGGGGCTGTATCTCGGTAATGAACTAGAACAGGATCCTCATACTGACTCTCTTTTATCTCAACTACCAAGGATGATACCGCTCTGTCTTGGACAGTAACTCCTGCATCACCTGAATCTATCAATCGAACTCCGAGGCTAGCAAATCGATGAACCTCACGGACCATTTCTCTTCTCTCTGGTGACTCGTGTGATAAGCTACCCATAGATTTACGACTGAGGGCATCGGCTACTACATTCGCCTTCCCGAGATGATATAGAATATCCACATCATAATCTTTTAACCTCTCCAACCATCGTCTCTGACGCAAGTTCAAATCCTTCTGCGTAAAGATGTACTGGAGACTCTTATGATCAGTATAGATGTCAACATGGACACCGTATAAGTAGTGCCTCCATACCTTCAAGGCATGAATCACTGCCGCTAACTCCAGATCATGGGTTGGATAATTCTTCTCCTGCTTCTTCAACTGTCTGGAAGCATAAGTGACAACCTTACGATGCTGCATTAATACACAGCCCAATCCAACACCTGAAGCATCACAGTATACCACATAGCCATCTGCTCCTTCTGGAAGAGTCAAAACTGGTGCTGAAGTTAGCTTATCCTTCAGCGTCTGAAAACTCTACTCACAAGCATCTGTCCATTGAAACTTAGTTGGTTTCTGAGTCAATTTGGTCAATGGGGTTGAAAGAGAGGAAAATCCTTCTACAAACCTTTTATAATAACCTGCCAAGCCCAAGAAACTGGATATCTCCATTGGTGTCGTGGGCCTTGGCCAATTCTTCACAGCCTCAATCTTTTAGGCATCCACTCTGATGCCTTCCTCCGAAATAATGTGACCCAGAAAAGCCACGGAGTTCAACCAGAACTCACACTTAGAAAACTTGGCATACCACTCTTTATCCCAGAGAATTCTAAGCACTATTCGCTGATGTTCTGCATGATCGGCCTCTGACGGCGAATAAAATAGAATATCATCTATAAACATAACCACGAACAAATCTAGGAAGGGTCTGAATACACGATTCATCAAATCCATGAATATGGCTGGGGCATTAGTTAGCCCGAACAACGTAACACGAAACTCATAGTGGTCATATTTAGTCTGGAATGCTGTCTTCGGAATGTCTTCTTCCTTCACCCTAACCTGGTGGTATCCTGACCTCAAGTCTATTTTTGAGAAATGCTTGGCGCCTTGCAACTGATCAAATAAATCATCAATCCTCGGGAGCGGATACTTATTCTTTACATTCACTTTATTCAATTGCCTATAATCAACACACATTCGCAAAGAGCCATCCTTCTTTCTTACAAATAACACTGGGGCTCCCCACGGCGATGTACTAGGCCTAATAAAGCCCTTCTCAAGCAAATTTTTCAACTGCTCTTTCAATTCCTTCAACTCCGCAGGTGCCATCCTATAAGGAGGAATAGATATTGGCTGAGTGTCTGGCAATAGGTCAATAGCAAAATCAACTTCCCTTTCTGGGGGAATGCCTAGAAACTCATCCGTAAACACTTCTGGGAACTCATTAACCACAGGGACAGACTGAAGAGTCGGCGACTCTACTTACACATCTTGAACTCGAACTAGATGAAAAATATACCCTTTTCTGATCATCTTCTCTGCCTTAAGGTAGGAAATAAACCTACCACTAGGCGAAGCAGCATTGCCCTTCCACTCTAGAACTGGCTCGCCTGGAAACTGAAATTGAACCATCTTTGCTCTACAATCAACATTCGCATAACAAGAAGCTAACCAGTCCATGCCTATAATAACATCAAAATCAATCATATCTAACTCAATCAAATCTGCTACGGTGTGGCGGTCACAAACTATAAAAACACAGTCCCGGTATACTCGCCTAGCTATAACCGGATCACCGACTGGCATGGACACCTCGAAAGGTTTGATAAACTCAGGCTCTACCCCAAACTTGCCAGCAACAAATGGTGTAACATATGATAAAGTGGAACCTGGATCAATCAGTACATAAACATCATGGGAGGAAACCGATAATATACCTATAATAACATCAAGAGACGTCTCGCAGTCCTGTCTACCATCTAATGCATACACGCGGTGCTGAGGACCGCTCGAGCTGGATGCTCCACGCCTCCCTCTACCTCGCCCTGCTGGCATCTGAAAAACTTGCCCTGAAGGGCGCACTATGGAAGAAGAGCTAGCCATAGACCCTGTAGGCTGAACCATGCCTGTACCAATCCTCACTGGGCACTCCTTCACCTTGTGGCCTAGCTGGCCACAAGCATAACAACCATCTGATTCAAGTCGACATTGACCAGCGTGTAACTTGCCACACTAGGCACATCGCGGTAAAAGGGGTCTCATCTGGCCTGACTCCGATCTGTACTGAGAGCCTGGTGCTCTAGAACTCTGGTCTACTCCGGAATACGGAGACCGATCAAATCTCAGACCTGGAAACCGAAGAGATGCACTCCCTGCTGAATGGAAATGATATCGGGGATGCTGCTGTCTCTGTCCTCCCCTAAACTCACCCCCACTATCAAAAGATCTAGACCTCTTACTATGGCCCCGGTCACAATCACGATCTATCCTTCTCTGGCACTTGCGATCCTCCAAATTTTGCGCACATGCCTGTACACGGGAGATATCTATGCGTGACTGTAATACCACAGTCGTACAAGCATCAATCAAATGTGGTCCTAGACAAGCCACAAAACGATGAACTCTATCCTCCATCTAAGCCACCATGGCTGGAGCATACCTGGCCATAGAATCAAAATACACGCAATAATCCTGGACACTCATACTGCCTTGCTCAATAGGTAAGAATCTATCTTCTCGGGCTCGCCTGACCTCAGGAGTCAAATAATGACGGATAAAGGCATCTGCGAACTCTCGCCACACCGCTGGAGGGGCATTCTCACCTCTAGATAACTCCCAAGTTTGATACCACTGTACTGCAATATCACGCAGCCTGTACGAAGCCAACTCTACGGACTTGACCTCATCCGTATACATAACCCTCAAAGTCCTCTGCATACCATCAATAAAATCCTGGGGGTCCATATTCTGCTTTACCACGGAAAACTCTGGAGGGCCTAACCCAAAGAAGGTCTTAACCCTCGAACTACCAGTCCCATCTGCTTGGTCAACACCAACTCCCTGCCGCTGAGCCTGGGCAGCTACTCATCTGGTCAACAACCATACGGCATCCCGCACTTCCTGGCCCGGTGCATCCGGCTGAGGAACTGGGGCAGGTGCTGGAGGCGGTGTATGCGATATCTCAGATGGCCCCTCACTCTGAATCTCATCCAGGGCTGTCGTGGCCTATCGAGTGTGGCTAGTGGCCTCACCTGTGGCTTTCTTTCCCTTCTGGGCAGTTGTAGCTTTCTTGGGAGGCATCGCTGAAATCATAACAATTCATCAGAAAGTGAACGCCTAACACACGGCTCTATCGCACAATCTAGGAGAGAAAGAATGACATCATCCTAAACGTCCTGTAGCCCCCTGTTTAAAAGTGTGGTGCACAACACTCCCATAAACAATACTCTACTAGACACGGTCTGTAGACAACCCTAGGATAGAAATGCTCTGATACCACTTCTGTCACGACCCAACCGATGAGCCGTGACGGGAGTCTGACCTCTAGTGGCCAAACACCCCTATACTTATATCTTCATCATACTGGTCATCAAAGACCCATAAATGGCACAACTAATCTCATAAAATGAAACACCAACTCGCTAAACTCCACATCTTGAAGAAACCATAGAAGCAACCTTTTTTCTTCACCATCTCGGGTTTACGGGGTCCGGGTCTTGTCAAATCTCCACTAATATGATGAAAAATATTGGGAGAGAATATATTAGGGTTTTATGATTTTTGGAAGGAGAAAAATATGAAATGAATTCGTGACCCACATATTTATACTTGGATGCTAAAAAGGCTACAACAGTCCGGTTCGACGAGCTCGTCGACGGCCCGTCGACACCTGCGCCTACAAATGCATATCTGCAGGATCCCATCGACTCCGCACGTCGACGGTCCGTTTCGACGCGTCGACTTGATTCGCCCAAAGGAACAGATTTTTCTGGTTCAATGTCGATCGCATCGACTTGATTCGCTCAACTTCTAAATCTATAATTTTCCCGGAATACATGTTGGTACTCTTTTACACGGGGTAATACATTTTCTACCTCCAAACTCAGGCTCGGGTCTCTATTCCACGGGCATACTCGGCTAGGAACCCATAGGTTCTACTACTACAAAAACGAGGGGTGTAACATCTTAGGTCAGTAATCATTTCAGTACTCATAAATATATTTAAACTGTTAGATTACCAAATAAAGTATATTTCCTTTCCTCTTCCAAGATTTTTCAAAATAGTATCTGTGCCAAATCGTCACTTAAACCAATCCTTTTTCCTCTGTTACACCTATTCCAAAAGCGTCAACTTAGCCTCTTTATAAGAAATTCTTCTCATCCTGTCCTCTATTCACTTCCCCAAATCTTCGAAGCATAAAGACCAGGTTCCTCCTCCAAGAGGAGAAGTAGTAAAAAGAACCTACAAAATCAAAAGGTTCTCTTTGGGAGTGTTTTTTTATGACAAGTTGAGAGAGAAGCCGAAAATGAATGATTTGATGGAAATGGTGGAATTCCAGGAGTGGGAAATCTCTTTTCTCAACCACCACCATGTGTATATGAAGCCAAAGTGGTTGAATTCTATGAGAATTTGCTCTGTATAAATGATAATACTCTTGCCCTAACAGTGAATCTGATAGAGTTTGTGCTTACTGAGTCGATACTTTGGAAAATCTTAGGAGTAATGACAGCGGGACTGAGAGCTGTAGCAGACAAGAGATCTCCAGAGTTCAAAAAGGTCATCGTCAAAGTTGCAAGGTCAGCAGCAAAAGCTAGTAGCAGTAAGAATGAGCTTAAGCCTAAGCATAAACTAGTCTTCGAGTTTGTCAGCAAAGTGCTTTTGCCAAGGATGGAGGGACGATCTACCGTCACGGTAGTAGACTTGGGTCTAATGAAAGATCTTACGTCTTTTAAACCAATCAACTTGCTGCTCACCATGATCGAGATAATGAATAAGGTGGCACAATTTGTGCAAGGAGGACCTGGTCTACCGTATGGATTTTTCTTAACGAAAGTTCTTGCACACTTTAATGTAAGAATTGGTAGAGCCTCCTTAGGAACTGCGGACCATGTGTTCTCTCTTGCCACCCTGAAGGAGTGAGAGTTTGTGCCACAGAGACCAGGTGCTGACAGTCAATCTACCCTCGAGAGCAGAAAAAGAAATTGAGAAACTACGGGCAGAAAGGGATCAGTTGAGAACTCAAGTGGACGCACTCAGAGATGAGATGACGAAGGATCGCCAAGCCCATAGAAATCGACCTACACTTGTTTAGCCCCTTGAAGTCTCTACACTATCTAGAAAATCCTTCCTAAACCCTCATCCCTTTCGTATAAAATTGAAGTCACAGTATGCTAATAGATAGATCAGCACAAGTGCAGATAGTAATCAATTCAGTGTACATATATAATAGTTAAGTTGCAAATCTGAACTTCTTGTTAGATGTGCTTTAATCTTTTTGATGATGCCAAAATGGGGAAGATGTATTTGGGTAGTGAAAAAGTGAAGTGAACTGAACATGTGGTTATTAAGGGGGAAGACATGTTTGGGTAGTGAAAAAGTGAACTGAACTGAACAGGCGGTGATTAAGGGGGAAGACATGTCGAATAAATTATTGTGATGCTGTAAATTCATAACTGTGGGAAGATGTGCTGAGCAAGGGGGAAGAACTAGAAGATTGATATGTGATGATATTGTGGTAATATTTGTCTTCCACTTGAAAATGGTATTATGTTGCTAACATGTTGCAGGTACCTTGACAATGACGGTCTGCTTCGCTGGGGGAACAAGTGGGAAGCTGATCCTCCTGGGGAACATCAGTCTATGAGTTTGTCATCATCAAAAAAAGGGAAATTGATAGTTCCAAGTGCATTCGTGTTTTGATGCTTGTCAAACTGGGAAGCTGGTTCTCAAGGGGAACATCAGTCTATGAGTTTATCATCATCAAAAAGAGGGATATTGATAGTTCCAAGTGTATTCGTGTTTTGATGATTGTCAAACTGTTTTTAGAACCAGATAGAGACCTGGTCTGTAATCTGCTCTCTGTGCACCTTGTACTATCGGCAGATATAGGTGTAAAGCCGAGCCACTTGTTTTACACAAGTATACGTGTGAGTTGGCCCATGCTTTAGGTCAAAGTAAATGAGTGGTCTCTATCCATCCCCATGCTCCCACTATATATACAACATGATGGAAACATATTGAGTAGACTTGAAAACCTAATCTAAATCATGAAAAGCTGCTGACACAAGTTCTCAAGATCTCTTAAGAACAAAATCACCTACAAGTTAAAGAACCTGATCCGGACACAAGTTTTAGTCTAAGTTCTTTATATTGTTGTGAGCCTTTGTTCGTTTGTGCTTAAATTGTATACCTACTCTTCTGTGTTAAGAAGCTTGTTGTAGGTGTTTCTGAAAAGCCTCAAAATGTCCTTGCTAGAAGTATGTTTCTGCAAGCTTTTTAATGGTACACCAGGCTAGAGTTAGTCTAGGTGTATTAGTGGTCCTTGGCTAGAGTCGGTCAAGTGGAGTTGCTTGCAATCGGAGTATTGCAAGTGTGGAAGGACTACGAGAGTTAGTTCTTAGGTTACAAAAGCGTTATTGTAAGGGTTAGGGATTATGGGAGTTAGTTCCTAGCTTACGATAGAGTTGTAACCTAAAGTTGCCCGATGTAGTGGAGTTAAAATCCTACCGGGGTAGGTCGTGGTTTTAATCCCTTGAGCAAGGACTTTTCCCCTGGTAAAATCGTGCCTTCTTTACTTCATTGCATTAGGCAACTGGTATACAACCAAGTCCCTCATATATTGTTTGGTGGATGCACAGCTTTTAATAGTAATCCTTTTTCCTTTTATTTTATGATTATGTGTAGTTATATGTTTCTGTGTTTTCTTTTCGTTTAATCTCCTATTATTAGTTGTTTCGGTATGCTTAGTTAATTTTACTTACTTCATAACTCTTGTTTATTTCAAATCAGTTTAATTGAGTGTTTTTGTCACGACCCAAATTCGAGAGTCATGATGGCACCTACACCTTCCCACCGGTAGGCAAACCATTCCCAAAATAGTGAATCATTTAAAAGGAAAGCGGAATATAGCTTAGTCAAAAGCAACCCAAAACTTGGTCTAGCTCATACAAGAGCTTCTAAATAGAATACAAGTCTCAGACAATACAAAAATAGAAAGTTGTCTCAAAAGGAAAGGACAGGATAACATAAATAGAAGAATCCAGCTATCGCTTACCGTAGAATCTGGAAATGATAGCCTGGAGATCAGCCATGAGGAATGGAACTGGAGCACGGCTGTACCAGCACCAGAAAATAGTGCATCAAGTGTAGATGAGTGCAAAACCACTAGTACTCTGTAGGTAGCATAGGCCGACAACGAGGGAATAATGCATAGAGCATATAAAGGTTGAGAAGAAACACACAAGTAGAACCACATAGTCAACATTTATATATCTCTCTTAATTCTTCGTCATGTTCCACCCAAAACGACGGTAATCAATAATCATGTGAGAATGCAATGGATTAAATGAATGAATGCATGAATGCAATGCACTGGCAAAATCTCATACCTAGTACACACATGCTATAGGTCATGTCGTATAGTTATGACCCATGGGGGACTCGCGAGGTCCATGTACCTCTCACGCCACGGACTGGGTGAGAACCATATCAAGCATATCATATCATACCATATCAATCATATCATATCATATCCGCGCAACTCATATCATCATACCTAAAATCATTTCCCTCCGGGCTTAAACAAATCATTCTTACCTTTTTCCCGATCCTGACGGACGATCTCATATCTCATAAATGCCTTGTCACAATGAACACATGTATGTGTGCAAGCATGGATAAGTACATAATGCACGGTAAAAAGTGTCAATGGAGTTATGAGATAGGGAATGAATGTATGTACACCAAGGGTCACATAATATCAACTCAAGGTCAAATAGGATCCACTTTCATCATATAGACAAGTTATGGTGTGATGAATGCACGATGAATCAATATTTCCACGAATCAATCAGACATGGCTATCATAGCCCAAATAAGCAAAAACTATACCAACCTAAGTGGATTTATCACCACAACCAATGCCAGTAGGCCTATCATGCTTTCCATGTCACAATATCCTAACATGTAACATTTTTCCGAACAAATACACTGGTACCCACCCAAGTGTTCATCACAACCACTAAGGTGGGACCCCTTTCACGCCCAAAACCCATTCAACATTTAGAAACTATATATGCCCTCCAATCGGAGTCTTAAAGAATAAATCGTAACCTACATCAAGGCCGAGCGGGTGCCGCGAATACTTCAAACTTGAGCCTTCCCTTTCCGAAACGCCTCCGATTTAGCAAAGTCTATCAAGATATGAATTCTACATCAAAACATGATTTTAAGGATACCCATATTGCCATAAGAGAGATTCAGGTTCAAAAAGTCAGTCCAACCTCTTCCCAAACCCCGAAGTTAAAAATTGCAATTTATCAAGAATTCGAGTTCAACAAGATCAAAATAGTATTCTATGAGGCCACACGAATCTAACAACACCCATGTTACTATACTTTAGTCCGGAATCCCAAAATACCCAAACTCGAGCCCCAAAGGTAAAACTGGAAATTCAACTTAAATTTAGCTTACCCATAGTCTAATTAGTCATAATCCTAAATATCATCAAGTTCTAATGCCAATTGAACCTTCAATTTATAAAACTCAACACAACCCATTACATGGAAACCCTCAATTTACTACTTAGAAATCAAGAATAGAACCATAAATTAATGGAAGAAACCAATGACAATCACTTAGATTAAGGTTTACATCTTAACCCAATGAAGAAACTTGAACTTTGCACTTGAAATCACATAATTTCGAGCTCTATAGCTTCTAAAATGGGTTTATGAATTTGAAACACGAAGTGGGCGTTTTAAATCTGTCCAGGCCTGATTTGTTCTTCACGAATGCGGCCCAGTCACACGAACGCGACCCCTGATTTGACCCCCTCGTTGCGATCGCGACAAAGCAATCTCGAGCGCGAGCCCAAGCTCACCAACGTGACTCTCCTAATTCACCAGGCATCGCGAACACGTAGAGGGAATCCAAAACAACTGAAAACTAGAAAAATCTGGTTTTCCCAAATCTCGAATAGACACCCGAAACTAATCCGGAAACCCTAGGACACCAACCAAAGATGAATTTCTATCATAAAACGCGCTACGAACTAGCTCTCATACTCGGAATTTCCAAAAAAGATCTCCTTCACCCGGTGTTGGCCAAGGTCAACTCCAAAACATAAAAAATCCTAACTTTCCAACCAATGACCCAAGTCTCACCCGAACGCCTTGGGACCTGAATCAACTATCCTACCAAGTCAAAAATTAGTTTTTGGACCTAATGGAATTATCCGAATTCTATTTCGGACACATTTATTCAAAAGTCAACTATTGGTCAAAGTTTCCCCAAAATCACAACTTAAGAACTCAAAGCTTAGGTTTTTAACTCTGGTACTTAACCGATCGTCTCGATTATCGTGCTACCCATCCCCAGGTGTCAATACACCAAAATACCGCTAAAGAAAAGATCTTTCAGGGCAAAATAGGTAAGATTACCCAAACGACTTAACAAATCGTTGCATCATCCACCACATAAACACAAATTCGTCCTCGAAGGTAAATAGAAAGAAGGTACCTGGATTGATGAAAATCTTGGGATATCTACTCCGTATGTCCGACTCGGTCTCCCGAGTAGACCTTATTGACTGAACGATGCTTCCATTAAACCTTCATATAAGCTATCTCTTTAGATCTCAACTTCCGAATCTGGCTGTCCAGAATAGCAACCGACTCTTCCTCAAAAGTCAAATTCTGATCAAATCACACCGAATCCCACTGAATGTCATGAGAACCACCCGAATGGTACTTCTTGAGCGTCGAAACATGAAATACTGGATAAACACCTGATAAACAGGGTGGCAAAGCCAACTCGTAGGCTACCTCACCAATACGCTGAATAATCTCAAATGAACCTCAAAAGCATCAAACCATCCAACAGGCAAACGATACTTCCTACCATATAATGCCTCAAACGGGGCCATCTTAATGCTCGAATGTTAACTGTTGTTATAGGAAAACTCTGCCAAGGATAAGAACTGGTCCCAATGACCCCCAAAGTCAATCACACAAGCTCATAACATATGCGCAAGGACCTGAATAGTCCGCTCAGACTGACCATCGGTCTGAGGGTGAAATGTTGTACTGAGCTCAACCCGGGTACCCAACTCCTTCTGCATAGACCACCAAAGTGAGAGGTAAACTGAGTCCCTCAATCCGAAATGATAGAAATGGACACCCCATTCAAATGAACAATCTCCCTGATGTAGATCTTGGCCAACTTCTCTAAATTGTAAGTAGTCTGAACCGGTATGAAGTGAGCAGATTTGGTCAAGCGGTCAACAATGACCCAAATGGCATCAAAATTCCCCAAAGTATGCGGTAACTGCTACGCTCAAATTATAGCTACTAAATGGCATAAAGCGGATGTTGTCAACTATAGTAAACCAACTAGGTTGGGGTCGAATCCCACAGTGAATAGGGTGTGAAAAGATTACTATTGTAGTGAAGTACTTACTTGTGGTCTAATTTCGTATTCCAGTGTGTTTGTAATAGAGTTTTGTGTTTACTAGCTATTTTTATTTGATTGTAATTAATTGGAAGAAAGGAACCAAGGTTATGTTCCCTTTAGATGAAGTGTAATGCTAAGGGTGTAAATACATATACTTCTAATGGATTGTTGTACGAATGGATATAACCTCTAATTTACTTCCTAATATTTCTCAATAGTTATAACGTATGTCTCTTTGTGATTTTCCCAAATATAAAAGAGTCGATATTAAGAATGGTTAATAGGTGCCAAGTAAACCATTCTTATTCCTACGTGAGTTTATTAAACGAGGGTTAACGCCCCGAGTTCTTGTTACTTATCCCTCCCAAATCTTAACTCGCTTTCCTAAGAAAAGTAAGGTTTTATGGCTTAAGTTAATAATTGCAACCACAAACTAACTTTGAAGAATAAAGAACAAGTAAAAACTACTAACCCATTATGCATATATTCACGAACAAACACCCATCCACAAAACACCCATCATTGGGTTCATAACCTTAGTATTAAATTTAGCTGCTCATGATATTTGATGCAAAAAAAAGTATTAAAGAAGTCATCAATGCCTACAATTGAATAAAGAAGATGGAAAATAGTTGTCTTGTTCTCAAAAACTTCAAAACTATGGAGTATTCAATGCCCAAGAAGAAAGAGACAAAAATCTGACTAAGAATTACCCACAAAAACTCTACATTAAGTATTTATAATGGTCCAAGTCGTGGAAAATATCTTGACAAGACTAACCCCATTGGATCAATATACAGACCGCAAAATGATATACGGTCCGTAAAATCGTCAATCTCCACAACAAAAATCAACTTCTCTTCCCACTTCTACGCTTTCATTTGACGGACCGTAAATTGATTAACGGTCTATAGATCTGTGTCATAGATTTCCCTCAGGTTGAGATATAAACTGTTACTGATCTACGCTGGGATTTACAGATCGTAAAATACTTTACGATCATTAAAGTTTGCCGTGAATTTTCTTCAGTTGAGAAGCTTAATGTGACAAGTCTACGTTCCATTTGACTCGCCGTGAATAATATAAGGTACGTCTTTTGTTCCATAAAATCATCTGTTCAACTACTTCCACTTTTTTCACTTCCTTTTGAGATCTTTTCATAAGTTCCCCGACTTTTTCCATGTGGACACTAAATACCTAAAACACAACAAAAATATATCAAAACGACACAAACTTTCTTGAAAACACGTAAAACTTTCCATTAAAAAGCATAGAATGTGTTGAAATTACGCAGCACATCAGTAACCCTACCACAAAGTCCATAGTTATCCACTCCCACATCCACTCGAGAAAGGGCATCCTCTGAGTAACCCCACCAGGCTTTTAGTGCTCGTAACACTTGTTGGCAATTCAAACACCGAGACACAAACCCTGCTATGTCCCTCTTTATACTACACCACCAATAATGTTGTCTCAAATGCCAATACATATTTGCAGTTCCTGGATAAATAGAGTACCTCGAACTATGAGCCTCCTCCATGATGAATCTAGTCAAATCCCCCACTTGGGGAACATATACGCGACCCTTGATCCTCAAAACACCCTCATTATCTAGAATTGGCTCCTTGGCCTTTCCTTGCAACACTTTGTCCCGAATCTTACACAACTTCACATCATCGAACTGTCAAGCCCTAATCTTCTCCAACAAAGAAGATCGTGTTTACACATAAGCTAGAACCTTGCCAGGTTTTGAAATATCAAGTCTCACTATGCTATTCGCCAAAGGCTGAACATCCATAGCCAAAGAATGCTCTCCAACCTGTATGCTATATAAATGCTATGTATATGATATGGTTACGAGTATGAATACGAATATGATACAATGAATGTGAATAGAGGTATGTATACGAATACGAGTACAAATACGGAACTGAAAGATCCTATGCACGGCAAGTAAGTGCCTATGACGATGATATTACTATCTCCCATCTTGTGCTATTTCTCATGTTGCTTATTGTGCTTTTATATTGATATTGATCCTGCTTTAAATACTTAGTACATTCTTCGTACTGACGTCCTTTTGTTTGTGGACGCCGCGTCAAGCCCGCAGGTGCACAGGGAGACAGGCTCGATCCATAGCGGTATTCTCCGAGACTACCTAGCAGAGCTCCATTTCATTCGAAGCCATAGCTTTTGGGTACTTATTCTTTTGTGCATATAATTAAGGGCATAGCGGGGTCCTGTCCCGCTTATGTGATATGTTATACTCTTCTTAGAGGCTCGTAGACATATGTATATGGTTAGAGACGTCTGGCCTTGTCGGCCTATATTTTGTATATCATTTTGATAGCCTCGTCGGCCCATGTACATTGATGTGGCATATATGCCAACCATGATATGCAAGCATTGTCGTCCAATGGGACTAGCATGAAGGATGAGTAGAAATGTATGTTTAATTATGTGGCTCACCTAGATGTAAGTATAAGTGTAAGCCAAGGGGTGCCTGGGTGGGCTAGCACCGGGCGCTCGTCGCGGCCCTCTAGACGGGTTGTGACAAAACTGGTATCAGAGCAGTTCAGTCCTAGGGTGTGTCTACGAGCCGTGTCTAGTAGAGTCTTGGTATATGGGTGTGTTGCGCGCCACACTTATAAATGAGAAGCTACAGACATTTTAGGAATAAATGACCTTCTTTCTTCATAAGAATCGTGCGATAGAGCTATGGTATAAGAAATTCTTGTCCCTTAATCGTGTGTTGTGTATTTCAGAAATGCCTGTAAAGAGAAAGGCTAAAGCAACCCAAAAGGGCAAGACGGTGGCAGAAAAGCGGGCTGAAAGAGCACTGCCACCGGTAGTAGAGGAAAGTGAGTCCTAGAGTGTGGCTCAATCTCAGTCCTCCTGTTCAGTACATATATTAGAGGAGCGTGAGGGAGCCTCAGCCCTAAAACCTCCAGCTCCCCCACCAGATGTTTCAGGCCAAGATGTGAAGGAGGCCATACATTTGCTTACCCAGTTGGTTGCTGCTCAGACTCAGCGGCAAAGTACAGGGCAAGGTGACAGAGCTGTTAATGCAAGGGCCCGTGACTTCATCACTTTGAACCCTCCAGAATTCTTTGGGTCAAAGCCAGAGGAGGACCCTCAGGACTTCATTGATGGTATGTTCAGGACGCTTCGATTGATACATGCTTCAGACACCGAGTCGGTGGAGTTAGCGTCATATAGATTGAGAGATGTCTCGATCCAATGGTATACGGTTTGGATGGATTCACGGGGAGCCAATGCACCTCCCCCGGTATGGCAAGAGTTTGTTGATGCTTTCCTCCGACACTATATGCCTCCAGAAGTTCGGCGACCTAGGGCCGATAAATTCTTAAATGTGAGGCAAGGTAGCATGAGTGCTCTAGAGTATAGCCTCCACTTCAATTCTTTGGCTAGGTATGCTTCGGCCATGGTAGCGGATATGGGTGACCGAGTGCACCGATTTGTAAAAGGCCTAGGGCCATATTTGATGGATAGATGTCTGACCGCGTCCCTTCAGGACAATATGGATATTGCACGCATTCAGGCTCATGCTCAGAACTTAGAAGAAGGTTTACAACAGCAGAGAAGTGAACGCGAGCAGGATAGGGGTCATAGCAAGAGGGTCAGATCTTCAGGTCCGATGAGTGAGTTTAGAGGCAGGCACAGGCAGCAGATGTCCAGGCACTCAGGCTATTCTATGACTGGTGCGCCTCCACGGGTTTCAGGCCAGAGATTTGACAGATCTACTCGTTCCGAGCCGAGTCTGAGTTATTCGGGGTCTCAGTTTAGAGATGATTCGGGTCAGGCAAGGCCACCCGTACTACAATGTTCCCAGTGTGGGAAGTTGCATTGGGGTCGATGCCGAATAGGCTCAGATGTTTGCTATTCATGTGGTCGACCAGGCCATATTATGTGTGATTGCCCCTCAGTTCATGGTAGAGGTAGGACCCAGCCTTCAGGGTCGGTAGCTGGGTCTTCAGCATCTGTACGCCCTATGGGGCCAGGTTCACATGCGCCAGTCGGCCATGGTAGAGGCAGAGGGAGAGTTCCTAGTTCTAACGGTCCTCAGCACCGTGTTTATTCTTTGGCTGGACGCCAAGATCTTGAGTCTTCTCCTGACGTGGTCACAGGTATATTGTCGATATTCTCTCATGATGTATATGCTTTGATTGATCTGGGCTCCATATTGTCATATGTTACTCCACATAATGTGGGTCGATTTAGAGTAGAGCCGGAGTCGATTAAACCTTTTGAGGTGTCTACACCCGTTGGTGAATCGGTAATAGCTAGCCGAGTATATAGAAATTGTGTAATTGTGATTTGCGATCGTCGTACCATGATTTATTTGAATGAGCTAGAAATGGTGGATTTTGATGTTATTATGGGCATGGATTGGTTGGCTTCTTGTTATGCCAATGTTGATTATAGAATGAAAATGGTTCGTTTCTAATTTCTGGGAGAACTAGTCCTAGAATGGAAAGGGAATACCACGTAACGAAAAGGTAGGTTTATTTCCTATCTGAAGGCAAGGAAAATGATCACAAAAGGGTGTATCTATCATCTAGTTCGGGTTCAAGATGTAGAAGCTGAATCGCCGACTCTTCAGTCGGTTCCCGTAGTAAATGAATTTCCGGATGTGTTCCCGGAAGAGCTTCCAGGCCTCCCTCCCGAGCGGGAGATTAATTTTTCCATTGATGTGTTGCCAGGCACTAAGCCCATATCTATTCCTCCTTATAGAATGGCTCCCGCAGAATTGAAAGAGTTAAAGGAGAAATTGAAGGACTTACTTGAAAAGGGCTTTATTAGGCCTAGTTCATCCCCGTGGGGAGCACCCGTATTGTTTGTCCGAAAGAAAGATGGCTCCTTGAGAATGTGCATTGATTACTGGCAATTGAATAAGGTGACAATTAAGAACAAGTATCCTCTTCCGAGGATTGATGACTTATTTGATCAATTGCAAGGTGCCAAATGGTTTTCAAAGATTGATTTGAGGTTCGGGTATCATCAAGTGAGAGTTAAGGAGAAAGATATCCCTAAGACAACCTTTAGAACAAGATATGGTCATTTTGAGTTCCGGGTGATGTCATTTGGGCTAACTAATGCACCAGCGGCATTTATGGATCTGATGAATAATGTGTTCAAGCCTTTTCTGGATTTATTTGTGATCGTATTTATCGATGACATCTTGGTATATTCTAGATCCGAGGCAGAACATGCGGATTAGTCCTTCGAACTCGAGAGTTGTTTGCAAAGTTTTCCAAATGCGAGTTTTGGTTGAACTCAGTGGCATTTCTGGGGCATAATGTGGCAACCGATGGTATTCGAGTGGATAGTCAAAAGATTGAGGCCGTGAAGACTTGGCTAAGGCCCACAACTCCTACGGAGGTTCGTAGCTTTCTGGGCTTAGCAGGTTATTATAGGAGATTTGTTGAAGGTTTTTCTTCTATTTCTGCACCACTCACAAAGTTGACCCAAAAATCTGCAAAGTTTCAATGGACAGATGCTTGTGAGGGTAGCTTCCAAGAGTTGAAAATTAGATTGACTTCCGCCCCAGTCTTGACACTTCCAGAGGGATTGGAAGGATATGTTGTTTAATGCGACGCTTCAGGTGTTGGGCTAGGCTGTGTATTGATGCAACATGGTAAGGTGATTGGGTAAGCTTCAAGGCAATTACAGAAACATGAGCGGAATTATCCAACCCATGATTTAGAATTGGCCGCAGTGGTTCATGCGTTAAAGATATGGACACATTATTTATATAGTGTCCATGTGGTTATTTATACAGATCATAAGAGTCTACAATATATCTTCAAGCAGAAAGAGCTGAATTTACGGCAACGACGATGGTTGGAATTGCTAAAAGATTATGATATTGATATCTTGTATCACCCCGGAAAGGCAAATGTTGTAGCTGATGCTCTTAGCCGCAGATCTATGGGAAGTTTGTGTGATGTACGACCCGAGAGGAGTGAAATGACTCATGAGCTCCAGCAGTTAGCTAGCCTAGAGTTCGAGTAGTGGACTCAGGTAGCAGGGGGACTACTATCCAGAATTCAGCAGCCTCATCGCTAGTGGTAGAAGTGAAAGAGCGACAATATGAAGATCCCATGCTAATGCATTACAGAGATACACTCCCTCAGAAAGAGGATTCATCATTTGATATCACAGGAGACGGAGTTCTCCGATGCCGAGGCAGAGTATGCGTTCCTGATGTGGCAGGATTACGCCACCAGATATTGAGGGAAGCTCATTGTTCCCGTTATTCTGTTCACCCAGGAGCGATGAAAATGTATCATGACCTCAAGTCGATATATTGGTGGAATGGAATGAAGAAAGATATAGCGGAATTTGTAGCTCAATGTCCCAATTATCAACAAGTGAAAATCGAGCACCAAAAGTCGGGTGGATTGTTGCAAGCTATAGAAATCCCAACTTGGAAGTGGGAAGTGATTAACATGGACTTCATTACAGGCTTACCCCGTTCTCGCCGTAAGTATGATTCCATATGAGTGATTGTGGATAGACTCACCAAGTCAGCTCATTTTTTACCTGTCAGAGCGACATATGTGGCAGAAGATTATGCAACGCTTTATCTTAAAGAAATAGTAAGACTCCATGGTGTTCTAGTATCTATTATCTCAGACAGAGGAACTCAGTTTACAGCCAATTTTTGGAAGTCTTTCCAAGAGGGTTTAGGGACCCAAGTGAGCCTTAGCACGACATTTCACCCGCAGACCGATAGACAAGCTGAGCGCACCATTCAGACTCTTGAAGATATGTTACGGGCATGTATGATAGATTTCGGAGGTAATTGGGATGATCATTTGCCACTCTTTGAATTTTCTTACAATAACAATTATCATTCTAGCATTCAGATGGCACCATACGAAGCTTTGTATGGGCGAAAGTGTAGATCCCCGATTGGGTGGTTCGAAACAGGAGAGGCTAGATTGATAGGTCCTGACTTGGTCCAACAAGCCATAGAGAAAGTCAAGCTCATACAGGATCGGTTGTTAGCAGCCTAAAGTCGTCAAAAGTCCTATGCGGATAATCGTCGAAGAGACTTAGCGTTCCAAGTGAACGATTGAGCATTCTTGAAAGTGTCACCGATGAAGGGTGTAATGAGATTTGGCAAAAAAGGGAAGCTTATTCCCCGATACATTGGACCTTATGAGATTGTGCGAAAGGTAGGCAAAGTGGCCTATGAGTTAGATCTACCCCCAGATTTGGAGTCAGTCCATCCAGTTTTTCATGTTTCGATGCTTCGAAAATGTGTTGGAGATCCTACTCGATCGTGCCAATAAGTGATGTGCAAGTGACAGAAAAGTTGACTTATAAAGAAGTGCCCATTGCCATACTAGATAGGCAAGTACGGAGGCTTAGAAACAAAAAGGTGGCCTCAGTTAAGGTTCTATGGAGAAGCAGTAAACGAGAAGAAATGACATGGGAAGCGGAAGAGAGTATGCGATCCAGATACCCGCATTTATTCCAACCCCCAAAAGAGATTCAAGATGAAACGCTAACGACATAAGGTATATATACTTACTTTTCATGCTTTTGGTCGTGTGTGGCCATACATATGTTGATATTGTGATGCTGCCCTGTGAGGCGATGATATTATGGGTTGATGTGACAGGATGGTAGTGCCATATTTTAGGGGAGACTCTGGCGAAATTTTTATAGAATTCCCGAAGACCTTAACATTCGAGGATGAATGTTCTTAAGGGGGGGGGGGGGGGATGTTACACCTCGGAAATTTCTCCGTGAGCGTACAATGAATAGACCAACGAAGAGTATGAGTGTATGGTGTTTTACAAAGAAGGGGATTGTTATATCCCGTATTCTCGCGTATTCAGAAAAATTTGAAATAATTTTTGATTTGTAAGGAATAAGGTTATTTGTTGATTTGAATTAGTATATATGTGGGTTGTTCATGAAAAGTATTGATGTGGAAACACGGAGGAAGGCCAAGGGCCAAATTGGAATTTTGGAAATTAGTTTCGGGAATTACAAAACGAGAATTTTAAGTCATTGGGCTCAAAAAATAAAAGGAGAATTTTGGCCCAAAATGAGAAGGGTGGCCGGCCAACATGGCCTTGGCCCAACCCCTCATTTTAATTATTTTCCCATGTGTTATAATTTATATAAGTGAGCTCTATCCATTAGAAATTTCAAGAAACATAAGAAGAGAAAGAACAAAGCAAGAAGAGCAATAAAAGAAGGGCATATTCGGCCCTAAGGTTGCCAAAATCACCCTAAAAAATCTTGCCTCTAAAATTTGTATTTTGTGATTTTTCTACTAAATTGAAGTTCCTCTACAACATGGTGCAATTGTTTGGGAGAATAGAGCATTTGTTTCTTCAATATGACAATTTATTCAAGTGAAGAAGATTGGAGAAAAAGGTAAGAATTCATTCCATGTTATTATGTTATAAAGGTTTGTTTGTGTTGTAGTATATAGAAATGAGTTGAAAGTATGGAAAAATGGAAGTTTGCAAAGTGGGTATGGAATATGGTGCATGGCCGTGTGTATATATATATATTGTATGCTTATGGTGGATTGAATTTATGTTGTATTCTAGTTGTGTGTAGGATGGAATTCATATTGAGAATGAAAGTGGAATAAATTTGGTTGAAGTTGGAAATGTATAGGTTGGCCGTGTGATATAGGAAATGGAATGGGAATGAATTAAATTTTGATTAACATGTTAGTTGTGTCCTTGTGATGCTTGCAATGCAAATGAAGATGAAATGATATAAGTTTGCATTGAAATGGAATGTAGAAGTTTATGTCGTTCTAGTATGATTTTATGACATTATAAAAATGGAGTTGTTAAGGTGCAAATTATGATGATTGTTGATGAATTTGGGATATGGATGCATGTTATGAATAAGTATGTTAAAGATTAGAAGTTTTGAATGAATTATGACTTTGGTGGAAAGTTGTATATTTTGTATATCGAATGAATATTTCGTACAAATGATATGAAGTGTTTCCAAATTATATTGTGATGATTTTGGTTAATGATGAATGCGAAATCCTTGAGACTTGTTTGGAAATTTGAAATTTGAAATGGAAGTATTGCTTTATGTAGAAAAGAAGAATATTGACGTTAGAACCATTTTGATGTGATTCGTGATAACTTTGGTATTGTGGGTTGTGTTGTTGATATATATTGAGCCGAGCTAAGCCTCGGGGATGTTATATATATAGGGGAGGTGCTGCCGAAATTTTGGCAGACAAACATGAAGTTAAGTGAATTCTTAAGTTTTGCAATTCCTAATTGGTAGCAATGACCAATTGCAGATTTTGGACGAAACGGGAATAGAGTTTGAACGAGCGTAAGAAGTGAGAAAGGTATGTAAGGCTACCATATTTCCTTCTTTTGGCATGTCTTAGGTATACTAGGTCGATGTTGGAGCCCCGGGGGCAATTCTGTTCTTGGAAATCCAAATTGGAAATTGAGTACTATTCATTCAATTCAATTGAACCATAAGACTCTCATTTGTGTTGAAAAGTGATCTAATGTCCGAAATCTATGTAAATGTAATCGAATCGCTTCGAAACCTCTATGTATGATTCTATAGACCCCAAATGTCCGTGATTCACGTCCGCCACCTCGACTTGACCCGAGGTGGGCCCGCTAACCCCGAGACTTCTTTGTTCGCTCTATTAGACCCATTTTTGTATAACGTCGGTAAAAGATTTTGTTTATGAATTTGGCCATTATAAAGTAATGTTTTGATTGCCACGACATCCTAGATTATATTTTGAACCATAATTACCATTTTGGAAATACTTTTGTGAAATAAACCCCGTTTTGATTAATTGTTCGAACTATTTTGACTAATGAGTCAACATATGATGTTATCAAGTTGCAAAAGTATTTTGATATGTAATTTGCATTGTTTGCTCACGACTCCGCTCGTGCCCTTATTATGATTTCGTTCACCGGTTCCCGGGCCGGTTATGATTCGTGCGCCCTATGATTAATTCGGCCGTATGCTGTGTTACGGTTCCCGAGACCTCGCCATAGGGCCGGGTTCCGTTTGAAGTTATGCTGTGATATGGTTGGGGATATGCTATGATGATATGTGTGTTCGGGGATGTACGGATATTTGAACCTTCTGGTGTTATGCTGTGTGTGGCACCAGCGTCGGAGTGGTGACCACGTTCCTGAGCTTTGCATGATTTTATCTGCATTATGTATATATATGTTTTGGTACAGATTTTGATATACTGGTCAGTATTCCCCTTTTGTATCCGGTTTGTTTTTCAGTCGTGATTTATTTTTCTGTACTCTATGCTTTACATACTTAGTACATCTTCGGGGGCTGCGTTTCATGCCCGCAGGTACAGAGATCAGTGATCTGCCAGTGTAGGCCACACGTTCTGCTATTACAGAGTGCTCCTTTGATCCGTAGCCCATATGTCGGTACATATCCCTTGTGATGTATATACATATGTATATTTGACTATTTTGGGGTACGGCGGGGCCCTGTCCCGTCATATGTTTTCGTTCTGCATTTGTAGAGGCCTGTAGTCATATATGTGGGTCGAGGGTCCTATGTGTGTCTGTTTTAGTCACGATTTGTGTCTTAGTGCGGTCCGTCAGTTATGGTGGCCAAAATGGCCCTTATGTTGTATCTGTACATACGCTTGGCGACGTATATTCCGCCAACCTATCAGATTTGGATACGGCCAAATGGCCTGTATATTTGTATATGTGCATTTGTACGGCGATGTGTATTCCGCCGCTCCTTTCTGTTCTGATATGATATTTTGATACGTGTGACCGCTTAAGACAAGTTTTGACTTGAATTATGTTTGAATGGCTAATATGAAATTTGAGTTAAGTTTGGATATTATAATTGGATATGTAAGTCTGTCTGGGTGCCCAAGTAGGGTGTCAGTCGTGGCCCACGGGGTTGGGTCATGACAAAAGTGGTATCAGAGCGGTTTGTCCTCGGAATGTCTACAGGCTGTGTCTAGTAGAGTCTTGTTTATCGGTGTGTTGTGCACCACATCTATGAACAGGAGGCTACAGGGCATTTAGGGTGTTGCCTTTTGTTGATTCTTAGATCGTGCGATAGAGCCAGCTGTAGGAAATGAATTCCTTTCTTTCTAACCCTTGATTGCAGCTGGATAGCGGTAACGACGTGAGACAACGACTGCTGATATTGGAAGCTACACAGTACTCAGGTAAGCAATGGTAAGAAAGACGTATGCTGGGTAAGGTATTCTGAAGTACGATTAAAACATAAGGTTGAACATTGAAAAGAGAAATAAACATGAAAAGTGTAGCAGGTGCAGTTGAGTTGGGCATGTGAGGTAAGCCTCGACATTTGTATACTTCTATCTGTAATTGTTAGCCCCGTGTGGCTATGATGCGATATGCTATGATATGTATATACGTATATGTGTTGGCCCTGTGAGGCATGGTTGGTATTTCCTGTGTATAGGTTTTGGGATAGTAAGAAATACAGGGGAACCTCTGCCCAAATTTTTCTAGAAATACGAAAAGGAAAATGAGATATAAATTCTTAACGTGTCTTAAAGGTCGATACCGATATGATAAATATATTATGGTGGAATAAAAGTTTAAAAGGTACCCTCCATGTTATTTGTGAGAAGTGTTACCCTTATCGGGAAAAATTCTATCTCGAGGAAGCATATACGAGTAGCAAATTCGTAATTTATTTGGAGGGACCGGAAATATGTTCCAACCTATTTTGTTTTAGCACAACCCATGTGGAGGGCAAAAAAATGTCCGACGACCAAGTTCCTCTAATTGAAAGAATACAAAGCGTATGACAAGCAGTCGGGAACTGAGCGGTTTGCTCCCGACTCCAATATATATATATATATATATATATATATATATATATATAAACGTGGAGGTAATTATGTGAATTAAGTACTAAAAGATCCCGCGAGGTTCGTCGAACTTTAGCTTTCTTTTGCTGGTGGTCGGAAGATATCCTACAGTAATATTTTATTAGCTTTTTCTCGACTAATTGGAGATGGAATTTGTGAAATACGAATTTAAACTCGTGGGTTGTCTGAAATTATATATATACGCATGAAGGTAAATATTGAGGATTTACAAGGGGCGACACGGTAATCATAAAGTCAGAAAAGTAATAGAATTCTCGTTAGGCCGGGGTAGGACCCGCTACGAGGACGTTTTGAAAAGTTGTTAAGGCCCCGATTTGTCTTAAATTACGTGACAAAGGCTGTGTGGGGCAATCGGTGCAATTATACCGGCCTTAACGTGCCTAAATTCATTAAAGTTGTAAGGTTAAGCGTGCCAGGGCCAGAGCAATTCTGGGATGGGTGACCCCCTGGGAAATGTACAAAAATTTTTGCAAACTTAGATATGAGAGACGAATAGGAAATTCTGGGTAACCAAAAGGGAATTAGGATGTGTGATATGGCTAGAAACTTTATAGGGGCCACCCGAGCTGAGACGGGTTAGATTGCTAAAAAGGGAAGGAAAAGCAGCGCAGCTCCGCAATTAGGGTAAGTATGAACAAGCGATTGAAGATGTATTGTAAAAGAAATGGTAGTGATATATGTATATATATGCGTAGGGCCCCATTTATGACTGTGTCGGTTGATTGGCGAACCCTGATAGCCATTGTTGTAATATATGGAAAACATTAACCGAGCAGAATTTATGAGATAAAGCGAAAGGTATGGTACAGACGTTACGAGATAAACTGAGATTCATTTTGCTACCGGTTGAGATCGGAAGATTCTAATACAACGATGTTTGGAAAGAAAAGAGAATGCTTGGGTGGAAGGTAATCAAAATGTCAGAAAAAGTGTAAGAAACGTAATTAAGTAAAACCTCTAAAAGAGTCAACGGGGTAACGCACGAGAATTTTTGCGAAAACGAACTAAGAGGTAGTAGTGCAGAACAAAGGATACCTATGGGCTAGATCACTTTGGGCCAAGGCTGGCCATCCAACTTCCTTCTTGATGGGCCAAGCCCATGGGAAATTAAAATTTATGGGATTAAAAGAAGACTAAGTCTTTTAAATAGTCCCATAATCTTCTAGACATTTCAAGAGTAGAGAGAAAAGAAAGAAGGAGAAACTTCTCCATAGGCCATTTTCGGCCAAGTTCAAGACCAAAAAAAAAAAAAATTCTTCAAAAATCATTTCCTACCAATTCAAGGATTCCTAGCAAGGTGGAGTGTTCATTGGAACAAGAAGATTTCATATTCTTGCAAGTTACCAATTTTAATCAAGTGAAGAAGTGGAGAAAAAGGTAAGGTGAAACTCTTTTCTTATATGTTATGGATCTTTATGCATGTTGTAGTATGCAAAAGTGAGTGAAATTCATGGAAGAGAAAAACTATGTTGTGGCCGTGAGGTGTGCTATATGTGTGTGTGTGGAAATCATGTTTTAATTATTTTATCTAGTAATTGGTTGTTATTGTTGCGAATGTTATGTTGATAATGGAAGTGGAATGATTTTGGAGAGGTTGTAGTTGTATATGCATGATGTATAGCCGTGTATATTTGGTGAATCATGAAGGGATGTGAGCAAGTTTTATTTGGTATGTTGGTTGTTGTGTTGTGGATTTTATGTTGCAAATAAAAGCCTAATGAGCTTAGTGAAGTATTAGTAGTTGGAGGCTTGTCTTGGAAGATTATGTAAATTGAATATTATGTTCTTACATGTATGGAAGATAATGATATTAGTATGGTGTTGTTGGAATATATATATGATAAGGTTGTTATTGTTTTTATTGGAGTTGGAAGGTTTTGAAAGAAGTAGTAAATTGATTAAGTTGTTATAATGTATCTTGGATTGAATATGGAAATTGTTAGTATGGTTGTTGAAATTATGTTGATAGTTTGGCCGGGTTGAATTCCCGGGATTGTTGTTGATTGAAATTGGCCAAGTTGAACTTGGTGGGATGGAGTATTTACAGGGGAAGTGCTGCCGAAATTTCGGTAGCCAAGTATTATCTTAAGATTCCAATTCTAAATGCTCTAACCAAAGTTTGGTAAATGTTACCAATTTGTAGATTTTGGCGGATTTGCAACTTGAATTTGGAATAGCATAAGGAGCGGAAAGAGGTATGTAAGGCTTCACCCTTCCTTCTATGGCATGTCTTAGGCATACTAGGTTGGATACGAGCCTCGGGGACAACTCCATTCTCCGGGATCCGCACCTAAAGTTTCCCCTTTTGCATTCAGTAGAATTGAATTAGAAATTGTGTAAAATGTTGGAAAAACCTTCCTAAACATATAGAACTTGCATAAATATGACCCGACTACCTCAAAATCCTCACAAGTGACGTCATGAAATATAATGTACGTAAATTTGGTACGCCGCCTCATTTGACCCGAGGTGGGCCCATTGTTCCCGAATTTCCCCTATTGCTCCGTTTGACTTATTTTGGAGTAGAATCCAAAGGAAACTTTTGATCCTTGTTCCGATTATCAAACGATAAGTACTGTACTATTCTAATGGAATATGTATATGACGACTATGATAACGATAATGCTAAGGAAGCGAATACGTCTATGGTAAGTATGACAAGAATGATTCTATGACTAAGAGTCTTAAGCTAAGGACCCAATATGAATATGAGTATGAAAGTATCAAAGTAGTTCTTGATCTTATATTCTATTCCTTGGTTATGACACTATCTTCTAAAGATTCCAAAGGCATGATCCCCAAGTCGTAAAGTATCAAATGTTTTTCTTATATCTTAGTTACTTGCAAAAGCTATAAGTCTATAACTTCAAGGTATAAGTCTTTTCCCAATAGTTCATAATTGTTTTTTTTATAATGTCCATATTTTTCGAAAGCCAAGTTTTAAGAGATAGGAAGCTCTTATGACTAAGATGATGAATATGATCTTATGAGGACAACGATGAATTCAAAGATGAGAAAATGTCTGTGATAGATATGCTGACGATATGTTCCTACTACGAATATGACAATATGACAATGTTAAACTATTTCTTGATATCTCAACTCTATTATGAGTAATGACTACTTTAAAGGTTCCAAGCATATGAAACGATGCCTTATGACCCTATTTTATGTTTTCTCATAATGATATTCTTCATTGATAGTTTCGCCTTATGATACTAGTTCCTTCAAGGTGAGACAAAGCGACCACGGTCATTCCATAATGTAATCGGAGGTCACCGACCTTACGTCACTCCGATGGATACATGATTTTCTTTGGGCTCTCCTGCATGCTTATATGACATATGTATATGCGATATGAATATGTACATGGGGTGGAGGAAGGGATACATGGGGAATGGGAAGGGAAACATGTTTCATTGCAACCTGGTCAGCTGGCGTTATCATCCCGGACGCGGGATATATGGGCGAGACGATGTATTTCGGTGCTATGTGGGCGAGCCGACATTGTTCGGTGCTATGCTATGACCTGATATGCTATGACCTGCTATGCTATGACCTGATATGCTATGACCTGATATGATTTGACATGATATGATATGACACGATCTCATATGATACGATAAGATATGATATGATATGATAAGACATGACATAATATAAGCTCTATTTTCTATGACTATGAAAAAGAAATGTTTTCCAAAGACAGACAAGCATGCATGGTATCCGGCCTGAAAAAGGTATTCCGATGTACAGGTTACTTTCTCGTCTCATTATATGTCCTATGATCCTATGATATTGATAATCATGCTTTACGTTTCTGTTTTATTATATTCCATGCTTTACATACTCGGTACACTATTTGTACTGACGTCCCTTCTTGTGGACGCTGTGTTTCATGCCGCGCAGGTCAACAGGTAGACGGACCTGATTCCTAGGAATTCTATCAGCAGTAAGTGGCAGCGCTCCAGTTGTCCCGGAGCCTCAGTCCCTTGGTACTATTTTGTGTATATATTCGGGCACAGTAGTACTCGGCCCTTCCTATGTATATGTGTACTATGTTTAGAGGCTCGTAGACAAATATGTACAGTTAGATGTTTGTACTTTTGATGGTCCTCGTTATTGTATAAAGTTCTAGCCGAGTTTGTTAGCCTATGTTTATAACTATGCTACTAGTGTTAATGGTAAGTAAAAAAAATATATATATGGTACAGTTCATACGGCCCACTTAGTAACAAGAATACTATATGAGATAGGGGGTGCTCGGTACAAGTATCGGGTACTCGTCGCAGCCCCTAGTTGGGTCGTGACAGAAGTGGTATCAGAGCAGTTCGGTCCTAGGGGTTTGTCTACGAGCCGTGTCCAGTAGAGTCCTGTTTATGGGTGTGTAGCGCGCCACACTTATAGACATGAGGCTGCGGGGCATTTAGGAAATATGACCTTCTTTGTATTCTAGATCGTGCGATAGAGCTATGCTACCAGGTTTCTTTATTCTTTTCCTAATCCCATGTTATGGTTTCTGTAATGTCGATGAAGAGAGCAGCTTCAGATAGTGGGGGCACCAGGAAGGCCCCTAGAGTATCTCCAGAGCCGAGTAAGGGGAGCCTCGGCTATTCGATTGAGAATGACCCTTCGGAGGATCCCACGGAGGACAGCTATGATACAGATCCGTCGGAGGACCCAGTAACAATTCCTCCAGAGCTTCGGACCCCTAGAGCAGGGGATTCCACGGAGGGTGGCTACGATACAGATCCCTCGGAGGATCCGACGATGACTCCTCCAGAGCTTCTTACCTCCAGGGAGGAGGATAGTTACGACACAGACCCATCGGAGCATTTTTTTGGGACAACGGAGGAGGAGACTTCCGGGGATATGCCAGCTGCTCCTGTGATAGAGCACTATGTCAGTCAGGCCACCTCGGAGAGTGCTACAGATTACTCCTGTCCTTTGTCCTGGTCATCAGTGAACCAGGAATCGCCTGGTTATTTGTACTACTCCGATTCGGATGCGAGAAATGACGAGAGTCACACGAGTAGAGGGCAGATAGACGGGGATGAGGAACATACTTCACATGGCAGCTCCCCGGACCAGGCTCGAGACTGATCGGCTATAGGTATATGAGATTTTCTTTGAAACTTTCTATGTATACGTAATCTTTGCAAGAATACTAATTAATGACGGCAGACAGAAATTCAAAAGGGGCCAAAGACTTAGCGGTTATGAGTAATGGCGACTGAGATGTCTCCGCCACCAGTGTGAATTTAGAAACCCCGGATAAAAGATAGTTATATGTATGGATGGAAGTAAACAGTGAAGATTTAAACAGAGGCAATATGGTAATTGTATGGTCAGGAAAGTGAAGATAGGAGTGGGACCCGCCGTGAGGACGTTTTGGAAGTTGTTAGAACCCCGACCTACCTTAAATTATGTGACAAAGGTCGTGCGGGGCAGTCGATATAATTATACCAGCATTCACGCATTTAAATGCACCAAAGTTTCGAGATTAAGCGTGCTAAGGTGGGAGGATGGGTGACCCCCTGGGAAATATGCTGAAAATTTCATAAATGTGGGAACAAGAGACGAATGTGAAATTAGGTAGCCTAATGTAAATTAGAGTGTGTGGAGTGGGTAGAAACCCTATAGAAGTCGTGTAAGTCAAGACAGACTAGACTAGCAGAAGGGGAGAAAGCATGACAGAACTCCAGGACTAAAGAAAGTTTGATTAGTGCTTGGAAGTGGTTGTACGTAAAACAGTGGTGGGAATGTATATATGTATATGACATCTTATATGTGACTATAGGACCCTAACAAATAGTGTCGCGATACATGGAATATGCTAGTCGAATGAAATCCGAAAGACGTGATAAAGGAGATAAGTACGGATGTCACAGGGTAAGACCGATGCCGAACCCATGCTAGTTAAGGCTAGAAAACCCTAATATGGTGATATACGGGAATATACCTATAGCAGGGGAGTAGATGCGACAAACTCTGCGAAGAAGGAATTACAATTGTAAAAGGATCGCAGAAGTCAACCCAAGTTCCTGAAATGGATATGTTAAGCGACATGTGAGATATCTACGAAGGAGACCCCCCCCCCCCCCCCCCAAAGTATTATAAAACACTATGAGGCCAGTTTAACATTCGAGGACGAATGTTCTAAAGGGGGGGGAGGATGTTATATCCCACATTCTTGCGTATTTGGATAATTCGAGATAGTGGCGAAAGGTCAAGAGCAAGACTATAATTTTGATCTTGTTGGGTGCATAAGTGGTTTATGAAAATTTTGAAGTGGGAATATTAAGAAAGGTCAAGGGTATAAAGGGAAAATTCGCAATATGACTTGTGGAAATATAAGGAGGATGAAGGGCAAATTTGGAATTTGGAAAATAATTTTTCATGAATTAAAAAAAAAAAATGGGCTAGATCACTTTGGGCCAAGGTTGGCCATCCAACTTCCTTCTTGATGGACCAAGCCCATGGGAAATTAAAATTTATGGGATTAAAAGAAGACTAAGTCTTCTAAATAGTCCCATAATCTTCTAGACATTTCAAGAGAAGAGAGAAAAGAAAGAAGGAGAAACTTCTCCATAGGCCATTTTCGGCCAAGTTCAAGACCAAAAAAAAAAAAAATCTTCAAAAATCATTTCCTACCAATTCAAGGATTCCTAGCAAGGTGGAGTGTTCATTGGAACAAGAAGATTTCATATTCTTGCAAGTTACCAAATTTAATCAAGTGAAGAAGTGGAGAAAAAGGTAAGGTGAAACTCTTTTCTTATATGTTATGGATCTTTATGCATGTTGTAGTATGCAAAAGTGAGTGAAATTCATGGAAGAGAAAAACTATGTTGTGGCCGTGAGGTGTGCTATATGTGTGTGTGTGGAAATCATGTTTTAATTATTTTATCTAGTAATTGGTTGTTATTGTTGTGAATGTTATGTTGATAATGGAAGTGGAATGATTTTGGAGAGGTTGTAGTTGTATATGCATGATGTATAGCCATGTATATTTGGTGAATCATGAAGGGATGTGAGCAAGTTTTATTTGGTATGTTGGTTGTTGTGTTGTGGATTTTATGTTGCAAATAAAAGCCTAATGAGCTTAGTGAAGTATTAGTAGTTGGAGGCTTGTCTTGGAAGATTATGTAAATTGAATATTATGTTCTTACATGTATGGAAGATAATGATATTAGTATGGTGTTGTTGGAATATATATATGATAAGGTTGTTATTGTTTTTATTGGAGTTGGAAGGTTTTGAAAGAAGTAGTAAATTGATTAAGTTGTTATAATGTATCTTGGATTGAATATGGAAATTGTTAGAATGGTTGTTGAAATTATGTTGATAGTTTGGCCGGGTTGAATTCCCGGGATTGTTGTTGATTGAAATTGGCCAAGTTGAACTTGGTGGGATGGAGTATTTACAGGGGAAGTGCTGCCGAAATTTCGGTAGCCAAGTATTATCTTAAGATTCCAATTCTAAATGCTCTAACCAAAGTTTGGTAAATGTGACCAATTTGTAGATTTTGGCGGATTTGCAACTTGAATTTGGAATAGCATAAGGAGCGGAAAGAGGTATGTAAGGCTTCACCCTTCCTTCAATGGCATGTCTTAGGCATACTAGGTTGGATACGAGCCCCGGGGACAACTCCATTCTCCGAGATCCGCACCTAAAGTTTTCCCTTTTTCATTCAGTAGAATTGAATTAGAAATTGTGTAAAATGTTGGAAAAACCTTCCTAAACATATAGAACTTCCATAAATATGACCCGACTACCTCAAAATCCTCACAAGTGATGTCATGAAATATAATGTACGTAAATTTGGTACGCCGCCTCATTTGACCCGAGGTGGGCCCATTGTTCCCGAATTTTCCCTATTACTCCGTTTGACTTATTTTGGAGTAGAATCCAAAGGAAACTTTTGATCCTTGTTCCGATTATCAAACGATAAGTACTGTACTATTCTAATGGAATATGTATATGACGACTATGATAACGATAATGCTAAGGAAGCGAATACGTCTATGGTAAGTATGACAAGAATGATTCTATGACTAAGAGTCTTAAGCTAAGGACCCAATATGAATATGAGTATGAAAGTATCAAAGTAGTTCTTGATCTTATATTCTATTCCTTGGTTATGACACTATCTTCTAAAGATTCCAAAGGCATGATCCCCAAGTCGTAAAGTATCAAATGTTTTTCTTATATCTTAGTTACTTGCAAAAGCTATAAGTCTATAACTTCAAGGTATAAGTCTTTTCCCAATAGTTCATAATTGTTTTTTTTATAATGTCCATATTTTTCGAAAGCCAAGTTTTAAGAGATAGGAAGCTCTTATGACTAAGATGATGAATATGATCTTATGAGGACAACGATGAAGTCAAAGATGAGAAAATGTCTGTGATAGATATGCTGACGATATGTTCCTACTACGAATATGACAATATGACAATGTTAAACTATTTCTTGATATCTCAACTCTATTATGAGTAATGACTACTTTAAAGGTTCCAAGCATATGAAACGATGCCTTATAACCCTATTTTATGTTTTCTCATAATGATATTCTTCATTGATAGTTTCGCCTTATGATACTAGTTCCTTCAAGGTGAGACAAAGCGACCACGGTCATTCCATAATGTAATCGGAGGTCACCGACCTTACGTCACTCCGATGGATACATGATTTTCTTTGGGCTCTCCTGCATGCTTATATGACATATGTATATGCGATATGAATATGTACATGGGGTGGAGGAAGGGATACATGGGGAATGGGAAGGGAAACATGTTTCATTGCCACCTGGTCAGCTGGCGTTATCATCCCGGACGCGGGATATATAGGCGAGCCGATGTATTTCGGTGCTATGTGGGCGAGCCGACATTGTTCGGTGCTATGCTATGACCTGATATGCTATGACCTGCTATGCTATGACCTGATATGCTATGACCTGATATGATTTGACATGATATGATATGACACGATCTCATATGATACGATACGATATGATATGATATGATAAGACATGACATAATATAAGCTCTATTTTCTATGACTATGAAAAAGAAATGTTTTCCAAAGACAGACAAGCATGCATGGTATCCGGCCTGAAAAAGGTATTCCGATGTACAGGTTACTTTCTCGTCTCATTATATGTCCTATGACCCTATGATATTGATAATAATGCTTTACGTTTCTGTTTTATTATCTTCCATGCTTTACATACTCGGTACACTATTTGTACTGACGTCCCTTCTTGTGGACGCTGCGTTTCATGCCGCGCAGGTCAGCAGGTAGACGGACCTGATTCCTAGGAGTTCTATCAGCAGTAAGTGGCAGCGCTCCAGTTGTCCTGGAGCCTCAGTCCCTTGGTACTATTTTGTGTATATATTCAGGCACAGTAGTACTCGGCCCTTCCTATGTATATGTGTACTATGTTTAGAGGCTCGTAGACAGATATGTACAGTTAGATGTTTGTACTTTTGATGGTCCTCGTTATTGTATAAAGTGCTAGCCGAGTTTGTTAGCCTATGTTTATGACTATGCTACTAGTGTTAATGGTAAGTAAAAAAAATATATATATGGTACATTTCATACGGCCCACTTAGTAACAAGAATACAATATGAGATAGGGGGTGCTCGATACAAGTATCGGGTACTCGTTGCGGCCCCTAGTTGGGTCGTGACAGAATTGGTTTGTAAAACTCATTAGTCGGCTAGCCTTGGAGTCCGTTTGGTCGGTTCTGAAGATAACAGAATTTTCGTCTGAGAAGTTGCAGAATCATCGATCATGGAGAGGTAAAAACAGTGTCAGTTTGAGGAGTCTATTTGGTATGGTAGAGAGACGACCTTCAATAATGGAAAAGACCCAGTTCGAGGTTTCACCTGATGGGTATGGTTATACGAAGGCAGACTATGTGTGCCCGACATCGTAGGGCTGCAACGGCCAATTCTGAGCGGAGCGCATAATATTCGGTATTCTGTTTATCCTGAATCTACTAAAGTGTACTATGATCTCGGATGCCTATACTGATGGAATAGTATGAGAAAGGACATCGCAAGGCTCGTTGCCCAGTGCCCGAATTGTCAACAAGTCAAAATTGAGCATCAGAAACCGGGCAGATTGTTTCAGGAAATAGAAATTCTGATTTGGAAATGGGAGGTCATTAATATGGATCTCATTACGGGTTTGTCTCGCACCCCGCGAAAGTATGATTTCCATATAGGGTATGGTTAATAGGCTGACAAAACCAGTCCATTTCCTTTCCGTCGGAACCCCCGATTCAGCTGAGGATTATACCAGACTATATGTATTAAAGGAATAGTGAGACTCCATGGAGTTCCCATATTTATTGTCACTGACAGAGGTACTCAGTTTATGACTAAGTTTTGAAGATTTGTTTTCAGGAAGGATTAGGGGCTCAGATAAGTCCGAGCTCAGTATCCCAACCTCAGAGCAACAGACAGGCCGAGTACACTATACAAACGCTAGAAGATATGCTGCGGGCCTGCATTATTGACTTCGTAGGCAGCTGGGATGATCGTCCACCATTGATCGAGTTTGCTTATAATAACAGCTACTATTCTAGCATCCAGATGGCCCCTATGAGGCTTTGTATGGCGGAAAATTCGGGTCACTGATCGGTTAGTTTGTTATTGGAAAAATAGAATTAGTCGGTCCAGATATAATCCAGCAGACCGTTGATAAAGTAAAACTTATCCGAGGGAGACAAGTAGCAACTTAGAGTCGGCAGAAATCGTGTGCTGATATACGACGTCGACCCTTGGAATTTGAGCTTAGTGATTGGGTGTTTTTGAAAGTATCAACTATGAAAGGTGTAATGTGATTCGGCAAAAGAGTAAGCTCAGTCCACAATATATCGGACTTTATTAGATTGATCGAAGAATTGAGAATGTCACTCACGGGCTAGATCTACCATCTGATTTGGTAACGGTACATCTGGTACTTCATGTATCCATGCTCCGCAAATGTGTCGGTAATCCTCCCAGAATATTTCCAGCAAAAGATATTTAAGTGACGGAAGAATTGTCTGCTGAAGAACAATCTGTAATTATTCTGGCTCACCAGGTGCAGGGATTACGCACTAAAGATATACCCCCCTAGTAAGGTCTTGTGGCAAAACAATGATGGAAAAGCAATGACCTTGAAAGTAGAGGACGGAACGGAAAAGAAATGTCCTCACTTATTTCTTATGCCCACCGGTAACCTAAATTTTTTACTTGGCTATATTCAATAGCGAATGTGTAATAATTGTGCTGACCGTAAAATAAAACTCCCCCGAAGTACTTACAGACCCTATAAGACTAATCTAACATTCGAGGACGAATGTTCTAAAGGGGGGGAGAATGTTATATCCCGTATTCTCGCGTATTCGGAAAAATTTGAAATAATTTTTGATTTGTAAGGAATAAGGTTATTTGTTGATTTGAATTAGTATATATGTGGGTTGTTCATGAAAAGTATTGATGTGGAAACACGGAGGAAGGCCAAGGGCCAAATTGGAATTTTGGAAATTAGTTTCGGGAATTACAAAACGAGAATTTTAAGTCATTGGGCTCAAAATATAAAAAGAGAATTTTGGCCCAAAATGAGAAGGGTGGCCGGCCAACATGGCCTTGGCCCAACCCCTCATTTTAATTATTTTCCCATGTGTTATAATTTATATAAGTGAGCTCTATCCATTAGAAATTTCAAGAAACATAAGAAGAGAAAGAACAAAGCAAGAAGAGCAATAAAAGAAGGGCATATTCGGCCCTAAGGTTGCCAAAATCACCCTAAAATATCTTGCCTCTAAAATTTGTATTTTGTGATTTTCCTACTAAATTGAAGTTCCTCTACAACATGGTGCAATTGTTTGGGAGAATAGAGCATTTGTTTCTTCAATATGACAATTTATTCAAGTGAAGAAGATTGGAGAAAAAGGTAAGAATTCATTCCATGTTATTATGTTATAAAGGTTTGTTTGTGTTGTAGTATATAGAAATGAGTTGAATGTATGGAAAAATGGAAGTTTGCAAAGTGGGTATGGAATATGGTGCATGGCCGTGTGTATATATATATTGTATGCTTATGGTGGATTGAATTTATGTTGTATTCTAGTTGTGTGTAGGATGGAATTCATATTGAGAATGAAAGTGGAATGAATTTGGTTGAAGTTGGAAATGTATAGGTTGGCCGTGTGATATAGGAAATGGAATGGGAATGAATTAAATTTGGATTAACATGTTAGTTGTGTCCTTGTGATGCTTGCAATGCAAATGAAGATGAAATGATATAAGTTTGCATTGAAATGGCATGTAGAAGTTTATGTCGTTCTAGTATGATTTTATGACATTATAAAAATGGAGTTGTTAAGGTGCAAATTATGATGATTGTTGATGAATTTGGGATATGGATGCATGTTATGAATAAGTATGTTAAAGATTAGAAGTTTTGAATGAATTATGACTTTGGTGGAAAGTTGTATATTTTGTATATCGAATGAATATTTCGTACAAATGATATGAAGTGTTTCCAAATTATATTGTGATGATTTTGGTTAATGATGAATGCAAAATCCTTGAGACTTGTTTGGAAATTTGAAATTTGAAATGGAAGTATTGCTTTATGTAGAAAAGAAGAATATTGACGTTAGAACCATTTTGATGTGATTCGTGATAACTTTGGTATTGTGGGTTGTGTTGTTGATATATATTGAGCCGAGCTAAGCCTCGGGGATGTTATATGTATAGGGGAGGTGCTGCCAAAATTTCGGCAGACAAACATGAAGTTAAGTGAATTCTTAAGTTTTGCAATTCCTAATTGGTAGCAATGACCAATTGCAGATTTTGGACGAAACGGGAATCGAGTTTGAACGAGCGTAAGAAGTGAGAAAGGTATGTAAGGCTACCCTATTTCCTTCTTTTGGCATGTCTTAGGTATACTAGGTCGATGTTGGAGCCCCGGGGGCAATTCTGTTCTTGGAAATCCAAATTGGAAATTGAGTACTATTCATTCAATTCAATTGAACCATAAGACTCTCATTTGTGTTGAAAAGTGATCTAATGTCCGAAATCTATGTAAATTTAATCGAATCGCTTCGAAACCTCTATGTATGATTCTATAGACCCCAAATGTCCGTGATTCACGTCCGCCACCTCGACTTGACCCGAGGTGGGCCCGCTAACCCCGAGACATCTTTGTTCGCTCTATTAGACCCATTTTTGTATAACGTCGGTAAAAGATTTTGTTTATGAATTTGGCCATTATAAAGTAATGTTTTGATTTCCACGACATCCTAGATTATATTTTGAACCATAATTACCATTTTGGAAATACTTTTGTGAAATAAACCCCGTTTTGATTAATTGTTCGAACTATTTTGACTAATGAGTCAACATATGATGTTATCAAGTTGCAAAAGTATTTTGATATGTAATTTGAATTGTTTGCTCACGACTCCGCTCATGCCCTTATTATGATTTCGTTCACCGGTTCCCGGGCCGGTTATGATTCGTGCGCCCTATGATTAATTCGGCTGTATGCTGTGTTACGGTTCCCGAGACCTCGCCATAGGGCCGGGTTCCATTTGAAGTTATGTTGTGATATGGTTGGCGATATGCTATGATGATATGTGTGTTCGGGGATGTACGGAGATTTGAACCTTCTGGTGTTATGCTGTGTGTGGCACCAGCGTCGGAGTGGTGACCACGTTCCTGAGCTTTGCATGATTTTATCTGCATTATGTATATATATGTTTTGGTACAGATTTTGATATACTGGTCAGTATTCCCCTTTTGTATCCGGTTTGTTTTTCAGTCGTGATTTACATTTCTGTACTCTATGCTTTACATACTCAGTACATCTTTCATACTGACCCCCTTTCTTCGGGGGCTGCGTTTCATGCCCGCAGGTACAGAGATCAGTGATCTGCCAGTGTAGGCCACACGTTCTGCTATTACAGAGTGCTCCTTTGATCCGGAGCCCATATGTCGGTACATATCCCTTGTGATGTATATGCATATGTATATTTGACTATTTTGGGGTACGGCGGGGCCCTGTCCCGTCATATGTTTTCGTTCTGCATTTGTAGAGGCCTGTAGTCATATATGTGGGTCGAGGGTACTATGTGTGTCTGCTTTAGTCACGATTTGTGTCTTAGTGCGGTCCGTCAGTTATGGTGGGCAAAATGGCCCTTATGTTGTATCTGTACATACGATTGGCGACGTATATTCCGCCAACCTATCAGATTTGGATACGGCCAAATGGCCTGTATATTTGTATATGTGCATTTGTACGATGTGTATTCCGCCGCTCCTTTCTGTTCTGATATGATATTTTGATACGTGTGACCGCTTAAGACAAGTTTTGACTTGAATTATGTTTAAATGGCTAATATGAAATTTGAGTTAAGTTTGGATTTGATAATTGGATATGTAGGTCTGTCTGGGTGCCCAAGTAGGGTGCCAGTCGTGGCCCACGGGGTTGGGTCGTGACAGGGATGACTACTTATGAGTTTTGAAAATGCGAAAGTTGCAGATTTGCACTTCGGCCCAGTTGGTCGTAAAATAGAATAGGACCCGTAAGTGGTTTACGGACCGTAAACTGCTATCGTCTTTCAACATTCCAAAACTTCAACTTTCTGCCTAATGTCTAAATGGTCAAATACGACTCAGAATACGGACCGTAAATCGAAATACGGCCCGTAAACTGTGACCGTAAAACACCATGACCTCCAGCAAACCTTTCTGGTTCTGTTATGCTTAAATACGGTCGTGAAAGACGGACCGTAAACCAGAATACGGCCCGTAAACTGGGTTTACGGCCGCTGTGCACTTTTAACGACTGTTCACTTCAGATCATATTTTGGGTTATTAAAAAGGGGACCAAGTTTATTATTTCATTTCATTTCACTTCTACATGACACCCCTTCTCTCTAAAACATCTCTCTACATAAATTCCACAAGAATTCAAGTATATTTGGTGATCAACAACATAAACTAAGTGAATCAAGTATAAGAAAACCTATTAAGGATCATACAAGTCAAGAAATCTCATTGGAGATAAACTAGGGTTTTACTCAAGTGGAGTATTATCAACCAAAGCTTGTTCCTAGGACATCTAAGGTAAGATTTATGATGTTTATATGTTTTTTAAGATATTTAAGAGTTGGAATACCTGGATTGTAGAGAGGTATGGCAAAATGGGTCATGAATGTGGAATAGTGTCATTTCGAGAAATAGTTTGAATTGAGTTATGAGTCTTGATGTATTGTGATGTAAATGTGTTATAAATGATGATGAGAACATGAGATGAGCAATGTACGTGAATGGACATAGTTGTGTGTTATAGCCATGGATATGAGTAATTGAAAGTAAGTCTAGAAATGTGGATGAATAATGATTATTGTTATGGTATTGTGAATGCATTATTGACGTTTGGGAGTTGATATACGCTATGGAGGAATGTCATATAAATAAATGAGAGGCTGTCCGATTTTCTCTAGTTTTGGTCAGATATGCTAGTTATCGATTCTAATGATAGTATGACTTTAATGAAGGTAGAAACACTAGCATTGGAGGTGAACGCGCAAGTGTAAAATAGTGAACGGAAAAGGTATGTAAGGATAACCTTTCTTTCATAAGGCATGGTTCTTTGGCCAAATACCTAACTCTTCTATGAGACTATGATGTCCTTCAAATGACTTGATCTCCCGAGCTAGTAAGCTCATGATTCTTGATACGCCACGATTGTACTAAATCCCTCGTATGACGAGTAAGCCGATAAAGATAAATGTGATGAATGACGATGATAGTATAATGATGTTGGTGACGATGATGATAATGATGCAAATAGTAAAGATGCTTATGAGCTATTATGTATATGTGTCTATGTATGACTATTATGGAACCCCGAGCTTATGAGGCCGGGAAAGATATGTAAATAAGTATGTATATGATTACGTAATGCGCGCACACCTCTGCAGATGGTACGGATAACCCTGAAGCCTTGGTAAGGCCAGATAGATGTAACCCTGAAGCCTTGGTAGGGCTAGGTATGAGTAACCTTGAGCCTTGGTTGGCCAAGTATGTATGAAACACCGATCCTGCATGGTCGGGTATGCTATATAAATTCTATGTATATGATATGATTATGTATATGATATGGTTACGACTATGAATACGAATATGATACGATATGAATGTGAATAGAGGTATGTATACGAATACGAGTACAAATGCGGAACGGAAAGATCCTATGCATGGCAAGTAAGTGCCTATGACGATGATATTACTATCTCCGATCTTGTGCTATTTCTCATACTGCTTATTATGCTTCTATATTGATATTGATCATGCTTTAATACTCAGTACATCCTTCGTACTGACGTCCTTTTGTTTGTGGACGCCGCGTCATGCCCGCAGGCGCACAGGGAGACAGGCTCGATCCATAGCGGTATTCTCCGAGACTACCTAGTAGAGCTCCATTTCATTCGGAGCCATAGCTTTTGGGTACTTATTCTTTTATGTATATAATTATGGGCATAGCGGGGTCCTGTCCCGCTTATGTCATATGTTATACTCTTCTTAGAGGCTCGTAGACATATGTATATGGTTAGAGACGTCTGGCCTTGTCGGCCTATATTTTGTATATCATTTTGATAGCCTTGTCGGCCCATGTACATTGACGTGGCATATATGCCAACCACGATATGCAAGCATTGTCGTCCAATGGGACTAGCACGAAGGATGAGTAGAAATGTATGTTTAATTATGTGGCTCACCTAGATGTAAGTGTAAGTGTAAGCCAAGGGGTGCCCGGGTGGGCTAGCACCGGGCGCTCGTCGTGGCCCTCTAGACGGGTCGTGACAAGGAATGACATTTGATGACCCTAATTAAGATTTCAAAGACATTCGTGGTAAGAGGAAAAAGTTTGCCAAGAGAGGGCAAGGCATGCGACGTGTATCAGAAAGGTTTACGAGCAGCAAGTTAATGATGATTAAATAGCATCTTGGAGAAGAATAATAACGTCCCTTAGATTTTTAATGAGGTGATAAACAAGTGTCAAGAAGGTTACATAAGGATTGGAGATCACACCAAGTGACGAGAACAAGATCAGTGAAAAGGTGAGTTATACGGTCGATTATACGGTCCGTCCGTATAATGGTCCGCAGAATTGTCACAGTGAAGTCCCTCATTGGTGAGATTATACAGTCACTTATACGGACCGTATAAAGTTATACAGCCCGTATAATGTGTCGTATAATGGTCACAGAGGCAAGATGTTTGAGAGGTGATTTTATGGTCACTTATACGGATCGTATAAAATTATACGACCCGTATAATGTGCCGTATAATGAGCACAGAATTGAGTGGTTAAAGGGGAGATTTCACGGTCAATTATACGGACCCTATAAGTTTATATGGACCGTGTAAGTGTCCGTATAATTTTCCCGACAGATCAGATTTTCACGCTATTAATAAGGGACCAAGTCTTATTTCATTTCATTTCCCTTCACTCCCCTTCTCTCTAAAAAATCTCTCTACACTTCTCCCACAAGAATTCAAGAGATATTAGTGATTAACAACATCAAACTAAGTGAATCAAGTGTAAGAAACCCATTCAAAATTTATCCAAGGCAAGGAATCCAAGCGAAGGTGAAACTAGGGTTTTGCTCAAGTGAGGAGTTTCCATCCAAGGTTCCTTCCTACACCATATAAGGTAAGATTTATGGTATTTCCATGTTGTTTAAGGTATTTGAAAGTTGAAACACTTGGATGGTAGAAGGATATAGGAAAATGGGTCATGAATGTAGGAATAGTGTCATTTTGAGTATTAGCTTGAATTGAGTCATGATTCTTGATGTGTTGTGATATGGTTATGTTATAAATGATTCTAAGAACATGGGATAGACATTTTATATAAATGAATGTAATCGTGTGTTATGACCATGGATATAGATGATTGGAAGTGAATTGAGGAACATGGATAATGTGGATGAATAAGGACTATTGTTATGATATTGTGAATGTATTATTGATGTTTGGGAGTTGATGTAGATATGGAGGAAGTCGTATAAATAAAGGAGATGCTGTCCAATTCTCTCTAGCTTTAGTCATGTATGTTAAGTTATCGACTTTCTAATGATAGTATAACTCTAACGAAGGTAGAAACGTGAGTATTGATGGAGAACATGCAAGTGATAGAATAGTTGAACGGAAAGGTACGTAAGGCAAACCCTTCTTTCATAAGGCATGGTTCTTTGGCCAAATATCTATTCTTCTATGAACCTATGATTTCCTCCAAATGATTCTATCTTTAAAAGCTACTAAGCTCATGATTCTCGATATGTTCCAATTGTACTAAATTGCTCATATGACGAATAATCCTATCAGGGTAGATGTAATGATGACGACGATAATAGTGATAATGAAAATGATGACGACGATAATGGTGATGATGATAATGATGACGATGATAATAGTGATGACGCTAGCGATGTTTATGGGCTTTTATGTATATGTGCCTAAGAATGGCTATTATGGAACCCCGAGCTTATAGGGCCAGGTAGAATATATATATATATATATATATATATATATATATATATATATATATATATATATATATACATATATAATGCGTGCGCATCACTGCAGTTCGGTACGGATAACCCTGAGCCTTGGTAGGGCCAGGAATGTGTAACCCTGAGCCTTGGTAGGGCCAGGTATGTATGATAGCCGAGCCTAGCCATGGTCGGGTACGCGAAACATCGAACCTTCGTGGTCGGGTATGCTATGTAAATGCTATGTATATGATATGGATATGTATACGATATAGAAATGAGTATGAATACGAATATGAACATGAATATGTATATGAATACGACTATGGATACGAAATGTACATGAGTACGGACATGAATACGGATACAGATACAGATGTATGTACACAATCTCGCATTAGAAATGGAAAGTCCCTATGAAAAGCAAGTAAGTGCTTGTGAAGATGATACTACTATCTCCCATCTTATGCTATTTCTTATGTTGCTTACTATGCTTCTATAATGATGTTGATTATGTTTTACATATGCAGTACATTCTTCGTACTGACGTCCTTTTGTTTGTGGACGCTACGTCATGCCCGCAGGTGGCCAGGGAGACAGACTTGATCCATAGCTACATTACTCAGGGACTACATAGCGGAGCTCCATTTCATTCGGAGCTATAGCTTTTGGTATTGATTCTTTTGTGTACATATTTATGGGCATAGCAGGGTACTGTCCTACCTATATGATATGACATACTCTCCTTAGAGGCTCGTAGACATCTGTATATAGCTAGGTGTGTTTCGCCTTGTCGGCCTATATTTTGGATAACATTTTGCTCTCCTCGTCGGCTTATATACATTGCTATGGGCATTGTTATTAATGGTGCTATATATATATTATTGTCCAGTGGAAATAGTATGATTGATGGATAAAAAGTATGATTCAGCTATGTGGCTCTCCTAGATGTATATGTAAATGTATGATAAGGGGTACCAGGGCGGGATAGCACCGGGTGCCCGTCGCGGCCCTCTGGTTGGGTTGTGACAAAAACCCTCAAGTATGCTCAGAATGCGCACCATGGCATCCTGTAGCACTGGTGTAGCGATAATATAAGGAGGTGCCTGGGCTGGTCTCTCCTCCTCCATAGGCTCGTCCTCATGCTCCATCTCACGTTCAATCTCATACTCTATCTCCAGCTTAGGAGACATTGATCTAGCACGGGTCTGACCCACCGCTGGTGCCCGACCTCTGTCCAGTGTTGCTCCACAGGGTCTAGCCCTACCACATCCTCTACCCCAGCCCCTACCACGCGCCATAGATCTGGTAACAGGTGTCGGTGCCTCATCCCTAGCTGCATCCATGCGTGTCCTCACCATTTGTGAGATAATAGATCGTGAAGTTAGATATTTAGCTTGAATAAATTAGCATGAAACAAATTAAAGAACGGAACTTTCCTAAATGTCCTATAGCTTCTCGAGGATGGGTACGGACATCTACGTACCAATCCGTAAGACTCTCCTAAACATTTCTCTTGTACTCATAAGACTAATAAACCTAAAGCTCTGATGCCAATTTGTCATGTCCTAAATTCGAGAGTCGTGATACCACCCACACCCTCCCACTAGTAGGCGAACCATTCCTAAAATAGTTAATCATTTAAAAAGGAAAATAATAGAATCGTTTACACCAATATCATTATCTAATCAATATAAATAAATGCGGAATATGATTTTCAAATACAACCCAAAATATGATCTAACTCGTACAAGAGCTTCTAAATAGAATATAAGTCTCAGAATATACAAACATAGAAAGCTCTCAAAAGGAAAGGACAGGATAACATAAATAGAAGAATCCAGATGCCGCTCACCCTAGAATCTAGAACTGATAGCCTCGGGATCATCCACAAAGAAAGGAACTGGAGCACGGGTTTGTATCTGTACCAAAAAATAGTGCAACAAGTGTAGACGGGTACAAAGCCACTAGTACTCGGTAGGTATCATAGGCCAAAAATGAGGAAGTAAGGCATAAAGCATATCAAGGTTGAGAAGAAACACACAAGTAGAACCACACAGTCAACATTTATATACCTCTCTTAATCCTTAGTCATGTTCTACCTAAACCGACGGTAATGAATAATCATGTGAGAATGCAATGGATCAAATGAATGAAAGCAATGCACTGGACAAATCTCATACGTGGTACACACATGCTATAGGCCATGAGGTATAGTCATGACCCATGGAGGACTCGCGAGGTCCATATACCTTGCAACGCCATCCGGTATATACCCTCGGGCTGGATGAAAACCATATCAATCATATCATATCATATCATATCCGTGCAACTCATATCATCATACCCAAAATCATTTCCCTTCGGGCTTCAACACATCAATCTTACCTTTTTCCCTATCTCGACAGACCATCTCATATCTCATAAATGTCTCGTCACAATGAACATATGTATGTATGCAAGCATAGATAAGTACAAAATGCACAGTAACAAGTATCAGTAGATTCATGAGATAGCGAATGAATGTATGTGCACCACGAGTCACATAATATCAACTCAAGGTCAAGTAGGATGCTACTTTCATGATATAGACAAGTTATGGTGTGATGAATGCACAATGAATAAATATTTCCACAGATTAATCAGACATGGCAATCATAGTTCAAATAAGCAACAGCCGCACCAACCTAAGTGTATTTATCTCCACAAATAATGCTTGTAGGCCTAACATGCTTTCCCCATCACAAATTCCTAACATGTAACAGTTTCTCGAACAAATACACCATTACCCACCCTAGTGTTCATGACGACCACTAAGTTGGGACCTCTCTTTCACGTCCAAAACCCATTCAACAGTTAGAAACTATATACGCCCTCTAATCGAAGTCTTAAAGAATAAATCTTAACCACCTCAAGGTCGAGCGGGTGCCGCGAACAGTTCAAACTTGAGCTTTCCCTTTCTGAAGTGCCTTTGAATGAGCAAAGTCTAGCAAGATACAACATTAAAACATGATTCTAAGGATATCTATATTGCCATAAGAGAGATTCGGGTAAAAAAAGTCAATCCATAAACCTGTCTGAAACGCCGAAGGTCAAAATGGTAATTTATCAAGAATTCAAGTTCAACAAGATACAAATTATATTCTACGAGGCCACACAAATCTAACAACCCCCATATTGCTATACTTTAGTTTGAAATCCCAAAATGAACCCAATTCCCCACGGATAAAACTGGAAATTCAACTTAAATTCACCTTACCCATAGTCTAATTAGTCATAATCATGAATATCATCAAGTTCGAACCTCAATTGAACCTTCAATTTCATAAAACTCATCACAACCCATTTCCATCGAAACCCTCAATTTACTACTTAGAAATTAAGAATAGAACCATAAACTAATGAAAAAAGTCAATGACAATCACTTACTAATGGAAGAAGTCAGTGACAATCACTTAGATTAAAGTTTAGATCTTATCCAAAAGAAGAAACCTGAACTTTGCACTTGAAGTCACTTAATTTCAAGCTCTGTAGGTTCTAAAATGGGTTTATGAATTAGAAACACGAAATGGGGATTTTAAATCTGTCCAGGCCTGATTTTTCTTTGCGAACGCGGCCCATTCACACGAATGCGACCTCTGACCCAGACCCAGCCCAATCATCGCAATAAGGCAATCGCGAATGCGATGGATCAGCCCAACCCGGCCCAAACCACCTTCCTTCTACGCGATCGCGAGCCCAAGCTCGCGAACACTACCCTCCTAGTTCAGAAGGCCTCACGAATATGATCCTTCTACGCGAACGCATAGAAGGAAACTAGAACAACTAAAAATAAAAAAAATGTAATTTTCCCAAATCTCGAACCAACATCCGAAACTGATGTAAAAACCCCCGGATACCAACCAATAATTCTTTTCTATCATAAAACATACTACAAACTCGCTCGCACACTCGGAATTTCCAGAAGAGGTTTCCTTGATCCAATGTTGGCCAAGGTCAACTTCAAAACATCAAAAATCCTAACTTTCCAATCAATCACCCAAGTCTTACCCAAATGCCTGGGGACCCGAATTGACTATCCTACCAAGTCAAAAATCATGTTTCAGACATAAAAAAATAATTAGAATTCTATTTTTGGACACGTTTACCCAAAAGCAAAACTATTGATCAAAGTCTCCCTAAAATCACAACTTAAGAACTCAAAGCTTCTCTTTTTCACTCTGGTACTAAACAGATCGCCTCGATAACTGTGGTACCCATACCCACAAGTAAAATATGCTAAAAGACCGCTAAAGAAAGCATCGTTCAGGGAAAAATACGTAAGATTATCAAAACGACCTAATGGGTTGTTGCAGTTTTAGACATTATTTAATATGTAGTTAGTCTCTGGGATTGTGGTTATAGCCTCTATAGCATGTTTCGTGTTTCATTGAGCATGCGTGATGCTAATTTGGCTATGATATTTTTAGGATTACTTCACAGATTGATAGTTTGAGTAGTTAAATGTTGATTTTGATCATGATTTGGGGTTTAGTTGTGCTTCCTTAAGGAACAATTAAGTAAAACAAGGTTAAGGGAAAGATTAGGCTAGGTTCAAATAATAACTCTTAATATGGTACGCTAAGTCACTTAGAATGTTCCTCAATGGTAGTTGATACTAAAATATAAAAAGATTAGTAGTGATGTGATTACTAAGTTTCAAAATACTTTTCCTTAGCCCTAGGCTCTGAACTTGGATATGGTAAGAATGTAAAGAAACTTGTTTTGTTTTCTTGCTTTTTTTTATATGATGCTTATTCTGTGGCTTTTAGTATGAACAAGGTTCATTTGGAAACAGACTGAGTTTGTTCACCTTAATTCTAATTGGCATGATTGTTTTGGTGACTTGATAATGAGACAAAAATAACCTTTACTTTCTTGGAACTTTTGTTTCTGTGTTAATATGCCAGTAAATGCTAGGTGTAAATCAAAGCATGATCTCTTCCTTCCTTTCTCACCTTGCTGATTTTATGTTTACTAATCATGTGGTTGTATTCTTGAGAAATGAGTGTTTTTGTCCTATATTTCTGTAAATGATGCATTATTCTATCATGAATAGCTTCAACTTGAGTTTTAGGAATATGAAGTAGGACATGAAACTTATATGCTCCTCTCATGACTTGATTTTGTGCATTGAGAGTATGGAAACTTAAATTCTTTCTTTTGGACTACTGGAAGGATAGTATGGGTATGTGTAGAATCGTGAAGTTCATGAAGTTTTAAAAACCAAAAGAAGCATGATATCCTGAACTGGAAAGAGGTGTTACACACTTTTGGAAGGCATTGATTTATGTCCCAAAGCTATGAGCTTAAGATGAGGCTTTGAGTACGTATGGTTTGTTGTGGTTTTAGGGTTCCTTTTTGAAATTTATGAAAGTTTGCGGGGCCCTCTCTGTATGGATTTGTGTGCTAAATAAAACTGGAAATCCATTTTATTCTTTTATGAAAATTAAAGGAAATCTGATGCTCTTTACTCTGAGACTTTCTTAAAAGAAGTGACACACAGATCTAGATTTGGTTAAGCTAAAAATTATGTATTCTATTTTTTGGTTTTTTCTTCTTCTTCTTCTTCTGAAATCATATGGAATCTTACCATTAGTTGCTCAGTGCTTGGCCTTTCCTTGTGAAATTAAGGTACACCTGGTTTAAGTGTTCCCTATCTTTCTTTATTTGTTTCGAGGTGACAGTTATCTTTGGTTCACCTATCTTCCTGGGTGTTATTGGTCCTTGAGGAAATTATATAGTACCCTGTTTATATTTGCAACAATGAGATTGAGTATACGGAATGTGTAGTTGACTCTGTCTTATTTAAATATGTTCACATAGATAGTGTTGTTTCCTTTAGACCCATTAGTTGATAAACAGGCCTGTTTGATTCATTTGATTGTCTTTTCTCCTTGTCCCGAATATGCTCAGCTCTGCGTGTTGTGTTCCCTTTCATGTTGGTATGAATTTCCCCTACTCATATTTACTTGAGAGATAGGTAGGGGACATATGGGCACTTTAGCATCTCTAAAATTAACTCATATGATCAGTACTTGCTTGCCTCTGAACTAAATGTTGATGAGTGTTATTGTTAGTTCCTTATCTATTCATTTCCCTTCTCTCCCTTTGGTGGTACTGATAAGTACGTGTCCTGGTATGCATTGAGATATAGCCAGATATAGAAAAGTGTATATAGCTTATATGTTCCGTGTACCACTGAGTATAACAGTGTATATATACACCGTTTATCTCCTATATACAGTGTATTTTGGATTAAGTTTGCTTTTCATCTGATTATACTCCCTCTCCCCCTTTTAGGTGTTCTCTTTTTGATGTTGAGACATATAATCTGGCATGCCTTGAATACTCTCAAGTATATAGGGTTATATACACTTGATATAATTTGAGTATACAAGGGTATACCTGCTGTATACCTTTGAGAATCTAGGCATATTGGGTTGTATTACCTTTTCTTAAGTGATTTCCCTTCTTTCTTCTTCATTTCCTTCTATGACAAAGTGATATACAATCAGTTACCTCAAGATATATAGATATATCTGGGCTACCTTGTATATGATTAAATGATAATATGTGTTATCTCTTTGTTTTATTGTGTGTCAAGCATAGATACCTTCTAAGTACTTTCTCCCTTTTCCCTTTTATATGAACAATACACCCGAGAGTCCAAACTAGGCTTCATCCCACTTCTATTGCATTATCTCGTTGGGTCGGAGGCCCAACATACCTTTAAATCGAGTCAGCCTCTACATTTGAAATGGGTGAAAATTGCATAAGCTTTACATTGGTGAGCTTAGTAAACCCATCGATCGATTTTGCTTTCAGGTTCTATTTCATATATATATATAACCCTTTAGGACTTAATTGAGATTTCGAGTTGGCAAACGATTCTATGATTGTTAGTTTTGTAATGACCCCTTTTTATGACTTAATCAATACTTGAATCGGTTTTCTTTCAAGCTAATCAAAACGGTCCTAGCTTTAAACAAGAAAAATGGTCCTCGATTTCAAAAAGGGCTGAAACGTGACTTTGACAAAGAACAAGTTCAAAAAACAACTCTATTTTTACGAGTTTCCAAAATCATAAACAATTTGACATTTTAGATGGAATTTGGACTTCCTTTGATGAAGCAATTATGTGAAAAGGTCAATTTCCAAATCTTCAAAAAGTTTTAAGTTCAAAGCTGATTTCAAAACCTTATTTGCAACACTCAGCTTGAAGTAAAGATTTTGGTGGAGTCTTGCATATATTTGCAAAAACCATGATTTGAAGAAACAATCAAGATACACTAAATAGTTTTCTTGAACTAACTTTAAAAGAATAAGTGAACTTATATTACTTTGGATCAAATTTAAGTAGACCTCTACCCAAAGAATAATCTTGCGTGCGTTTTGATCTAGAAAGGTAATATAAATTACTTAAACTCTTTTGGAGAAGTTCAACTCATTTTTATGAAAACATTAACAACTTTCACAAGCTTTTTTTCTAAAAAGTGCCATGGATGGATATGCAAGGGCTTCACTAAAATTTCTATTTTTATACATATCCGTTGAACACATTTTCAAGCAAATATTTATGTTAGCTATGCATGACCAAGGCGTCTGTCCCAATGTATACCTACTTCTCGCCTATGGACACAACATGTTACCTAACCTGTTCTACAAACGTGTTTATGGAATAAAAACAAATAGGAAGGTAAAGGATAAAATATTTTTACGTGGAAACCACCAGGCTCACAAGGGTGATAAAAACCACAACCTATAGACTTGCAGGATTTATCTGAATCTCCACTACAACTGTGAGCCAACTGCAAATTAAGTTACAAACTGTGCAACCTGATTCCTACCTCAGCCTTGCTACCCAAACTCTAACTAGTAAGTTGTCTTCAAGTAGTAAAATCCTACTTGAAGTTACAATGGTTTGTATCTAGGTTTATGCTTCTTAACAAGCTGATAAAGATACAACTCAACATAATAAACCTAATAGAAGATTCTAAACTTAAGAACTGGAAAACATTATTCAGTAGAATAGCTCATTCAATCCGTCTTCTTGCACTAAGGACGCAACCCTGGATTCTTGAATATGATATGCCTTTTTCTCGCTCAATATTCTGAATTCTCTCTTTGTGGGTGTGCAAACTTCTTCTTGGTAAGAACTGGGTATTTATAGCAATCGAAGTTCCATAAGTCGATGACAAAACCTTTCCTTGTTGGACCATAACATGCAATAAGGTTTGTGTTGTACCTGGATTCTTCCCTTGTTGAGTCTGCTTTTTTTCCTTGTAGAAGGATTACTAATATCATCAATTATGGAAAGAAATCTTTCATACTTGACCGCCAAGTCTTTACCATAATTCTTCTATAAATCCTTGTTTCTGCAGGATTTGTTTGGAATGTGTTCACGAACCAGTTTCATCCACCTGGTTCATCCATCTCTGATATTTGTACCTGTATGAGCTGGAACATGTTCATATATCTGTTCCACCAATCTCTCTCATTCTACATCTGCCTTTGAACTGCTTCTGAGATATTGGCTGGAACATGTTGTCAGACCTGTTTCATATATCTGTATAGCTCTGTGTCTGCAATTGGTCAACTCACTTCTGATCACATACAATGTCTTTGCTTCTAGGTCATTCATCCACTGCACCTGATGACCTGTGATCATTCCTCCTCTGCATCTAATGACTCATTGATGTAGAACACGTTTTGTACATTTGTTCTATTTCTTTAATGAATTTCTCTTCTTCCTGAGTCATCTACTCTCCTCATCTTCTATCCTTTTGCTGCCTTGTTCAGTTGTTTTATTCATATATTCAGTCATGCTATATGCTAAACAACTTTGTAGCCCGGTCACCTCATTCTCTCCTTTTGGACTGTGCTTGTCTGTATTTGATGGAACATATTTATAAACCTGATTCATGTGCATTATTTGCAACTGTGTCTTTGCAGTAGATCAGGTCGTTGGACTAGTTCCATGTGCATTGCATTCTTTCTCATTCAGACATTACTCTTTGTTTGTAACTTCTGCTACATTCAACCAGATGTCTAGCTTTGTTCAATTCATTCTTATGCATTCTCACATGTATCTAGATCTAGTTTGTGTTCTGTTTATCATAAAACTTTGTCAATCATCAAAACTCACACATATACATTAGTCTAGCTAATGCCAACAGTATACTTTTTAGTCACAAAATTTAAGCTTGTAGGTTAACCGCATTGTGCAGATTCTTTCCGAGGTCCCTAACAACTTCCTTGGGGGAATCACCAGAAACTTACCCAAACTTTGATACTTTGAATTTTTTTCAATAAGACTAACCTTACATAAATGGTCTTCCTAATTCTAATAATTAATTAGGTAATGATTATGTTAAACCAACAATGAGCCAAATTATGATAGTAGCTTTTATGCCCGCATTAAAGTGAACCATAACATTACGGTCCGTAGAATTGTACATCGGGGCATTTTTATCACAATTATTTCTATGTTTTTAGAACATTATATATAGATTGTGTAGGGTTTTTGTGGGTAATCTTGTCTAGATTTTACTACTACTTTCCATAGCATTGAATATTTTTTCCCTTTGAAGCTTTTGAGGGGAATATTCCATCTTTTTGTCATCTTCCTTTGATTGCAAGCTTTTAATGTCTTCTTTAATGCTTTTGTTTTGTACTTCTAATTATGATTAGCTATTGATTACTAAGGTGTAATGTATGAATAATGAGTTGTTGGGTTTTATTCATTTCTCTTCGCTTATTGTTGGTTAGTGGTTGAAAACATTAACTTATGTCATTTACTCTTTTTTTACTTGACAAAAGTTAGTTAGGGTTTGGTAGAAATCAAAAGCAACAACTCAGAGCGTTAACCCTCATTTAATAGGCTCACTTAGGAATAAAATGAGGTTTCTCGACATATAGATGATCGTTTTTCATCACAATCTTTTGCATTTGGAAAAATCAGAAAGAGGAAATACTTTCTAACTATTGGGAAATATTAGAGAGTCATTTAGTGATCATATGCATACCATACCATGACCTACTATAAATATATCATTTTAAAATACATATAGGATTACATTTCATTAGCCGGAAAATAACCTTGGTTTCTCTATCCACTTGTTAAATCTTAAGTCAAAAATAGATAATAGAAATACCAAACACTTTTACAACTTACCAGAATAGGCTTACGACTAAAGTCAAGTAACATACTACGAAAAGTAACCTAGTTGGGTTACTATATTTGACAGTGATCCCTTTACGCCATTTATTTAGCTATAATTTGAGCATATCAAAATTTGGCGCAGTTGTTAGAAAATACAATATAAAATTACTAAATAGTGTGTGCTTTACTTCGAGTATTTTTCTTCCATCACACCTTGTTTGCTTTGTTTTTTGAACTAGGAGAACTTGGTAGGACGAGGAGCACATGCGGCTTGGGCACCTAATGTAGTCCCACAGTCACAGGCTAAATATGAGGAAGAAAATGTGTTCACTGATATGGTGCAAGAAATTGACTATGCCAATGCCATTTTCCGCAAGTTGAAGCGGTCAATTTCAAGATGGATAGTGGCATATACGCGATGCTAAAGCTTAAGGGTTTATTTTAAAATTTCACGGATGACAACACACATCAGCATCTGATGAATTTTATTGGTTTTTGTCAAACATACAAGTAGAACAATGTGTCAGTTCAGCTGAGGATCTTCAACTATTCTCTAACCTGCGAAGCTAGGACCTGGATTCATAATCTACCACAAAACTCCATTCATACTTGGGGTAAGCTAGTAAGTGTCTTTCTCAAGAAATGGTTTCCTCTGAGCAAGAAGACTGAGCTCAGAGACAAGATATTCAAATTCAAGCAACTTCCGGGTGAACAACTTTATAAAGCTTGGGCGAGGTTCATGGAATATTTGATAAGGTCTCCAAAGCATAGTTTGATGGATATATTCCATATGGGGCTAGATCCTATTACCCAATATGTAGCAAACAATGCAGCCAATGAGTGTTTCATGAACAAGACATTTGCACGAATCACTCATGCTTGACAAACTTACCACACATAATCAAGAATGGCACTCGGGTTGCACGAATGGTGTGACATATGGGACTCTTTCATTGACCGCGATTGTAAATAAAAATCAAAAGAGATATCAAACGATTGCTCAACTTGCTACCAACATTAGCTTGTTAACCAATAGGTTCACAGATGATGATACGAAGAAAGTGAATGTGGAGAGAAAGTGCAACCTTTATCGAATGGCATGTACCAAACCCAAGAGTTTCCCCATCAAGAGGGACCTATGATGCAATATGAGGAGGCCAACTGTGTCAACAATTCTCAAAAGGGTTACCAAAGACAAAACTATCAAGGGTCTGACTATCAAAATCAGTGGCGGTTGAGGTAATAAATACAGAAGAAATGACCATGGTAGTTTGAATCAAGGGAATTACAACCACAACAACAGTAATTTCAAAAATAGGAGTTCCAATCCTTATGTTCCACCAAAGGGCCAATCATACAACTCACAAAATTGGCGAGAGGGTCCTCCGAATGATAAAGGGAAATCTAGATTAGAAAGTATTCTAGAGAGAGTCTTGGAAAATCAATAGGAGACTAACACTTTGATGAAAAACCTGACCGAAGTAGGGGTTCACATACTGCATCTATCTAAAAGCTAGCATCACAAATGAGAAACCCAAAGCAAATAAGGCAAATTCAAATCGACACGATACCCAATCCAAAGGGTATCAGGAGTAGCTCTACTTCCCATTGCATGGCTATCACAACTCGAAGGTTAAACTACTTTAAAGTGAGAGTGAGAAGGTGGTTGAAGTGGAAGATGTTGAGAAAGACGTGGAGGCACAAGTTGAAGTGCCAATTATTGTTGAAGTTAATGATGCTTCATAGAATTTAAAAGCTTAAGAGGTGATAATTGATAAAGGCAAGGGAAAGGTGAGGGGGAACTCAAGCCTCTAACACAACTCATCAAGTCTTCAACTCTATTCCTTCAAAGGTTAGTCAAGAAAATCGAAGATTCCAAGTGTCAAAGATTCTATGATCAACTAAAGCAATTATCAATGAACATTCTTTAATTAGATGCCTTTCAAAAGATGTTGGGATTTTCGAAGTATTTTAAGTATCTGGTAACGAAGAAAAGACCAATCAAGCATGAAACGGTAAGTGTCACCCACCGTATTAGCTCTATCATTTCCCCTACATCAGTCCAAAAGAAAGAATATCTAAGGGTCTTCACTATTCCATGTACTATTGGGAATCATGACTTTGCAAGAGCTTTTTTTAATAATGGTGCTAGCATAAACCTAATGTAGCTTGTAATCTATAAGAATTGGGGATTGGGGATTCCTAGACCTACTAGTATGCGGTTGCAAATCGCCGATCCGACGGTGAAAAGACTGGTGGGTATATTGAAGATGTGCTTGTGCAAGTGGGTACGTTCTTTATTCAGGAATTTTTTTGTTATCCTTGATTGTGCAGTAGACAAGGGAATTCCAATCATATTGACCTTTCCTATCCACCGGAAGGGCACTTATGGATTCAGAAAAGAATGGGATCAAATTCCGAGCGAACAATGAAGAGGTGACATTCGAAGCAACTAAGAGCATAAAATTTCCAAATGCTTATGAACTCACATCGTAATTGATACAGTGGATGTGGTTGAAGAAGCTATTGAGTTGAATATGGGAGAGGAATGCCTCGGGAAGGCACTAGTAGCTATTTTGGTTAATTTTGATGGTTAAAATGGAGGGATATCTTAAAACTGTGAATTCACTTGAAGGGTTGGGGGTACTACACTTACCAATCAAAGACACTTTTTCTTGATATAGAGAATCAAGCCACTCCTCCAGCCAACCGTCAATTATTGAGCCACCAAAACTTGAGCTCAAATAACTTCCATCACAATTGAGGTATGTGTTTCGAGGCCCAAATAATACTTTACCCGTAATTGTTTTGGCTTTGTTGAGTGATAATCAAGTGAAGCAATTTTTTGATATTTTGAAAAAGTATCGGAGAGCTATTCGGTAGACCTTAGCGGATACTAGGGGGATTCCTTTCGGTATTTGTGAGCACAAGATCCAACTTAAAGAAGATAGTTCACCAAGTATGGAGCACCAACAAAGATTAAATCCACCTATGCAAGAAGTGGTTAAAAAAACGAGATCATAAAGTGTTTAGACATTGGGGTTGTCTACCCTATTACAGATAGCCCATGGGTGAGTCCGGCTCAATGTGTCTTGAAAAAGGGTGGTATGACGGTTGTGCCATACAAAAAGAATGAACTTAATCCCATGAGAATTGTCATCGGGTGGAGAGTATGTATGGATTATCTTAAGCTCAACACCGCTACTTTTAAGGACCATTTTCCTATGTCTTTTATTGATCATATGCTTGATCGGCTAGAGGAAAGATCTTATTATTTTTTCTTGGATGAGTATTCTGGTTATAACCAAATCAACGTCGCTCTAGAGGATCAAGAGAAGAAAATTTTCACTTGTCCTTATGCGACATTTACTTTTAGCTGAACGCCGTTTGGGCTATGCAATTCCCCCGCCACTTCCCAAAGATGTATGATGTCAATCTTCTCAGACATGGTTGAAGACTTCATGGAGGTTCTCATGGATGATTTTTCTGTTGTGCGTGATTTTTTTGATGATTATCCTAACCATCTTGGGCAAGTACACAAGAGGTGTAAAGACACCAACTTTGTACTTAATTGGGAGAAATGTCATTTCATGGTAAAATAAGGGATCGTCCTTGGCCACAAAATTTTGAAAAGGGGATTGAAGCTGATAAAGTGAAAGTGAATATTATTTCCAAGCTTCCTCCGCCTATTTCCGTCAAGGATGATCGGAGCTTCTTGGGGCATGTTGGGTTCTATCGGCAATTTATTAGGAACTTTTCAAAGATTGTCCTTAGAGCAAGATTCTTGAGAAAGAGGCTTAATTTTTGTTCGATGAGAAGAGCTTTAAGGTGTTTGAAGATTTGAAAGAAAGGCTCACCTTGGCTCCTATCATTACTACTCCAGATTGGTCATTACCTTTCGAGCTCATGTGTGACGCTATTGGATTTACAATTAGGGTTGTGCTTAGTCAAAGGCATAACAAAATTATGTACCCCATTTATTATGCTAGCAAGATGCTCAATGGTGTCCAAATGAACTATATGGTGACCGAGCAATAATTTCTTGCAATTGTCTACGCCTTTGACAAATTTCGGGCATATTTGTTGGGGTCAAAAGTGGTTACTTGTTGGGATGAGCCTTACTTGTTCCAGATATTCGCCAACAAGATCATTAAGCGTTTTATACCCTAAGACGAAGTGGTGTCCATTTTAAAGGCTTTTCATGACTCTCCAGTTGGGGATCATCATGGTGGTAACCGAATGGAGGCCTAGGTGCTTAAGTATGGCTATTATTGGCCTACCATTTACCATGTTTCAAACTTGATGGCTAAGTGTCATGACCCAACCGGAGGGCCATGACGGGTACCCGATGCTAACCCACCCGGGCACCTCTTATCATACATTCATATTACATCTAGGTGAGCCACATAGTGAAATCTTACTTTCTATCCATCATTCATACTATTTCCATTGGGCAACAATACATTTATATTACCATCAACAGCTATGCCCACAACAATGTACATAAGCCGACGAGGCTAACAAAATGACATCCAAAATATAAGCCGACAAAGCCAAATACATCTGACCATATACACATGTCTACGAGCCTCTAAGGAGAGTATGTCATATCATAAAGGCGGGACAGGATCCCGCCATGCCCATAAGTATGTACACAAAAGAATAGGTACCAAAAGCTGTAGCTCCAAATGAAATGGAGCTCCATTACGTAGTCCCTGAGTAATAAAGCTATAGATCAAGCCTGTCTCCCTGGCCACCTCCGGGCATGACGCAGCGTCCACAAACAAAAGGACGTCAGTACGAAGAATGTACTGAGTATGTAAAGCATGATAAACCATCATTATAGAAGCATAATAACAACATAAGAAATAGTATAAGATGGGAGGTAGTAGAACCATCATCGTAAACACTTACTTGCTTTTCATAGGGACCTTCCATTTCTAATGCGTGATTGTGTACATACATCCATATCCGTATCCGTATTCGTATCTGTACTCATTTACATATTCATATTCATAGCATACCCGACCATGAAGGATCGATGTTTCACATACCCGGCCATGACAAGGCTCGGTAATTATACATACCTGGCCCTACCAAGGCTCAGGGTTATCCGTATCCAACTGCAGTGGTGCGTGTGCAATACATATCATGCCCGGCCAAATAAGCTCGGGGTTATATAATAGCCATACATAAACACATATACATGAGAGCCCATCCGCATATTTGACATCATTAATATCATCGTTTCATTACATCTATCCTTAGAGGATCACTCATCATATAAGGAAGTTCATAGAATCGTAACTTAGCGAGAATCATGAGCTTTAGTAGCTTTAGAGATAGAATCATTTGGAGGACATCATAGGCTCTTGAAAGAATAGATATATGGCCAAAGAACCATGCCTTGTTGAAAGAAGGATTAGCCTTACATACCTTTTTGTTTAGCTATTCTATCGCTTGGACGTTCTCCTTCAATGCTCACATTTATATCTTCATTAGAGTTGTACTAACATTAGAAAATCGATAGCTTAGCATACTTGACTAAAGCTAGAGAAAATTGGGCAGCATATTATTTATTTATACAACTTCCTACATATCCTATGTCAACTCCCAAACATCAATAATAACATTCACAACATCATAACAATAGTCTTTATTCACCTACATTATCCATATTTCCCAATTTACTTCAAATCATCCATATCCATGGTCATAGCACACTATTACGTTCACTCATATACAATGTCTATCCCATGTTCCAAATGTCAATTATAATATAATCATAATCACTACATATCAAGATTCTTGACTCAATCCAAGCTACTACTCAAAAATATCACTATTCTCACATTCAATACCCATTTTCTATCTCTTTCTACAATCCAAGTCTTCCAACTCCACAATACCTTAAACAAAATGGAAAGGCCATAAAACTTACCTTAGATGGTGTAGGAATGAACCTTGGGTGGGGATACTTCACTTGAACCAAAACCCTAGTTCCACTTCCACTTAGAATTCTTGTCTTGGATGAACTTTAATGAGTTTCTTACACTTAATTCTAGTGATGAAAGATGAATAATATCAAGAAATTCAAGAAAATCAAGAAACACAAGACTGAAATTCAAGAAAAAGAAAAGTCCAAGAAGCTCAAGTTTGAAGATTATTTCCCATTCTTGTTTCTTGAATCATTTTCTAAATAGGTTTCTTGTTTCTTGATTTATATCATAGTAAGATTTAATTTCCTATCATTAGTAGGATCTTTATCCTAGTTCTAGTAGGATTCTAGTTTTCTTTATTCTTTTCCTTGTAGAATAGGGATTTTACTTTCCTTGTTTTTAGTTATTTCCTTTCTAGAGTATAATAGGGATTTGTAGACATAAAAGAAGAGACCCTAGACCTATATAAAGGATTCTCATGACTTGTAAATACACTATTCACGTTTTTAGCATAAACCTAAGTTTTGTAATAGAGTTATTTTCTCTATTTGGTGTTCTTTATCCTTGTTTTTGGTTCCAAGAAAGGTGGTGATAGTCTTTATCTTGTTTTCAATAGCGTGTGGTGTTTCTTTATCATGTAAGTTGATTTCAAGTGGTGACTTAGGAACTTTGTTGGTTCTTGATCGTTCAAGAACACGTTTCTTGAAAATATTTTCATTCTATTTCATACCCAGAATCCTAATTTTCTTTCCATCGTTGTACCCTCAATATTTATTTGTTTTAAATGATTCAAGAGCCATTTTTATAGTTCAAATCGTCATCTTTCTCCTCGTCTTGAAACCACATAATTCCGAGAAGTATAGCCCGATTTATGTCTGTTTCTTGAATTCTGCCCATCAATCGCTTCAAGAACAAGATCCTGGTCTATTGGTTCTTTGTTAACTCAAAGAATCACATCAATTTGGTATCAAAGCACAGTTGAGGAGTAGGATAAATATGCAACCAAGAGGAGGACGTTTGGTTCAAGAAGATGAAAAACTATGGAAAAAGGAATCTCTTTTCTGCACTAGATGTACCTCCCATGATAAGGTATGTTCGGTAATCATTGATAAAGGAAGTCATGTTAATGTTGTTTCTGAAGAGATGGTTTCTAAACTTGGCTTGTCAACAAAACCTCATTCATATCCTTATAGCATCAAATTTGAGAATGATGATGGTGGTTTAGAGGTAACTCGTCAATGCCTAGGTTCTTTTTCTATTGACAAAATATATAAAGACGTTGTTTGGGGTGATGTAACAAAGATGGATGCTTGCCACTTATTACTTGGAAGACCATGGGTGTACGATAGGTGTGCTAAATATGATGAATATCGTAATACCTACTCTTTTACCAAGGATGGACGAAAAATTAAATTGGTTCCCTTGAATCAAGAAGATGTTGCTAAAAACTCCAAGAATGTTGATGATTCTTTTGTGACCAAATTACAAATCATTGGTCCCATAAATATGGAACAGCAAACGGAGGAGAAGAATGTATTGGATCCACAAGTGGAGGATTTACCTCCAAAGTTTGATGAGGATCCATTGTAGCATCCAACTATTTGTGAGATTGACTTTCCACAAAGGGATTTCAAAAAGAATACAGATTTTGTTTCTTACTTCATACCAACCAAAGTAACGGATTGCATAGGACCAATAGTCTATGAAGATTTGGAAGAGAAAGAGAATAAGTTGCTGAAAAAAGAGTTTATGAATGAGAGTTTAATTTATTATCTAATTCGAGCAAGACTTATTCCTCAAAAGGTTGAATCTTTGCAAAAAAGTGTAGATTTAATATCTCTCAATTTCATTGAGGTTAATGGCTATAATCATGTCAAATATGAGAGCATCAAAATCATCAAGAAGCTCATAAGAAGACATGATTTATTCTCTAACCTTGATCCAAAGGTACATGAATTTGATTTATTTAAAGGTTTTTGTGGCACTAACTCAGATTTTGCATGCAAATACCACATCGACACGGGAGTGTTCAAGATTCATGAAGATCAAAAGGAAAAAAGCTGTGATCATGGTTTACACATTGAAGATCAATTTAAGATGCTACGTTTGAGAAATCATGGTATAAAGTTACTACTACTAAGGAAGTGGGATTTAGTTCGGCCATATGTAACGACTCCTTTCAACATGATGAAACTCTATGACAAACTAGAAAAATGCAACTTAAAGCATGGTGGTATGGGTTGTTCCAAAAATGTTTTTTTGCTAATCTTTCACCATATATGGTGCCTTTAGACTCGAGGACGAGACTTTCTCAACAAGGGGAGAATGATGAAAGATGAAGAATATCAAGAAATTCAAGAAAATCAAGAAACACAAGACTGAAATTCAAGAAAAAGTAAAGTCCAAGAAGCTCAAGTTTGAAGATTATTTCCCATTCTTGTTTCTTGAATCATTTTCTAAATAGGTTTCTTGTTTCTTAATTTATATCATAGTAGGATTTAATTTCCTATCATTAGTAGGATCTTTATCCTAGTTCTAGTAGGATTCTAGTTTTATTCTTTTCCTTATAGAATAGGGATTTTACTTTCCTTGTTTTTAGTTATTTCCTTTCTAGAGTATAATAGGGATCTGTAGACATAAAAGAAGAGACCCTAGACCTATATAAAGGATTCTCATGACTTGTAAATATACTATTCACGTTTTTAGCATAAACCTAAGTTTTGTAATAGAGTTATTTTCTCTATTTGGTGTTCTTTATCCTTGTTTTTGGTTCCAAGCAAGGTGGTGATAGTCTTTATCTTGTTTTCAATAGCGTGTGGTGTTTCTTTATCATGTAAGTTGATTTCAAGTGGTGACTTAGGAACTTTGTTGGTTCTTGATCGTTCAAGAACACGTTTCTTGAAAATATTTTCATTCTATTTCATACCCAGAATCCTAATTTTCTTTCCATCGTTGTACCCTCAATATTTATTTGTTTTAAATGATTCAAGAGCCATTTTTATAGTTCAAATTGTCATCTTTCTCCTCGTCTTGAAACCACATAATTTCGAGAAGTATAACCCGATTTACGTGTGTTTCTTGAATTCTGCCCATCAATCGCTTCAAGGACAAGATCCTGGTCGATTGGTTCTTTGTTAACTCGAAGAATCACATCATCTAGTCTTTTGATCTTTGTTTTCTCTTGGATTTGAGTGGAATGTGCTTGGAGAAGGGTTTTGAGCTCTCAATACTTGTAGAAGATGAAAAATAAAATAAAAGAACCCAAGGCATCCATTTATACAAAAACTAAAAATCAGCCCGTCAGATACTATACGGACACTTATACGATCCGTATATTATTGTACGGTCCATATAAGTGCTCGTATAACTCCATTTCTCTGAAATGGTTTCCGTTGTTTCGTTGATCTCCAATCCTTATGGAACCTTCTTAACACTTGTTTAACACTTCATCACCAACCTAAGGAGAGTTACAACTCTTCTTTAAGACATCCTTAAGTCATCATTAATTCGGTACTCGTATATCTTATCCAACACCTAACGTATGCCTTTCCTTCTCTTGGCAAACTTTCTTCCCTTACCTCGAATGTCTTTGAAATATCAATTAGGGTCATCAAATGCTATTTCTTACTTATTGAAATATCGTATACTTCGTGTCCTTCGCTAGTCTATTCATTGTGCATCAACAGAGAATTTTTTGAGGTGTAACATTCTTCCCCCCTTAAGAACATTCGTCCTCGAATGTTAAGTTCTCGGGGATTCTATAAAAATTTTGCTAGAGTTTCCCCTGTAATAGGGCACTACCATCCTGTCACCACAGCTTATAATAGCAATGCCTCACAGGGCCATAACATAATAGCAATATAGTTTGGCCACACACGAACCAAATGCATAAGAAGGAAACATACATACCTCATGATCTTGATGTCTCATCTTGGATCTCTTCCGGAGGTTGAAATAAGTGCGGGTACTTGGATTTCATATTTTCTTTCGCTTCCCATGTCATTTCTTCTCGGTTATTATTTCTCCACAAAACCTTAACTGACGCCACTTCTTTGTTTTTAAGCCTCCGTACTTGCCTATCTAATATGGCAATGGGTACCTCTTCATAAGTCAACTTTTCTATCACTTGAACATCATTCACTGGCACGATCCTAGTAGGATCTCCAACACATTTACGAAGCATCGAGACATGGAAAACTAGGTGAACTGGCTGCAAATCAGGAGGTAGATCTAATTCGTAAGCTACTTTTCCTACCTTGCACACAATCTCCTAAGGCCCAATGTATTGGGGACTAAGCTTTCCCTTTTTTCCAAATTGCATTTCACCCTTCATTGGTGACACTTTTTAGAACACCCAATCTTTTACTTAGAACTCTAAGTCCCTCCGACGATTATCCGCATAGGACTTTGACGACTTTGGGCTGCTAATAACCGATCTTGTAGGAGCTTAACTTTCTCTATGGCTTGCTGGACCAAGTCTGGCCCTATCAATTTAGTCTCTCCTACTTCGAACCGCCCAATTGGGGATCTACACTTTCGCCCATATAAAGCCTCGTACGGTGCCATTTGGATGCTAGAATGATAAATATGATTATAAGAAAACTAAATAAGTGGTAAATGATCATCCCAAGTACTTCCAAAATCCAACGTACATGCCCGTAACATATCCTCGAGAGTCTGAATGGTACGTTCAGCTTATCCATCAGTTTGTGGATGAAATGTCGTGCTAAGGCTCACATGAGTTCCCAAAACCTCTTGGAAGGACTTCTAAAAATTAGCTATAAACTGAGTTCCTCTATCAGAGATAATAGATACTGGAACACCATGAAGTCGCACTATCTCTTTAACATAAAGCTTTGCAAAATCTTCTGCCACATATGTAGTTCTGACTGGTAAGAAATGAGCTGACTTCGTGAGCCTATCTACAATAACCCATATAGAATCATACTTACATCGAGAACGGGGTAAGCCTGTAATGAAGTCCATGTTAATTACTTCCCATTTCCAACTTGGAATTTCTATAGTTTGCAACAACTCGCCCGGCTTTTGATGCTCAATTTTCACTTGCTGACAATTAGGACATTGGGCTACAAATCCCGCTATATCCTTTTTCATCCCATTCCACCAATAAATAGATTTAAGATCATGATGCATTTTCGTTGCTTCGGGATGGACGGAATAATGGGAGCAATGGGTATCTCTCAATATTTGGTGGCGTAATCTTGCCACATCAGGAACACATAATCTGCCTCGGCATCGGAGAACTCCATCTCCTGAGACCTCAAATGATGACTTCTCCTTTTGAGAGAGTGCATCTCTGTAATGAATTAGCATGGGATCTTCGTATTGACGCTCTTTCACTTCTATTACTAGTGATGAGACCACTAAATCCTGGATGGTAGCTCCCATGCTACCTGAGTTCACTACTCGAACTCCTAGGCTAGCTAACTGCTGGATATCACGAGCTATTTCTCTTTTCTCGGGCTGAACATCACACAAGCTTCCCATAGATCTATGGCTAAGAGCATCAGCCACAACATTTGCCTTTCCGGGTGATATAGGATATCAACATCATAATCTTTTGGCAATTCCAACCATCGTCGTTGCCGCAAATTCAACTTTTTCTGCTTGATGATATACTGAAGGCTCTTATGATCTATATAGATATCCACATGGACACCATACAGATAATGTCTCTACATCTTTAGTGCATGAATCACTGCAGCCAATTAAAGATCATGGGTTGGATAATTTTTCTCATGTTTCCGTAATTGCCTTGAAGCATACGCAATCACCTTACCATGTTGCATCAACACATAGCCTAGCCCAATGCCTGAAGCATCGCAATAAACAACAAACCTTGCAATCCCTCAGGAAGTGTCAGGACTGGGGCAGAAGTTAATCTACCCTTTAACTCTTAGATACTACGTTCATAAGCATCCGTCCATTGAAACTTAGCTGATTTCTGGGTCAGCTTTGTGAGTGGTGCAGAAATAGAAGAAAAGCATTCTACAAATCTCCTGTAATAACCTGCTAAGCCCAGAAAACTACGAACCTCCGTAGGAATCGTGGGCCTTGGCCAAGTCTTCACGGCCTCAATCTTTTGGCTATCTACCCGAATACCATCGCCTGAAACAATGTGCCCCAAAAATGTCACTGAGTTCAACCAAAACTCACACTTAGAAAATTTGGCAAACAACTCTCGAGTTTGAAGAACACTAAGGACTGCATGCAAATGATCCACATGCTCTGTCTCGGATCTAGAATACACCAAGATATCGTCGATGAATACAATCACAAATAAATCTAGGAAGGGCCTGAACGCATCATTCATCAAATACATAAATACTATCGGTGCATTAGTTAGCCCAAATGACATCACCCGGAACTAAAAATGGCCATATCTCATTCTGAAGGTTGTCTTAGGGATATCTTTCTCCCTAACTCTCACTTGATGATACCCAGATCTCACATCTATCTTTGAAAACCACTTGGCACCTTGTAATTGATCAAATAAGACATCAATCCTCGAAAGAGGATATTTATTCTTAATCGTCACCTTATTCAGTTGCCGATAGTTAATGCACATTCGCAAGGAGCCATCTTTCTTTCGGACAAACAACACGGGTGCTGCCCCCGGGGATGAGCTAGGCCTAATAAAGCCTTTCTCAAGCAAGTCCTTCATTTGCTCCTTCAATTCTTTCAACTCTACGGGAGCCATTCTATAAGGTGGAATAGATATAGGCTTGGTGTCCGGCAACACATCAATGGAAAAATCAATCTCTCTTTTTTTAGGAAGGCCTGGAAGCTCTTCCGAGAATACATCCGGAAACTCATTCACAACGAGAACTAACTGAAGAGTTGGAAGTTCAACTTCTATATCTTGAACCCGAACTAGATGATAAATGCAACCTTTTGTGATCATCTTCCTTGTCTTTAGATAGGAAATAAACCTACCTTTTGGTGACACAGTAATCCCTTTCCATTCTTAGACTGGTTCTCCCGGAAATTGGAAACGAACCATTTTCATTCTACAATCAACATTGGCATAGCAAGAGGCCAACCAATCCATGCCCATAATAACATCAAAATCCACCATTTTTAAATCATGCAAGTTAGCCATAGTACGATGGTCACAAATCACAACTATGTAATTTCTATATACTCGACAAGCTATTACCGATTCACCAATGGGTGTAGACACCTCAAAAGGTTTGATCGACTCCGGTTTGACTCTAAACCGACCCGCAATATATGGAGTAACATATGACAATGTGGAGCTCGGATCTATCAAAGCATATACATCATGAGAAAATACCGTTAATATACCTGTAACGACATCTGGAGAAGACTCAAGATCTTTGCATCCAACCACAGCATAAATACGGTGCTGAGGATGCTAGAACTGGGGACTCTCCCTCTGGCTCTACCATGGGTGACTGGCGCATGTGAACCTGGCCCCATAGGGCGTATAAATGATGAAGATCTGGCTACCGACCCTGAAGGATGGGTCCTACCTCTACCACCAACTGAGGGGCAATCACACATAATATGGCCTGGCCGACCACATGAATAGCAAACCTCTAAACCTAATCGACACTGGCCCCAATGTAGCTTCCCAGACTAGGAACATCATTGTACGGGTGGCCTCGCCTGACCCGAATCACCCCTCAACTGAGATCCCAAAAAACTCTGAATCAGCCCGGAATGAGTAGATCTATCAAATCTCTAGCCTGTAAACCGTAGAGGTACACTAGTCATAGAATGACCTAAATGCCTAGAAACCTGCTGTCTGTGCCCGCCTCTAAACTCATTCATCTGACCGGAAGATCTAGCTCTCTTGTTATACCCTCTATCATGCTCACGCTCAATTCTTTGTTGTTGTTGGCTTTCCTCTAAATTTTGAGCATAGGCTTGAATGCATGAAATATCCATATTGTCCTAAAGGGACACAGTCAAGAACCTATCCATCAAATGTGGCCCTAAGCCTCTCACAAATCGGTGCACTCGGTCACCCATATCCGCTACCTTGGCCAAAGCATACCTAGGCAAGGATTTGAAGCGGAGACTATACTCGAAAGCACTCATACTTCCTTGCTTCAAATTCAAGAACTTATTGGCTCTAGCTCATCGAACCTCTGGAGGCAGGTAATGTCGGAGGAAGGCATCTATAAATTCTTGCCATACCAGGGGAGGCGCATTGGCCCCTTGCGAAGCCATCCAAACAGTGTACCAATGAATCACGACATCCCTTAATCTATAGGAGGCTAACTCCACCGATTCAATGTCCGAAGCATGCATTAACCGAAGTGTCCTCAACATTCCATCAATAAAATTCTAAGGGTCATCATCCGGCTTTGATCCAAAGAATTTCGAAGGGTTCAAGCTAATGAAATAATGGGCCCTTGCACTAACAGCCCTATCACCTTTCCCTGTACCTTGCCGCTGAGTTTGGGCGGCAACAAACTGAGTAAGCAAATGAATGGCCTTTTTTACATCTTGGCCCGAAGCATCCGATAGAGGAGTTGGAGGTGCTGGAGGTGCTGGAGCTGGGGCTGAGGCTCCCTCATGCTCCTCAGAAATAGGCACTGAATGAGAGGATTGAGATTGAGCCGCATTCTGGGACTCACTTTCCTCTACAATCATTGGCGGTGCTCTTTCAGCCCGCTTTTCTGCCATTGTCTTGCCCTTTTGGGCTGCCATAGCCTTTCTCTTTATAGGCATCTCTGAAATACATAACACACGGTTAAGGAAAAAGAAATTCTTATATCATAGCTCTATCGCACGATCTTATTAAGAAAGAAGGTCATTCATTCCTAAAATGCCCGCAGCGTCTTGTTTATAAGCGTGGCGCAGATCACACCCATAAATAAGACTCTACTAGACACGGCTCGTAGACACACCCTAGGATAGAACTGCTCTGATACCACTTTTGTCACGACCCAACCGGAGGGCCATGACGGGTACCTGGTGCTAACCCACCCGGGCACCTCTTATCATATATTCACATTATATCTAGGTGAGCCACATAGCTAAATCATACTTTTTATCCATCATTCATACTATTTCCATTGTGCAACAATACATTTATGTTACCATCAACAACTATGCCCACAACAATGTACATAAGCCGACGAGGCTAACAAAATGATATCCAAAATATAAGCCGATAAGGCCAAATACATCTCACTATATACACATGTCTACGAACCTCTAAGGAGAGTATGTCATATTATATAGGCGGGACAGGACCCCGCCATTCCCATAAGTATGTACACAAAAGAATAGGTACCAAAAGTTGTAGCTCTGAATGAAATGGAGCTCCGTTACGTAGTCCCTGAGTAATAAAGCTATAGCTTAAGCCAGTCTCCCAAGTCACCTGCGGGCATGACGCAGCGTTGTTACACCCCGAAAATTTTCTGTTCACGTACAGTGAATAGACTAACAAAGGGCACGACGTATACGATGTTTTGATAAGTAAGAAATAACATTTGATGATTCTAAATGAGATTTCAAATACATGTGAGGTAGGAGATGGAAGTTGTTAAGGAAAGCAAGGTATAGGTTGTTAAGGAAAGCAAGGTATAGTATCGAATTAATGATGGCTTAATGATGTTTTGGAGAAGAGTTATAATTTCCCTTAGATTGTTAACGAGGTGTTAAACAAGTGTCAAGAAGGTTCCATAAGGATTGAAGATCAAACGAACGATGAAGATCATTTTAGGGAAATGGGGTTATACGGTCCGTATAACATTATACGACCGACTTATACGGTCCGTATAACACCCAGCAGAGATGATGTTTGCCTGGTGGTGAACCACGCCCACTTATACGGGTCGTGCAATGTTATACGGACCATATAAGTGTCCGTGGAAGTCCCGATGGGCTGAGTTAAGTTCAATTATATAAATGTGATCCCACTTCACTAATTTCACTTCCCACACTTCTCCGTCTCTCTTAAGGCTTCTAGAGGGTTCCACACACTTCTTCCATAAGAACTCAAGAGAGATTCAATATCAACTTCATCAAACCAAGAGATTCAAGTGTATGAGACACATTAAAGTTCATCCAAGTCGAGGAATTCCAATGGAAGTGAACTAGGGTTTTGGTGCAAGAGAAGTATTTCCACTCAAGGCTTATTCCTACATTATATAAGGTAAGTTTTATGATCTTTCCATGTTGTTTAGGGTAATGAGAGGTTGAAAGACTTAGATGATGGAAGGAGATAGAAAATGGTTCACAAAGATATGACTAATGAGATTGTGAGCAGTTGTTTGGAATGAGTTATGAATATTGATATGTTGTGATTGTAAGCATGCTATAAGTGACATTTAGAATATGGGATAAGTATTATATGTGAGAAAACACAATAGTGAACTATGACCATGATTATGGAGGAATTGAAGTGAAATTGTGAAATGTGGATAATGTAGATGAATGATGATTGTTGCTATAATATTGTGAATGTTGTTATGGTGGTTGGGAGTTGATATGGAATATGGGGAAAGTTGTATAAACAAAGGAAATTCTGCCCAATATTCTCTAGCTTTAGTAAGCATGTTCTTATAATCGATTAGCTAATGTTAATACGAACTTTCTTGACGGTAGAAATGCGAGCAACGAAGAAGAACGATCAAACGATAGAATAGCTAAATGAAAGAGGTATGTAATGCTAATCCTTTCCTTCTAAGGCATGACTCCTATGGCATGAATCTTCTTATTTTTCCGTGACCTTCCTAAATAACGAAAATTATGAGTACATGACTATAAAGAGCTACATATGCATATGATAAACAAAAGAGATACAATAAGAGCATGATAATGATGATGATGAGTTTAAGTATAAAGAATCCTAGAGTAACATACGATGTACATGAGGTTAATGATCCTAAGTATGGTTCCATTGGTGTTTTTTCTTGTGTACATGCTATGTCCCGTGTTTTCGTGTAATTGGAAATCGAGAAATAATTACGACTTGGGTGTTAGAAGGACATAATTTGATTTTAGTAAATGTGACTATGTTGGTTATGGAATTCTTAATGTCAAGACATCGGGAAAGGCCGAGGGTAAATTTGGAATGTCGGAAATTAGTTTCGGGAGTTACAAAACGAGACTTTAACTAATTGGGCCAAGGAAAATTATGACCCAAAGTTGAAGTCCAACAATTGAAGGGGGCCGGCCATGTCTATTGGCCCAAGCCACTTTAAAAGCACATGACCCCTAAAAGGATATATACTATGTATGCTTAGCCATTATCAAGAAAACTAGATCAAAAGTTTCAAGAACCACCCCACAAAGGGCTTCGGCCGAACCCAAAAAAGAAAAGAAAAAAGAAATTCCTAAGTTCTATTGTTGATCCAAAAATCCAAAGCTTTCACATATTTGTGAAGTACTCAAGGCCCTCTTCAACGGGGTATAATTAGTTTGGCGCAAGAACGACGTTTACGACAAGTCGGGTTTTCAAGAAAAGGTGAGAATTCTTACCCTTTAATGTTATAGAATTGACGTGAATATGTTAAGGATTGGAAATAGAGGGAGAATCCCGTAACTTTGATGTAAATAGAAAGCCGTGGGTGTGTGTGTATATTGTGTGTTGGCCGTGAGCCATAGGGAGAAGAAAGTGAGGTGAATTGATCTTGTTTAGTTGGTATAATGTGTTGTTGTGATCCTTGTGTCGTAAATGATTGATTGATGAATTAAATTGGCGTTGGAAAATGATTTCGGATATTATCGGAAAGCGTACACCTTCGGTATCATTATGTATATCATTGTATATTTAGGGTGCTAGAGACTTTAGATATGAACTTATAATGATGTTAATGAATTCGGAATGAAACGACGTGAGTTAGAATGTTCGTCGTGAATTTTTGATTGTTTTGAAGAATTATGGAAAATAATGGATTTTGGTGCAATTTCGGGTATGGCTTGGATTGTAGTTAGGTTGTGATTGTATAAGTTTGAATGTGGAAATGAATACAATTATGTAGATGTAGAATTGGAGTTTTGAAAGTTTGAATGGAAGTTGCCAACTTAGGTAATAAAGTAGATCTTTGAAGCTAGAATGGTTTGATTGTTGCTTGTGTTGTTTGTTGATGTGTGGGCTGTTGTTGTTGTTGTATTTTGAGCCGCGCTAAGTCTCGGGGATGTTAGATTTATAGGGGAAGTGCTGCCGAAATTTCGGTAGGCAAAAAATTGAAGTTAAAGGCATTTTTAAGCCTAAGAATCTCAATTGGTAACTTTGACCATTTGCAGATTTTTGACGAAACGGAACTGGACTTTCGGGAGAGCTTACGACGTCTGTGAGGTATGTAAAGCTTCCCACTCCTTCATTTGGCATATCCTAGTATGTTAGTCGAATATGAGACCTTCCGGAGCATTTCTGTTCCTCGAAACCCGATCCACAGAAAAGTTACTATTCATTCAATTCAATTGAAGCCTAAGGGCTCTATTTTGGCTAGAATGCCACCATTCGTCCGAAACCTATCGAAATATGGTCGGGTAACCTAGAAATGATTATGTATGACCCCTGGCATGTAAATGTTCGTAAAAATATGTTCTCCACCTCACTTTGACTCGAGGTGGGCCCGCTAACCCCGAGACGCCCTATTTGTCTTATTGGGCTGTCCTTTTGAATAACGTTTGGAATGGCACCTTCGATGTTGGAATTCCCGTCTACGGGATATGTTTCGACAATTTCGATATGTTAAGCTACGTTCTGAGCTACACATATTATTTTGGAAAAGTTTTGATAAATGAAACTTTATATCGGCTAAGTATCCGATTATTTTGTACTATGAAATGACTTATGAGACTATTAAGTTTTGAAAGGCTATTTTGAAATATGGATTGCATTTGTTTGCTCACGACTCCGCTCGTGCCTTATGATGACTTCGTTCACCGGTTCCCGGGCCGGTTTTGATTCGTGCGCCTTATGATAATTCGGCCGTATGCTGTGTTACGGTTCCCGAGGCTTCGCCATAGGGCCGGGTTCCGTTTGGAGTTATGCTGTGATATGGCACGTGATGCGATACGCTCACCTATGATTATGTTTATGTTCGGGGATGTACGGAGATTTGAAACCTTCTGGTGTTATGCTGTGTGTGGCGCCAGCGTCGGAGTGGCGACCACGTTCCTAAGCGTTTGCATGATTTCATTTGCATTATGTATACGTATATGATTTCGATATAGATTTTGACCTACCCATTTGTACTCCACTTTGACATTTGATTTGCTATCGGTTTTGATCCATATTTCTGTACTCCGTGCTTTACATACTCAGTACATATTTCGTACTGACCCCCTTTCTTAGGGGGCTGCGTTTTATGCCCGCAGGTGCAGATATCGGTGATCCTCCGCAGTAGGCTTCACTTCTTGCTATTCCGGAGTACTCCTATTTGATCCAGAGTCCACTTTTGGTACAGACTCTTTTAGCTTTGTATATATTCGGTATATTTGACTATTTGGGTACGGCGGGGCCCTGTCTCGCCATATGTCTTTGTTTTAAGTTCGTAGAGGCCTGTAGTCATATATGTGGGGCGAGGGTCCTATGTATGTTTGTCTGATTCCGTTTTCTGGTCTTAAGGCGGTCTGTCTGTTATGCTGGCCCCAAATGGCCCTTTATGCTTATATTTGCACTTTTGACCGGCGATGTCCATTCCGCCGCTCAGTTTGTATTTGATATGATATTTTGATTTGGCACGACCGCTTAAGACATATTTGGTATCAATTCTGTTCGATATGATTTCGAAAAATTATGAAATAAGTTTGGATTTGAAAATGAATGTGTGATTCGGTCTGGGTACCCAGGTAGGGTGCCAGTCGCGGCCCACGGGCCTGGGTCGTGACAAAAGTGGTATCAGAGCGGTTTGTCCTCGGAATGTCTACAGGCCGTGTCTCGTAGAGTCTTGTTTATCGATGTGTTGTGCACCACATCTATAAACGGGAAGCTACAAGGCATTTAGGATGTTACTTTCTTCGGAATCTTAGATCGTGCGATAGAGATGTGCTATTAGGATGATTTTGATCTGACTCGCCTTCGTGTTTGCAGTGATGCCTCCGAAGAAGGCAACGGCGGCCCAGAAGGGCAAGACGAGGATTGGAGAGACTAGCCAGGCACAGCGAGCTACCCGGGCTCGTGTTTATGATTTGCCTGAGGATGTGCCTCATTCTGAGGGGTCTGCTACACCCCCACTAGTACAGCCTGGAGCAGGACCTTCAGCAGCTCCAGAGGTCCGTGTACCCGCACCTGAGACCCCAGCTCCTCAGCCAGAGGCGGAGGATCGGACCCTGAGGGAGGCTGTACAGTTGCTGACTACGCTGGTAGCAGGGCAGGCTCGAAGACGCGGGCGGAGGGATGATGATGACGATGACAGGCGGGACAGCCTGAGAGTTCGGGAGTTTCTGTTATGTGGCCCTCCAGAGTTCTTCGGGTCTAAGCCCGATAAGGACCCCCATGACTTTATTCGGGGGATGCGACGCTCACTGGACTTGGTCAGGGCTTCAGAGACCGAGTCAGTTGAGCTGGCTTCGCACCGGCTTCGAGATGTGGCTACCCACTGGTACGAGACTTGGGAGCTGTCTAGGGGAGAGGGTGACCCTCCAGCCACTTGGGATCAGTTTGTGACAGCATTCACCCGCCATTTTTTGCCACCAGAGTTACGGCGGGCTCGGGCTGATCGATTCTTACGTCTGCAGCACAGGGGTCGGAGTGTTCGCGAGTATAACCTTGAGTTTGATTCTCTGGCCCGATATGCACCGGCCGTGGTAGCAGATATGTCCGATCGGATGCACAGATATGTTATGGGATTGGACCGGTATTTGGTTGATAGCTGTATGGCAGTGTCATTGCAGGCAGACATGGACATTTCCCGACTTCAGGCCTATGCGATGGGTATGGAGGACCGTCGCAGGTCTGATCCTGCTGGCAGAGATCGAGATAGGAGGCCGCCCAAGAGGGCTAGGTCCGCAGGTTATTCTGGAAATTCTCGAGGCGGACAGCCTCAGCAGCAGCAGTCAGATAGGCATTTTCCTTCGTCCGGCCGGATTACTCAGTCAGGCAGCCGGAGATTCGATAGTACAGGACCGTCTGGGGCCGGTCAGAGCTCCAGAGTGGCAGGTTCGCAGGTATCCAGGGGCCCCAGCCAGGCCAGACCACCCAGGCCCCGTTGTCCTCATTGCGGGAAGTCTCATCCCGGGGAGTGTTATCGAGCGACTGGAGCTTGCTTTTCGTGTGGTGGTCAGGGCCACTTTATGAGAGACTGTCCATTGGCTAGCGGTTCTGGTAGTGCTGCTCAGCAGACAGGGTCAGCCGCCGGTTCTTCTTCTGCTCCATCAGTTGCACGCCCTGGAGGGCGAGGTATTTCAGCACCGGCAGGACGCGGTCGAGGCCGCGGTGGCGCTTCAGGTTCTAGCGGTCCCTCGAACCGCATATATGCTTTGGCCAGCCACCAGGATCAGGAGGCTTCGCCAAACGTCGTCACAGGTACATTGCTGGTTTTCTCCAGATCTGTATATGCATTGATTGACCCTGGCTCTACTTTATCATATATCTCCCCGCTTGTTGCTAGTAAAATTGGGATAGTGTCTGAGCCTATAGAGCCGTTTGAGGTAGCTACGCCAGTTGGGGATTTTGTTATAGCAAGACAGATCTATAGAGATTGTTCTGTGACCATTTATGATCGTAGCACTAAGGCTGATCTGATAGAGTTAGATATGCTTGAGTTTGACGTCATTATGGGCATGGACTGGTTGTCTTCCTGTTATGCTAATGTCGACTGCCAGAAAAAGGTAGTCCGTTTTCAGTTTCCAGGGGAACCAGTCATAGAGTGGTTCGGATCTACAGCATCGCCGAGGGGTAAGTTTATTTCATACCTCAAGGCTAAGAAGATGATCGAGAAGGGGTATATCTATCATTTGGTTCGTGTGCACGATACTGCCGCGGAGGTACCTACCCTTCAGTCCGTTCCGGTCGTCAGTGAGTTTCCAGATGTTTTTCCTGACGAGCTTCCTGGCCTTCCGCCTGAGCGGGAGATTGATTTCACTATAGAGTTGATGCCGGATACGCAGCCTATATCTATTCCTCCGTACAGAATGGCACCAGCTGAGTTGAAGGAGTTGAAGGAGCAGCTGAAAGATTTGCTGGATAAGGGCTTTATTAGACCCAGCACATCACCCTGGGGAGCGCCGGTACTGTTTGTCAGAAAGAAAGATGGGTCATTGCGGATGTGTATCGACTACCGGCAGCTGAATAAGGTGACTATTAAGAATAAATATCCCCTTCCCCGGATTGATGATTTGTTTGACCAGCTGCAGGGTGCTAGACATTTTTCAAAGATAGATCTGCGTTCTGGTTATCATCAGGTGCGAGTACGGGAGTCAGATATCCCGAAGACTGCTTTCAGGACCCGGTACGGGCATTATGAGTTCAGGGTTATGTCTTTCGGGCTGACTAATGCTCCAACAGTATTTATGGATCTGATGAACCGGGTATTTCGGCCTTTTCTTGATATGCTTGTTATTGTGTTTATCGATGATATTCTGATTTACTCGCGATCAGCCGAGGAGCATTCAGATCATTTGAGGACGGTACTTGGCATTCTCCGTCAGCAGAAGTTATATGCTAAATTCTCTAAATGTGAGTTCTGGTTGACTTCTGTGGCCTTCTTGGGCCATATTGTAGGCGCAGATGGTATTCGGGTCGACACGTAGAAGATTGAGGCTGTGCAGAATTGGCCCAGGCCTACTACACCGACAGAGGTGCGCAGTTTTCTGGGATTGGCTGGGTATTATCGCAGGTTTGTGGAGGATTTTTCTTTTATTGCAGCACCACTGACGAGGCTTACCCAGAAAGCAGCAAAATTCCAGTGGACAGATGCCTGCGAGCGCAGCTTTCAGATGCTGAAGGAGAGATTGATTACAGCACCAGTTTTGTCCCTTCCAGAGGGATCTGACGGGTATGTCGTCTATTGTGACGCCTCTGGTATTGGGATAGGATGTGTATTGATGCAGCACGGTCGAGTCAGAGCCTATGCTTCCCGGCAGCTCAGACCGTACGAGAAGAACTATCCCACTCATGATCTTGAGTTGGCCGCGGTGATTCATGCTTTGAAGATTTGGCGGCATTATTTATATGGGGTCCATGTTGATATCTATACGGACCATAAGAGTCTCCAGTATATTTTTAGGCAGAAGGAACTAAATTTGCGGCAGCGGAGATGGCTTGAGCTACTAAAGGACTACGACGTTGATATTCTGTACCATCCGGGGAAAGCCAATGTGGTAGCTGACGCGCTTAGCCGCAAGTCCGTGGGCAGTCTGGCTGATGTTCCATCTGATAAGAGAGATTTGGTTCGTGATATTCATCAGCTGGCCAGCCTCGGAGTCCGTTTGGTGGATTCTGGAGATTCTGGGATTTCTGTTCGTCCAGTTGCTGAGTCATCTATTATTCAGGAGGTAAAGCAGCGCCAGTTTGAGGATCCTCTTTTGATTCAGTACAGAGATGTGGCCCTTAATAAATCAAAGACTCAGTTTGAGATCTCGCCTGACGGAGTATTATTATATGACGGCAGATTCTGTGTACCGGACGTTGCGGGCTTACGGCGGCAGATTATGGGCGAGGCCCATAATGCACGGTATTCTGTTCATCCTGGTTCCACTAAAATGTATCGGGACCTCAGGTGTTTGTATTGGTGGGACGGCATGAAGAAAGATATTGCTGAGTTTGTTAGTCAGTGCCCGAACTGCCAGCAAGTTAAGATCGAGCATCAGAAGCCCGGTGGATTATTACAGGAGATGGAAATTCCAGCCTGGAAATGGGAGATGATTAATATGGATTTCGTTGTTGGATTACCGCGCACTCCACGCAGGTACGACTCTATCTGGGTTGTTGTTGATAGGCTGACGAAATCAGCCCATTTCCTTCCGGTTCGGACTACTTATTCGGCTGAGGACTATGCTAGATTGTATATCAGAGAGATAATCAGACTTCACGGAGTCCCTATATCTAATATTACTGACCGAGGTACCCAGTTTACAGCAAATTTCTGGAGGTCATTTCAGGAGGGATTAGGGACTCAGGTGAGTCTCAGTACAGCTTTTCACCCTCAGTCCGACGGGCAGGCCGAGCGCACTATTCAGACGCTCGAGGATATGTTGCGGGCCTGCGTTATTGATTTCAGGGGCAGCTGGGATGATCATTTGCCGCTTATAGAGTTTTCTTACAATAACAGTTATCACTCCAGCATTCAGATGGCCCCGTACGAGGCCCTTTATGGCAGGAGATGCAGGTCTCCTATTGGCTGGTTTGACGTGGGCGAGACTAAGTTGATTGGGCCGGATGTGATCCAGGAAGCTGTACATAAGGTGAAGCTTATTCGGGAACGACTGTTAGCTGCTCAGAGTCGACAGAAAGCTTATGCTGATAGACGACGTCGACCGTTAGAGTTCCGGATTGGCGACTGGGTATTCCTGAAGGTGTCGCCCATGAAGGGTGTCATGAGATTCGGTAGAAAGGGTAAGTTGAGCCCCCGGTACATTGGGCCGTATCAGATCGTTCGAAAGATAGGCGAGGTCGCCTATGAGCTAGACTTACCACCCGACTTGGAGGCCGTACACCCGGTGTTTCATGTGTCTATGTTGCGGAAATGTATTGGTGATCCTTCCATGATATTCCCAGTAGATGATCTTCAGGTGACGGAGCAGTTGTCTTATGACGAGCAGCCTGTATCTATTCTGGATCGTCAGGTGAGGAGGTTGCGCACTAAGGAGGTGCCTTCTGTCAAAGTCCTGTGGCGCAATAATAACCGAGAAGAGATGACTTGGGAGGCGGAGGATGAGATGAAGAAGAGATACCCCCATTTATTCCCTACGCCTCTTGTAATCTAGACTTTGGTATTTGTTGTACCAGTGAACGGATGGACCATGTGTGCTATATATAAAATGGTTTTCCCGTTATGTTTGTGAGCCTTCATAAGATTTATTTAACATTCGGGGACGAATGTTCTTAAGGGGGGGAGAATGTTATGTCCCGGGTTTTCGTGTAATTGGAAATCGAGAAATAATTACGACTTGGGTGTTATAAGGACATAATTTGATTTTAGTAAATGTGACTATGTTGGTTATGGAATTCTTAATGTCAAGACATCGGGAAAGGCCGAGGGTAAATTTGGAATGTCGGAAATTAGTTTCGGGAGTTACAAAATGAGACTTTAACTAATTGGCCAAGGAAAATTATGACCCAAAGTTGAAGCCCAACAATTGAATGGGGCCGGCCATGTCTATTGGCCCAAGCCACTTTAAAAGGGTCATGTGCTATGCACATGACCCCTAAAAGGATATATACTATGTATGCTTAGCCATTATCAAGAAAACTAGATCAAAAATTTCAAGAACCACCCCACAAAGGGCTTCGGCCGAACCCAAAAAAGAAAAGAAAAAAGAAATTCCCAAGTTCTATTGTTGATCCAAAAATCCAAAGTTTTCACATATTTGTGAAGTACTCAAGGCCCTCTTCAACGGGGTATAATTAGTTTGGCGCAAGAACGACGTTTACGACAAGTCGGGTTTTCAAGAAAAGGTGAGAATTCTTACCCTTTAATGTTATAGAATTGACGTGAATATGTTAAGGATTGGAAATAGAGGGAGAATCCCGTAACTTTGATGTAAATAGAAAGCCGTGGGTGTGTGTGTATATTGTGTGTTGGCCGTGAGCCATAGGGAGAAGAAAGTGAGGTGAATTGATCTTGTTTAGTTGGTATAATGTGTTGTTGTGATCCTTGTGTCGTAAATGATTGATTGATGAATTAAATTGGCGTTGGAAAATGATTTCGGATATTATCGGAAAGCGTACACCTTCGGTATCATTATGTATATCATTGTATATTTAGGGTGCTAGAGACTTTAGATATGAACTTATAATGATGTTAATGAATTCGGAATGAAACGACGTGAGTTAGAATGTTCGTCGTGAATTTTTGATTGTTTTGAAGAATTATGGAAAATAATGGATTTTGGTGCAATTTCGGGTATGGCTTGGATTGTAGTTAGGTTGTGATTGTATAAGTTTGAATGTGGAAATGAATACAATTATGTAGATGTAGAATTGGAGTTTTGAAAGTTTGAATGGAAGTTGCCAACTTAGGTAATAAAGTAGATCTTTGAAGCTAGAATGGTTTGATTGTTGCTTGTGTTGTTTGTTGATGTGTGGGCTGTTGTTGTTGTTGTATTTTGAGCCGAGCTAAGTCTCGGGGATGTTAGATTTATAGGGGAAGTGCTGCCGAAATTTCGGTAGGCAAAAAATTGAAGTTAAAGGCATTTTTAAGCCTAAGAATCTCAATTGGTAACTTTGACCATTTGCAGATTTTTGACGAAACGGAACTGGACTTTCGGGAGAGCTTACGACGTCTGTGAGGTATGTAAAGCTTCCCACTCCTTCATTTGGCATATCCTAGTATGTTAGTCGAATATGAGACCTTCCGGAGCATTTCTGTTCCTCGAAACCCGATCCACAGAAAAGTTACTATTCATTCAATTCAATTGAAGCCTAAGGGCTCTATTTTGGCTAGAATGCCACCATTCGTCCGAAACCTATCGAAATATGGTCGGGTAACCTAGAAATGATTATGTATGACCCCTGGCATATAAATGTTCGTAAAAATATGTTCTCCACCTCACTTTGACTCGAGGTGGGCCCGCTAACCCCGAGACGCCCTATTTGTCTTATTGGGCTGTCCTTTTGAATAACGTTTGGAATGGCACCTTCGATGTTGGAATTCCCGTCTACGGGATATGTTTCGACAATTTCGATATGTTAAGCTACGTTCTGAGCTACACATATTATTTTGGAAAAGTTTTGATAAATGAAACTTTATATCGGCTAAGTATCCGATTATTTTGTACTATGAAATGACTTATGAGACTATTAAGTTTTGAAAGGCTATTTTGAAATATGGATTGCATTTGTTTGCTCACGACTCCGCTCGTGCCTTATGATGACTTCGTTCACCGGTTCCCGGGCCGGTTTTGATTCGTGCGCCTTATGATAATTCGGCCGTATGCTGTGTTACGGTTCCCGAGGCTTCGCCATAGGGCCGGGTTCCGTTTGGAGTTATGCTGTGATATGGCACGTGATGCGATACGCTCACCTATGATTATGTTTATGTTCGGGGATGTACGGAGATTTGAAACCTTCTGGTGTTATGCTGTGTGTGGCGCCAGCGTCGGAGTGGCGACCACGTTCCTAAGCGTTTGCATGATTTCATTTGCATTATGTATACGTATATGATTTCGATATAGATTTTGACCTACCCATTTGTACTCCACTTTGACATTTGATTTGCTATCGGTTTTGATCCATATTTCTGTACTCCGTGCTTTACATACTCAGTACATATTTCGTACTGACCCCCTTTCTTAGGGGGCTGCGTTTTATGCCCGCAGGTGCAGATATCGGTGATCCTCCGCAGTAGGCTTCACTTCTTGCTATTCCGGAGTACTCCTATTTGATCCAGAGTCCACTTTTGGTACAGACTCTTTTAGCTTTGTATATATTCGGTATATTTGACTATTTGGGTACGGCGGGGCCCTGTCTCGCCATATGTCTTTGTTTTAAGTTCGTAGAGGCCTGTAGTCATATATGTGGGGCGAGGGTCCTATGTATGTTTGTCTGATTCCGTTTTCTGGTCTTAAGGCGGTCTGTCTGTTATGCTGGCCCCAAATGGCCCTTTATGCTTATATTTGCACTTTTGACCGGCGATGTCCATTCCGCCGCTCAGTTTGTATTTGATATGATATTTTGATTTGGCACGACCGCTTAAGACATATTTGATATCAATTCTGTTCGATATGATTTCGAAAAATTATGAAATAAGTTTGGATTTGAAAATGAATGTGTGATTCGGTCTGGGTACCCAGGTAGGGTGCCAGTCGCGGCCCACGGGCCTGGGTCGTGACAAAAGTGGTATCAGAGCGGTTTGTCCTCGGAATGTCTACAGGCCGTGTCTCGTAGAGTCTTGTTTATCGATGTGTTGTGCACCACATCTATAAACGGGAAGCTACAAGGCATTTAGGATGTTACTTTCTTCGGAATCTTAGATCGTGCGATAGAGATGTGCTATTAGGATGATTTTGATCTGACTCGCCTTCGTGTTTGCAGTGATGCCTCCGAAGAAGGCAACGGCGGCCCAGAAGGGCAAGACGAGGATTGGAGAGACTAGCCAGGCACAGCGAGCTACCCGGGCTCGTGTTTATGATTTGCCTGAGGATGTGCCTCATTCTGAGGGGTCTGCTACACCCCCACTAGTACAGCCTGGAGCAGGACCTTCAGCAGCTCCAGAGGTCCGTGTACCCGCACCTGAGACCCCAGCTCCTCAGCCAGAGGCGGAGGATCGGACCCTGAGGGAGGCTGTACAGTTGCTGACTACGCTGGTAGCAGGGCAGGCTCGAAGACGCGGGCGGAGGGATGATGATGACGATGACAGGCGGGACAGCCTGAGAGTTCGGGAGTTTCTGTTATGTGGCCCTCCAGAGTTCTTCGGGTCTAAGCCCGATAAGGACCCCCATGACTTTATTCGGGGGATGCGACGCTCACTGGACTTGGTCAGGGCTTCAGAGACCGAGTCAGTTGAGCTGGCTTCGCACCGGCTTCGAGATGTGGCTACCCACTGGTACGAGACTTGGGAGCTGTCTAGGGGAGAGGGTGACCCTCCAGCCACTTGGGATCAGTTTGTGACAGCATTCACCCGCCATTTTTTGCCACCAGAGTTACGGCGGGCTCGGGCTGATCGATTCTTACGTCTGCAGCACAGGGGTCGGAGTGTTCGCGAGTATAACCTTGAGTTTGATTCTCTGGCCCGATATGCACCGGCCGTGGTAGCAGATATGTCCGATCGGATGCACAGATATGTTATGGGATTGGACCGGTATTTGGTTGATAGCTGTATGGCAGTGTCATTGCAGGCAGACATGGACATTTCCCGACTTCAGGCCTATGCGATGGGTATGGAGGACCGTCGCAGGTCTGATCCTGCTGGCAGAGATCGAGATAGGAGGCCGCCCAAGAGGGCTAGGTCCGCAGGTTATTCTGGAAATTCTCGAGGCGGACAGCCTCAGCAGCAGCAGTCAGATAGGCATTTTCCTTCGTCCGGCCGGATTACTCAGTCAGGCAGCCGGAGATTCGATAGTACAGGACCGTCTGGGGCCGGTCAGAGCTCCAGAGTGGCAGGTTCGCAGGTATCCAGGGGCCCCAGCCAGGCCAGACCACCCAGGCCCCGTTGTCCTCATTGCGGGAAGTCTCATCCCGGGGAGTGTTATCGAGCGACTGGAGCTTGCTTTTCGTGTGGTGGTCAGGGCCACTTTATGAGAGACTGTCCATTGGCTAGCGGTTCTGGTAGTGCTGCTCAGCAGACAGGGTCAGCCGCCGGTTCTTCTTCTGCTCCATCAGTTGCACGCCCTGGAGGGCGAGGTATTTCAGCACCGGCAGGACGCGGTCGAGGCCGCGGTGGCGCTTCAGGTTCTAGCGGTCCCTCGAACCGCATATATGCTTTGGCCAGCCACCAGGATCAGGAGGCTTCGCCAAACGTCGTCACAGGTACATTGCTGGTTTTCTCCAGATCTGTATATGCATTGATTGACCCTGGCTCTACTTTATCATATATCTCCCCGCTTGTTGCTAGTAAAATTGGGATAGTGTCTGAGCCTATAGAGCCGTTTGAGGTAGCTACGCCAGTTGGGGATTTTGTTATAGCAAGACAGATCTATAGAGATTGTTCTGTGACCATTTATGATCGTAGCACTAAGGCTGATCTGATAGAGTTAGATATGCTTGAGTTTGACGTCATTATGGGCATGGACTGGTTGTCTTCCTGTTATGCTAATGTCGACTGCCAGAAAAAGGTAGTCCGTTTTCAGTTTCCAGGGGAACCAGTCATAGAGTGGTTCGGATCTACAGCATCGCCGAGGGGTAAGTTTATTTCATACCTCAAGGCTAAGAAGATGATCGAGAAGGGGTATATCTATCATTTGGTTCGTGTGCACGATACTGCCGCGGAGGTACCTACCCTTCAGTCCGTTCCGGTCGTCAGTGAGTTTCCAGATGTTTTTCCTGACGAGCTTCCTGGCCTTCCGCCTGAGCGGGAGATTGATTTCACTATAGAGTTGATGCCGGATACGCAGCCTATATCTATTCCTCCGTACAGAATGGCACCAGCTGAGTTGAAGGAGTTGAAGGAGCAGCTGAAAGATTTGCTGGATAAGGGCTTTATTAGACCCAGCACATCACCCTGGGGAGCGCCGGTACTGTTTGTCAGAAAGAAAGATGGGTCATTGCGGATGTGTATCGACTACCGGCAGCTGAATAAGGTGACTATTAAGAATAAATATCCCCTTCCCCGGATTGATGATTTGTTTGACCAGCTGCAGGGTGCTAGACATTTTTCAAAGATAGATCTGCGTTCTGGTTATCATCAGGTGCGAGTACGGGAGTCAGATATCCCGAAGACTGCTTTCAGGACCCGGTACGGGCATTATGAGTTCAGGGTTATGTCTTTCGGGCTGACTAATGCTCCAACAGTATTTATGGATCTGATGAACCGGGTATTTCGGCCTTTTCTTGATATGCTTGTTATTGTGTTTATCGATGATATTCTGATTTACTCGCGATCAGCCGAGGAGCATTCAGATCATTTGAGGACGGTACTTGGCATTCTCCGTCAGCAGAAGTTATATGCTAAATTCTCTAAATGTGAGTTCTGGTTGACTTCTGTGGCCTTCTTGGGCCATATTGTAGGCGCAGATGGTATTCGGGTCGACACGTAGAAGATTGAGGCTGTGCAGAATTGGCCCAGGCCTACTACACCGACAGAGGTGCGCAGTTTTCTGGGATTGGCTGGGTATTATCGCAGGTTTGTGGAGGATTTTTCTTTTATTGCAGCACCACTGACGAGGCTTACCCAGAAAGCAGCAAAATTCCAGTGGACAGATGCCTGCGAGCGCAGCTTTCAGATGCTGAAGGAGAGATTGATTACAGCACCAGTTTTGTCCCTTCCAGAGGGATCTGACGGGTATGTCGTCTATTGTGACGCCTCTGGTATTGGGATAGGATGTGTATTGATGCAGCACGGTCGAGTCAGAGCCTATGCTTCCCGGCAGCTCAGACCGTACGAGAAGAACTATCCCACTCATGATCTTGAGTTGGCCGCGGTGATTCATGCTTTGAAGATTTGGCGGCATTATTTATATGGGGTCCATGTTGATATCTATACGGACCATAAGAGTCTCCAGTATATTTTTAGGCAGAAGGAACTAAATTTGCGGCAGCGGAGATGGCTTGAGCTACTAAAGGACTACGACGTTGATATTCTGTACCATCCGGGGAAAGCCAATGTGGTAGCTGACGCGCTTAGCCGCAAGTCCGTGGGCAGTCTGGCTGATGTTCCATCTGATAAGAGAGATTTGGTTCGTGATATTCATCAGCTGGCCAGCCTCGGAGTCCGTTTGGTGGATTCTGGAGATTCTGGGATTTCTGTTCGTCCAGTTGCTGAGTCATCTATTATTCAGGAGGTAAAGCAGCGCCAGTTTGAGGATCCTCTTTTGATTCAGTACAGAGATGTGGCCCTTAATAAATCAAAGACTCAGTTTGAGATCTCGCCTGACGGAGTATTATTATATGACGGCAGATTCTGTGTACCGGACGTTGCGGGCTTACGGCGGCAGATTATGGGCGAGGCCCATAATGCACGGTATTCTGTTCATCCTGGTTCCACTAAAATGTATCGGGACCTCAGGTGTTTGTATTGGTGGGACGGCATGAAGAAAGATATTGCTGAGTTTGTTAGTCAGTGCCCGAACTGCCAGCAAGTTAAGATCGAGCATCAGAAGCCCGGTGGATTATTACAGGAGATGGAAATTCCAGCCTGGAAATGGGAGATGATTAATATGGATTTCGTTGTTGGATTACCGCGCACTCCACGCAGGTACGACTCTATCTGGGTTGTTGTTGATAGGCTGACGAAATCAGCCCATTTCCTTCCGGTTCGGACTACTTATTCGGCTGAGGACTATGCTAGATTGTATATCAGAGAGATAATCAGACTTCACGGAGTCCCTATATCTAATATTACTGACCGAGGTACCCAGTTTACAGCAAATTTCTGGAGGTCATTTCAGGAGGGATTAGGGACTCAGGTGAGTCTCAGTACAGCTTTTCACCCTCAGTCCGACGGGCAGGCCGAGCGCACTATTCAGACGCTCGAGGATATGTTGCGGGCCTGCGTTATTGATTTCAGGGGCAGCTGGGATGATCATTTGCCGCTTATAGAGTTTTCTTACAATAACAGTTATCACTCCAGCATTCAGATGGCCCCGTACGAGGCCCTTTATGGCAGGAGATGCAGGTCTCCTATTGGCTGGTTTGACGTGGGCGAGACTAAGTTGATTGGGCCGGATGTGATCCAGGAAGCTGTACATAAGGTGAAGCTTATTCGGGAACGACTGTTAGCTGCTCAGAGTCGACAGAAAGCTTATGCTGATAGACGACGTCGACCGTTAGAGTTCCGGATTGGCGACTGGGTATTCCTGAAGGTGTCGCCCATGAAGGGTGTCATGAGATTCGGTAGAAAGGGTAAGTTGAGCCCCCGGTACATTGGGCCGTATCAGATCGTTCGAAAGATAGGCGAGGTCGCCTATGAGCTAGACTTACCACCCGACTTGGAGGCCGTACACCCGGTGTTTCATGTGTCTATGTTGCGGAAATGTATTGGTGATCCTTCCATGATATTCCCAGTAGATGATCTTCAGGTGACGGAGCAGTTGTCTTATGACGAGCAGCCTGTATCTATTCTGGATCGTCAGGTGAGGAGGTTGCGCACTAAGGAGGTGCCTTCTGTCAAAGTCCTGTGGCGCAATAATAACCGAGAAGAGATGACTTGGGAGGCGGAGGATGAGATGAAGAAGAGATACCCCCATTTATTCCCTACGCCTCTTGTAATCTAGACTTTGGTATTTGTTGTACCAGTGAACGGATGGACCATGTGTGCTATATATAAAATGGTTTTCCCGTTATGTTTGTGAGCCTTCATAAGATTTATTTAACATTCGGGGACGAATGTTCTTAAGGGGGGGAGAATGTTATGTCCCGTGTTTTCGTGTAATTGGAAATCGAGAAATAATTACGACTTGGGTGTTATAAGGACATAATTTGATTTTAGTAAATGTGACTATGTTGGTTATGGAATTCTTAATGTCAAGACATCGGGAAAGGCCGAGGGTAAATTTGGAATGTCGGAAATTAGTTTCGGGAGTTACAAAATGAGACTTTAACTAATTGGCCAAGGAAAATTATGACCCAAAGTTGAAGCCCAACAATTGAATGGGGCCGGCCATGTCTATTGGCCCAAGCCACTTTAAAAGGGTCATGTGCTATGCACATGACCCCTAAAAGGATATATACTATGTATGCTTAGCCATTATCAAGAAAACTAGATCAAAAATTTCAAGAACCACCCCACAAAGGGCTTCGGCCGAACCCAAAAAAGAAAAGAAAAAAGAAATTCCCAAGTTCTATTGTTGATCCAAAAATCCAAAGTTTTCACATATTTGTGAAGTACTCAAGGCCCTCTTCAACGGGGTATAATTAGTTTGGCGCAAGAACGACGTTTACGACAAGTCGGGTTTTCAAGAAAAGGTGAGAATTCTTACCCTTTAATGTTATAGAATTGACGTGAATATGTTAAGGATTGGAAATAGAGGGAGAATCCCGTAACTTTGATGTAAATAGAAAGCCGTGGGTGTGTGTGTATATTGTGTGTTGGCCGTGAGCCATAGGGAGAAGAAAGTGAGGTGAATTGATCTTGTTTAGTTGGTATAATGTGTTGTTGTGATCCTTGTGTCGTAAATGATTGATTGATGAATTAAATTGGCGTTGGAAAATGATTTCGGATATTATCGGAAAGCGTACACCTTCGGTATCATTATGTATATCATTGTATATTTAGGGTGCTAGAGACTTTAGATATGAACTTATAATGATGTTAATGAATTCGGAATGAAACGACGTGAGTTAGAATGTTCGTCGTGAATTTTTGATTGTTTTGAAGAATTATGGAAAATAATGGATTTTGGTGCAATTTCGGGTATGGCTTGGATTGTAGTTAGGTTGTGATTGTATAAGTTTGAATGTGGAAATGAATACAATTATGTAGATGTAGAATTGGAGTTTTGAAAGTTTGAATGGAAGTTGCCAACTTAGGTAATAAAGTAGATCTTTGAAGCTAGAATGGTTTGATTGTTGCTTGTGTTGTTTGTTGATGTGTGGGCTGTTGTTGTTGTTGTATTTTGAGCCGAGCTAAGTCTCGGGGATGTTAGATTTATAGGGGAAGTGCTGCCGAAATTTCGGTAGGCAAAAAATTGAAGTTAAAGGCATTTTTAAGCCTAAGAATCTCAATTGGTAACTTTGACCATTTGCAGATTTTTGACGAAACGGAACTGGACTTTCGGGAGAGCTTACGACGTCTGTGAGGTATGTAAAGCTTCCCACTCCTTCATTTGGCATATCCTAGTATGTTAGTCGAATATGAGACCTTCCGGAGCATTTCTGTTCCTCGAAACCCGATTCACAGAAAAGTTACTATTCATTCAATTCAATTGAAGCCTAAGGGCTCTATTTTGGCTAGAATGCCACCATTCGTCCGAAACCTATCGAAATGTGGTCGGGTAACCTAGAAATGATTATGTATGACCCCTGGCATATAAATGTTCGTAAAAATATGTTCTCCACCTCACTTTGACTCGAGGTGGGCCCGCTAACCCCGAGACGCCCTATTTGTCTTATTGGGCTGTCCTTTTGAATAACGTTTGGAATGGCACCTTCGATGTTGGAATTCCCGTCTACGGGATATGTTTCGACAATTTCGATATGTTAAGCTACGTTCTGAGCTACACATATTATTTTGGAAAAGTTTTGATAAATGAAACTTTATATCGGCTAAGTATCCGATTATTTTGTACTATGAAATGACTTATGAGACTATTAAGTTTTGAAAGGCTATTTTGAAATATGGATTGCATTTGTTTGCTCACGACTCCGCTCGTGCCTTATGATGACTTCGTTCACCGGTTCCCGGGCCGGTTTTGATTCGTGCGCCTTATGATAATTCGGCCGTATGCTGTGTTACGGTTCCCGAGGCTTCGCCATAGGGCCGGGTTCCGTTTGGAGTTATGCTGTGATATGGCACGTGATGCGATACGCTCACCTATGATTATGTTTGTGTTCGGGGATGTACGGAGATTTGAAACCTTCTGGTGTTATGCTGTGTGTGGCGCCAGCGTCGGAGTGGCGACCACGTTCCTAAGCGTTTGCATGATTTCATTTGCATTATGTATACGTATATGATTTCGATATAGATTTTGACCTACCCATTTGTACTCCACTTTGACATTTGATTTGCTATCGGTTTTGATCCATATTTTTGTACTCCGTGCTTTACATACTCAGTACATATTTCGTACTGACCCCCTTTCTTCGGGGGCTGCGTTTTATGCCCGCAGGTGCAGATATCGGTGATCCTCCGCAGTAGGCTTCACTTCTTGCTATTCTGGAGTACTCCTATTTGATCCAGAGTCCACTTTTGGTACAGACTCTTTTAGCTTTGTATATATTCGGTATATTTGACTATTTGGGTACGGCGGGGCCCGGTCTCGCCATATGTCTTTGTTTTAAGTTCGTAGAGGCCTGTAGTCATATATGTGGGGCGAGGGTCCTATGTATGTTTGTCTGATTCCGTTTTCTGGTCTTAAGGCGGTCTGTTTGTTATGCTGGCCCCAAATGGCCCTTTATGCTTATATTTGCACTTTTGACCGGCGATGTCCATTCCGCCGCTCAGTTTGTATTTGATATGATATTTTGATTTGGCACGACCGCTTAAGACATATTTGATATCAATTATGTTCGATATGATTTCGAAAAATTATGAAATAAGTTTGGATTTGAAAATGAATGTGTGATTCGGTCTGGGTACCCAGGTAGGGTGCCAGTCGCGGCCCACGGGCCTGGGTCGTGACAGTACACTCACCTTAAAATGTTAGTCCCCTTAAGGTGAGACATAATGATTATGATCACTCCATAATGTAATCGGGGGTTCACGACCTTATGTCACCCCGACATAGCCATAGCTGCCTTCAAGTTCTAATGTATGTTTGATGATAAATGTATAATGGCGCTAAGCCTATGATATGCCTATGCAATGTATGAAAATGTTAAGTTTCCAATGGGTATATAACGATGCGATTCCACCGTGCCTAAATGGTCGGGCATGTCATTGCGAAGGAGGGCTGCATACGATTCTACCGTGCCTAAATGGCTAGGCATGTCATCGCGAAGGTGGGCTGCATACGATTCCACCATGCCTAAATGGCCGGGCATGTCACCGCTAAGGCGGGCTGCTATGTTTACACCGATCCTAGAGGGTCGGGCATGACACCACTAGTGGGCGGCATATGATGGGCACCGGGACGTGGGTTAATGATGCTGATATATATGATACGTTGATGTATGCGCTATGATGATACATGCACTATGATTACATATGATATAGGTATGAAATGTATCCACCCTTAAAAGTTACGCAGGTTATATCTTCATCTTATGTCTTATGATTTCTCTATTATGTTCATTTCATTCATGCCTTACATACTTAGTACAATGTTCGTACTGATGTCCGTTTTCTTTGGACGCTGTGTTCATGCCCACAGGTAGGAAGGGAGGTGATCCATACTCGTAGGAGCTACTAGCAGACTTTGAGAGCACCCCATTATTCCGGAGGTGCCATTGACTTATTCTTTTGTGTATATATATGTTTTAGGCATAACGGGGTCCTGTCCCGTCCATATGTCTAGTACTCTTGTAAAGGCTTGTAGATGTGTATGTGTGGGTAGTATGGTCTCGCGATGTTCTTATTGTATGTACATTATTTTGATAGCCAAAAGGCTTATGTATATAAAGGTAATTATGTTTCGAAGTGAAAAATGGTTTTTCCTATGACTTGACTATGAGATTAATGAATGAACGCTTGATGCGTACGATGGGTAATGGTATGAGCGGTGCTCGATGGTTAGCCCCGGGTACCCATCATGGCCCCTAGTCGGGTCGTGACAAAAGTGGTATCAGAGTAGTTCAGTCCTAGGAATTGTCTACGAGTCGGGTCTAGTAGAGTATTGTTTATGGTATGTTGCGCGCCACACTAATAAACAGGAGGCTACAGGGCATTTAGGAAAAATGACCATTCTTCTTCTTAAAAGATCGTGCGATAGAGCTGTGTATAAGATTTTCTCCTCCCTAATAGTGTGCTATGATTTCTGAAATGCCGCCAAAGGGAAAAGCTACAGCCGCCCAGAAGGCCAAGATTACGATGAAAAGGCGGGTAGAAAGAGAGCTACCAATGAATGTAGAAGAGGGTGAATCACATAATGAGGCTCCATCTAATGTCTCTTCTACTCCGCCTATTATAGAAGAACAAGAAGGGGCTTCAGCTCCAACTCCTATGCCTCCAGTTCCTCTACCGGCTACTTCGGGTCAACAAGTGACCGAGGCTATTCATCTATTGCCGCAGTTAGTTGCCGCCCAGGTGCAGCGACAGGGTTCGAGTTCAAGTAACAGGGCCGTTAGTACTAGAGCCCATGATTTCATGAGTTTTAATCCTCCGGAGTTTTTTGGGTCAAAGCCGAATGAAGACCTTCAAAGTTTTATTGATGAAATGTTGCGAACATTGAAGATTATTCATGCCTCCGAAACTAAATCTGTGGAGTTGAAATCTTATAGACTCCGAGATGTGGCGGTATTATGGTACAATAATTGTATATCATCAAGAAAAGAGAATCTGTCTCTTCCCGTTTAATTCATTGGCTAGATATGCCCCGACTATGGTGGCCGACATAGGGGATAGAGTGCACAGATTCATGAGTGGATTAGGGCCACATTTGTTCAAGGACTGCTTGATGGCTTCGTTGTAAGATGGGATGGATATTTCCCGCATTCGAGCCCATGCCCAGAATTTAGAAGGACAACAACATCCGTAAATGGGTGATCGTGATATTGATAGAGGACAAAGCAAGAGGGGCAGATCTATGGGGGTAGGTAGTGATTATAGAGGGGGATCGAGGCAGTCATACCCTAGACACTCAGGCCAGTCAGCAACTAGTGCACCTCCATGATTTGCAGGTAGGAGATTTGACCCCTCCTTTCCTTCAGGACAGGGTCAGAGTTCGAGAGCTTCAGGTTCTCAGTTTGGGGGTAAATTACATTCGGGGCCATGTCGCTTGGGCACAAATGCTTGCTATGTTTGTGGATAGACTGGGCACTTGATGCGTGATTGTCCTTTGAGGTATGGTAGAGGTGGGGTTCAGCCCACAGGGTCAGCAGCTGGTTCCTCTTTAGTGCACCCGGTAGGGCAGACTTCCCAGATTCCAGCAGGTCGAGGTAGAGGTAGAGGGGGAGCATCTACTTCAGGTTCCACTCAGCCCCATATGTATGCTTTAGCCGGGCGACAGGATCTTGAGTCCTCCCCGGATGTGGTTACAGGTATATTATTCGTATTTTCCCATGATGCGTATGAATTGCTAGATCCGGGTTCTACCCTATCTTGTATTACTCTATATGTTGTTGGTCGTATTGGGGTGAAACCCGAGGCAATTAAACCTTTTGAGGTATCTACTCCAGTTGGTGATCCCGTGATAGCTAGACAAGTGTACTAAATTGTGTAATTGTGATATGCGACCGCCAGACTAAAGCTGATTTAGTTGAGCTGGAAATGTTAATAGGTATGGATTGGTTGGCCTCGCGTTATGCTAATGTTGATTGCCGAATGAAAGTAGTTCGATTTCAATTTCCGGGAGAGCCCGTGCTCGAATGGAAGGGTAATACAACATCTCCAAGAGGTAGGTTTATTTCCTACCTTAGGGCAAGAAAAATGATAGCTAAGGGATATATTTATCATTTAGTCCGAGTTCAGGATACCGAAGCAAAGTCTCCAAATTTCCAATCCGTTCCGGTAGTGAATGAATTTCCGGATGTATTTCCAGATGAACTTCCAAGCCTTCCTCCGGAAAAAAAAGATTGATTTTGCTATTGATGTGTTGCCGGACACCAAGCCTATTTCTATTCCTCCTTACCGAATGGCTCTGGCAAAATTGAAAGAGTTAAAGGCACAGTTGAAAGATTTGCTTGAGAAGGGGTTTATTAGACCCAGTTTATCACCGTGGGGAGCACCAGTCCTATTCGTGAGAAAGAAAGATGGTTCCTTACGGATGTGTATCGATTATAGGCAGTTGAATAAGGTGACGATAAAGGAAAAATATCATCTCCCAAGGATTGATGATATGTTTTATCAATTACAAGGTGCCAAGTGGTTTTCCAAAATAGACTTGAGGTCAGGTTATCACCAAGTAAGAGTTAAAGAAAAGGATATTCCCAAAACAGCTTTTAGAACGAGATATGGGCCATTATGAATTCCGGGTGAATTCATTTGGGTTAACTAATGCCCCGGCAGTGTTCATGAATTTGATGAATAATGTATTCAGGCCTCTCTTGGATTTATTCGTAATAGTATTCTTTGACGATATTCTAGTATACTCTCACACAGAATCAGAACATGCAGACCATTTACGTATTATTCTTGGAATTCTTCGAACTCGAGAATTGTATGCAAAATTTTCAAAGTGCGAGTTTTGGCTAAATTCTGTGACATTTTTGGGTTATGTAATTTCAGATGATGGCATTCGAGTTGATACTCAGAAAATTGAAGCTGTGAAGACTTGGCCAAGGCCTGCGATGCCTACACAAGTCTGTAATTTTCTGGGATTGGCAAGGTATTTGTCACGACCCAGTATGAGTGGCATAAACAACGAAATAAGACAATGATATAAAGAAAATATCAATATGGAACATCTGTATCTGACTGCCAAGTATAAAGGAAATAAGTCATACTGTCTTACTCATACTCATCATCATATCATATATGCATAACGTATAAGCTGCCCGTCCATATAGGTACGGTGTAGTACTATGTAAGCTGCCCGTTCATATCGGATCGGTGCGATAATCATAACATTAGCCTGCGTCCAGGCCTCCCGTGTCCGGGGTATCATCTCTGTTATACCCCGTATATTTATACGTTGAATTATTCGCAAGTAAATCGACTCAAGTTGGAGGCGGAATCATTTTCGGACACGAAATAGAAATCTTTAATTTTCAATTTTAAGTAGAACATAAATTATTTATAAATTTTATTTAGTGTAAAAATATTATTGGAGATTAGGGACTAATTAATTATGATTATATTATTAAGTAAGGATTATTGATTAATTAAAATTAATTAATTTAATTATTGAAAGTGGGCCCCACCCGAAAAAAAATAATAAATAAAATAAAACAATTCAAGAGTTAATTTGGTGAGTCATGTAGTGGGGGGGGGGGTACGTGTCCCTTAGGGGACAACCATATATAAGGCATGGATTGTCACAAAGCTGACAACTAAAATTCATTTCCAAAAAAAAAAAAAAGAGGAGCAGCCATGGCTGCTACTGTTCACCGCCAGCCATGGCTGTTTTAATAAAAAAAAAAAAAATTTGCTTTGATTTAATTTCAAGGTGATTTACAAGTTCAAGGAGGTGATAGCAACATGGGATATTGAATCGAGGAAGAAGAAATTACGAAATTGGAGCAATTAAGAGTAGAAATTCCTCCGAGAAAATTAAGGTAAGATTTTATTGTTTTATGGTGTAATTTTGTTAATAGTGTTGTAATGGAGTTATTAAAATTGAATTGGACGAAATCGGAAGTAAGAAAATACATGAAATTGTTATTATGTGAAATCGTGGGTTGAAATGGATTTAGAATTGTTATGGGCTGAGTTGTGAGAATTTTATGTGTATATCGTTGTTGTTGGTATTTCTGTGTTGAGAGGAGGATAATTGGAAATTCGGGTGAGGCGAATATATAGGGGAAATGCTGCCCGATTTCCGTTAAGTCCTTGAATAGTGAACAACCCTAAATGAGAAGTATAAGTTAAAGAATGAGTTCTATAATTGACGGCCTACGGATTTGCGAACTAGAAAGTATAGTTACTAACGATAACGTTACTCTTATATTAAATAGGCTAAGTGAGTGACGAGGCGAACGGATTTACGAATAGTCGCTAACAGGTATGTAAAGCAGCTCCTTCTTTCTTTTGGCATGTCTTAGATTTAAGTGATGAATGATATGAGCTTTGGGGTAATCCTATTCATAAGTCTTGAGTGTGATTCATGATTCTTATTCACTTCTTGATGTTAGAACTCTTAAGCGATTGGGCATCCCTCTTCAGTTTCCTATACGTTGGATAGTAGTCGATATATATAAGTTCCTATTCCTAGAAACTCTACGATAAATGATGTCCTTGACTTCTATAAGCTGTTTCATTCTATATTGACATATGTCTATGGTTCCTAATGCTCTTTTGATATTGTATATGATGACGTTCGAGGGATATTTGATATGATTGTCGCTATTGATACTCAGGTGTAAATCCCTTCTTCTTATTCTGTTTGATTCTTGATAATGTTTTAATATGCATATGGTTGCTCACTACTCTGCTCGTGCATGCCTCAATATGTCTTTCACTGAGTCCCAGGCCGGGTATGTTATCGTGCACAGTTTCACTGCATTGTTCACCGAGTCCCTCACTAGAGGGCCGGGTACGGTATATATATATATATATATATATATATATATATATATATATATATGATGATATGTTATGGCGGCCATGAGGGTATATGATGACTTCATTCACCGAGTCCCATAATGGGCCGGGTATGATATATGATATTGACATGCATGATTTATGTTTCAAAAGGCAAGTGTTTTGGTGTTCTGGATGTTATCCTTGTCTCCTGTACCCCCTATTTCAGTTATGATCCTTTTTACTGTATTTCATGCTTTGTATAATCAGTACATATTCTGTACTGACCCCCCTTTTCTTCGGGGGGTGCGTTTCATGCCCGCAGGTACAGATAGTCGGTTTGGTGACCCTTCAGCATAGGACTTTTACTCAGCTGTCTTGGAGAGCTCCGTTGTTCCGAAGTTTAGACTTTTGGTACAGATCTTATGATATATATGTGTATGTTTATCCAGGGGTACGACGAGGCCCTGTCCCGTCATATTTCACTGTTAGTACTCTTAGAGGTCTGTAGACATGTGTGTGGGTTGTGTATAAGTTCTGTCTAGCTGTGTCTATATGATGTGCTATGGATATGTTTGTCTGTAATGGCAGCCTTGTCGGCTTGCGTATCCTGTTGTGATATGATTAGCTGTGACTCCTCAAGAGACTGTGTATCTGAATATACGTATATGATGACGTTATGAACCGTTGGAGTTCTTTTGTAAGCTTCCATATTGTCCATAGATTCAGTTTGGTTACATGTAACAGGTTCGTATACGGGTGTCCAGTTCGGGCACTAGTCATGGCCCACGGGGTTGGGTCGTGACAGAAGTGGTATCAGAGCAGTTCATCCTCGGAGTGTCTACAGACCGTGTCTAGTAGAGTCTTGTTTATCGGTGTGTTGTGCACCACATCTATAAACAGGAAGCTACAGGACATTTAGGATGTTATCTTTCCTTCTTATCCTAGATCGTGCGATAGAGCCCAGCCATAGGAAATGAAATTCCTTATACTAACCTTTGATTTCAGCTGAAGAACGACATCGACAGAAGGAAGTGACTGACGATATTGGAAGTTACAAGGTACACAGGTAAGCAACGGTGCGAACGAGGCATGTCAGATAAGGTAAGAATAGTAAGGTATGATCGATATGTAAAGTTGAAGGATAAAAGAGAAGGTAGATGGAGAGATATAATAGGACAGATCGTTAAAGGATCAGGTACATCTCAAGGTGCGATATGGGAGGTAAGTTCCGACACCTTTATACTTTTTACTGGAAATTGGGAACCCTGTGTGGCTATGATACGATATGATATCTGCGTATATATGTTGGCCCTGTGAAGCATTGTTGGTATTTTGCTGCGTGCAGGTTTTGGGATAGTAAGAAGTACAGAGGAAACTCTGCCCAAATTTTCTCAGAAATAGGAAAAAGAAGAGAATGAGATATAAGTTCATAACATATCTTGAAACTCGATACCGACAGGGTAAATTTATTATGTTGGATTAAAGCTTTAAGAGATACCGTCCATGTTATCCGTAAGAGGCACCATTGTTATTTGAAAATTTTTATTTCGAAAAAGCATATATGAGCAGCAAGGTTTGGAATTCATTTGGACGGACCAGAACACTTTCCAACCATGTTTTGCCTTGGAAAAGCTCATGTTGAAGGGTAAAAACGTCCAGCGATTAAGTTTCACTTTTACTGAAAAGTACAAAGCATATAGCAAGTAGTTTATGAACTAAATAATTCATTCACGACTCAAGAATAAACCTGGAGGTAAACCATGTGAATCAAGCACTAGAATTCCTGTTCTAGTTTCCTTTTGGTGGCGGTTGGAGAATGTTTCATGGTGACATTTTATTGGTTCTTAATCAACTAATTGGAGATGGAATTCGTGGAAGGAAAACTCAAACATGTGAGCTGTCATGGATCATGTGTTCCACGTGTTATTGATGAAATGCTAGGATGATTCGGAAGGGCTTATGATACTAAGGGATGATATAGAAAAAAATGGCAACTCTTAACAAAACATTTTATTGAGGTATCGGGTGAACTGATAAGTAGGGATAAATTACGACGAGTTTATAGTTAAAAGGAGTAATAGTATGACTGAGATAAAAGTACGGAGAAGGAAGAATTATGACAAGTCTTGGAAGTATTGATAAGACAGCTTGTGAGATATTAAGGATAAGATTGATCAGAAAGGGTGACGGGTTAAGTACGCCTAGTTCATAGAGTGTAATTAAAACATAGTAAGAATCGTGAATAAGGTTAAGAAGTGTTACGTTATAGGATGGGCTACGAACAGGATGTAATGTGAATACCATAAGGATTGTTATAGAAATGAGTAAAGCCTAGTGAGGAAGTAACTAAAGGATATGATGTGATTAGTGTGAAGCGGAAAAAGCAAATGTAGGACGAATAAGAAAGACTTACCAAGTCCTATAGGGAAAGTTCATAATAGAAGTTAGGTGGTAACGAAGGTAAAAGCGAGCACAGGAAGAAAATAAGTTAATTGAAAGAAGAAGATAGGAAGAAAGCGAGTGGGATTACAGTGTAGTGATGTGTTATGACGAGTACAGCCGAGAACACAAGTAATATAGGTGGCGGAACTGTGAAAGACCAAGTTATAGAAAGATGAGTAACGAGGTAGAATGAGTGCTAAGAAATGACTGGTATGATAAGAATAGACGTGGATGAACATAATACATTTTTGAGAAAAGGATTATGCGGAAGTAATGTATTCCGAAGGAATACAGAGATAACATAAGATTCCTCGTGTATAGAATAAAAGATAGACATAGACGGGAGAAATGTTAAGGAAATTCTAAAGGAAGCACCCAAGATAGACGTAATTAATTGGGTACGAGTATGGAACGAAAGAATAAATATATAGCTACGAACTTAAGGTGTAGTACGACGAGAAGGTGGTAAGACAAGACTACTATTAAAACGAATTTGATATGATTTTGAGTAAGTCAGAAGTTAGCGTTGGGTATACAACAAGGGCGAAAGAGCATGAAGCGCATAAAGGCGTATTGTGTGTATGTGACTTCACCTCGGAAATAGTGAAATCCTTAAAGGACAAGGATTGTGGATTTGCGAAACTACTGACGTATTGTGAACTTATTAGAGGAAACAGATGATATCCGTTGAGATAAAGATAATACTACAAGAGAATTTTTGACACTTACCACCGGAATATAAGTGCTACTTAATTGAGAATTTGAAACGACTATAAGCACTAGCTAATTACTGATTGGAATGAGTGGAATGTGGCTTCGGATAAATTGCTACATTAATTACATTACTCGGGTACCAACCATTAGATAAGATTTTGTAGTTCTCATCGCCTCATGATTGTGTTGGAGTTTCATACATGGGTGATCTAAGTTATAGATGATATAAAGGAAGACATGGATATGGTGCAGTGTACCAAATGTATTGGAAAAAGAATCATAGGAATTTGAAAATTAGAAATGGAGGCATAAAGCGGAATATAAATAGATAATGATGTGAGTACGCCCAAAAGGGGGGAAGCGGATGAGAGAAATGCAAGTGTAAGATGAAATTAACTAACACTGCAACACGTTTAATGTGAATACTTAAACTTCAAGTGAGATCCCATGCTGAAACAAGTTAGTGGGATCTGAGAGCCAGCGACAAACGGATAGAAGCCAAGATGGTATTTGAGACAGTGCTGAAAATTATTGGTAAAGACTTTGGATAATATGACATCAGAAGGTAGATGCTTATAAAAAGGATGAATACGACAAGAGAATGGTAACAAGTAACTTAAAAAGATATTATAAAGGATAGCAAGGCTATACTGGATTAGAGGTTAAGAGGTTGACAACGGAGTTATTGGCTAATGATATTGTGACACATAAGTAGCAAAGGAGAAAGCATAGGAAATCTCTCCTATAGTAGGATATGAGAAAACCAAATGGTGAATAGAGGAAGGGGAAGGAGTATGGCGAAATAGACAGCAAGTGAGTGATAGTACAATAAGATATGTAGAGCAGAATAAGCCAGGAGAAGGAAAGACTATGACTAAGATTGGATGTACTTTGTACAAATTGTACAAGAATAGTTATGCAACCTACGAATACTTGTATACTAAGGATGAGACCAAGGGAGTACTTGATAAGGAGAATAAGAATTCAGTAACAATAATGCGGTTGCGATATTTTGGATACATCAAAGAAAAACGTAAGATGGTCAGGAAAACGTACCGAGATGAAATTAGTACTGAGGGAAAAAGCCATAGTTGAGCCTTGATATCAATTGAAAGATATAAGAGAAGAATATAGGGTCTGCATAAAGACTAGCGAGGCAACGCTAAGGTATTTTCCGGGCTAATTTGAGCACCTACACGTACTCTTGTAAAGATTGCAATAAGATGCGTGATAGAAGGACTAAGAGCAAATTTCAGTAAAGGGGCAATAGAAGAGTTTGAGTCAAAAATAGAGAAACGACACGAGGTAATATGCCTAAAATATTGCCAGTTAGGGTAAAGGAAATAATGAAATGATTTAACCGAGATAATCGGAACAAGCGGGTTACTGGTTACTGGATGACAGTGAAATTATAATATGAGAGAACCCTAGCGCTATTTTATATACAACCCTAAAGATCGATATCAAGAAGTAAAAGCAAGTGATAGTTAAAGACCTTTAAAAGAAAGTCAGAAAGTGATACATGATACTGAGGATTTCAGAATACGGACAGTCACAGCGGAGTAAAGCAAAGATATTGGAGTACAAAAATGTTACCCTCTGGAAAATTTCATTTTATCCGTAGAGTATGTGAGGGGTCTACAAATACCGGAGGTATGAAATACTCTAAGAATTGCAAAATCTAATAAACCGATGAGGGATGTCTGCGCGTACAAGATCTTATTTAGATATTGAGAGGTAAGATAAAGGAAACGATATCTTAAGGGAATAACTATAGGAGAAGAAGGAGTCAAGTTAAGACTAAGCGCACAAGGAAGAAAGTAAGATTTCAGCGGAAAAGCTCGCAACACAACTGACAATGGACTGCGAAGTAAGATAAGAGTAAAGGCAATGACGTGGAATTATCACCTCGGGAAGCAACAGAAAGAGGAGATATTACAGGAATGACTATGTAGGGGCCTGGAATGCGTTATAATGAATTATAGCGAATCGACCAATAGAAGAGGTATGTGAAGGGCATAATTAAATAAGAGAACACTTGAGAAAGTATTGGGAATTTAGGATCAGTTTAACATTCGAGGATGAATGTTGTAAAGGGGGGAAGAATGTTATACCCCGTATATTTATACGTCGAATTATTCGCAAGTAAATCGACTCAAGTTGGAGGCGGAATCATTTTCCGACAGGAAATAGAAATCTTTAATTTTCAATTTTAAGTAGAACATAAATTGTTTATAAATTTTATTTAGTGTAAAAATATTATTGGAGATTAGGGACTAATTAATTATGATTATATTATTAAGTAAGGATTATTTATTAATTAAAATTAAATAATTTAATTATTGAAAGTGGGCCCCACTCAAATAAAAATAATAAATAAAATAAAACAATTCAAGAGTTAATTTGGTGAGTCATTTAGTGGGGGGGGGGGGGTAAGTGTCCCTTAGGGGAAAACCATATATAAGGCATGGATTGTCACAAAGTTGACAACTAAAATTCATTTCCAAAAAAACAAATTGCTTAAGAAAAAAAACAAAAAATGAGCAGCCATGGATGCTACTGTTCACGGCCAGCCATGGTTATTTTTAAAAATAAAATAAAAAATTGCTTTGATTTAATTCCAAGGTGATTTACAAATTCAAGGAGGTGATAGCAACATTGATATTGAATCGAGGAAGAAGAAATTGCGAAATTGGAGCAATTAAGAGTAGAAATTCCTCCGAGAAAATTAAGGTAATATTTTCTTGTTTTATGGTGTAATTGTGTTAATAGTGTTGTAATGGAGTTAATAAAATTGAATTGGACGAAATCGGAAGTAAGAAAATACATGAAATTGTTATTATGTGAAATCGTGGGTTGAAATGGATTTAGAATTGTTATGGGCTGAGTTGTGAGAGTTTTATGTGTATATCGTTGTTGTGGTATTTCTGTGTTGACAGGAGGATAATTGGAAATTCGGGTGAGGCGAATATATAGGGGAAATGCTGCCCGATTTCCGTTAAGTCCTTGAATAGTGAACAACCCTAAATGAGAAGTATAAGTTAAAGAATGAGTTCTATAAGTGACGGCCTACGGAGTTGCGAACTAGAAAGTGTAGTTACTAACGATAACGTTACTCTTATATTAAATAGGATAAAAGAGCGACGAGGCGAACGAATTTACGAATAGTCGCTAACAGGTATGTAAAGCTGTCCCTTCTTTCTTTTGGCATGTCTTAGATTTAAGTGATGAACCATATGAGCTTTGGGGTAATCCTATTCATAAGTCTTGAGTGTGATTCGTGATTCTTATTCACTTCTTGATGTTATAACTCTTAAGCGATTGGGCATCCCTCGTCAGTTTCCTATACGTTGGATAGTAGTCGATATATATACGTTCCTATTCCTAGAAACTCTACGTTAACTGATGTCCTTGACTTCTATAAGCTGTTTCATTCTATATTGACATATGTCTATTGTTCCTAAGGCTCTTTTGATATTGTTTATGATGACGTTCGAGGGATATTTGATATGATTGTCGCTATTGATACTCAGTTGTAAATCCCTTCTTCTTATTCTATTTGAGTCTTGATAATGTTTTAATATGCATATGGTTGCTCACTACTCTGCTCGTGCATGCCTCAATATTTCTTTCACCGAGTCCCGGGCCGGGTATGTTATCGTGCACAGTTTCACTGCATTGTTCACCGACTCCCTCACTAGAGGGCCGGGTACGGTATATATATGATTATATGTTATGACGGCCAGGAGGGTATATGATGACTTTATTCACCGAGTCCCATAATGGGCCGGGTATGATATATGATATTGACATGCATGATTTATGTTTCAAAAAGCAAGTGTTTTGGTATTCTGGATGTTATCCTTGTCTCCTGTACCCCCTATTTCAATTATGATCCTTTTTACTGTATTTCATGCTTTGTATAATCAGTACATATTCCGTACGGACCCTCCTTTCTTCGGGGGGCTGCGTTTCATGCCCGCAGGTACAGATAGTCGGTTTGGTGACCCTTCAGCATAGGACTTCTACTCAGCTGTCTTGGAGAGCTCCGTTGTTCGGAAGTATAGACTTTTGGTACAGATCTTATGATATATATATATGTATGTTTATCCAGGGGTACGACGGGGCCCTGTCCCGTCATATTTCACTGTTAGTACTCTTAGAGGTCTGTAGACATATGTGTGGGTTGTGTATAAGTTCTGTCCAGCTGTGTCTATACGATGTGCTATGGATATGTTTGTCTGTAATGGCATCCTTGTCGGCTTGCGTATCCTCTTGTGATATGATTAGCTGTGACTCCTCAGGAGACTGTGTATCTGAATATACGTATATGATGACGTTATGAACTGTTGGAGTTCTTTTGTAAGCTTCCATATTGTCCATAGATTCAGTTTGGCTACATGTAAAAGGTTCGTATACGGGTGTCCAGTTCGGGCACTAGTCATGGCCCACGGGGTTGGGTCGTGACAATCTCCTGCCGCCCACTAGTGGTGTTGCCCGTGCCATATAGACAAGGTGTAATCATCTATAAGCCGCCCGCCTTAGGAGTGTTTCCCGGCCATATAGGCGCGGTGTAATATCATCAACATGTACTTATCATAATGCATGCATGGAAACTCAAAGATGGCTATACTTTATCGAGGTGACATAAGGTCGTGAACCCTCGATTCCATTATGAAGCATTTATAAATATTTTGCCTCACCTTGAAGGAAATAATATATAAGTTGAGTGTGTACAATGAACAATATCATTAACTTTATAGGAACATCATCTCATGAGCTCTAGAATCTCTAGGCTTAAACTCATCATTACCATTATTGGACTCATAATATATCTCTTATCTCATATGGTTATTCATGAACATAGATTCGTAGTTTTTCCGAAATGTAGGAGAATCATGAAGAGGAAGGAAAATCATGCCATGGGATTCATGCCATAGAAAGAAAGGACTAGCCTTACATACCTTTGACGTTTAACTAAGCTATCGCTCACTTGTTCTCCTTCAATGTCACGTTTCTACCTTCAGGAGAGAATTCGCTTCGACATTAGCTAACAATTATAAAAATGGACTTACTAACGCTAGAGAAAATTGGGCAGCATTTCCTTTGTTTATGCTACTTCTCCCATGTTCTAATTCAACTTCCAAACGTTCACAACAACACTCACAATATTGCGATCAACAATCAACATTTATATACATTGATCACAATTCACCATTTCTCTTCAATTTCTCCGCATTTATGGTTATAGCTCATTATCGCGTTTTCTCATATATAATACTTATTCCATGGTCCAAATGTCATTTATAACGTGTTTATAATCCCAAATTATCAATGATCATGGCTCAATTCAAACCTTTACTCAACAATGCTACTATTCACACTTTCATAACCCATTTCTTACATCCTTCTATAATCCAAGTGTTTTAACTCTTCCATACCCTAATTAACATGTAAATGACATAAAACTTACCTTAGATGTTGTAGGAACAAACCTTGAGTGGTATTACTCTTCTTGCACCAAACCCTAGTTTACTTCTCTTGAAATTTCTTAACTTGGATGAACTTTGATGAGTTTCCCACACTTGGTTTTGTTGATTTGATGAAGTTGATCATCAATTTCTCATGAGTTCTTGTATATGAAATGTGTGGAAGTTTCTAGAGAAGTCCTGAGCTGTGGAGAATGAAAATGAAAATGAAATAAATGAACTTGGGTCTCTTATTTAAAACTTGAAATCGGAATCGAAATGAACAGTAGTTGAAAGTGCACAGTGGTCGTAAACTCGGTTTACGGTTCGTATTCTAGAATACGGGCCGGATTTCATGGGCGTATCTAAGCATAACAGAACCAGAAAGGTAGGCTGAGGACATGGTGATTTACGGACTCAGTTTACGGGCCGTATTTCAGTTTACGGTCCGTATTTTAAGTTGTATTTAACCATTCAAGTCTTTGGCATAAAGTTGAAGTTTTGTAATGTTGAAAGACGACAAGGCAGTTTACGGGCTGTATATCACTTTACAGTCCGTATTTCATCGACGAGACCAAAGTGCAAATCTACAACTTTTCACATTTTTAGAACCTATAAATAGTCGTTAGGCTCATAACCTACCTCTTATTGCCATTGCCTTTTAAATCTTACTTAGGGTCATCAAACGTCATTCCCTTCTAATTAAAACATCGTATACTCGTATTCTTCGTTAGTCTATTCACTATACGAGATTGGAAATTTCCGAGGTGTAACATTCTTCCCCCCTTTTTGGAACATTCGTCCTCGAATGTTAAGTACTTGGGAATTCTACAAAAATTTCGCCAGAGTTTCCCCTGTAATATGGCGCTACCATCCTGTCACAACAACCCATAATAATTCTGCCTCACACGGCTACAACACAATAAAACTATAAATTGGCCATACACGACTAAAAGCATGAAAAGTACGCATACATACCTCAAAATCTTGATGCTTCATCATGAATCTCTTCTGGGGCTGAGACAAGTGCGGACTCTTGGATTTCATATTTTCTTCCACTTCCCAAGTCATTCTTCTCAGTTGTTATTCTGCCATAAGACCTTAACTGAGGCCACTTCTTTATTTCGAAGTCTCCGTACTCGCCTATCTAGTGTGGCAACGGGTACCTTTTCATAGATCAGCTTTTCTGTCACTTTAACATCATTTATTGGCATGATCCTAGTAAGATTTCCAACATATTTACGAAGCATCGAGACATGGATGTTAGATCCAATTCATAAGCCACCTTGCCTATTTTGCATACCATCTCATAAGGCCTAATGTATCGGGGACTAAGCTTCCCCTTCATTCAGTGATCTTATTGCATTCGTAAGTTGTCACACCCCGGGGCTACTGTAGCAAGCGTATAGCATGTACTTATGTCATATACCAAGTAATTGTCCTATTTACCCCTAACAATATTCCCAATTCAATATTTCAACTCAATTTACCATATTTCTTTCCTTCAACTGACCCGGGGTATCATGGCTACACTATTCTTGTTTACCTCTTACTCCTCTTTTTAAATATCCACTTGGTCTCATTGGCGACGTATAATTACTTGCAAGTTACATAATCGTTCTTGCGTGATTCGTGTACATATACATCTATACATATACATGTATCCATATCTGCATTCGTATTCATAATCGTACTCATTTACATATTGTATCCATGGTCATATTCCTATACATATCATTTACAACGACTTTACCGCTGGTGTCTTTACCTCTATTCTAGTATAACACCGTCATCCTTTACAATACCCCTTGAGTTATTTGCTCTCAATGTCACGTGGTTCAAGGTCTTCGCGAATGGTTTCCCGTACAGTCTCAGATGCCTACTCAATTCGTGTTCGTTTATTTACTATTCATTGGACTCATTTCTGCGCAACTCTCACTCTTTGTTTTAGAGTCTATATCTGTCACATTTTAGGATCCATCGTCCCAAGTCTCTACACTTGAATTCCCTTTACTCGTTTCCCCCCTTTAAGGGTTTTACTTGTACCATTCTCAAATCCGTTGTCTCTTCTTCAAATCTTGAATTCATACATCCCTTACTACACTACATCTTATTCATGTCGTTTTCTCGTAAGTCATAGCTACGATAATTCCTGTGTGAAGTCTTAACATACTCACCTTACAGTCTTGTAACCAATTAATACAACCGATATAGCAATCCGAACAAGGATGCATTTTACTTAGCTCATCTGGTAGTTATGAGTCAATGTCTAAATCTACTCTAATTAACAACTTTTGTCCCATAGGGATGCTCACCATATTAGTAGGTCTAGTTATCCTTACCATCCATATAATGTCACTTGCCCTCTTCTTCAGTGCTCAAAGTTCACTTGTAACGTCATCTTTGTTTTCCAGGGCCTAAGTCTCATACGCTACTAATACCCCTCATGCCTCTTATTCTTTTACTTTTGTTTTGCACTCAACACCGATTTCAAAACCAATCATAATCGTAGTATATTTGTCGTTGATGATAGCTTTACTCTATCGCTTTGTCGTCGTACAGTAAACTCATAACTCATGATCATCTTTTTCTTTTCGACTTTTTACTTCATATACTTCACTCGTTCTAACTTGGTACAGGATATTCGTAGGGAATGCATCTCCCTTTAATTATAACGCAACTACTTCTTAAGCACGCGTACTTTGTGTATTTCTTTCTCTCTCTATTCTCGTTCTTATTCCTTCCTCCTCAATTTATCTTGCTCTCTCCCACTTTATAATCAATCATTTATTCTTCGTATGAGGAACCCTATCCCTAACTGAGTACATCCACTTTTGTCCTTTAGAATATACTACCTTTGTACAATCCATTCTTTGCTCCGAAAACTTATTCTGTTCATTCTGATCATCCCCTCTCACCCTTATTGTGTTGATCCTCTTTTTAACAATCGTCCTATTTCGTTATTCATCTTTCTGTAGTCTTGGTCTTTTACATCCAGCTAAAGATATCACTCAGGCTCTCGGTTATACCAATCACAAACTACTGCTACTTTTCCATATTACTTTCCTCTGATTTCTTTTTCAAGTTGACTTCCCCTTTTTGCTGGCTATCATTTCTGTCATGGAGAAATCCCTATACTGGACTCTCCCTTACCAAGGTCTTATAAGCTTTCTCATCAACTGCCCCATGGCTCGCTTGTTGGTTTCACACTTGCATTCACTCTTTATTCATATAGAACATGTCACATCCTTAGTCGTTTCCTCGCTATACTTTGCATTACGGTTCTTGTTGCGTTCTCATTATACCCTGACCATAATCAACTCTATAGAGTGACACTTCTTGATCTCATTCGCAAGCCTGTTTATAACATAGGATAAACCTCGTGAAGTAAGCATACTCAGCCCGTTACTCCTTCTAATCAGTTCTATCACGCTCACCATATAAATTGTTTTACCAACGTGTTCTCATTCATTATAACCCTTCGTATTCGTACTTCTGTTTCCGGGTACTGTTACTTTAGTCGCTAGTAAACTTATCGCGTCTTTCTCGTGCTTATCCCTCCAATCAATACCTCGGTATTGCATTCCATTGGAGTTACCCTTTCTCTTCTATGTCGTGCTTTAGCACTACCAGTCTTCCTAATTTACCCTAGTATTTCTCTTTACCATATCATTCTCGATCTTATAATTACCGTTCCTCATCTCTTGTAGTTGTCAATGATACTCCTAACTCAATCTCGTCCTGCCATTACCTTGTTGCACATCATCATTTCTCGTCAGGACATATCACGAGCTTGTACCTTGTCTCCTTCAAATTCTAGGAAAACATCGGCAGAGTTTCTTTTGTAAGCATAACAATCCCAAACCTGCACATAGCCCAAAAAACACGTCCGATGTCTCAATAGGACATATATCGGAACACACATAATACGCAACTAGACAACGCAAGATCACTTACCATTAAAGGATATAAATAGTAGATCTTGTCTCATAAGTTGTGCCTGCACACTCGGTTTAGATTTCCAATATCTATATATATATATACATATTATTTATATTCACTCACCGTCAATCAACTCAATCATAACTCACGATTCTGGCTATCACTAGATTACTAACAAATATAGTCATCTCAAATTGTCGGATTGGCTCATATTTTTCACCTCAACACAATCATCACAACGGGGGTGATACATGACAGCATAGGGTCCGAATCCATCGATGCACACATATCGTAAAAGGATACTGACAATATACCTGGGACAATATCAGGGGAAGACTCAAGATCCTGTCGCTCAGCTAACACATGAATATGATGCTAGGATCTACTTGGACTGGGCGCTCCTCTTTGGTATCTATCACCACCTACTAACATCTGTGGCCTTGGCCTTGGAGGGCGTACCGATGACAAAGAGCCAGCTACTAACCCATAGGTCGAACCTCATCTCTCCCACGTCTCCATAGGCAGTCGCACATGGTATGACCTGGCCGAGCACATGTATAACACACATCCGAGCCCAAGCGGCACGGTCCCCAATGTAACTTACGACACTGAGTACATCGTGGTACCGGGGATCTCGTCTGACTAGAACCACTCCGAATCCGAGAACTGGAAACTCTGAGACTCGAGGGTGACTTAGAATAAGTAGATCCATCAAATCGGGGTCTAGGAAACTACGGAGGAGCACCACTTGGTGAACGAACTGAGTGCCTAGAGAATTGTTGCCTCGGAGCACCCCTACACTTATGATCGAACCCTGAAGAACTAACTCTCTTTCTCCAACCCCTATTATCGTGGCCCACATCCTACCGCTGAGCTTGAGCGGCTACCAATTGAGTCAGTAGAAGAATGGCCTGTCTTATCTCTTGGCCCAAGGCATCTGGTGGAGGAACGGGGGGTGCTGGAGCTAAAGCTAAGGCTCCCCTCTGATCCTCAATAGTGGGCGAAGTATGGGAAAACCGAGGTGGGGCCTTATTCTGGGGTTCGCCCTCCTCCACATCTATAGACGGCTCTCGTTCAAGCCCTTCTTCCACCACCATCTTGCCCTTCTGGGCTATCGTAGCTTTTCTTTCATCAGCTTTTCTGAAATTATAATGCACAATTAGGGAGGGGATAATCTTATAATACAGCTCTATCGTACGATCTCTTAAGATGAAAGATGGTCATTTTTCCTAAATGCCCTGTAGCCTCTTTTTTATTTATATGGCGCGCAACACACTATAAATAAGACTCTACTAGACACAGCTCGTAGACCCTTCGTAAGACTGTACCGCTCTGATACCACTTTTGTCACGACCCGCTTAGGGGCTGCGACGGGTACCCGGGGCTAACCAACGAGCACCGCTCGTTCTATTACTCATTATACTCATTTAATGCTCAACTCATAAGAGAATCATCTTTCATTTCAAAACATAACACTTTTATATACATAAGCCTTTAGGCTATCAAATTAATATATATACATGGTAGCAATCTCGTGAGACCATCTAACCCACACTGCGTATCTACAAGCCTCTACTGGAGTACTAGATATAAGAACGGGACAAGACCCCGTCATGCCCAAAAGATATATATATATATATATATATATATACACACACACACAAAGTAGTAATCAAGCACCTCCGGAACAAAGGAGTGCTTTCAATCAGCTGGCAGCTACTACGGATCTGGGTCAAGCTCTCCTCCCTGTCTACCTATGGGCATGAACACAGCGTCCAAAGAAAACGGACGTTAGTATGAATATTGTACTGAGTATGAGTGGCATAAACAACGAAATAAGACAATGATATAAAGAAAATATCAATATGGAACATCTGCATCTGACTGCCAAGTATAAAGGAAATAAGTCATACTGTCTTACTCATACTCATCATCATATCATATATGCATAATGTATAAGCTGCCCGTCCATATAGATATGGTAAAGTATTGTGTAAGCTGCCCGTCCATATCGGATCGGTGTGATAATCATAACATTAGCCTGCGTCCAGGTCTCCCGCGTCCGGGGTATCATCTCCTGCCGCCCACTAGTGGTGCTGCCCGTGCCATATAGACACGATGTAATCATCTATAAGCCGCCCGCCTTAGCGGTGCTGCCCGGCCATGTAGGCGCGGTGTAATATCATCAACATGTACTCATCATAATACATGCATGGAAACTCAAATATGGCTATACTTTATCGAGGAAACATAAGGTAGTGAACCCTAGATTCCATTATGGAGCATTTATAAATATTCTGCCTCACCTTGAAGTAAATAATAGATAAGGTGAGTGTGTACAATGAACAACATCATTAACTTTATAGGAAAATCATCTCATGAGCTCTAGAATCTTTACCATTATTGGAATCATAATATATCTCTTATCTCATATGGTTATTCATGAACATAGATTCGTAGATTTTCTGAAATGTAGGAGAATCATGAAGAGGAAGGAAAATCATGCCATGGGATTCATGGCATAGAAAGAAAGGACTAGCCTCACATACCTTTGTTTTTTAACCAAGCTATCGCTCATTTGTTCTCCTTCAATGTCACGTTTCTACCTTCAAGAGAGAATTCGCATCGACATTAGCTAACAATTATAAGAATGGACTTACTAAAGCTAGAGAAAATTGGGCAGCATTTCCTTTGTTTATGCTACTTCTCCCATGTTCTATTTCAACTCCCAAACGTTCACAACAACACTCACAATATTGCGATCAACAATCATCATTTATATACATTGACCACAATTCACCAGTTCTCTTCAATTTCTCCGCATTTATGGTTATAGCTTATTATCACGTTTTCTCATATATAATACTTATTCCATGGTCCAAATGTCATTTATAACGTGTTTATAATCACAAATTATCAATGATCATGGCTCAATTCAAACCTTTACTCAACAATGCTACTATTCACACTTTCATGACCCATTTCTTACATCCTTTTATAATCCAAGTGTTTTAACTCTTCCATACCCTAATTAACATGTAAATGACATAAAACTTACCTTAGATGTTGTAGGAACAAGCCTTGAGTGGTATTACTCTTCTTGCACCAAACCCTAGTTTACTTCTCTTGAAATTTCTTAACTTGGATGAACTTTGATGAGTTTCCCACACTTGGTTTTGTTGATTTGATGAAGTTGATCATCAATTTCTCATGAGTTCTTGTATATGAAATGTGTGGAAGTTTCTAGAGAAGTCCTGAGCTGTGGAGAATGAAAATGAAAATGAAATAAATGAACTTGGGTTTCTTATTTAAAACTTGAAATCTGAATCGAAATGAACAGTAGTTGAAAGTGCACAGTGGTCATAAACTCGATTTACGGTTCGTATTCTAGAATACGGGCCGTATTTCATGGGCGTATTTAAGCATAATAGAACCAGAAAGGTAGGCTGAGGACATGGTTAAAATACGGGCCGTATTTTAGTTTATGGTCCGTATTTTAAGTCTTATTTAACTATTCAAGTCTTTGGCAGAAAGTTGAAGTTTTGGAATGTTGAAAGATGACAAGGCAGTTTACGGGCCGTATATCACTTTACGGTCCGTATTTCATCGACGAGACCAAAGTGCAAATCTGCAACTTTTCACATTTTTAGAACCTATAAATAGTCGTTGGGCTCATAACCTACCTCTTATTCCCATTGCCTTTGAAATCTTACTTAGGGTCGTCAAACGTCATTCCCTTCTGATTAAAACATCGTATACTCGTATTCTTCGTTAGTCTATTCACTGTACAAGATTGGAAATTTTCGAGGTGTAACAGTATTATAGAAGGTTCGTAGAAGGATTTTCCTATATTTCAGCCCCATTGACGAAGCTAACCCAGAAGTCAGCTAAATTTCAGTGGAATGATGCTTGTGAGCGTAGCTTTCAGGAATTTAAGGATAGGTTAACTTTAACTCCGGTTTTAACACTCCCAGAAGGGCCAGATGGTTATGTTGTATATTGTGATGCTTCCGGTATTGGGTTAGGATGTGTGTTAATGCAGCATGGTAAAGTCATCGCTTATGCTTCGAGAAAGCTGTGGAAACATGAAAAGAACTACCCAACTCATGATCTCGAAATGGATGCAGTTATTCATGCATTAAAGATGTGGAGACATTACTTGTATGGTGTGCATGTCGATATTTATACAGATTTCAAGAGTCTTCAATACATTTTTAAACAGAAGGAGTTAAATCTGTGGCAGAGGCGGTGGTTAGAATTATTGAAAGATTATGATGTGAGTATTTTGTACCACCCCAGGAAGGCAAATGTCGTAGCTGATGTGCTTAGCCGCAGATCAATGGGCAGCCTATGTGAAGTTCCTCCGGAGAAGAAAGAATTAATTCATGAGGTCCACCAACTAGCTAATCTTGGAGTACGCCTAATTGATTCAGGTAGTGCAGGAATTGGTATTAATAATCCCACAGTTTCGTCCTTGAATATGGAAGTGAAAGAGCGTCAATATGAAGATCCTTAGTTGAGCAATTATAGAGACACATTTCATAAAAAAGGGAAGTCTCCATTTGAAACTTCTATAGATGGAATTCTTAGATACTGATGCAGGCTATATGTTCCGAATGTTGCAGAATTACGTCGCCAATTCTAAAAGAAGCTCATTATTCTCGGTATTCTATTCATCCAGGAACGCCAAAGATGTATCATGATCTCAAGTTAATTTATTGGTGGGATGGAATGAAGAAAGGCATAGCAGAATTTGTAGCCCAATGTCCAAATTGCTAGCAAGTGAAAATCGAACATCAAAAGCCAGGAGGATTACTGCAAGCAATGAAAATTCCTACTTGGAAATGGGAAGTGATCAATATGGATTTTATTGTAGGATTACCTCGTTCTCGAAGTAAGTATGATTCTATATGGGTGATTGTGGATAGATTGACGAAAGCAGCTCATTTTCTTCCTGTTAGAACCACATACTCAGCAGACGATTATGCAAGGTTGTATCTCAAGGATATTGAGCGACTCCATGGTATTCCGATATCCATTATCATAGATTGAGGAGCGCAATTCACAACCAAGTTCTGGAAATGTTTCCAAGAAGGTCTAGGTACTCAAGTAAAGCTTAGCACGACATTTCATCCGCAGACTGATGGGCAAGCAGAACGTACCATTCAGACCTTGGAGGATATGCTAAGAGCATGTGTTCTAGATTTTGGAGGTAGTTGAGATGACCAATTACCTCTAATTGAGTTTGCATACAACAATAGCTACCATTCCAGTATCCAATTGGCTCTGTATGAAGCTTTATATGAAAGGAAGTGTAGATCCCCAATTGGATGGTTTGAAATAGGAGATGTACAGCTAATAGGCCCTAAGTTGATTCAACAAGCAGTAGAAAAAGTCAAGGTGATCTGAGATCGATTATTGACAGCCCAAAGTCGCCAAAAATCTTATGCGGACAACCGTCGACGAGACTTAGATTTTCAAGTTGATGACTGGGCATTTTTGAAGCTGTCGCCAATGAAAGGAGTCATGAGATTTGGTAAGAAAGGAAATTTAAGTCTTCGATACATTGGACCCTATAAGATTATCCGCAAGGTGGGTCAAGTAGCTTATGAATTGGACTTGCCTCTAGAATTTGAATTAGTCCATCCAGTTTTCCATGTCTCAATGCTTCGCAAGTGTGTTGGAGATCCTATGAGGATTGTTCCAATAGATGATGTTCAAGTGACAGAAAAGCTAGTCTATGAAGAATTGCCCATTGCCATATTAGACAGGCAGGTACGGAGACTTGGAAATAAGGAAGTAGCCTCAGTTAAAGTCTTATGACGGAATAACAACCGAGAGGAAATGACTTGGGAAGCAAAAGAGATTATGAAATCTAAATACCCGCACTTATTTTATCCCCCAGAAGAGATCCACGATGAAGCATCGGGATTATAAGGTATGTATGTTTTCTTTTTATGCATATGGGTCATGTGTGGCCAACTTATATTGCTATTGTGTTGTGGCCCTGTGAGGTAATTGTGACAGGATGGTAGTGCCATATTACAGGGGAAACTCTGGCAAAATTTTCGTAGAATTCCCGAGTGCTTAACATTCGAGGACAAATGTTCCAAAAGGGGGGAAGAATATTACACCCCAGAAATTTCCCGTTAACGTACAATGAATAGACTAATGAAGGGCACGACATATACGATGTTTTGATAAGTAATAAATAACATTTGATGATTCTAAATGAGATTTCAAAGACATGTGAGGTAGGAGACGAAAGTTGTTAAGGAAAGCAAGGTATAGGTTGTGTGTCGGGAAAGATTTACGAGTATCAAATTAATGATGGCTTAATGATGTTTTGGAGAAGAGTTATAATGTCCCTTAGATTGTTAACGAATTGTTAAACAAGTCTCAAGAAGGTTCCATAAGGATTGGAGATCAAACGAACGACGGAGATCATTTCAGGGAAATGGGGTTATATGACCGACTTATACGGTTCGTGTAACATTATACGGTCCGTATAAGGGCCCGTATAACACCAAGCAGAGATGATGTTTGCCTGGCGGTGAACCACGACCACTTATATGGGCCGTGCAATGGTATACGGACTGTATAAGTGTCCGTGGAAGTCCCAACCGGCTGAGTTAAGTTCAATTATATAAATGTGATGCCACTTCACTAATTTCATTTCCCACACTTCTCCATCTCTCTCAATGCTTCTAGAGGGTTTCACACACTTCTTCCACAAGAACTCAAGAGAGATTCAAGATCAACTTCATCAAACCAAGAGAGTCAAGTGTATGAGACACATTAAAGTTCATCCAAGCCGAGGAATTCCAATGGAAGTGAACTAGGGTTTTTTTTGCAAGAGAAGTATTTCCACTCAAGGCTTATTCCTACATTATCTAAGGTAAGTTTTATGATCTTTGCATGTTGTTTAGGGTAATGAGAGGTTGAAAGACTTAGATGATGGAAGGAGATAGAAAATGGGTCACAAATATTATATATTTTGTGATTGTAAGCATGCTATAAGTGACATTTAGAATATGGGATAAGTATTATATGTGAGAAAACGCAATAGTGAACTATGACCATGATTATGGAGGAATTGAAGTGAAATTGTGAAATGTGGATAATGTAGATGAATGATGATTGTTGCTTATAATCATGTGAATGTTGTTATGGATGGTTGGGAGTTGATATGGAATATGGGGAAAGTTGTATAAACAAAGGAAATGTTGCCCAGTTTTCTCTAGCTTTAGTAAGCATGTTCTTATAATCGATTAGCTAATGTTAATACGAACTTTCTTGAAGGTAGAAACATGAGCAACGAAGAAGAACGATCAAACGATAGAATAGCTAAACGAAAGAGGTATGTAATGTTAATCCTTTCCTTCTAAGGCATGACTCCTATGGCATGAATCTTCCTATTTTTCCGTGATCTTCCTAAATAACGAAAATTATGAGTCCATGACTATAAAGAGCTGCATAAGCATATGATAAAGAAAATAGATACGATACGAGCATGATAATGGTGATGATGAGTTTTAGTATAATGAATCCTAGAGTAACATACGATGTCCATGAGGTTAATGATCCTAAGTATGGTTCCATTGGTTCTTTTTCTTGTGTACACTCACCTTAAAATGTTAGTCCCCTCAAGGTGAGACATAATGATTATGTTATACCCCGTATTTTTATATGTCGAATTATTCGCAAGGGAATCGACGCGAGTTAAAGGCGGAACCCTTCCCGGACACAGAATAGGAACCCTTAATTTTTAATTTCTAAATTAGAATTAATTTTTATATATTTTATTTAGTGTAAAAATATTATTATTGGAGATTAGGAATTAAATAATTGTGATTAGATCATTAAGTGGGAATTAGTAATTAATTAAATTAATTAAACAAGTGGGCCCCACCCGATTTTTAATTAAAAAGGGGGGGGGGGGGGCAAATCACCAAATTAAGAGACACCTTAGGCTGCACGTGTAGGGCTTGGAAGGATCAAATATATATAGCAACAAGAAGTCATGAAATGATCATTTTCACAAAATTATTCAAGAACAAAGGAAAAAAAAAAGAGTTTGGAAAAAGGAAAAAAAAGGCTCTCGGCCAAATCCAATTTGAGCCGAGATTTGAGAAATTGTGGAAGTAAAGTTGAGATTGCAAAATTGTATATACATTCAAGGATTCCAACGTGAATTGATTCTCGGAGTCGAGTTGATTAAGGTAAGATTTGACCTCTTTTTATACACATTTTGGAGGCAATTTAAACTTGTATAAATTTGTAGATACGTGATGAATGTAAGAAGTTGTAGACGTTGGTGTTGAAATATAAATTGAGCCGTGTAGGGGCTGTTTTAATTAGGCGCGGCGAATTAATCTTAAGTCGCATCATAGTTGTTGTTGTTGTTGTCGTGGATTATATGGTGAAGGAATGAAAGGAATTAGGACGTTAAGGTTGAAGTTGTGTTGATATGAACATGTTGTCATTCTTGTTGAATTGAAAAGAATTGAAGATGTAATTGTATCCATATGTTGTTGTTGGTATTTCTGTGTTACAGGAGGGTAATTGGAAAGTTGGGATAGGCGAGTATATAGGGGAAGTGCTGCCGGATTTTCGCTAAATCTTTAAAGAATAGAAAACCCTAAACGAGAATACATAAGCTGAAATATAGGTTCTATAAAAAAATGGGCTATAGATTGTGAACTAAAAAAATATAGTACTAACGATAACGTTACTCTTATATAAATAGGCTAAAAGAGCGACGAGGCGAAAGGATTCACGAATAGTCGCTAACAGGTATGTAAAGCTGTCCCTTCCTTCTTTTGGCATGTCTTAGACTTAAGTGACGATTGATATGAATTTGGGGTAATTCCATTCATAAGCTTTGAGTGATACTTATGATTCTTATTCACTTATTGATATTACAATTCTCAAATGATTGAGCCTTCCTCTTTAAATTTATGTACATTGGGTAACTGTCGATACATACGCTCCTACTCTCAGGAACTCTGTAATAACTAATGTCTAGACTTCTATAAACTGTTTCATGTGATCTTGATACACGTTTATGACTTCTAAGTCTCTTGATATATTCTATAATGACATTCGAGGGATACTTGATATGATTGTCGCTATTAATACTCAAGTGTTAACCTTTTCTTCTTATTCTGTTTGAGTCTTGATAATGATTTAAATTGCATATGGTTTCTCACTACTCTGCTCGTGCATGCCTCAATATGTCTTTCACCGAGTCCCGGGCCGGGTATGTTATCGTGCACAGTTTCACTACATTGTTCACCGAGTCCCTCACTAGAGGGCCGGGTACACTATATATATATTATGGCGTTATGCTGTGTTATGGAGTTATGCTGTGTTACGGAGTTATGCTGTGTTATGGACTTATGCTGTGTTTTGGAGTATGCTCTGTTATGGCGCCAATGACGGGGTGGCGACCATGTTCACCGAGTCCCATAATGGGCCGGATATGATATATGATATTGACATGCATGATTTATGTTTCAAAAGCACGCATTTTGGTATTCTGGTTATTGTACTCATTTTTTTGTACTTCTTATTTCAGTTATGACCCCGTTTACTGTATTTCATGCTTTACATGCTCAGTACATGTATATATATATGTTGTCTAAGGGTACGACGGGGCCCTGTCCCATCATATTTCACTGTTGAAACTCTTAGAGGTCTGTAGACATGTATGTGGGTTATGTTCAGATGTGATCAGTTGTGTTTATATGATCATTATGGACGTTCCGTCGTTGTAGCAGCCTTGCCGGCTTGCATATATTGTCGTTTTGTTAAAGTAGCCTTGTCGGCTTGCGTAATATACCGATATGTAGCGGCAGCCTTGTCGGCCTGCGTAGTATGATGATATATACAGTGGCAGCCTCGTCGATGTGCGTATGTTTTTACGATGTGATCGATTGAAAACCTATGGTATCAGTTCGATTATGTTTTACAGGTACATATGGGTGTCCAGCTCGGGCACTAGTCATGACCCACGGGGCTGTGTCGTGACAAAAGTGGTATCAGAGCAGTTATCCTCAGAGTGTCTACAGACCGTGTCTAGTAGAGTCTTGTTTATCAGTGTGTTGTGCACCACATCTATAAACAGGAAGCTACGGGGCATTTAGGATATTATCCTTCCTTCTGTCTTAGATCGTGCGATAGAGCCTGAACCTAGGAAAGATTGTTTCTGACCTCTTTTCCTGTAGGTAGGTGCAGATTTGCGAGAGATGAAGAGGCCAGCTTCAGATAGTGGGGGTGCTAAGAAGGCCCCTAGGGTAAATTTGGGACCCTATGCTCCAGGATCGAGTAGGAGGAGCCTTAGTTATTCTATCGAGACTGACCCCTTGGAGGACCCAACGACAATTCCTCCAGAGTTTTTGATATCCTGGGAGGCGGTCCCTGAAGCCATACCAGTTGCTCCTATGGCAGGGCACCACATCAGACCGGCTACCCCGGTAAGTGTTACAGATTATTCCAGCCCCCTATCCTGGTCATCGGTAAACCAGGAGTTGCCAGGTTATCTACATTCCCCGGATTCAGATGAAGAAGAGGATGAAGGTCAGACGAGTAGATGGTGGACAGACGATGACGAGGAGCAGGCTTCACTTTCTAGATCACCGGATCAGACTAGAGACTGATCGACTACAGGTATATGAGACCTTATCGAAATTTCCTATGTATGTGCATTTGTTATAGATTGTTACCTAATAGCGGCAAGCGGAAATCAAAGGAATCAGTAACTGTAAGTAGAATATATGTTAGACATAGTATGAATGCTGCAGGTATGTTTGAAACCTGCAGTTAAAGATGGAAAGGAAAAATAAACAGGAAAGAGTGACAGGTACAGTTTGGGTTGGATACACGAGGCAAGTTCGTTATTTTCATCGTGTGACTGATATAGGAAGCCCTGTGCGGCTACGATACGATATAATATATATGTGTGTATGTTGGCCCTGTGAGGCGTTATTGGTATTTCCTGCGTGCAGGTTTTGGGACAGTAAGAAATACATAGGAAACTCTGCCAAATATTTCTGAGAAATAACAAGGAAATGACATATAAGTTCGTAATATTTTTGGAAAGTCGCGCCAACAGTAACGATAAGATTTGACTTAGTCGCAAGTGCGTCTAACTTTGAGAGATAAGGATTGACCGATGAATTGATGGTAATAGTAATTATGAGGTCGGTATCAGTATGGTAAAAAGAAATGCTAGGATAATTTGGAAGGGTTTGTGATACTAAGAGATGATTTAGAAGGGGCCGGCAAAATCTTAATAGAATGTTATATTGAGGTATCGACGGAACTGATAAGCAGGGGTAAATTACGACGAGTTTATAGTTAAAATAAGAAATAGTATTATTGAGACAAGAGTGCGGGGGAGGAAGAATTATGACAAACACGAATGTATTGATAAGACATCTTGTGAGATATTATGGATAAGATTGACCAAAGGTTAAGTACGCCTACTTCACAGGGTGTAATTAAACCATAGTAAGAATCGTGAATAAGGCCAAGAAGTGTTACACTATAGGATTGATTACGGACAAGATATTACGTGAATATAACAAGTATTGTGATAAGAATGCATAAAGCCTAGTGAGGAGGCGACTAAAGAACATGACGTGATTTATGTGACTAAGGTATAAAGGCAAATATGATATGAAAAAGAAGAATATAGAATGAATGAGGAAGATTTATGAAGTTCTATAGGAAAAGCCAAGAATAAAGAATTTGCGGTGACGAAAATGAAAGCGAGCACATGAAAAGAAGGATGGGTAGCTGCGAATGTGTATTGATTATAGGCAGCTGAACAAGGTGACGATAAAGAATAGATATCCCCTTCCCAGAATTGATGACCTGTTTGACTGGTTGCAGGGTGCTAAGTGTTTTTCAAAGATAGACTTACGGTCAGGCTACCACCAGGTGCGAGTAAGGGAGGTAGATATCTCGAAGACTGCATTCAGGACCCGATACGTGCATTATGAGTTTCGGGTAATGTTTTTGGGTTGAACAATGCCCCAACAGTATTTGTGGATCTAATGAACCGAGTGTTCAAGCCGTTCCTAGATATGATTGTATTTATCGACGATATTCTAATCTACTCACGGTCAGAAGAGGAACATGCAGATCATTTAAGGACGGTACTTAGAGTGCTTCAGCACCAGAAGCTTTATGCTAAATTTTCTAAATGTGAATTCTAGCAGACTTCGGTAGCATTCTTGGGACATATTATTGGAGCTGATGGCATTCAGGTAGACTTGCAGAAGATTGAGGCGGTGAAGATTTGGCCTAGACCTATAACGCTTACCGAGGTACGTAGTTTTCTGGGGCTAGTTGGGTATTACAGGAGATTTGTGGAGAAGTTTGTCTCAATTTCAGCGCCTTTAACAAGGCTAACACAGAAGGCAGCCAAGTTTCAGTGGACCGACGCTTGTCAGCGAAGTTTTCACTTGTTGAAAGAGAATGTCACGACCCAACCCCGTAGGCCGTGACTAGTGCCCGATCTGGGCACCCAAACCCATCTATCAAACGTATTCAAATGTATAGCAGAAGCCGACAAGGCTATATTCCAAGTACAGATAATTTCCAGAAACTTTCGGCAGAGTTTCCTTTGTTTTTCGGACTAACCAGAATAACCCTGTACACAGCAAACACCAACAGAGGTCATACAGGGCTAATCAAAGCAATGCACAAACATATGCGGACCGGCCACCTGAGCGTATGGAATCGCCCAAACAACATATACACATAAGCATACAGACAGACCATAACCCACAAACATGTCCACAGACCTCTAAACTGACCGACAGAATCATATGACGGGACAGGGCCCCGCCGTACCCAAATAGTCAGATATGCAGAAATATATACATGGCGAAAAATATATGTACCAAAAGTGGACTCCGAATCAAGGGAGTACTCCGAAATAGCAGAAGTGAAGCCTACAGTGGTGGATCACCGGCGTCTGCACCTGCGGGCATGAAACGCAGCCCCCCCGAAGGAAGGGGGTCAGTACGAAAGATGTACTGAGCATGTAAAGCATGGAGTACAAAAATATAGGCCGCAACTGAAAGCGAACAGAATACCAAAGAGAGAAATGCCGAACAGTATATCAAAATGTTTATCAAAATCGTATATACATAATGCAAACAAAATCATGAAAAGCTCAGGAACGTGGTCACCACTCCGACGCTGGTGCCACACACAGTATAACACCAGAAGGTTCAAATCTCCGTACATCCCCGAACACACACATATGAGCGTATCACATCACAGCCATATCACAGCATAACTCCAAACGGAACCCGACCCTATGGCGAGGCCTCGGGGAACCGTAACACAGCATACGGCCGAATCATCATAGAGCGCACGAATCATAACCGGCCCGGGAACCGGTGAACGAAATCATAATAAGGCACGAGCGGAGGCGTGAGCAAACAATGCAATTTGTATATCAAAATAGCCTTTCAAAACTTGATTACTTCATAAGTCAATTCATTAACAAAAATAGTCAAATAATTAATTAGTACGAAAGTCTATTTCACAAAATATTTCCAAAGTGGTACATATGGCTCAAAACATCACTTAGTATCTCATGGTGTTCAAAACATTATTTCATAAAGGATAAATTCCAAATTCGAAGATTCTTTATCGAAGCTTATCAAAAAAAAAAAAAAGAGCCTAGTAGGACGAATAAGGCATCTCGGGGTTAGCAGGCCCACCTCGGGTCAAGTCGAGGTGGCGAACATAATTTATGAACATTTCGGGTCTATAAGATCATACATAAAGATTTCAAAGTAATCCGATTGCATTTTCATAAGTTTCGGACGTTTGATTGCTTTCTAGCCAAAATAGGAACATTAGGCTTCAATTGAATTGAATGAATAGTAGCCATTCTATAGATCGGATTTCGAGGAGCGGAAATGCTCCCGGGGTTCCGATATCAACCTAACATACTAAGACATGCCAAAAGAAGAAGTGGGAAGCTTTACATACCTTAAAGACGTCTTATGCTCGCCCCAAAATTAAATCCCGTTCCGTCCAGAATCTGCAAATGGTCAAAGTTACCTATTTGAGATTCTTAAGCTTAAAGATTCCATTAACCTCATTTTTGTCTACCGAAATTTCGGCAGCATTTCCCCTATATATCTAACACCCCCGAGACTTAGCTCGGCTCGATAAACATCAACAACAACAACCCAAACGTCAGAAACAACATAAACCATAATCAAACCATTCTAACTTCAATGTTCTACCTTACTACACAAGTTGACAACTTTCATTCAAACTTCACAATTCCAAACATATATCCACATTATTGTATTCATTCACTCATTCAAGATTATTCAATCACATCCAAATTATGTTCCAAACCATATACAAAATTTCCCGAAGTTCATTACTTTCCACATTTCATCCAAAACATCAAAAATTACGACGAACATTCTAACTCGCATTGTTTCATTCCGAATTCATTAACAACAACCATAAGTCTCATTTAAAGTCTTAATAACATAAATATACAATGATATACACAATATATACCGAAATCATATACTTTCCCATAATAATCCGCAACCACTTTCTAATGCCAATTTAATTCATTAAACATTCATTCACGTCATAAATGTCACAACGACGCAACCAACAACTAAACAAGATCAAATTCACATGGCCTTGCACTTCATATAGGTCACGGCTACAACACCCAACACACACACACCCACGGTTTTGCACACACATCAAAATTACGGAATTCTCGTCTATTCTCAATCCTTAACATATTCATACAAATTCCATAACATTAAAGTAGAAAAATTCTTAACTTTTCTTGAATTTCCGACTTGTCGCAAACGCACACCTTTCGCCAAACTAATTGTACCCCGTCGGAGAGCGTCTTGAATACATCACAAATATGGGGAGAACAAGATATTTGGATTAGAATCAAAGCTTGGAGAATTTCTTTTTCTTTCTTTCTTGGGTTCGGCCGAGAGAGGCTTTGAGGTGCTTTCTTATTTTTTTTTGTTTTGATTTGGTTTCTTGATAATTCCAAGTGAAGACATTGATATATATCCATTACATAGTCACATGCAAGTCACATTACTTTAAAAATGGGTCTTGGGCCATTCCCTATGGCCGGCCACCCCATTGTTCTTGGGCCTCAATTTGTTGTTCAATTTTCTTGGCCCAATTCATTAAGAGTCCCGTTTTGTAATTCCCGAAACTAATTTCCGAAATTCCAAATTTACCCTCGGCCTTCCCCAATGTCTTAGCACCAATGATTTCATAACCAACCTAGTCATATCAATAGAATCAAAATATTTCCTCATAACACACAACTCTTAATTATTTTCACGATTTCCAATTATGCGAAAACACGGGATATAACATTCTCCCCCCCTTAAGAACATTCGTCCCCGAATGTTAAATTAGTCTTATAATATAATGGGGGAGTCTCCCTTTATAGTTAGCACACACAATTCATTCGTCAATCAATACAAAAAAATTGAAGGTTTAAATTACATGTGGGTGCAGGAAACAAGTGGGGGTATTTCTTCTTCATCTCGTCCTCCGCCTCCCAAGTCATCTCCTCCCGATTGTTGTTGCGCCACAGGACTTTAACAGAAGGCACTTCCTTCGTGCGTAGTCTCCTGACCTGCCGATCCAGAATAGTTACAGGCTGCTCTTCATAAGATAAATGCTCCGTTACCTGAATATCATCCACTGGGAATATCCTGGAAGGATCACCAATACATTTTCGCAGCATAGACACATGAAATACCGGGTGTACGGCCTCCAAATCGGATGGTAAGTCTAGCTCATAGGCGACCTCGCCTATCTTCCGAATGATCTGATACGGCCCGATATACCGCGGGCTTAACTTACCCTTTTTATCGAATCTCATAACACCCTTCATAGGCGACAACTTCAGAAATACCCAGTCGCCAATCTGGAACTCTAGTGGTCGACGTCGTCTGTCTGCATATGCTTTCTGTCGACTCTAAGCAGCCAATAATCGCTCCCGAATAAGCTTTACCTTATCTACAGCTTCCTGGATCACATCTGGCCCAATCAGCTTAGTCTCGCCCACGTCGAACCAACCAATCGGTGATCTGCATTTTCTGCCATAAAGGGCCTCGTATGGTGCCATCTGAATGCTGGAGTGATAGCTGTTATTATAGGCAAACTCAATAAGTGGCAAGTGATCATCCCAACTGCCCCTGAAATCAATAACGCAGGCCTGTAACATATCTTCCAGCGTCTGAATAGTGCGCTCGGCCTACCCGTCGGACTGAGGATGAAAGGCTGTACTGAGGCTCACCTGAGTCCCTAATCCCTCCTGAAATGACCTCCAGAAATTCGCCGTGAACTGGGCACCTCGGTCAGTAATAATAGACACAGGGACTCCGTGAAGTCTAACTATCTCTCTGATATACAATCTAGCATAGTCCTCTGCCGAATAAGTAGTCCGAACCGGAAGAAAATGGGATGATTTCGTCAATCGGTCAACAATAACCCAAATAGAGTCGTACCTGCGTGGAGTGCGTGGTAACCCAACAACGAAATCCATATTAATCATCTCCCATTTCTAGGCTGGAATTTCCATCTCCTGTAATAATCCACCAGGCTTCTGATGTTCAATCTTAACTTGCTGGCAATTCGGACACTGACTAACAAACTCGGCAATATTTTTCTTCATACCGTCCCACCAATACAAACACCTGAGATCATGATACATCTTAGTGGAACCAGGATGAACAGAATACCGTGCATTATGTGCCTCGCCCATAATCTGCCGCCGTAAGCCTGCAACATTCGGTACACAGAGTCTGCCGTCATATAATAATACCCCTTCAAGCGAAATTTCAAACGGAGTCTTTGCTTTACTAAGGGCCACATCTCTGTACTGAACCAGAATAGGATCTTCGAACTGATGCTGCTTTACCTCTGCCATAATAGATGATTCAGCAACTGCACGAACAAAAATCCCAGAATCTCCAGAATCCGCCAAACGAACTCCAAGGCTGGCCAGCTGATGAATATCACGAACCAAATCTTTCTTACCAGATGGTACATCAGCCAAGCTGCCCATAGACTTACGGCTAAGTGCATCCGCTACCACATTGGCTTTCCCAGGATGGTACAAAATATCAACGTCATAATCCTTCAGTAGCTCAAGCCATCTCCGCTGCCGCAAATTCAATTCTTTCTGCTTAAAGATGTACTGGAGACTCTTATGGTCCGTATAAATATCGACATGGACCCCATATAAATAATGCCGCCAAATCTTCAAAGCATGAATCATTGCGGCCAACTCAAGATCATGAGTGGGATAATTCTTCTCGTGCGGTCTGAGCTACCGGGAAGCATAGGCTATGACTCGACCGTGCTGCATCAACACACAACCTATCCCAATACCAGAGGCGTCAAAATAGACCACATACCCATCTGATCCCTCTGGAAGAGTCAAAACTTGTGCTGAAACTAACCTTTCTTTCAACATCTGGAAGCTGCGCTCGCAGGCATCGGTCCACAGAAATTTTGCTGCTTTCTGAGTAAGCTTCGTCAGTGGTGCTGCAATAGAAGAAAAGTCCTCCACGAACCTGCGATAATATCCAGCTAATCCCAGAAAACTGCGCACCTCTGTCGGTGTAGTAGGCCTGGGCCAATTCTGTACAACCTCAATCTTCTGCGTATCGACCCGAATATCATCTGCGCCGACAATATGGCCCAAGAATGCCACAGAAGTTAACCAGAATTCACATTTGGAGAATTTAGCGTATAACTTCTGTTGACGGAGAATACCAAGCACCGTCCTCAAATGATCTGAATGCTCCTCGGCTGATCGCGAGTAAATCAGAATGTCATCAATAAACACAATAACGAACATATCCAGAAAAGGCCGAAATACCCGATTCATCAGATCCATAAATACCGCTGGAGCATTAGTCAGCCCGAAAGACATAACTCTGAACTCATAATGCCCGTACCGGGTCCTGAAAGCAGTCTTCGGGATATCTGACTCCCGCACTCGCACCTGATGATAACCTGAGCGCAGAGCTACCTTCGAAAAATACTTAGCACCCTGCAGCTGATCAAACAAGTCATCAATCCGGGGGAGGGGATATTTATTCTTTATAGTCACCTTATTTAGCTGCCGGTGGTCGATACACATCCGCAGTGACCCATCTTTCTTCCTCACAAATAATACCGGCGCACCCCAGGGTGATGTGCTGGGTCTAATAAAGCCTTTATCTAACAAATCTTTCAGCTGCTCCTTCAATTCCTTCAATTCAGCCGGTGCCATTCTGTACGGAGGAATAGATATAGGCTGCGTATCCGGCATCAACTCTATAGTAAAGTCTATCTCCCGCTCAGGCGGAAGGCCAGGAAGCTCGTCAGGAAATACATCTGGGAATTCATTAATGACCGGAACAGACTGAATAGTAGGTGTCTCAGCTGTAGTGTCGTGCACACGAACCAAGTGATAGATATAGCCTTTCTGAATCATCCTCTTAGCCTTGACGTACGAAATAAACTTACCCCTCGGCGATGCTGTAGACCCAAACCACTCTATAACTGGTTCCCCTGGAAACTGAAAACGGACTACCTTCTTTTGGCAGTCAACATTAGCATAACAGGAAGATAACCAGTCCATACCCATAATAACGTCGAATTCCAGCATATCTAATTCTATCAAATCAGCTTTGGTGCAACGATCATATATAGTCACAGAACAATCCCTATAAACCTGCCTCGCTATAACAATGTCTCCAACCGGTGTGGCTACCTCAAATGGCTCTATAGGCTCAGACACTATCCCAATTTTACTAGCAACGAGCGGGGAAATATATGATAAAGTAGAGCCAGGGTCAATCAATGCATATACAGATCTGTAGAAAACCAGTAATGTACCTGTGACGACGTTTGGCGAAGCCTCCTGATCCTGGCGGCTGGCCAAAGCATATATGCGGTTCGAGGGACCGCTAGAACCTGAAACGCCACCGCGGCCTCGACCGCGTCCCGCCGGTGTCGGCGCACCTCGCCCTGCAGGGCGTGCAACAGATGGAGCAGATGATGAACCGACGGCTGACCCTGTCGGCTGAGCCACACTACCAGAACCGCTAGCCAATGGACAATCTCGCATAAAATGGCCCTGACCACCGCACGAAAAACAAGCTCCAGTAGCTCGATAGCACTCCCCAAGATGAGACTTCCCGCAATGAGAACAACGGGGTCTGGGTGGTCTGGCCTGGCTGGGGCCTCTAGACACCTGTGAACCTGCCGCCCTGGAGCCCTGACCGGCCCCAGGCGGTCCTGCACTATCAAACCTCCTGCCGCCAGACTAAGTACTCCGGCCGGACGGAGGAAGCTGTCTGCCTGTCTACTGCTGCTGAGGCTGCCCGCCTCGAGAATCTCCAGAATATCCCGCGGACCTAGCCCTCTTGGGCGGCCTCCTGTCCCGATCTCTGCTAGAATAATCAGACCTGTGACGGTCCTCCATACCCATCGCATAAGCCTGAAGTCGGGCAATATCCATATCTGTCTGCAATGACACTGCCATACAGCCGTCGATCAAATAGCGATCCAACCCCATAACATATCTGTGCATCCGATCGGACATATCTGCTACTACGGCAGGTGCATACCGGGCCAGGGAATCAAACTCTAGATTATACTCACGAACGCTCCGACCCCTCTGCTGCAGATGTAAAAATCGATCAGCCCGCGCCCGTCGCAACTCTGGGGGCAGAAAGTGGCGGGTGAAAGCAGTCACAAACTCGACCCAAGTAGCTGGAGGAGCACCCTCGCACCCTCGCACGATCTAAGATTCCAAAGAAAAGTAACACCCTAAATGCCGTGTAGCCTCCTGTTTATAGATGTGGTGCACAACACACCGATAAACAAGACTCTACGAGACACGGCCTGTGGACATTCCGAGGACAAACCGCGCTCTGATACCACTTTTGTCACGACCCAACCCCGTAGGCCGTGACTAGTGCCCGATCTGGGCACCCAAACCCATCTATCAAACGTATTCAAATGTATAGCAGAAGCCGACAAGGCTATATTCCAAGTACAGATAATTTCCAGAAAATTTCGGCAGAGTTTCCTTTGTTTTTCGGACTAACCAGAATAACCCTGTACACAGCAAACACCAACAGACGCCACACAGGGCTAATCAAAGGAATGCACAAACATATGCGGACCGGCCGCCTCGGCGTATGGAATCGCCCAAACAACATATACACATAAGCATACAGACAGACCATAACCCACAAACATGTCCACAGACCTCTAAACTGACCGACAGAATCATATGACGGGACAGGGCCCCGCCGTACCCAAATAGTCAGATATGCAGAAATATATACATGGCGAAAGATATATGTACCAAAAGTGGACTCCGAATCAAGGGAGTACTCCGAAATAGCAGAAGTGAAACCTACAGTGGTGGATCACCGGCGTCTGCACCTGCGGGCATGAAACGCAGCCCCCCCGAAGGAAGGGGGTCAGTACGAAAGATGTACTGAGCATGTAAAGCATGGAGTACAAAAATATAGGCCGCAACTGAAAGCGAACAGAATACCAAAGAGAGAAATGCCGAATAGTATATCAAAATGTTTATCAAAATCGTATATACATAATGCAAACAAAATCATGAAAAGCTCAGGAACGTGGTCACCACTTCGACGCTAGTGCCACACACAGCATAACACCAGAAGGTTTAAATCTCCGTACATCCCCGAACACAAACATATGAGCGTATCACATCACAACCATATTACAGCATAACTCCAAACGGAACCCGGCCCTATGGCGAGGCCTCGGGGAACCGTAACACAGCATACGGCCGAATCATCATAGAGCGCACGAATCATAACCGGCCCGGGAACCGGTGAACGAAATCATAATAAGGCACGAGTGGAGTCGTGAGCAAACAATGCAATTTGTATATCAAAATAGCCTTTCAAAACTTGATTACTTCATAAGTCAATTCATTAACCAAAATAGTCAAATAATTAATTAGTACGAAAGTCTATTTCACAAAATATTTCCAAAGTGGTACATATGGCTCAAAACATAACTTAGTATCTCATGGTGTTCAAAACATTATTTCATAAAGGATAAATTCCAAATTCGAAGATTCTTTATCGAAGCTTATCAAAAAAAAAAAGAGCCTAGTAGGACGAATAAGGCATCTCGGGGTTAGCGGGCCCACCTCGGGTCAAGTCGAGGTGGCGAACATAATTTATGAACATTTTGGGTCTATAAGATCATACATAAAGATTTCAAAGTAATCCGATTGCATTTTCATAAGTTTCTGACGTTTGATTGCTTTCTAGCCAAAATAGGAACTTTAGGCTTCAATTGAATTGAATGAATAGTAGCCATTCTATAGATCGGATTTCGAGGAGCGGAAATGCTCCCGGGGTTCCGATATCAACCTAACATACTAAGACATGCCAAAAGAAGAAGTGGGAAGCTTTACATACCTTAAAGACGTCTTATGCTCACCCCAAAATCAAATCCCGTTCCGTCCAGAATCTGCAAATGGTCAAAGTTACCTATTTGAGATTCTTAAGCTTAAAGATTCCATTAACCTCATTTTTGTCTACTGAAATTTCGGCAGCATTTCCCCTATATATCTAACACCCCCGAGACTTAGCTCGGCTCGATAAACATCAACAACAACAACCCAAACGTCACAAACAACATAAACCATAATCAAACCATTCTAACTTCAATGTTCTACCTTACTACACAAGTTGACAACTTTCATTCAAACTTCACAATTCCAAACTTATATCCACATTATTGTATTCATTCACTCATTCAAGATTATTCAATCACATCCAAATTATGTTCCAAACCATATACAAAATTTCCCGAAGTTCATTACTTTCCACATTTCATCCAAAACATCAAAAATTACGACGAACATTCTAACTCGCATTGTTTCATTCTGAATTCATTAACAACAACCATAAGTCTCATTTAAAGTCTTAATAACATAAATATACAATGATATACACAATATATACCGAAATCATATACTTTCCCATAATAATCCGCAACCACTTTCTAATGCCAATTCAATTCATTAAACATTCATTCACGTCATAAATGTCACAACGACGCAACCAACAACTAAACAAGATCAAATTCACATGGCCTTGCACTTCATATAGGTCACGGCTACAACACCTAACACACACACACCCACGGTTTTGCACACACATCAAAATTACGGAATTCCCGTCTATTCTCAATCCTTACCATATTCATACCAATTCCATAACATTAAAGTAGCAAAATTCTTACATTTTCTTGAATTTCCGACTTGTCGCAAACGCACACCTTTCACCTAACTAATTGTACCCCGTCGGAGAGCGTCTTGAATACATCACAAATATGGGGAGAACAAGATATTTGGATTAGAATCAAAGCTTGGAGAATTTCTTTTTCTTTCTTTCTTGGGTTCGGCCGAGAGAGGCTTGGAGGTGCTTTCTTATTTTTTTTTGTTTTGATTTGGTTTCTTGATAATTCCAAGTGAAGACATTGATATATATCCATTACATAGTCACATGCAAGTCACATGACTTTAAAAATGGGTCTTGGGCCATTCCCTATGGCCGGCCACCCCATTGTTCTTGGGCCTCAATTTGTTGTTCAATTTTCTTTGCCCAATTCATTAAGAGTCTCGTTTTGTAATTCCCGAAACTAATTTCCGAAATTCCAAATTTACCCTCGGCCTTCCCCAATGTCTTAGCACCAATGATTTCATAACCAACCTAGTCATATCAATAGAATCAAAATATTTCCTCATAACACACAAGTCTTAATTATTTTCACGATTTCCAATTATGCGAAAACACGGGATATAACAGAGAAGTTGACTACGGCTCCGGTTCTAACACTTCCTGAGGGGCCAGATGGCTATGTTATTTATTGTGATGCCTCGGGTGTTGGGTTAGGTTGTGTGTTGATGCAGCATGGCAAAGTTATAGCCTATGCCTCCCGACAGCTCAGAAAGCACAAAACAAAATTATCCCACCCATGATCTGGAGTTAGCAGCGGTGATTCATGCCTTAAAGATATGGAGACATTATTTATACGGTGTGCATGTTGACATTTATACATATCACAAGAGTCTCCAATACATCTTCAAGCAGAAGGAGCTAAATTTGCGGCAGAGGAGATGGCTAGAGTTGCTGAAAGACTATGATGTTGACATTTTATATCACCCAGGAAAGGCCAATGTTGTAGCAGAGGCACTCAGCCGTAAATCTATGGGTAGTTTGGCAGATGTACAACCATAGCAGAAAGAGATAGTCCGTGAGATTTGCCAGTTAGCTAATCTTGGAGTCTATTTGGCTGATCTTGATAATGGCAGGGTTTCTGTTCAAGGAGTTGCTGAGCCCTCTATCATAGAAGAGATAAAGAGACGCCAGTAAGAGGACCCTATTCTTGTACATCATAGAGATGCTGCTCTTCAAAAGGAAGAGACCCCATTCGGGGTTGCACCTGATGGAGTGCTACGATACAAAGGTAGGTTATGTGTACCTGAGGTTGCAGGGTTACGACAACAGGTTATGGGAGAGGCATACTATTCCCGTTATTCTGTACACCCAGGATCAACGAAGATGTATCATGACCTCAGATGCTTGTATTGGTGGGATGGCATGAAGAAGGATATAGTAGAGTTTGTTGCTCAGTGTCCGAATTGTCAACAGGTTAAAATCGAGCACCAGAAGCCTGATGGACTATTACAGGAGATGGAGATCCCGACTTGGAAGTGGGAAGCAATTAATATGGACTTTATTACAGGGTTACCCCGCACTCCACGGAGGTATTATTTTATATGGGTTATTATAGATAGACTGACCAAATCAGCCCATTTCCTTCCAGTCAGGACTACTTATTCGGCTGAGGATTATGCGAGGCTATATATCAAGGAGATAGTAAGACTTCACGGAGTTCCCACATCTATTGTTTCAGACAGAGGAGCTCAGTTTACAGCTAACTTCTGCAGATCATTCCAGAAGGGGTTGGGGACACAGGTGAGTCTTAGTACAGCATTTCACCCCCAAACTGACGGACAGGCTGAACGTACTATTCAGACACTGGAAGATATGTTACGGGCCTGTGCTATTGACTTTAGAGGTAGCTGGGATGATCATCTGCCACTTATTGAGTTTACTTATAATAATAGCTACCATTCTAGCATCCAGATGGCACCGTATGAGGCTCTATATGGCAGAAAGTGCAGATCACCTATAGGCTGGTTTGATGTTGGTGAGACTAGGTTAATTGGCCCAAATATGATTCAGCAAGCAGTTGATAAGGTGAAGCTTATTCAGGAAAGGTCATTAGCAGCTCAGGGTCGACAAAAGTCGTATGCAGATAATCGACGTCGACACTTAGAGTTCCAGATTGCTGATTGGGTATTCTTGAAAGTATCACCCATGAAGGGTGTTATGAGATTCGGCAGGAAAGGGAATCTAAGCCCGAGATACATTGGGCATTATCAGATTGTCCGTAGAGTAGGCCAGGTTGCCTACGAGTTAGACCTACCAGCTAACTTGGAAGCAGTACATCCAGTCTTCCACGTGTCAGTGCTTCGCAGATATATAGGCGATCCTTCCAGAGTGTTTCCCGTAGATGATATCCAGATGACAGAGGAGTTATCCCACGAGGAGCAGCCTGTAGCCATACTTGATGGACAGATTAGGAGGTTGCGAACTAAGGACGTGGCTTCCGTCAAAGTGTTATGGCGAAACAACAACAGGGAAGAGATGACCTGGGAAGCCGAGGAGGAGATGAGGAACAAGTACCCTTACTTGCTCCCTACGCCTACAGGTAACTTAAACTCCTCACTTGGTTATATTGATGGCCAGATAAAACTAAATGTTATAACGATAAGGGAAACCATTCCAAAATTCTTATAGGACCTTACGGGACCAATTCAACATTCGAGGGCGAATGTTCTAAAGGGGGGAAGGATGTTATACCCCGTATTTTTATACGTCGAATTATTCGCAAGGGAATAGACGCGCGTTAAAGGCGGAACCCTTCCCGGACACGGAATAGGAACCCTTAATTTTTAATTTCTAAATTAGAATTAATTGTTATAAATTTTATTTAGTGTAAAAATATTTTTATTGGAGATTAGGAATTAATTAATTGTGATTAGATCATTAAGTGGGAATTAGTAATTAATTAAATTAATTAAAATTAATTAAACAAGTGGGCCCCACCCGATTTTTAATTAAAAAGGGGGGGGGGGGACAAATCACCAAATTAAGGGACACCTTAGGGTGCACGTGTAGGGATTGGAAGGATCATATATATATATATATATATATAGCAACAAGAAGTCATGAAATGATCATTTTCACAAAATTGTTCAAGAACAAAGCAAAAAAAAATAGAGTTTGGAAAAATGAAAAAAAAGGCTCTCGGCCAAATCCAATTTGAGCCGAGATTTGAGAAATTGTGGAAGTAAAGTTGAGATTGCAAAATTGTATATACATTCAAGGATTCCAACGTGAATTGATTCTCGGAGTCGAGTTGATTAAGGTAAGATTTGACCTCTTTTTATACACATTTTGGAGGCAATTTAAACTTGTATAAATTTGTAGATACGTGATGAATGTAAGAAGTTGTAGACGTTGGTGTAGAAATATAAATTGAGCCGTGTAGGGGGCTGTTTTAATTAGGCGTGGTGAATTAATTTTAAGTTGCATCGTAGTTGTTCTTGTTGTCGTGGATTATATGGTGAAGGAATGAAAGGAATTAGGAAGTTAAGGTTGAAGTTGTGTTGATATGAACATGTTGTCATTCTTGTTGAATTAAAAAGAATTGAAGATGTAATTGTATCCATATGTTGTTGTTGGTATTTCTGTATTACAGTAGGGTAATTGGAAAGTTGGGATAGGCGAGTATATAGGGGAAGTGCTGTCGGATTTTCGCTAAATCTTTAGAGAATAGAAAACCCTAAACGAGAATACATAAGCTGAAATATAGGTTCTATAAAAAAAATGGGCTATAGATTGTGAACTAAAAAAATATAGTACTAACGATAACGTTACTCTTATATAAATAGGCTAAAATAGCGACGAGGCGAAAGGATTCACGAATAGTCGCTAACAGGTATGTGAAGCTGTCCCTTCCTTCTTTTGGCATGTCTTAGACTTAAGTGACGATTGATATGAATTTGGGGTAATTCCATTCATAAGCTTTGAGTGATTCTTACGATTCTTATTCACTTCTTGATATTACAATTCTCAAATGATTGAGCCTTCCTCTTTAGTTTTATGTACGTTGGGTAACTGTCAATACATAAGCTCCTACTCTCAGGAACTCTATAATAACTAATGTCTAGACTTCTATAAACTGTTTCATGTGATCTTGATACACGTTTATGACTTCTAAGTCTCTTGATATATTCTATAATTACATTCGAGGGATACTTGATATGATTGTCGCTATTAATACTCAAGTGTTAACCTTTTCTTCTTATTCTGTTTGAGTCTTGATAATGATTTAAATTGCATATGGTTTCTCACTACTCTGCTCGTGCATGTCTCAATATGTCTTTCACCGAGTCCCGGGCCGGGTATGTTATCGTGCACAGTTTCACTGCATTGTTCACCGAGTCCCTCACTAGAGGGCCGGGTACGGTATATATATATATATATTATGGCGTTATGCTGTGTTATATAGTTATGCTGTGTTACGGAGTTATGCTGTGTTCTGGAGTATGCTGTGTTATGGCGCCAAAGACGGGGTGGCGACCATGTTCACCGAGTCCCATAATGGGCCGGATATGATATATGATATTGACATGCATGATTTATGTTTCAAAAGCAAGCATTTTGGTATTCTGGTTATTGTACTCGTTTTTCTGTACTTCTTATTTCACTTATGACCCCGTTTACTGTATTTCATACTTTCCATGCTCAGTACATATTCCGTACTGACCCCCTTTTTTCGGTGGGCTGCGTTTCATGCCCGCAGGTGCAGACACTCGCTTTGGTGGTCCGCCAGCTTAGGATTTCCCCTTCTGCTGTCTTGGAGAGCTCCGTTGTTCCGGAGTCCAGATTTTGGTACAGATCCTTTTTGATATACATATGTATATGTTGTCTAAGGGTACGACGGGGCCCTGTCCCATCATATTTCACTGTTGAAACTCTTAGAGGTCTGTAGACATGTATGTGGGTTATGTTCAGATGTGATCAGTTGTGTTTATTTGATCATTATGGACGTTCTGTCGCTGTAGCAGCCTTGCCGGCTTGCTTATATTGTCGTTTTGTTATAGTAGTCTTGTCGGCTTTTGTAATATACCGATATGTAGCGGCAGCCTTGTCAGCCTACGTAGTATGATGATATATACAGTGGCAACCTCATCGGCGTGTGTATGTTATTATGATGTGATCGATTGAAAACCTATGGTATCAGTTCGATTATGTTTTACAGGTACATATGGGTGTCCAGCTCGGGCACTAGTCATGGCCCATGAGGCTGGGTCGTGACAGATTATGATCACTCCATAATGTAATCGAGGGTTCACGACCTTATGTCACCCCGACATAGCCATAGTTGCCTTCAAATTCAAATGTATGTTTGATGATAAATGTATAATGATGCTAAGCCTATGATATGCCTTTGCAATGTATGAAAATGTTAAGTTTACGATGGGTATATGACGATGCGATTTTACCGTGCCTAAATGGTCGGGCATGTCACCGCGAAGGCGGGCTGCATACGATTCCACTGTGCCAAAATGGTCGGGCATGTCACCGCGAAGGCGGGCTGCATACGATTCCACCGTGCCTAAATGGCCGGGCATGTCACCTCTAAGGCGGGCTGCTATGTTTACACCGAGCCTAGAGGGTCGGGGATGACACCACTAGTGGGCGGCATATGATGGTTGCCCGGACGCGGGTTAACAATGATGATATATATGATACGATGATGTATGCGCTATGATGATACATGTACTATGATTATATATGATATAGGTATGAAATGTATCGACTCTTAAAAGTTACGCAGGTTATATCTTTATCTTATGTCTTATGATTTCTCTATTATGTTCATTTCATTCATGCCTTACATACTCAGTACAATGTTTGGACTGATGTCCGTTTTCTTTGGACGCTGTGTTCATGCCCACAGGTAGGCAGGGAGGTCTTACTCGTAAGAGCTACTAGTAGACATTGAGAGCACCCCATTATTTCGTAGGTGCCATTGACTTATTCTTTTGTGTATATATATGTTTTGGGCATGACGGAGTCCTGTCCCGTCCATATGTCTAGTACTATAGTAGAGGCTCATAAATATGTATGTGTGGGTGGTATGGTCTCACGATGTCCTTATTGTATGTACATTATTTTGATAGCTGAAGGGCTTATGTATATAAAGGTAATTATGTTTCAAAGAGAAAAATGGGTTTTCCTATGTCTTGAGTATGAGATTAATGAATGAACGCTTGATGAGTACGATGGGTAATGGTATGAGCGGTGCTCGGTGGTTAGCCCCGGGTACCCGTCATGGCCCCTAGTCGGGTCATGACAAGCGTCCACAAACAAAAGGACGTTAATACAAAGAATGTACTGAGTATGTAAAGCATGATCAATCATCATTATAGAAGCATAATAACAACATAAGAAATAGCATAAGATGGGAGGTAGTAGAACCATCGTCGTAAACACTTACTTGCTATTCATAGGGACCTTCCATTTCTAGTGCGTGATTGTGTACATACATCCATATCTGTATCCGTATTCGTATCCGTACTCATTTACATATTCATATTCATAGCATACCCGACCATGAAGGGTCGGTGTTTCACAAACCCGGCCATGACAAGGCTCGGTGATTCAATGCTCACGTTTATATCTTCATTAGAGTTGTACTAACATTAGAAAATCGATAGCTTAGCATACTTGACTAAAGCTAGAGAAAATTGGGCAGCATCTCCTTTATTTATACAACTTCCTACATATCATATGTCAACTCCCAAACATCAATAATAACATTCACAACATCATAACAATAGTCTTTATTCAGCTACATTATCCATATTTCCCAATTTACTTCAAAATCATCCATATCCATGGTCATAGCACACTATTACGTTCACTCATATACAATGTCTATCCCATGTTCCAAATTTCACTTATAACATAATCATAATCACTACATATCAAGATTCATGACTCAATCCAAGCTACTACTGAAAAATATCACTATTCTCATATTCAAGACCCATTTTCTATTTCCTTCTACAATCCAAGTCTTCCAACTTCACAATACCTTAAACAACATGGAAAGGCCATAAAACGTACCTTAGATGGTGTACAAATGAACCTTGGGTGGAGATACTTCACTTGAACCAAAACCCTAGTTCCACTTCCACATAGAATTCTTGTCTTGGATGAACTTTAATGAGTTTCTTACACTTGATTCTAGTCTTTTGATCTTTGTTTTCTCTTGTATTTGCGTGGAATGTGCTTGGAGAATGGTTTTGAGCTCTCAATACTTGTAGAAGATGAAAAATAAAATAAAAGAACCCAAGGCATCTATTTATATAAAAACTAAAAATCAGCCCGTCGGATACTATACGGACACTTATACGGTCCGTATATTATTGTACGGTCCGTATAAGTGGTCGTGGTTCACCACCAAGATAAACATCTCCCTGCTGGGAGTTATACGGACCCCTTATACGGACCGTTATAAAGTTTTACGGACCGTATAAGTGGTCGTATAACTCCATTTCTTTGAAATGGTTTCCGTCGTTTCGTTGATCTCCAATCCTTATGGAACCTTCTTAACACTTGTTTAACACTTCATCACCAACCTAAGGAGAGTTACAACTCTTCTTTAAGACATCCTTAAGTCATCATTAATTCGGTACTCGTGAATCTTATCCAAGACCTAACGTATGCCTTACTTTCTCTTGGCAAACTTTCTTTTCTTACCTCGAATGTCTTTGAAATCTCAATTAGGGTCATCAAATGCTATTTATTACTTATTGAAATACTGTATACTTCGTGTCCTTCGCTAGTCTATTCATTGTGCATCAATGCAGAATTTTCTGAGGTATAACACTAAGTCTTGTGACTAATGCCAAAGGAAAGGGTCAATTGCAAAGAGGCATGAGATGCCTTTTAACTTTGTGATGGAGGTGGAACTCTTCGATGTTTGGGGGATTGATTTCATGGGTCCCTTTGTGAGATCTCATGGTTTGAGTTATATATTTTTGGCCATTTATTATATTTCCAAATGGGTAGAAGCAGTGGCTTTACCCAACAATGAGGCGAGAAGTGTGACAACTTTCTTGAAGAAGAAAATCTTTACTCATTTTAGCACCCAAAGGGAAATTATTAGTAATGGTGGTTCTCATTTTCGTAACAAGGCCTCTGCCGTATTTCTAGAGAAGAATAGTGCTTCGTACAAGGTGGCCATCCCATATCATCCTCAGACCAGTGGCCAAGTGGAGGTCTCTAATCGAGACATAGAGGGATTCTCGCCATGACAGTGAATGCAAATTAGACCGATTGGTCCCGAAAGCTAGATGATGCACTTTGGGCCTATAGGACGGCGTCCAAAACTCCTATTGGAAACTCACCTTACAAGTTTATTTTTGGTAAGGCTTGTCATTTGCCGGTCAAACTCGAACACAAAGCCATATGGGCGTTGAAGATGCTCAATCTTGATTGTTGTGAAACTACAAATCTTAGGATGTTTCAACTCAATCAGTTAGATGAGTTCCCATTCTGAGCATATAAGAGTATGGCCATGTATAAGGGGAGGATGAAATACTACTATGACAAAAAGATCTTGAAGCGGGATTTCAAGGCAGTGATTTGGTCTTGCTGTTCAATTTTAAGGTTGAAGCTCTTCTCGGGAAAACTCAAGTGCAAATGGTCCCGACATTTCAAGATAGCAAGGTGATATTGAATTGGGGTCCGAAGATGGGACTTGTACTTTTAAGGTGTACGTCCAAAGGGTGAAGCATTACTTTGGTGTTGTTGATGAAGACCAATTGGTCGAGATTTCATCTAAAAGATGGCCCAATAGATGATTCCGTAACTTCCACAATGTGAATTAAAACTATTATGCTGTGACACAAAATTAAGCGTTTCTTGAGAGGCCACCCAGTTTTGCATTTTGTCGTGTGTTTTTTGTTTTTGCACTACTTTAATGTTTGTTTCTGTGCTAGGACTCAAAAGAGCAGGAAACTTGGGTCGAAATGGTGGAAGGTCTGCAAAAATAGAGGTTCCAAGTGATTCATTTATGGACCATGTAACTCACCATAAAAATAATTTCGGTCCGCAAATAAACTGTAACTAGATGGGAGGAAAAGCCAATCCCTGGTTAAGACCCATGACAGAGTTAGGGGTCGTAAACCATTTTAAGGTACAATGTACGAACTGTAATTACAGCTGCCCACATCATCATTCAAAGCCATGTAAGTGACTATAAATCTTATCTATGGTCCATAAAAGCAAAGTGGCAGACGGGAAAGTATAAATATTCAGCCCGACTTCAACTTCCCACTTTCAAACATTTTAAAATGGCATCACCTCCCCACCTTCTGTAACCTACGGAATTCACTCCCTTATAACTCCCCCACATTTTAATCCCTCTAAATCACACACAATATCATATATTTTCACGCTAATCCAAGGAAATTAGCCGCCAGTTCCACTTCGTTTCTTCAAGTTCTCTGTCGAGCTTGTCGTCATATATGTTGATATTTTAAATCTTACTCATTTGTGGTATTTTTCTGAAGATGGTAATTCTTCTCTGTGGTTCTTGTTACGACAAAATTAGAAAATTATTGTTTGAGCAATGCATTGCAAAATCGTAATCCAATCTCGCACGAACCATTGTTTTCTTGTTTGGGAACTGAAGAATTGGTCGATGTAGCATATTAAGGGTTGGCAATTGGTATGTGTGCTGATATTGGATGACTTCTGGGATGAGTTCATTGATATCCCATTGAGTCGGAGGGCATTTCAACCTTGGGATTCGTAAAGGGATTTTAAGGTCGTCGTTATACCCGCCAATTGCCAGAGAAAATGCCTCTTTGAGGTTTGTGTGATTAAGGTGAAGTCTGAGTAGCCTTCATTCGGCAGTTAGTAACTGTGATGCAAGTCGGGCTTCATCAAATCTTTCCCCACAAAGCCAAGATAAGGAGCTTGAGGACCTTCAAGGCGCATGTGTGAAGATGGGCAATCGGGAGCAAGCTTTGGGGGCATTTGAGGGATTCAGCCTACTTGAAGATAAAGAAGCTCAACTAGTTGAAGCAGAGAAGCATGGGATTGGATAGAGATGTCAAGGCCAAAGTGGAGAAGAAGGTGGATATTTATGCAAAGAGACTATTCTTTAAATACAAGCCATCATCCATAAAGAAGACCAAGGAAGGCCCTTATTTCATTAAGGGTATTTTTGTAATAAGCATTCGTCCTTAGCCCAAGCTTAGTCTAGTATAAATACGACCTTATGTTATTTCATTAGATTAGATTTTGATGAAAATGAATATTGTTTTCTCTAGAGAGAGATTGTGAGAAGCTTTGGTAAGCTCTTGTTGAACCTTGTTTGGAAAAGAGGGTTGCTTGGGAATACAATTCCCTTGAGGTCCGCTTTATAGGTTTAGGTGTTTTTGTTTTGTAAACACAATTGAGTTCTTAAGCTTTAATATAGCTTTTGGTTGCTTTTGATTCCAACTCTTGAGTCATCTGCCATTGTTGGGTTGAAGAACTTAGAATTGGTCTTCTAGAATTTTCTGTTTTTTCTTAGCTTAAAAAGATATTGAGGTTTGTTCTCTAACTTGTGAGGAAGCCACATCCAAAATTTGAGACAATTTCAAGTTGATTTGAAGAATTCACCATAGTTGGGTTTGAAGGTTTGAAGAACTTGGAGAATAAACTAATGGGTCTTGAAGATCTAGCAAAAATTAAAGCCTCAAACCTATTGGGCTTTGTTTATCTAGTGATAGAGGCTCAAGATCTAAAGTTGGGGAGCATTTCAAGTTGAATTGAAGAATCTGAAAATTTGAATTTTCAAGGTGTTCTTGAAGATCTTCAAACATTCTTGGTGAAGAAGAAGGCAAAAAGTAGGGTTTGATCCACAACCCTAATCCAAAGTTTGGAAAAAGTGTTTTTCAACCCCAAAAAGGAAAATACTAAGTGAAGTGGGTCCAAGGCTGAATTTCAGCCCAAATTTGGAGAAAAAAAGGTACAAGTCGTTACCCTTGAAGTATTATACGGTCCAAATTCACGGACCGTATAAACAATCTAAGCTCCGTCACTTGTCACTATAAATTGGAAGTACAAATTTTGACTTTCTGTTTTGGTTCTACGGTCCAAAAATGGACCATGATTATATCCTACAGTTCGTATAATCTCAAGTATGCTCGTATAATTTTGACCGTAAAAAAAAATACGGTCCATATCAAGCAAGAGGTCTAGCCGTAATTTGGAATTACGGGCAGTAAAATTGGGTTAGTCCAGTGTATTTTGAGTCCAACTTTCTTTTCATTCTCCTTTCATTTCTTCTAATCTTCTCACCTAGTTAACACTTCGAGTTGATCTTACTTGGGGTTAATTAGTTCTTGTGTCCGTATTTCTTTCGTGTTAATTCTTTTTGTGCTTTTCTCCTTTTTGCTTCGTTGTTAAATTTCTTGGCTCAAGTACGTTAGTTTGATCGAGTCATCCGTTCTTCTTTGGACAAAGATCCATCCTAACCAAGAGTAGAATTGTGCACTATGCGAATCACCGGACTAAACAAAGATCAACATTGGCCGACCCAATTGAGTGACAAAAGGCAAGAGAGTGTGAGCACATTTAAGTGGTGCTATCCAAGCACAAAGGAGTGAAAACATGAGTGAAGGTGAGGAATTTATATTATTAATCTTGTTTGCTTGTTTTGTACGTACAAGAAGTTGTAATGAAGTATGTCATTCGACAGGGACTATGAGTGTGATGATGATGACATGGGAGGTTATGTTTGTAGCAATGGGGACTATGAGTGTGATGATGTATATTACAAAAGCTATATGCGTAATGATGATCATGGGAAACTTAGAGATGAGAGCTACTATTTCTGAGGTGAATATGAAGAGAGTGGTGCTCATGGATCTTATGACGGAGATGGTGAGGTAGAAGAACCTTGTGACGGTTCGTATAGCGAAGATAACAATTATGAAGTTTGTCACACTATGCACCATGGGTATAGAGACGACTTGAGGTATAATTCCTCCTCACACATATCTTATGAGTCTTGTGATGGAGATGCTCATGTAAATGGAAGTTGTGATGAATATATCAATGAAGATAGTGAATTTACAAATGTTGATTGTGGAAAATCTGTTAGTAGATGTTCATGTGCATTGTTTTGTAGTACTTCTTATCCTAAGCAAAGTGGTATGTGTAGGTATGTTGGAGCAAGTCAGAGTCACCCTAGAAAGATGGAATGTGTACCTTCTACTTCTAGTAATACCATGTCTCATGTTTCTTATCTTAATACAAAGGTATCGTGTTCTTGATATGGAAGTGAAAATGGAGATAGGATGGGAGCATCACTAGGAAGTGGAAGTGGAGGAAATTCAATGATCTGAGGAAAGATTGACCTAAAGAAATGAATCCTTGAAACCAAAGTGAATGTTTGTGGTTATGCGGGGTTCTCTCTTATACTTGATGACAATTGCTACACAAACTTCATCACCCCTCATACGGTTGAATGGTTAAGGATACCATGTGTGATGAGATGGGATCCTTATTATGATGAGGGACGGTATTGGGTTCATAGGAGTGTGAAGATATTTTTTTCACATGGAGAATATCGAGAGGAGGTTTGGTGTGATGTGCTTCCCATGGATACTTGTCACATATGTTTGGGAGACCCTTAGTTCTAAAGGCATAGGATCCCATATGAGCAAGAAGGGTACAAGTATGTAGTGGACAAAAAGAGGAAACTTTTCTTTCCAATCCTATTCCTTAAAGATGAAAATGAGAGATAAAAGATTGAGAGGAGTAAGGAAGTGAAGAGTGGCAACTCAAGAGTGGAAAAAGGAGAGGATGGGTGGAGTGCAGTAAGGGAGTTTCCACAAGAACATCCTAACCTTCTTACCTTGTATTCTTCTATTTGTGAAAGGTTATGTGTCACGACCCAAGAAGCCGTGAGTGTCACCTCCATAAATCCCCTAGTGGGCGAACCGTCCCCTTAACCAACTATCCAACCGATTGCCAATTAATTAACCACTTTTAGACAAGTCAAGAATATAACGACTATAATAATAACCCAAAATGTCTAGTCATGCCATAAATAAATAACGAATGCGGAAGTCTAACTATTACGACCCCAAAATGAAAAGTCATCTTACAAGGACTCTACAACATAAACTGTCTAAGGAAATAACAACTGTCTGAAATAACATAAGTAATGTCTAGAATGGAAATAGACATCAATAAGAGAAGATCTTCAGGAGGCCTGGCATGGATAAGAGCTCACCCTCAAATCTGTCAGAAACTGGCCTCACGCTAAATATGAGGTCTGGTAGATGTCGCTGGACACAATCTACACTCAAAAGAATGCAGCAAGGTAGTATCAGTACAAACACTATATACCGGCATATATCATAGGCCGACTAAGATTAGTATCATGCATAAAATCATAAAATCAATATAATAGACAGATAGGCACAACAACACATAACCATAAGAATTTAACAATAAGAATCATCCAACACCGAAATAAGATAAGCCCCCACAAATAGAAATCAACAAAAGTGACTCAAGTCAGCTAATCACCAACACAACCGTAACTCACGAATTATCTCAACTTTGTCACATATCTGTACACACATGCTAAAATGATATTGTTTTCCTAAATAGCCATAACCTGCAGGGGGCCCATGGTGTCCATGTACCACTCGATCTGGAAATAACCTCGAATCACGAGCCCATAACTAGGCCACATCCTCACCCCCTGTCAAATGTGCCTTTTCATAGTTATATTATCTTTCTCATTTCAATGTATTTCCGTTCCAACAATCAATAGGGAATGTGAACAGTCAATAAATCAATATCAAGGAACATAAGTCACAATATCACTAATCATATCAAGACTCAAAAATCAATTCATCAATAGCATGAATAAGGGATTACTCCAAGACAACAAGAAGAGTATTCATTAACTTCTCCTTATCATATCATAACAATTCATCACAAAATAAATCAATCAATGTCAAGCTTAGGAATTTCCAATCACACCTAATGTCCGAAGCCTTAATCATACTTCTCCTATCAATTTCATAACATATACAATCAACTAATCAAAGTCTAACTCAAGTAGACCATAACCTACCTTAGAGCTAAAAAGGAACAATGCAATAGCTTTCCCCTTTCGTAAAGCTTCACAACATTCAAAGTCTAGCAATCATAACGCTAAGTGAGTAATGGATCATCTACTTAAACAAACAATTATTGAGGAAGAGAACTCAACTACTTCTACCCTTTTCAAATGGGTGAACTATCACTAAGTGTGAAATCATCAAAAAATCAACCTCAACCATCATAGTATTCCCATTCATGGGTTTTCTAATCAATTCAAACCTTTTACGAGCAGTTATTTTATGCCAAAGTCACCATCTTTATGAAACCCTAAGTCTCAATACTGTCACGACCCAACGGAGGGCCATAATGGGCACTTGGAGCTAACCTACCGAGCACTACATACATGCATCTCTTAGTCATACCTGAGTGGGCCACTATAATAACTCATAGATACCATAAGCTGTATGGGACACAAGCCCAAAAGATAATATACATAGGTCATCAAACTAATCCCAAGTACATATGCCGAAAAGACTATCTATAGTAATGATACAACAAAATATAGCTCGAGATAGCCATAGGACATCTAACTGTACATTTCTATCTACGAGCCTCTATTGGAGTGCATAACATAATAAGAACGGGAAAGGACCCTGCCATACCTATCTATACAAAAGAGAATCATACCAACTAGACTATAACTCCAGAACAAGTGGAGTGCTCCTATACAACCACTGAGAAGGAAATCTAGGAGTCTGAGCCATCTTTTTGTCTACTTGTTGGCATGAACGCAGCGTCCACAAGCAAAAGGACGTCAGTACGAATAATGTACCGACTATGTAAGGCGGAAATATAACATAATAAAGATATACTGTAAAGAAGAAATATAAGAATCAACGTGGCACTTCTGACTTATTAATGAGAATCGAGCATCTATGTCTCTCTATACTCTCGTATGTTTAACTACATCTATGTACAATATTGTGGCCCTAACCAACTTATCATCATGGTGCTATCTGGCCAACTGATCAGTGGCAACTGCACAACCGGCCGTAGCTCGGTGGTAACTGCTCATCCGATGATCGCCTGATGGTAGAGCGCATGTCGTATCTACCCGACTGATCAGTGGTAACTACCCAACCGATCGTAGCTCGATGGTAACTGCCATCCAGCCATAGCACGGTGGTAAATAGTGATACATAATCTGCCCAACTGGCCATAGACTAGTGGTAAATATAATCAATACCATAACTAGACCTCAATGGGTAATTCCTATCCACTCCTCATGATCATTACTTATCCGTTAATGCCTACATCATTACATAAGACTTATAAGCACATTTCTGGGCCATTAAGACTTCTTCCCGATTAACTAAACCTTATTCAATTCCTGGATGCATCATAGGCCTTTCTTCTAGCATTAAGTACCTCATTAGGGATCCTATAACCAACATACTATACATGTTTTACCAAAAAATCCTTGAGAACACATTTCTGAATTCATCGGAGCGACGTAAGGTCGTTATACCTCGGCTTGTCGTTATGGATCTTTCATCGTTGGTATATTTCACCTTGAAGGAATCAATGACTATAAGATGAGATTAACAATAATAAACAAGATCAGTAACCATAAGACAAGATCAATAATCATGAAAAAAAGATAAATAATGTCATAAGAACATTTAGAATATAAGCTCCTAACATTTCTAAGAGTGAAGTCATTATGGACATCTTCTGTGAAAGTATGTGTCGATAAGATCATGCCATAAGAAAGAAAGGGATAGCCTTAACAAACCTCGTCATATTCTTAAACAATCAATGTCTAACCTCCCAAGCTTGCGAATCTACATTCAAGATGATTCATACTGAGGTTAAGTCGTTGAAACACTTATAAGATCAAACTAGATTGTTAGGTGAGCCAACGAAATTTGGGCAGCCCTTTCCCTATATCGTCTACTTCCTCCAAATTCCAAAACTACTCCCAAACATCATTTATAACATCAACAATACCATAATCAAGAGATTACGTTCAAACTAGACTCAAATCCCCCCAAAACTTCCTTTCAAATTCCATCCATAACCAACAACTACAACACAATACTTTATGATCTTTCCTTCATAACTCTTTTCACTTATAAGACTTTTTTAACCTGCAAATTAAATCAACATAAGTAATATAGTGAAGAACATGCCTTATTCTTGAAGAACTCTAGCCACACACAACTTACTACAAAGCTTACTTACCACCACTCCAACTAGAAGCAAGAACACACACTTCTATGAAATAGTTGTGGATTTAGAGCTTAATCTTCTCTTAAAATAGTTGGGAAGGGTTTGGGGTGTTTGAGAGAGCTTATAGGGTTACTAGGGATCTGATTTGGTGAAAATATGAGCCTCAAGTCGTGCCCCTCTTATTTATAATCAGGGAACAAAGTCTCCACCGCCTCAATTCCACAGCACTTTCACGGACCGTGAAAGTGGCCTTGAAAATCTTCCAGAACTCCACCTCACTGCCACCATTTCACGGTGGCTCAAAATTATTTTCATGATCCGTGAAAATGGTCCCGTATGTTTTAGATTTGCGATCTGTCTGTTGCATTGGAAGGAAGACTCGGTGAATTTGAATTTACATAGGTTATGCATTCAATAAATCTTCATATTCTAGGAGATATACCTCTCTCAAGTTGGACCAAAAATCCTATCCAAAATTCTGTCAAGTTTTCCCAAAGTTTCGACAAACTTAATTTCTTCGATTCGCTTGTTCTCCAATCCTTCCACAACTTGCTAAACATGAACTTAAACCCTCATAACCATAAGATAGGCATGTATAATCTCATATAACTTTGAATATAACTTGAGTGTCCAAGACTAGGACAACTAACGTCCAACGAATTTTAGCGTATAAAATTATGGGGTGTAACATCCAACCCCCTTTAGGAACATTCGCGCTCGAATGTTAGACTCTTAAGGGTCTTACAAATTTTCTTGTAGAGTCTCCCCTGCAACTGTACCACTACCATCCTGACGCATCAATAAAAAATATACAACGCCATACACGTCCACAACAAGCAATAACAATAATGGCCTTACACGACTCGTAGTCATAAGGAATGAAACATTACGCACCTGGAGGCAATGATGTCTCTGTCTGGACCTCCTCTGGGAGTGGAAACAAGTGCGCATACCTAGATCTCATACCTTCTTAGCTTCTCAATCCATATCCTCATACTCTACTATCTCTTCTTACTTACAAGTCATTCATATCTTACAGATTCCTCTTGTCACCCATTATTCGAAATTTTTTGGATATAATTCCTCCGTCAAACCATGTCTTATATATAGTTTTCCTGTCTAATCATACCATTTCCATGTTACCAGTCACACTCTTAACCTGTCGCCTAACCACAGATTCCACTCTAAGTTCCTCTTTAATTTACTCTTTTCCCCATCCTTAATATAACTGTTGGGGCATTATGACTTACCGTTGTTGCATAGCATAAAAATATTTCAAAATCATACTTGCTAAATTTTAACACTCTATCAAAGGTATAAATATACCTTCCATCATTGGTTGCTCTGGTCCTGAAACTCTGACGGATGTGGGGCTTCCCGTAGTCCTACTCTAAAACCCTGATAGGGCACGAATCGCTCTAACGTGGGCTAGAGAAATTATTCTTCCTGTTATCTCTCTATCGGTCATCACCGCCATCCAAAATTTCTATAAATGTACCAACTATACTAACCTGTCCGGTCTGGCCACCGCCTTCATTTGAACCTTGCTCTAAAGATGTCGTCGAGTCTTGGTTAATAGGGTCCTCAGGTTGCAAACTCCTCGATTCCTCGAAAGGCCTTGCACTCTCCACTGGTCTACTATAATTCGAAGCTTGGGGTTCAACTCCTAGCATTGGCCTTTCCCTTCCTTGCCCGGCTATGGCCAAAGGTAAAACCGGCAACATCGAAGTTTTTCCTAACTTCTCTTCTCTTATCAAAGTCAATAATACCAGTAGTGTTGATTCATCCTGAATCTCCGATGGTCTGTTTCCATAGAAGACATGATCTTAGATAGGTCCGTCTCAATGGAGGGAACATCCTCACTTGGGTCCTCCTCTAAAGAGTAACTTAATCCTCCCCCTGTCATCATTGCAATCCTCGAATCGCCAGTAATCCTTTCTGAAGGAGTCGTCGTCAAACTGTAATACAACAACCGTCAGGGTTGAAGATTTACACCCTATGACTCAACTCTATAGCACTACGATCTAAACTACAAAGAAGGGTAACCATGCTAAAGGCCTTGTAGCCTCCTGTTTATAAGTGTGGCACGCTGCACACCCATAAACAAGACTTTACTAGACACGGCTCGTAGACAACTCTAGGATAGAACTGCACTGATACCACTTTTGTCACGACACAACTGAAGGGCCATAACAGGCACTCGGAACTAACCTACCGAGCACCACATACATGCATCTCTTAGTCATACCTGAGTGGGCCATAATACTAACTTATAGATACCATAAGCTGTATAGGACACAAGCATAAAAGATAATATACATACGTCATCAAGCTAATCCTAAGTACATATGTCGGCAAAGCTATCTATAGTAATGATACAACAGAATATAGACCGAGCTGGCCATAGGACATCTAACTCTGCATATCCATCTACGAGCCTCTATTGGCGTGCATAACATTATAAGGACGAGGCAGGACCCCGCCATACTCTTCTGTACACCAAAGAATCATACCAACTGGAATGCAACTCCTGAACAAGTGGAGTGCTTCTGTACAACCACTGAGAAAGCAACCCAGAAGTCTAAACCGTCTTTCTGTCTACCTGCGAGCATGAACGCAGCTTCCACGAGCAAAAGGACTTCAGTATGAATAATGTACCGAGTATGTAGGGCGAAAATATAACATAATAAACATATACTGTAAAGAAGAAGGTTAAGAATCAACCTGACACTTCTGACTCGATAAGAATCTAGCATCTATGTCTCTATATACTCTCGTATGCTTAACTACATCTATGTACAATACTATGGCCCTAACCAACTTATCATCATGGTGCTATCTGCCCAACCGATTAGTGGCAACTACCCAACCTGCCGTAGCACGGTGGTAACTACACATCCGATTATCGCCCGATGGTAGGGTGCATGTCGTAACTGCCCGACTAATTAGTGGTAACTGCCCAACCAGTTGTAGCTCGGTGGCAACTACCCATCTAGCCGTAGCTCGGTGGTAACTGCCCATCCAGCAGTAGCATGGTGGTAAATAGTGATACATAATCTGCCTAACGGGCCGTAGACAGTAGTAAATATAATCAACATCATAACCAGACCTCTATGGGTAATTCCTATGCACTTCTCATGATCATTACTTATCCGTTAATGCCTACATAATTACATAAGACTTATAAGCATATTTTCGGGCCATTAAGACTTCTTCCCTAATAACTAAACGATAGTTAATTCCTGGATGCATCATAAGCCTTTCTTCTAGAATTAAGTACCTCATTAGGGATCCTATAACGAGCATACTATACATGTTTTACCAAAAAATCCTTGAGAGCACATTTCTGAATTCATCGGAGCGACGTAAGGTCGTTTTACCTCCGCTTGTCGTTATGGATCTTTCATTGTCGGTATATTTCACCTTGAAGGAATCAATGACTATAAGATGAGATTAACAATAATAAACAAGATCAGTAACCATAAGACAAGATCAATAATCTTGAAAAAAAGATAAATAATGTCATAAGAACATTAAGAATATAAGCTCCTAACATTTCTAAGAGTGAAGTCATTCTGGACATTATCCGTGAAAGTATGTGTCGAAAAGATCATGCCATAAGAAAGAAAGGGATAGCCTTAACAAACCTCGTCATATACTTAACCAATCAATGTCTAACCTCCCAAGCTTGCGAATCTACATTCAAGATGATTCACACTGAGGTTAAGTCGTTGAAACACTTATAAGATCAAACTAGATTGTTAGGTGATCTAACGAAATTTGGGCAGCAATTCCCCTGTATTATCTACGTCCTCCAAATTCCAAAACTACTCCCAAACATCATTTATAACATCAACAATACCATAATCAAGAGATTACGTTCAAACTAGACTCAAATCCTCCCAAAATTTCCTTTCAAATTCCATCCATAACCAACAACTACAACACAATACTTTATGATCTTTCCTTCATAACTCTTTTCACTTATAAGACTTGTTTAACCTTCAAATTAAATCAACATAAGTAATAGAGTGAAGAACATGCCTTATTCGTGAAGAACTCTAGCCACACACAACTTACTACAAAGCTTACTTACCACCACTCCAACTAGAAGCAAGAACACACACTTCTATGAACTAGTTGCAGATTTAGAGGTTAATCTTCTCTTCAAATAGTTTGGATGGGTTTGGGGTGTTTGAGAGAGCTTATAGGGTCACTAGGGATCTGATTTGGTGAAAATATGAGCCCCAAGTCATGCCTCTCTTATTTATAATCAAGGCATAAAGTCTCCACCGCCTCAATTCCATGTTCACTTTCACGGACCGTGAAAACTTTCACTGGCCGTGAAAATGTTCCAGAAACTCCACCTCCCTGCCAACATTTCACGGTGGCTAAACATCATTTTCATGGTCCGTGAAAATAGTCCCGTACTTCTCAGATTTGCGATCTGTCAGTTGCATTGGAATGAAGACTCGCTGAATTTGAATTTACATAGGTTATTCATTCCATAACTCCTCATATTCTAAGAGATATACCTCTCTCAAGTTGGACCAAAAATCCTGTCAATAATTCTGCCAAGTTTTCCCAAAGTTTCGACAAACTTAATTTCTTCGATTCTCTTGTTTTCCAATCCTTCCATAACTTGCTAAACTTGAACTTAAACCCTCATAACCATAAGATAGGCATGTATAATCTCATATAACTTTGAAGATAACTCGGGTGTCCAAGACTAGGACAACTAACATCCAACGAATCTTAATGTACAAAACTACTAGGTTTAACAAATACGTCATTCTCATCCATTAAAACTTGAATTCCCGCCCTAAGAAATGATAATCTTCACTCCTAGATGATTAAAAAATAATAAAATCAACAACCTATTCATTATTTAAGGGTTTCTTAGGTTCTATGGTTTTAGTCCTTTCATTCACCATTAGAGAACCTTTGACTAATCATGGAACCTAATGTAATGAAGGAATGAACAAGTGTTCTTGGGAACTGTTTTAGAGTTATGTGGGGAATGGGTTCGGAAATAAGAATATAAAATGTTGATTCTGCCTCCCGTTGACCACTACAGCAATCGACTTCTCAGTGTAGCGGTCCCGCTATAGCGAGAGATGTCCCGCTATCGTGGAGCTTATTAATTCCCCTCACCTCATGGCGGCGGTCCCCTACCAGCTACTACGGACCTGCTACAGTGGCCCCACAACTGCTGCAGCGGTCCACTTTAACCAGTAGCTCGGGTTTATCCACCAGTTTCTCACCCAACAATCCCAACACCAATATGAGGCCCTACAGACGCAAACCAAACATGCACATATTCATGAAAACACGCTACAGACTCATCTGTGACCTCAAAATTCCCAACAGAGGTTTAGTTTACTAAGTCACCCTCATAACGACCTAGCGGGTCATTACATTATGTGTAGGTAAGAGGCCAATGGGTGGAAGAACAAATGTCCCTACCAAGGAACCTACACTTGATGATGTGAAAAGTATGATAAGTATCTTGTCTAAGTGGGTTGAGGTAATGGAGAACAAATTGTGTGCGCTTTAAGGTAAAACGGCTAATCTCAACACTTTAAATAATGTGAATGATCATGTTGTAGATTTGAGTGTGAATAATAGCTTATCCTTGTGCGAGCTTAATGAATCATTACATGTGTTGAGCTTGGTTCTCTAATGAATATTGAAAATTTCTTTGATTTTGGTGTTCCAACACTAGTTGATCCTTTTGATGATCGGATTGATTCTTCTTGTGAGGTTAATTTGTGTCCACCTAGTGTTGACACTTGTGATAAGAGTAAAAGTGCATTGTCATATGATAAGAGTATTCATACACTAGTTAATCATTTGATGACCAAATTGAATCTTCTTGCAAGATAGATTTGTGTCCATCTAGTGTTGAAACTTGTGATTTGAATAGTAGTACATTGTCATGTGATAGGGCTGATCGAACACTAGTTGATTTAAATCGTGGTAATCATGTTAATAAATCGTATGAGCTTGACATGATACCAAGTAGTGTTGATATTTGTGTTGATCAACTTGCTTGTAATGTTAATCTATAGTCACGCCCCAAACCTGGGCCTGGACGTAACACGGCACCCAGTGCATGACTATATGTGATCGAGTAAACCAACTGGCTGGTTGAATCAACATGTGGTATCATAACATAGTGAATACAAAAAATAGAACTAACACATTTTGATCTACTAAAGTCTGACTGAAAAAATAACTGAAAGTACGGAATACTGAACAAAGTCTTAAAGATAAATAATGTAGCCAACTAGGCAAATATAAAAGCTTGTGACTTTGTCTAGTTGCTAATATCATCTATAAAGCCTCTACTGAAGTACTGTAAATTGATTGTTGCTGGGACAAGGCCCCCAACATACCTGACTGTCTATAACTAGTGAAAAGATTGTAAATTAATGATAAGGCCCCAAAAGAATTGGGGCTCACCAATCAGCAGGAGATCTTAGTGAGCAGATGCGTCGTCTTGTAAATCGTTACCTGCATCGCGAGATGCAAGTGCTGAGAAAAAAGGGACGTTAGTACATTTGAATTGCACTGGTATGTAAAGCAACAAAAGGAAAGAACTATAAGTGGGACGCTCAAGAAAGGGCAGCCCAAATCAATAAACATGTGTATATATATGTTCTGAATTGAAATTGAAATTGATAACTGAACTAAACAAGAGAAGTAAAGTAATAGGTACTCCATGTTCTGAATATGAATTCACCTATTTTAACTGATTTAATCAAACGAGGAGCCTAGACTAAGACTCATGGGTATCAGATACGAGTCAATATAGATTACGTTTTGAGTTCACAACATTCAGAATGAAAGTCACGAAAGAATTACGAAACTAGAGAATAGAAATTCTACAGCTATTCAAGGAACTAAGCTTAACGATATTTTTGAGTCAATTTGTAACGTTGTAAAAGAACGATGTGTAGGGAGAATCATTAACATTCCTAAACGTAGAGAGTTAGCCTCACATACCTTAGTTCCGACCTTTGAACATAATACAATGTTTATCAACCCTTTCAACCTCAATCTATAACAATACAAATCAAGGGGCATCAATATTAGCAAGGATACTCATGCTTTGGTCATTTATGCATTTTATCAAACATAAGGTGGGCATAAAGCTCCACAACCTTCATTAATGGTGCTTCTTCATCCAATTATCTAATCTCTTGCTTCTAGGTAATTCTACAATCTCAAATATACATAATTAAAATTATTCTTCATCATCCATATGATTACAACAACCCTAAGTCAACATTCCAAACCATACAATAGTTCATACATTTCTTACTATATAATCCATTAATTTATCCCTCAAGAACTTAGAGTACATAATCACTAATTCAAAGCTATATTCGATTGGAACAGGAAAGTATTACATACCTTAATCGCTCCAAAACACTTAGCGAAGCATCCAAAAGTAAGAACTTGAATCCTTGAGAAGGGTTTTCTTGAGAACCTTAGGATTGTAGAGTAGAATCTTGTTAATAATACGTATATGGGTGTCCTTGTTAATATGATGGAATAATACTTGGGGCTTGAGGAAGAACTCGCCTTAGGAGGTTTGGGGAAGTTCTAGGGTCTTTTCTCCTCAATAAGTCGGCCGAAAACGAAGTGGAGTGAATAATTTTTGAAAATTTCACGATCTGTACTTTTATAGCCGAGCACGACCTGCGAAATGCAGGTGTGACCTTCTGGATGTAGACTGAATGCAGGTTGTGACAGTAAATTATGATTTTTGGTGTTCAACCTGCGAAACGTAGGTTGCGTCGCAGACTGAACCTGCGAAATGCAGGTTAAGCTGCAGCCTATTGCAGGTTAGTAAAACAGTCATAACCGTTTAGTCACATGTCCGTTTGAGCTCCACCATTTACCGTTGGAATGGTATTTCAAAGTGTAGTTTGAAGTTTCATCAAATTCCCAACAAATTTTCATGTACACTTGCTGGAAGGCAGACCTACCGTAAACTTAGTCGATTCTATCGAATCTTATGCACCTCACTGTTCGTCTTGATTCCGAAGAAACTATTTCCACCTAAACTTATCTCGATAAGACTTCATATGGCTAAAATGTCACGTTAATACTCATTTAACACATTCACACCTAATCCAAATTTATGGAGTGTTACATTATCTCCCACTTGAGATCATTCGTCCTCGAATGATTGTCCCGATTGTAACTACTCTAACTCTGGACCATAAATGTGACTGATGGAAATAGGTGAACACTAAACTATCACGAACACATGAATGCTAAACTAAGTAAATGGTGAACAGAATAGGTACTGAACTGAATGAATACATGATTACTGAACTGGTTAGATATTGAACTGAACTGACTGAAAACTGAGCTGACTGAATACTGGACTGACTGAATACTGAAAAACATGGAGGTTATAGTATAAGGTCTGAATGAAAAGGTTATTTAGCATCAACATTTTCTGCTTTCCCTTCAAAGAGATGGGTATACTAGGATTTCATGTCCTCTTCAGCTTGTTATGTAGCCTCTTCGACTTTCTGATTTCTCCATAGCACTTTTACAGAAGCAATCTCCTTAGTTCTCAACTTGCGAACCTGACGATCAAGGATAGCCACTGGAATCTTCTCATCAGACAGGCTATCTTTAACTCCCGTGATCTTTGTCGGAACAACCATATATGGGTCCCTCATGTACTTCTTCAATGTAGACACATGAAATACTGGGTGTACAGTAGCCAATTCTTGTGGAAACTCTAACTCATCAGCTACTTTCCTGATCCTTCGTAGTATCCTATACGACCTAATATAACGGGGATTGAACTTCCTTTTCTTCCCAAATCTCATAACGCCTTGCCACGACCCAACCGGAGGGTCGCAACGGGCACCCGGTGCTAGCCCACCCCGGCACCACTTAGCGTACCTTTACACTTACATCTAGGTGAGCCACATATTAAAACATTCATTTCTATTAATCAATCATACTAGTTCCATTGGACAACAATACCTTTATATCATCATTGGCATCTTTGCCTATATCAATGTACATAAGCCGACGAGGCTAACAAAATGAAATCCAAAATATAGGCCGACATGGCCAAACACATCTAACTATATACACATGTCTACGAGCCTCTAAGAAAAGTATGACATATCATATAGACTGGACAGGACCCGCTATGCCCAAAAACATATACACAAAAGAATCAATACCAAAAGCTATAGCTCCGAATAAAATGGAGCTCCGCTATGTAGTCCCTGAGAATGTAGCTATGGATCAAGTCTGTCTCCCTGGCCACCTGCGGGCATGACGCAGCGTCCACAAACAAAAGGACGTCAGTACGAAGAATGTACTGAGTATGTAAAGCGTGATCAATATCAATATAGAAACATAATAAGCAACATAATAAATAACATAAGATGGGAGATAGTCGTATCATCGTCATGAGCACTTACTTGCTTCTCATAGGGACTTTTCATTTCTAATGTGTATTCGTGCACATAAATCCATGTCCGTATCCGTACTCATTTACATTGCATCCATAATCGTATTCATATACATAGTCTTATTCATATTCATATATATATCATATACATAACATTTACATAGCATGCCCGACCACGAAGGTTCGATGATTCACATACCCGACCATGACTAGGCTCGGTTATCATACATACTTGGCCAACCAAGGCTCAAGGTTACACATACCTGGCCCTACCAAGGCTTCAGGGTTATCCCTACCATCTGCAGAGGTGTGCGCGCTTTGCATCAATATATACATATTCTACCCGGCCTTATAATGTTATATTCCGCATTTTTGTACGTTCGGACAATTTAAGATAATCACGGGGAGTTAAGGACGAGGTCATATTTTAATTTTGGCTTAGCACACAAGTTGAGTATGGAAGTTTTTGAAGTGAAAAATATTAGGAAAGGTTAGGGGCGAAAAGGGAAATTTGAAATATGACTCGTAGAAATATAGAGGAAGGCTAAGGGTAAATTTGGAATTTGGAAAAATTTAATTTTTCATGAAGTGTAAATAAAACACAAAAAAAAAGTGGGCTGGTGTTGTTGGGCCATGTTGGCCGTCCAAGGGAGTGGGCTTAAGCCCACAAAGGAACTTGGTCTATAAAGAATAAAAGATGACCAAGTCATCATACTTATCATATTATTCTCTAGAAATTTCAAGAGCTTAACAAACAAAAGAGAAGGAGAAAAAATCCAAAGGCCATTCGGCCATGTCCAAGTGAGCGAGAACCTTGGAAAATTGTTCATCAAAAATTATTCACCTTTAGCCAAACAACCAATTGAATGATCCTTAGTAAGGTGGAGTAGTTATTGGAGCAATAAACCACATATTCTTGTGAGTTGCAAGTCTTACCCGAGAAGGGAGATAAGAGGAAAGGTAAGAATTCACCCTCTTTTATATGTTATGGATGTTTGTGCATGTCGTAGTGTATAAAAATGAGTGAAATTCACGAAGAATATGGATGTAAGGGTGTGGCCGTGAGTGTGTAGTGTGTGTATGGCCGTGTATATTTGTTGTATTGTGAAGGGATGGTGAGCAAATATTATTAGTAATTTGGTTGTTATTGTGTGGATTCTATGTTGCTAGTAAAAGCTTAATGATCTTAGTGAAGTTGTAGTAGTTGGAGACTTGTTTTAGAAGTTTATGTAAATTGAATATAATGTTCTTGCATGTATGGAAGATAATGTTGTTAGTGTGATGTTGTTAATATGATGTTGTTAGTATGTAGTTCATGAATTTGGAAGGAAAAGGAAATGTGTTGTTATTGTTCTTGTTCCATGTGTAAGGAGTCAGGTGAAGTAGTGTATCGATGGAGTCATTTTGAATGTTATGCGAATTGAATTAAATATGAATGAAGTGTCGTTGGATTGTGTGACGAAGATTGCTAATGTTAGAATGTATCTTGGGTTGATTATTGAAATTGTTAGTATGAATGTTGGCATTGTTGTCGATAGTTTGGCCGGGTTGAATTCCCGGATTGTTGTTGATTAAAATTAGCCAAGTTAGATTCTTGGGGATGGCATATTTATAGGGGAAGTGCTGCCGAAATTTCGGTAGACAAAGTGTTAGTCTAGAATGAGGTTCTTAGACATCTATAGCTAATATTTATATTCATTAATATTGTTATAGATTTTGGGAGGGACAAGAGTTAAGTTGAATTGACTAAGGAAGCGAACAATGTATGTAAGGCTCGTCCCTTTCTTTAAAGGCATGATTCTGACGTTAAGATTTCATATTTGTTTCCATATCTCCTTGATCTCGAAAGTTAGATGTTATAATTCCGATGCTATAATTTCGTAATTACTTCCATACCTTCATTGTCTTCAAAAACTAAAAGTCTAGGGTTCCAAGATATAATTGCTCCCATATTTTCCTTGTTTTTAAAAGTTAGATGCTTATGATCCTATGGCATGATTCCCTCCCTAGTAACCCGTAGATGGTTTCCAAAATGTCTACATCTTTCCAAGGCAAAGGTGTATGAATTTGTAAACTTGTATGACTACAATGATGAATGTGCTTTTGTAATGATAACGATGAAGTCAAAGAAGAGAATTGTCTACAATGATTATGACAAAAATGGTTTCATGTCTAAAAGTCTTAAGTTAAGGAGCCAGTATGAATATAAGAACAATGAACTAGTTCTTGAATTCAATTCTATTCCTTTGTTATGACTCTATTTTCTAAAGACTCCAAAGTGTATGAATTGATGTTTATGAGGCTTACGATCTTATTCTATGTTTGCTCTTAATACTATTTTTCAGTGATAGTCTCGCCTTATAATACTAGTCCCTTCAAGGTGAGACAAAGTCGTGATGGTTATTCCATAATATAATCGGAGGTTACCGACCTTACGTCACTCCGATGAAGTTATAGCTTTTGATTGGGCTCTTATGCATGCTTAAGTTCTGATAATTACACCGTGCCTATACGGGCCGGGCAGTTACCGCTAAGGCGGGCAGCTATTGGATGATCACACCGCGCCTATATGGCCGGGCAGTCACCGCTAAGGCGGGCAGCTATACGGATACACCATGACCTTTTGGCATGGGCAGACACCACTAGTGGGCGGCATGAGATGATTACCCCGGACGCGGGAGGCCCGGACGCGGGCTAATGATGTTATGTGATTCAGACAGGTTATGTATGTATATAAAAGTAAAAGTGAGCATGCATGATTCCGCCTTAAGAGGCAGGCAGTTATTGTCATATCTTTATTTGTATCTCTCGTATTGTCTTATTACGTTTTTGTTCATGTTCTGTTCATATTATCACATTATGATTCATGCCTTACATACTCGGTACATTACTCGTACTGACGTCCCTTTTTGTGGACGCTGCGTTTTCATGCCGCGCAGGTAAACAGGTAGACGCGTTTGATTCCTAGGAGCTTCTCCAGCGGTATATTGGCAGTGTTCCAGTTGTTCCGGAGCTCCAGCTTATTGGTACTACTTTTTGTGTACATGTTCGGGCACGGCAGCACTCGGCCCATCTTGTTTCTATATGTAATTTTTTTAGAAGCTCGTAGATAGCTATGTACAGTCAGATGTTTCATAATCTTGGTTGTCCCCGTCGTTGTATATTAAGTTAGTAAAGTTTATTAATACATGTTTATAATAATGCTTTTAATGATAGTAATTTGGTTGTTATTGTGTGGATTCTATGTTGCTAGTAAAAGCTTAATGATCTTAGTGAAGTTGTAGTAGTTGGAGACTTGTTTTAGAAGTTTATGTAAATTGAATATAATGTTCTTGCATGTATGGAAGATAATGTTGTTAGTGTGATGTTGTTAATATGATGTTGTTAGTATGTAGTTCATGAATTTGGAAGGAAAAGGAAATGTGTTGTTATTGTTCTTGTTCCATGTGTAAGGAGTCAGGTGAAGTAGTGTATCGATGGAGTCATTTTGAATGTTATGCGAATTGAATTAAATATGAATGAAGTGTCGTTGGATTGTGTGACGAAGATTGCTAATGTTAGAATGTATCTTGGGTTGATTATTGAAATTGTTAGTATGAATGTTGGCATTGTTGTCGATAGTTTGGCCGGGTTGAATTCCCGGATTGTTGTTGATTAAAATTAGCCAAGTTAGATTCTTGGGGATGGCATATTTATAGGGGAAGTGCTGCCGAAATTTCGGTAGACAAAGTGTTAGTCTAGAATGAGGTTCTTAGACATCTATAGCTAATATTTATATTCATTAATATTGTTATAGATTTTGGGAGGGACAAGAGTTAAGTTGAATTGACTAAGGAAGCGAACAATGTATGTAAGGCTCGTCCCTTTCTTTAAAGGCATGATTCTGACGTTAAGATTTCATATTTGTTTCCATATCTCCTTGATCTCGAAAGTTAGATGTTATAATTCCGATGCTATAATTTCGTAATTACTTCCATACCTTCATTGTCTTCAAAAACTAAAAGTCTAGGGTTCCAAGATATAATTGCTCCCATATTTTCCTTGTTTTCAAAAGTTAGATGCTTATGATCCTATGGCATGATTCCCTCCCTAGTAACCCGTAGATGGTTTCCAAAATGTCTATATCTTTCCAAGGCAAAGGTGTATGAATTTGTAAACTTGTATGACTACAATGATGAATGTGCTTTTGTAATGATAACGATGAAGTCAAAGAAGAGAATTGTCTACAATGATTATGACAAAAATGGTTTCATGTCTAAAAGTCTTAAGTTAAGGAGCCAATATGAATATAAGAACAATGAACTAGTTCTTGAATTCAATTCAATTCCTTTGTTATGACTCTATTTTCTAAAGACTCCAAAGTGTATGAATTGATGTTTATGAGGCTTACGATCTTATTCTATGTTTGCTCTTAATGCTATTTTTCAGTGATAGTCTCGCCTTATAATACTAGTCCCTTCAAGGTGAGACAAAGTCGTGATGGTTATTCCATAATATAATCGGAGGTTACCGACCTTACGTCACTCCGATGAAGTTATAGCTTTTGATTGGGCTCTTATGCATGCTTAAGTTCTGATAATTACACCATGCATATACGGGCCGGGCAGTTACCGCTAAGGCGGGCAGCTATTGGATGATCACACCGCGCCTATATGGCCGGGCAGTCACCGCTAAGGCGGGCAGCTATACGGATACACCATGACCTTTTGGCATGGGCAGACACCACTAGTGGGCGGCATGAGATGATTACCCCGGACGCGGGAGGCCCGGACGCGGGCTAATGATGTTATGTGATTCAGACAGGTTATGTATGTATATAAAAGTAAAAGTGAGCATGCATGATTCCGCCTTAAGAGGCAGGCAGTTATTGTCATATCTTTATTTGTATCTCTCGTATTGTCTTATTACGTTTTTGTTCATGTTCTGTTCATATTATCACATTATGATTCATGCCTTACATACTCGGTACATTACTCGTACTGACGTCCCTTTTTGTGGACGCTGCGTTTTCATGCCGCGCAGGTAAACAGGTAGACGTGTTTGATTCCTAGGAGCTTCTCCAGCGGTATATTGGCAGTGTTCCAGTTGTTCCGGAGCTCCAGCTTATTGGTACTACTTTTTGTGTACATGTTCGGGCACGGCAGCACTCGGCCCATCTTGTTTCTATATGTAATTTTTTTAGAAGCTCGTAGATAGCTATGTACAGTCAGATGTTTCATAATCTTGGTTGTCCCCGTCGTTGTATATTAAGTTAGTAAAGTTTATTAATACATGTTTATAATAATGCTTTTAATGATAGTAATTTGGTTGTTATTGTGTGGATTCTATGTTGCTAGTAAAAGCTTAATGATCTTAGTGACGTTGTAGTAGTTGGAGACTTGTTTTAGAAGTTTATGTAAATTGAATATAATGTTCTTGCATGTATGGAAGATAATGTTGTTAGTGTGATGTTGTTAATATGATGTTGTTAGTATGTAGTTCATGAATTTGGAAGGAAAAGGAAATGTGTTGTTATTGTTCTTGTTCCATGTGTAAGGAGTCAGGTGAAGTAGTGTATCGATGGAGTCATTTTGAATGTTATGCGAATTGAATTAAATATGAATGAAGTGTCGTTGGATTGTGTGACGAAGATTGCTAATGTTAGAATGTATCTTGGGTTGATTATTGAAATTGTTAGTATGAATGTTGGCATTGTTGTCGATAGTTTGGCCGGGTTGAATTCCCGGATTGTTGTTGATTAAAATTAGCCAAGTTAGATTCTTGGGGATGGCATATTTATAGGGGAAGTGCTGCCGAAATTTCGGTAGACAAAGTGTTAGTCTAGAATGAGGTTCTTAGACATCTATAGCTAATATTTATATTCATTAATATTGTTATAGATTTTGGGAGGGACAAGAGTTAAGTTGAATTGACTAAGGAAGCGAACAATGTATGTAAGGCTCGTCCCTTTCTCTAAAGGCATGATTCTGACGTTAAGATTTCATATTTGTTTCCATATCTCCTTGATCTCGAAAGTTAGATGTTATAATTCCGATGCTATAATTTCGTAATTACTTCCATACCTTCATTGTCTTCAAAAACTAAAAGTCTAGGGTTCCAAGATATAATTGCTCCCATATTTTCCTTGTTTTCAAAAGTTAGATGCTTATGATCCTATGGCATGATTCCCTCCCTAGTAACCCGTAGATGGTTTCCAAAATGTCTATATCTTTCCAAGGCAAAGGTGTATGAATTTGTAAACTTGTATGACTACAATGATGAATGTGCTTTTGTAATGATAACGATGAAGTCAAAGAAGAGAATTGTCTACAATGATTATGACAAAAATGGTTTCATGTCTAAAAGTCTTAAGTTAAGGAGCCAGTATGAATATAAGAACAATGAACTAGTTCTTGAATTCAATTCTATTCCTTTGTTATGACTCTATTTTCTAAAGACTCCAAAGTGTATGAATTGATGTTTATGAGGCTTACGATCTTATTCTATGTTTGCTCTTAATGCTATTTTTCAGTGATAGTCTCGCCTTATAATACTAGTCCCTTCAAGGTGAGACAAAGTCGTGATGGTTATTCCATAATATAATCGGAGGTTACCGACCTTACGTCACTTCGATGAAGTTATAGCTTTTGATTGGGCTCTTATGCATGCTTAAGTTCTGATAATTACACCGTGCCTATACGGGCCGGGCAGTTACCGCTAAGGCGGGCAGCTATTGGATGATCACACCGCGCCTATATGGCCGGGCAGTCACCGCTAAGGCGGGCAGCTATACGGATACACCATGACCTTTTGGCATGGGCAGACACCACTAGTGGGCGGCATGAGATGATTACCCCGGACGCGGGAGGCCCGGACGCGGGCTAATGATGTTATGTGATTCAGTCAGGTTATGTATGTATATAAAAGTAAAAGTGAGCATGCATGATTCCGCCTTAAGAGGCAGGCAGTTATTGTCATATCTTTATTTGTATCTCTCGTATTGTCTTATTACGTTTTTGTTCATGTTCTGTTCATATTATCACATTATGATTCATGCTTTACATACTCGGTACATTACTCGTACTGACGTCCTTTTTTGTGGACGCTGCGTTTTCATGCCGCGCAGGTAAACAGGTAGACGCGTTTGATTCCTAGGAGCTTCTCCAGCGGTATATTGGCAGTGTTCCAGTTGTTCCGGAGCTCCAGCTTATTGGTACTACTTTTTGTGTACATGTTCGGGCACGGCAGCACTCGGCGCATCTTGTTTCTATATGTAATTTTTTTAGAGGCTCGTAGACAGCTATGTACAGTAAGATGTTTCATAATCTTGGTTGTCCCCGTCGTTGTATATTAAGTTAGTAAAGTTTATTAATACATGTTTATAATAATGCTTTTAATGATAGTGTTAATTAACTAAATGACGGTATTCATTTATACGGACCACTTAGTAGTAAGAGTACGATACGAGATAACGGGTGCTCGCTACAAGTATCGGGTACCCGTCGCGGCCCCTAGTTGGGTTGTGACAGAAGTGGTATCAGAGCGGTTCGTCCTAGGATTTGTCTACGAGCCGTGTCCAGTAGAGTCCTGTTTATGGGTGTGTAGCGCGCCACACTTATAAACAGGGGGTTGCAGGGCATTTAGGAAATCTGACCTTCTTTGTACTCTAGATCGTGCGATAGAGCTATGTTACCAGGTTTCCATGTTCTTTTCTTAATCCTGTGTTATGGTTTCAGTGATGTCGGTGAAGAGGAAAGCTGCGACGGCCCAGAAGGGCAAGACGGTGGCTGGAAGGAAAGTTGAACAGGAGCCACTGGGGGAAGTAGAAGAAGGCGCGTCTCACAATGAGGCTCCTCCCCAGATTTCTCCTGATTCCCCTATATCAGCAGAGCAGGAAAGAGCTCCAGCTCCAGCTCCAGCCCCAGTACCTACAGTTCCACCGCCAGCAGTTTCGGGCCAGCAGATGGCAGAGGCTATTTAGTTGCTGACCCAGTTAGTTGCCGCACAAGCTCAGCGGCAAGATGCAGACCGAGGAGACAGGGCAGTGAGTGCAAGAGCCCGTGATTTTATCACTCTGAAGCCTCCGCAGTTTTATGGATCGAAACCAGAGGAAGACCTGCAAAGCTTCATAGACGAGATGCTGAGGACATTATGGATAATACATGCTTCGGATACAGAATCAGTAGAGTTGGCCTCATATAGATTGCGGGATGTAGCAGTTCAGTGGTATAATAATTGGATATCTTCGAGGGGAGCGAATGCACCTCCCCCGGTTTGGCAAGAGTTCACTGAAGCATTCCTGCGACACTATTTACCACCGGAGATTCGACGGGCTCGAGCTGATATGTTTTTGAATCTCAAACAGGGAAATATGAGCGTTCGGGAATATAGTCTCCATTTTAATTCTTTAGCCAGGTATGCCCAAGCCATGGTGGCTGATATGGGAGATCATGTACATCAGTTCGTGAGTGGGTTGGGGCCACATTTAATTAAAGACTGTTTGACGGCTTCACTCCAGGATGGAATGACTATTGCTCGTATTCAGGCTCACGCCCAAAACCTGGAGGAACGACATCAGTTACTGAGAGGTGAACGTTATTCTGATAGGGGTTCCAGAAAAAGGGCTAAATCTTTCGGAACTAGAAGTGAGTATAGAGGGGGACAGGCACAGGAGCAATCCACGTATTCAGGCCAATCAGTGGCCAGTGCACCTCCTCGATTTGCAGACGAAGGATTTGACCGTTCTATTTATTCAAGACAAGACCAAAGCTCGGGAATTTTGGGTTCTCGGTTTGGAGGAACTCCCAGTCAGGAGAGACCACCAGTTCCACGATGTCGCCAGTGTAAAAGATTACATTCGGGTCCGTGTCGTCAAGGCTCAGATGCATGTTATGCTTGCGGACAAATTGGGCACATGATGCGTGAATGTCCGTCAATGGTTAGTAGCGGTAGAGGTCAGCCCGCAGGGTCGATGGCGGGTTCTTTTTCATCTGTGCACCCTCCTGGACAGACTTCCCAGGCTCCAGCAAGCCGTGGCCGAGGCAGAGGAGGGGCACCCAGTTCAGCCGGTCCTCCGCACTGTATATATGCATTGACAGGACGGCAGGATCCTGAACCTTCCCCAGACGTGGCTACAGGTACACTATTGGCATTTTCTTATTATATGTATGTGTTAATTGATCTAGATTCTACTCTACCATATACCGCTCTTTGTATCGCTGAACGTATTGGGAATTTGGAAAATGTTGGACGAAAAGTAGCCGTACACATAGGTAAGAGGGTAAATATTAGGGATTGCGGAGGCCAAAATAGTAATTAACAGGGAAAGATGCGTTACGAGAGCGTTTCGAAAATTGTCAAGACCCTAACTTGCCCCAGATTACGTGATAAAGGTAGTGCGGGGGAGTGGAGTCAAAAATACTAGCATTAAGACACTAAAATGCATTAAAGTTTCGAGGTTAAGCGTGCTAGAGTGAGAGCAATTTCAGGATGGGTGACCCCCATGGAAGTGTACTGAAAATTTCATAAATGTAGGTATGGGAGACCAATGTGAAACTAGGGCAATCTAAGGAGAACTAGAGTGTGTGGAGCGGTTAGTAGCCTTATAGAAATCGTGTAGGCTGAGACGGGCTAGACTGATGAAAATGAAGAAAGCGCGACATGGCTTAGGATTAAAGTAAGTTTGAATAGCGTTTGGAAGTGGTTGTGAGTGAAATGGTAATAAATATATATACATGTAACATCTCATTGTGACTGTAGAGTCCTAGCTAACAGTGTTGCGATATATAGAAGATACTAACCTAATGGAATTCAAGAGATGGAGTGAAAGACACAAGTACAGATGCCACAGGATAAGACTGATACTGGATCCACACTAGTTAAGGTTAGAAATTCCTAACACAGTAGTACACGGGAACATAGTAAGCAAGGAGATAGACGTGACAGACTTCACAATGAAGGAATTACAATTGTAAGAAGATCGCGGAAGGCGATGATTACTTAAAGGGCATAGGCGTATATAGACCCTCTTAATAAAGGGGGGGGGGGGGGAGAACGTGTTGGACCTAAAATGAACTACGATGATTTAAGCTTCATAAAGGGGGGACTTATTAACTTAGTGCCAGAGTTCGGAGTATGGTGGCATATCGTGAAGGTTACGAAAGGACGCAAAAATAAGTTGGCAGCGGGTGTAATATGAGGTAAATATAGGGAGAACATACGGGAGCTATTTGGTGAGGTAAACAAATATAAAAAGGACAACTGATACAGCACCATATGAGGCTAGGGATAGCAAGAAGTACAAGTCACAAATCGGTTGGTTCAGAGTTGACAGAACTAAGTTGATTGGCCCATGGCCTACGGACAACCTGAGCTTATAAAAACGAATATGCAAAATGATCGTATGTGACAACCATAAGGGAGACCTCCCCGAAGTATCATAATACACCATAAGGCCAGTTCAACATTCGAGGACGAATGTTCTAAAGGGGGGGAGGATGTTATATCCCGCATTTTTGTACGTTCGGACAATTTAAGATAATCACGGGGAGTTAAGGACGAGGTCATATTTTAATTTGGCTTAGCACACAAGTTGAGTATGGAAGTTTTTGAAGTGAAAAATACTAGGAAAGGTTAGGGGCGCAAAGGGAAATTTACAATATGACTCGTAGAAATATAGATGAGGGCTAAGGGTAAATTTGAAATTTGGAAAATTTAAATTTTTTGGAAGGAAAAAGAAATGTGTTGTTATTGTTCTTGTTCTATGTGTAAGGAGTCAGGTGAAGTAGTGTATCGATGGAGTCATTTTGAATGTTATGCGAATTGAATTAAATATGAATGAAGTGTCGTTGGATTGTGTGACGAAGATTGCTAATGTTAGAATGTATCTTGGGTTGATTATTGAAATTGTTAGTATGATTGTTGGCATTGTTGTTGATAGTTTGGCCGGGTTGAATTCCCGGATTTTTGTTGATTAAAATTAGCCAAGTTAGATTTTTGGGGATGGCATATTTACAGGGGAAGTGCTGCCGAAATTTCGGTAGACAAAGTGTTAGTCTAGAATGAGGTTCTTAGACATCTATAGCTAATGTTTATATTCATTAATATTGTTATAGATTTTGGGAGGGCCAAGAGTTAAGTTGAATTGACTAAGGAAGCGAACAAGGTATGTAAGGCTCGTCCCTTTCTTTCAAGGCATGATTCCGACGTTAAGATTTCATATTTGTTTCCATATCTCCTTGATCTCGAAAGTTAGATGTTATAATTCCGATGCTATAATTTCGTAATTACTTCCATACCTTCATTGTCTTCAAAAACTAAAAGTCTAGGGTTCCAAGATATAATTGCTCCCATATTTTCCTTGTTTTCAAAAGTTAGATGCTTATGATCCTATGGCATGATTCCCTCCCTAGTAACCCGTAGATGGTTTCCAAAATGTCTATATCTTTCCAAGGCAAAGGTGTATGAATTTGTAAACTTCTATGACTACAATGATGAATGTGCTTTTGTAATGATAACGATGAAGTCAAAGAAGAGAATTGTCTAGCATGATTATGACAAAAATGGTTTCATGTCTAAAAGTCTTAAGTTAAGGAGCCAATATGAATATAAGAACAATGAACTAGTTCTTGAATTCAATTCTATTCCTTTGTTATGACTCGATTTTCTAAAGACTCCAAAGTGTATGAATTGATGTTTGTCAGGCTTACGATCTTATTCTATGTTTTCTCTTAATTCTATTTTTCAGTGATAGTCTCGCCTTATAATACTAGTCCCTTCAAGGTGAGACAAATTCGTGATGGTTATTCCATAATATAATCGGAGGTTACCGACCTTACGTCACTCCGATGAAGTTATAGCTTTTGATTGGGCTTTTATGCATGCTTAAGTTGTGATAATTACACCGTGCCTATACGGCCGGGCAGTCACCGCTAAGGCGGGTAGCTATTGGATGATCACACCGCGCCTATATGGCCGGGCAGTCACCGCTAAGGTGGGCAGCTATACGGATACACCATGACCTTTTAGCATGGGCAGACACCACTAGTGGGCGGCATGAGATGATTACCCCGGACACGGGAGGCCCGGACGCGGGCTAATGATGTTATGTGATTCAGACAAGTTATGTATGTATATAAAAGTAAAAGTGAGCATGCATTATTCTGCCTTAAGAGGCAGGCAGTTATAGTCATATCTTTATTTGTATCTCTCGTATTGTCTTATTACGTTTTTGTTCATGTTCTGTTCATATTATCATATTATGATTCATGCCTTACATACTCGGTACATTACTCGTACTGACGTCCTTTTTTGTGGACGCTGCGTTTTCATGCCGCGCAGGAAAACAGGTAGACGGGTTTGATTCCTAGGATCTTCTCCAGCGGTATATTGGCAGTGCTCCAGTTGTTCCGGAGCTCCAGCTTATTGGTACTACTTTTTGTGTACATGTTCGGGAACGGCGGCACTCGGCCCATCTTGTTTCTGTATGTATTTTGTTTAGAGGCTCGTAGACAGATATGTACAGTCAGATGTTTCATAATCTTGGTTGTCCCCGTCGTTGTATATTAAGTTAGTAAAGTTTATTAATACATGTTTATAATAATGCTATTAATGATAGTGTAAATTAAATAAATGACGGTATTCATTTATACGGCCGACTTAGTAGTAAGAGTACGATACGAGATAAGGGGTGCTCGGTACAAGTATCGGGTACGCGTCGCGGCCCCTAGTTGGGTCGTGACATATAAGCTCGGGGTTCCATAATAGTCATACATAGATACATATACATAATAGCTCATAAGCATCTTTACTGTTATCATCCCTATCATTATCGTCATCGCTGTTATCGTCATTATCGTTATCGTCATTACCATTATAGTCTCCATCAATATCATTACCACTATTATCGTCATTCATTACATCTATCTTTATAGGCTTACTCGTCCTATGAGGAACTTAGTACAATCGTAACATATGGAGAATCATGAACTTAATAGCTCTGAAGATAGAGTCATTTGAAGGACATCATAGAATTATAGAAGATTTAGATATTCGGCCAAAGAACCATGCCTTATGAAAGAATGTTTAGCCTTACATACCTTTCCGTTCAACTATTTTACCACTTGCGCGTTCTTCTCCAACGCTCACGTTTCTACCTTCATTAAAGTCATACTATCATTAGAAATCGATAGCTAGCATAACGATTAAGACTTAGAGAAAATCGGACAGCATCTCCTTTATTTATAAGGCATTCCTCCATATCGGATATCAACTCCCAAACGTATATAATACATTCACAATATCATAACAATAGTCTTTATTCATCCACATTATCTATATTTCTCAATTCGCTTCCAATCACCCATACCCATGGTCATAACACACGACTACATTCATTCATATGCATTGCCTATCCCATGTTCTTAACATCATTTATAACATATCAATATCATAACACATCAAGAATCATGACTCAATTCAAGCTATTACTCAAAATGGCACTATTCTACATTCATGACCCATTTTTCTATAACCTTCCACAATCCAAGTATTTCAATTCTCAAATACCTTAAACAACATAGAAATACCATAAATCTTACCTTAGATGTTGTAGGAACAAGCTTTGGGTGGAAACACTTCACTTGAGCCAAAACCCTAGTTCATCTCTAATGAGATTTCTTGACTTGGATGATCCTCAATGGGTTTTCTTACACTTGATTCACTTAGTTTATGTTTTTGATCACTAATACCTCTTGAATTCTTGTGGAATAAATGTAGAGAGATGCCCTAGAGAGAAGGGGTGTGATATAGAAATGAAATGAAATAAGACTTGTCCCTCATTAAATACACCAATCTGTTCCCGACCAAATCTACGAACCAACATACGGTCCGTATAAATTATACTGACCGTATGTCTGGCCGTAGAATTGGTCCAGAGGTTGGTGACAATCTGGGCAGATTGTACGGTCCAACATACGGTCCGTATGTTTTATACGGCCAGTATGTTTGGCCATATAATCCCAGTGTTCCGAAGTTCGTTTTCGTCGACTCGTTTGATCTCCAATCCTTATGAAACCTTCTTATCACTTGTTTATCACTTCTTTAAAAATCTAAGGGACGTCATAACTCTTCTCCAAAGCATCATTAAATCCTCGTTAACTTGTTACTCGTAATTCTTTTTCGATACCTATCGTATGCCTTTCCTTCTCTTGGAAACTTTCTTCCCCCTTTCTCGAATATCTTTGAAATCTTAATTAGGGTCATAAAATGTCATTCCTTACTTATCGAAATACCGTATACTTTGTGCTCTTCGTTAGTCTATTCACTGTGCATCAACAGAAAAATTTTCGAGGTGTAACACGCCTTTAATTAGGCGAAACTTTCAGGAACACCCACAATTTAAAACTCCAAGTCTCTTCACCGCACATTTGAATAGGACTTTTGATGACTTCGAGCCATCTTCAACCGCTCCTGAATCAATTTGACTTTTTTCATAGCCTGATAGACCAAGTCTGGTCCTAACAACTCTGTTTTGTGTTTGAACCAACCAATCGGTGACCTACATCTTTTCCCATACAGAGTTTCATACAGTTCCATCTTGATACTAGAGTGATAGTTGTTATTATAGGACAACTAAATGAGAGGCAAGAGATCATTTCAATTACCTTTAAAATCAAGTGTCTGAATAGTGTGCTCTGCCTGGACATCTGTCTGATGGTGAAAAGCTATGCTGAGGTTTACTTTTGTGCCAAATCTTTTCTGAAAGGATTTCCAAAATTTCGCTGTAAACTAAGCACCACGATCTAAAATGATGGACAACGGAGTCCCATGCAATCGGACAATCTCCTAAATGTACAACTTGGCATAATCTTCTGCTAAATTTGTGGTCTTTACTTGCAAGAAATGCGCTGCCTTTATAAGTCGGTCTACATTTACCCAAATCGAGTCATGCTTCTGAAATGAGCGAGGTAAACTTGTTATAAAGTCCATATTTATCATCTCCCATTTCCAAATGGGAATTTCTATGTTCTAAGCCAAACCACCAAGCGTCAGGTGAAAGCCCAGCACAGAGGCTTGGTGGTTTGGCTCAGAACATAGAAATTCCCGTTTGGAAATGGGAGATGATAAATATGGACTTCATAGGAAGTTTACCTGTTGATAATTTGGACACTTGGCCACGAAGTCTGCTACATTCTTTTTCATGTTGTTCCACCAATAAATTTCCTTGAGGTTATGCTATATCTTTGTGGAACCCGAGTGAATAGAGTACCTGAAATTGTGGGCTTCTGTCATAATTCGCTCTCTCAGCCCATCTACGTCTGGAACACATAGTATGCCTCTGTACCTTAAGGTACCATTATCCACCCCTTGTTCAAAAGCTGTCGTCTTATGCTTTTGAATCCCCTCTTTCAGCTGCAATAAGTAGGGATCATTGAACTGTTTCTCCTTTACTTCGGCTACTAAGGAGGAATAAGCCCTGTTTTGAACAACAACTCCACCATCTTCGGAGGCTAAGAATCGAACTCCTAGACTCGCTAAGTGGTGGACTTCTTTCACCATAGTTCTCTTGTCTTCCTCAACGTGATCTAAACTTTCCATAGAATGCTGACTAAGAGCATCGGCTATAACTTTCGCTTTCCCTATGTGATAGAGAATATCCACATCATAAACTTTGAGCAATTCGAGCCACTTCCTTTACCTGAGGTTCAACTCTTTTACCTTGAAAATATACTGCAGACTTTTGTGGTCGAGAGAAAATATCAATGTGGACACCATACAAATAGTGGCGCCAAATCTTTAACGTGAAAACCACCGCTGCGAACTCCAAGTCATGAGTCGGATAAATCCTTTCGTGAATCTTAAGCTATTTGGATGCATATGCTACTACCTTACCATGATGCATTAGGACACACCCCAAACTAATTCTTAAAGCATCACAATACACTACGAACCCTTCAGTTCCCTCTGGCAGTGTCAAAACTGGAGCAGAAGTCAGTATCATTTTCAGTTCCTCAAAACTTAACTCACAGGCAGGCATCAGACCACTGTAACTTGGCCTTCTTCTGAGTCAATTTAGTTAACGGAGCAGAGATAGAGGAAAATCCCTCTACAAAACGCCTGTAATAGCTTGTCAGACTCAAGAAACTCCTTATGTCTGTCGCTGAGGTGGGTCTTAGCCAATTCTTTACTGCATTAATTTTCTGAGAATCTACTTTTACACCTTCCCCTGAAACAACATGGCCCAAAAACGCTGCCGATTTCAATCAAAATTCACACTTGAAGAATTTAGCATAAAGCTTGCGGTCTTGAAGTATCTGTATCACTACCCTGAGGTGCTCTGTATCATTTGTCTCACTACAAGAATAAATTAGGATGTCATCAATAAACACAATGATGAATAGATCAAGATAAGTCTTGAAAACTCTATTTATGAGGTCCATAAAAGCAGCTGGTGCATTCACTAAACAACATGACATTACCAAAAATTCAAAATGCCCATAACGGTTCCTGTAAGCTATCTTCCGGATATCAACTTCCTTTACCTTTAACTGATGGTAGCTTGATCCGAGGTCAATCTTGGAATAACACTAGGCACCCTGAAGTTGATCAAATAAGTCATACATTCTAGGGAGAGGATACTTGTTTTTAATGGTGACCTTATTCAATAGACGGTAGTCTATGTACATACGCAAAGACCCATCTTTCTTTCGGACAAATAAGACTGGTGCACCCCAAGGTGAGACACTTACCCTAGTAAATCCTTTGTCAAGAAGGTCTTTCAACTAGGCTTTTAAATCTTTTGACTCTACCGGAGCCATGCTGTATGGAGGCATAGATATCGGCTCTGTGCCGGGAAGTAAGTCAATCCCAAATTCGATTTCTCTATCAAGAGGAACTCTGGGAAGATCCTCAAGAAAAACATCTGGAAACTCATTAACAATAGGTACTGACAGGAGAGTTAATCTGCGTCCCTAACTCGAACTAGGTGATAGATATGCCCTTTAGAGATCATCTTCCCAGATTTAAGATAGGAAATAAACCTACCCCTAGGCACTACCATGTCACCCTTCCATTCTATAACTGGTTCACCTGGGAACTCAAAACTTACTATCTTGGTTCTAGAACCCATTGTGGCATAACAGGACTCTAACCAATCCATGCCCATGATTACATTGAAATCTACCATCTCCAATTCTACTAAGTCTGCTATAGTAAGGCGATGAAACACTTTGACTAAACATCCCCTGTAGATACATCTAGCTATAACTGATTCTTTGTGTCACGACCCAGCTAGGGGCCGCGACGGGTACCCGGAGCAATTACCGACCACCGCTTACTCTACTGCTTGTCTCGCTCATTTAATACTCTTTTATCCATTTTACATACCAATTGTAGGAAAATCATATTTAATCAAAATATAAATACATTATATACATTTGCCCCTTGGCCATCAAAATAATATACATACATATGAAAACATCTTGTGAGACCATCTAACCTACACTGCGTATCTACGAGCCTCTACTAACATAATGAATACATGGACGGAACAAGACTCCGTCATGCCCAAAATATGCATATATGAATGTACATCAAAAGAATAGTCATAAGAACCTCCGAACAATGGAGTGCTATATATCAGCTGACAGCTACTGAGGACCTGGGCCAAGCTTTCCTCCCTGTCTACCTGTGGGCATGAACACAGCGTCCGAAGAAAAGACGTCAGTAAGAATATTGTACCGAGTATGAGAGGCATACATAATGAAAGGAAACATCAATAATATGAGGATAACATCAACATGAGACATCTGGATCTGACTGATAATCATAAATGAAGTAATGCATGCTGTCTTACTCATACTCATCATCATGACATGTATGCATCATATGCAAGCTGCCCGTCCATGTCGGAACGGTGTGATAATCAATAATATTAGCCCGCGTCCAGGCCTCCCCCGTCCGGGGTACCATCTCATGCCGCCCACTAGTGGTGTCTGCCCACGCCCGTAGGTCGTGGTGTATCCGTATCGCCGCCCGTTGAAGCGGTGTCTGCCCGGCAAACTAGGCCCGGTGTGAATGCAATCATGACATGCTTAACGTAAATAATCATAGTAATGTGCTTATCATAAAATACTTATCTTATCATAATGCGTTTATAAGACTCATGATCAACTTTACTCTATCGGGGTGACGTAAGGTCGTGATCCCCCGATTACATTATGGAACCATCATGGACATTCTGCCTCACCTTGAAAGGACTAGTACATAAGGTGAGTGTAGGCAAGGAATAACATCATCATCATTCTAGTGTCATCATATCGTATAACTTATCATATAGACATTCGTAAGTACGAGCTTTTAACTTCTTAGAGTGTAAGAACTCATAAAAGGAATAGGGATTCAAGTTAAAAGATTCATGCCATTAGAAAGAAGGACTAGCCTCACATACCTTGGTCGTTTAGCTAAGATATCGCTTGCTTGTTCTCCGTCGATATCACGTCATTACCTTCATTAGAGAATCCGTATCAACATTAGTAACTGACTATAAGGACGCGTCGCTAATTTTAGGAGAAGTCGGACAACACTTCCTTCGCTTATACTACTTTTCTCATGCTTTATCTCAACTCCCAACATTCATAACATTACTCATAATATCACAATCGACAATCGTCATTTACGTACATTTAGCAAAATCCACCATTTTCCTCCAATTTCCCCCATACTTAGCCTTATGACTCATCTTTGCATTTTCATGCATTTAATGCTTGATTCATGGTATAAACATCGTTTATAATGTAACTGTACTCTCAACACTTCAACATTCGTAATTCAATTCCACTATCATTCATTTATGTCACTATTCACTCAGTAATGACCCACTCTCTATGTTCTTCTACATTTCAAGTGTCTAAGCTTTCCAACACTTCAAACAGCATGGAATAATCATGAAACTTACCTTAGATGATGGTTGAACAATCCTTAAGTTGAAATACTTCACTTAGCCAAACCCTAGTTCCACCTTCCTTGGAATTTCTTCACGTACATGATCCTTTATTGTGTTCTTACACTTGATTTCATGAATTTGGTGGTGTTGATCTTGATATCCCCTTTAATTCTCTTGAAGTCTTGTGGAGGAATTATTTGGAATGTTCTAGAGGTCTCTTGAGTTGTTGGATGAATAATGAAATAATATGAAGCCTAAGTCCCTTTTTAAAATCACAAAATCTGATCTTTAATGAATTCTTGTCGGGGTGAACAATGGTCGTAAACCACCATATACGGACCGTATTTTGATTTACGGTCCGTCCACTGTGGTCGTATTTAACCATTTCAAAGACAGAAAGTTTTGGCTGATGGACATGGTAGTTTACGACCTGGTTTACGGTCCGTAAACCAGTTTACGGGCCGTAAACTGGGTCGTATTGAACCATATTCAACATTTACAGAAAGTTGGGATTTTTGACAAGCTAGAGGACGATTGCACTATACGGTCCATAGACCACTTTACGGGCCGTATAGTGCCATATACGACCACTGGGCTGAAAAATTTTCCGCGACTTTCTTATTTCCAAAAATTCTTAATTAGCCATTCCCGACTAAATAAAACATCATTCACTCAACTTTTCATCATTCCACTCATCATACAAGTACGGAGAAATTTCCGAGGTGTAACACTTTGACTAGAGTGGACACTTCAAAGGGTTGACATAGCTTTTCTGGTTCTATCCTAAATTTCTTAGCAATATATGGTGTTACACTTTGAAAATTTCGTGTCGTTTACATTATAAGTAAAATATTGTAAGCCTAAAGTGTACATGAAGCCCTTTCAAAGTTAAGGAGGGTATTTAATAATTTTAAGTGTGTACCTTAAGGTTTCAGAGTTAAATGAATCGGCGGAAGTAAGTTTGTTGAGGGATTAGAAACTTGAGTGATGTTTTGGGAAGATTTCATGTTATTTGAGTTATACATTGCTTAGAATTACCTTGAGGGGGAACTATAGGGCCCCTTATATAGTTAATTAAGTTTTATACAAGTGCCCAAAAAGTTCCATAAGGATTGGAGGTCAAACGAATCGAAAAGAACGCATTTTCGCGAAAATCGGAAATTTGGGGCCATATGCGGCCGCATACTCAGTATGCTGTGCAGAAAATTGGACAAAAACTCACCAAAATGTCTGACCTCACTACCTAACCTCCTCTCTATATAGAGGAGGGGAGATGCAGCCGCATACCCATTATGCTGAACCGCATCTCCACCACAAATTGTGGCGGAGGAACGATTTTAAGACCTTTTTAAGTCCCAAAAGATCCCATTTTAATATCCACCTCCCACACTTATTCCCCAACATTATTAGAGAGTTCTTGAAGGTTCCACAATATTCCAAAACCTTCCATACCATCAAGATAGAAGATCAAACATTAAGACCTCAAGATAATTCATTGAAGATGATTGTTCTTGCTTCTCTTCAACGTTATGATGAACTTGATCTTGGAAAGATTTGAGTAAGGTGAAGTTCTTATATTATATGGTATGTTATTCATCTTATTTATATGATCAAGTGTGATTTAAAGGTTTAGCAAGCCTTGGAGAGGAAAGAATCATAGAAGAGAAGTCATAAAGTGTTGAATTTAGTTAATGACCATGAGGTGAACTTGAGAGGGGATTCTGGATGGATTTAAGATTAAATTGAATATAATTCCTTGATTATGGTATTTTTGATGTTATTATTGATATTTGGGAGTTTTTTTGGAGTTTGGTGGAAGTAGATAAAATGGGGAACTGCTGCCCAAATTCCGCTAGCTCGTTAGTTACTCTAGTTTGAATTGAAGAGTGTTTTCAAGACTTAATCTTAGTATGAATCCTCTTGAATGTAGATTTGCGGGCTTGGGAGGAGAACGTTAAATACTTAAGGAGACGTAAAGGTATGTTAAGACTAACCTTTTCTTTCTTACAGCATGATTCCTTTGTTGTGAACCTACATACACTATCCATAATATCCTTATTACTAAAAATGCTAGAAGCTGATGATTCTCAAGGTTCTTATGATATTATTAATAAATGTTCTTCATGATGATGATGATTCTATTTCTGGAGATACCAAAGCTTATAGTTCTTGATATTCTTATGATAGTATTGAGATTGTTCCATGATTATTGATTTTATTCATTGTTGTTGATCTCACCTTGTGGTATTTGTTCTTTCAAGGTGAGATATAGCGATGATGATGATTCCATAATAGAAATCGGAGGTTTACCGACCTTACGTCACTTCGATAGAATTGTAATATATATATATATATATATATATATATATGTATTTTTTCACACCGAGCCGCGCTATAGTCTGCCGGGTACGACACGTAAATGTCCACACCACTGCAGTGGGTACCTTATGATGTTACCCTGGACGCGGGATGCCCTGGATGCGGGATGATATGATATATGGATCGGGCGCACTTCCGTAGCAATATATATATATATATATGTATGAAATATATTTTTTTAAGAGCTAAACATGCATGACATCCGCCTTATGAGGCACCCAGACGTACAGGTTATCTCTCTTATCTCATGTTACTTTTCATATCTTTATTATGTTGTTATTCATGCCTTACATACTCAGTACATTATTCGTACTGACGTCCCTTTTCTTGTGGACGCTGCGTTCATGCCCACAGGTAGGCAGGGAGATGGATCAGATCCTTAGGTGCTTCATCAGCGATTTCTCGGGAGTGCTCCATTTGCTTTGGAGCTACAGTCTAGTGATATTATTCTTTTGTGTACATATTTGGGCACAACGGGGTCCTGTCCCATCTTTATGATGTTATGCACTCCCTATAGAATCTCGTAGACAGATGTATATAGTTAGATGCTCCATAACCTTACCGGTACATGTTTTTGTACATCATTTTTGGAAACTTTGTCGGCTTCTATATATATATATATATATATATATGTATATGGGCATAGTTGATGATGATCATATAGATGAGCTATTAATTTTACGGAGTCATGCCCTTATAGATTATGATATTCATAATAATGAGAAGCATGTTAAGAGGTGCTCGGTAGGTTAGCTCTGGGTGCCCTTCATGGCCCTCCGGTTGGGTCGTGACATATGGGGTTACAAAAGATAGGGTGGATCCTAGATCCATAAGAGCATAAAAATCATAACTGAGGATTGTTAATATACTTATGACAACACCTCCACGAGCCTTCGTATCGTGAGGACCTGCCAGCGCATACAAACGGTTCTGACCACTGCCCGTATTATCGGACTTTGCTAAGCCATGCGTCTGTTTGGGCCTGATAATTGCGGGGAACTGCTGAATTTGTGGACTGAGCTACATTACCTCCGGTATTTTGCAATGCTAATGGACAATCCATAAGAAAGTGGTCTTGCGGACTGCACCCATCGCAACCATTTGTGCCTGAATGACACACCCCTGGGTGTGTCCTATACCAACCATATGTGCCTGAACGATGCGTCCCTGGGTGCCTCCTTCCACACTTGTTGCAAGTGGGGTGTGCAGGACCTTGGTAACCCACACTGGCCTGTGTTTGTGACCTTGCTACGTTGAAATTGTTGTTGTTCTTATTAAATTTAGACCTCTGTATTGGTGCACTTGCTGAAGAGACAGCAGGTCCTGATTTTGATTTCTTGAAGAACTGGCGAATACCACCTCTTTGAGATCCCTCATGGCTTAATTTTCTTACAGACTTAGCTCTCTTGCTAAATTCCCTGTCCTTCTCTTGCTGTAGCCGTTTTTCTTTCTTCAGCCTGCCTTTGTTCCCTTGAACAAAGAAAACCATCTTAGTAATGGTCATGTCATTGTTCTGAGCACCTATATTAGCATCAACAAACAAATCGTCTGAAAGCCCCAACACTAACCGCCTAACTCTAGACCTCATATCAAGCACCATTTCCGGAGCATACTTGGCAAGAGTGACGAACTTGAGGTAGTACTCATTCACACTCAGCTCATTTTGTTTAAGTCTGTCAAACTCTAAAGCCTTAGCTTCCAAGACCTGAATGGGTAGAAAGTGCTCAATGAACGCGTCTGCAATCTCTTTCCAAGTCGCGGAAGCTGCCTCTTCCCCTCAAGACTCTTCCCATGTTTCATACCAGGTGTTAACAACATCCTTCAGCTGGTATACAGCAAGCTCTACTGCCTTTATGTCTGTAGCATGCATCAGTCGAAATATCTTCTAAACCTCATCAATGAAGTTTTCCAGATCCTCCCCCTTTTTGGACCCTATGAAAACTGGAGGCTTCATGTTGAAGAACTCCCTGGACCTGGAGCTAGCCGTCCCATTAATAGCACATGTCCCCTGCCTCTGAGCCTTGGTAGCAACAATTTGGGTGAGCAACTGGATAGCTCCCCTAACATCCATATCTGAAGCACTGGACGTCGGAGAAATTGGGACCTCCGCAGGCATTCTGGTAGCAGGTGGGGGTGTAGTTGGGGGTCCTGAATCGATGCAACTCACTGGGCCAGAGGGTTCACCTCTTAAGCAATCTCGACATTAGCCCTCTGGCTAGTAACAGAAGTTCTCTTTGTGTACTTTCTCTTAGCAGGCATTTTCTGAAGCATGTAACTCACACGAGTTAGAAAAGTTCCTAAAGTCATAGCTCTATTTCCACGATCTAGAGTATGAAAGAAATGAGACAATCATGAACGTCTTGGTAGTTCACCATTTTTATGTGTGGCCGGCACACACATATAAAGAAAACTCCACTAGACACGATTTCATAGAATTCCTAGGACACTTGAATCAAGTGCTCTTATGCCAAGCTTTGTCACGCCCCAAACCTGGGCCTGGACGTAACACAGTACCCGATGCCTAACTACATGCGGTATCATAACATACTGAATGCGAAAAATGGAACTAACATATGTTGATCTACTAAAGTCTGACTGAATAAATAATTGAAAGTGCGGAATACTAAACAAAGCCTTAAAGATAAATACTATAGCCATCAAGGATAATATAAAAGCCTGTGACTTTGTCTAGCTTATAATATAGTCGATGAAGCCTCTACTGAAGTACTGTAAATCGACTGTTGCCGAGACAAGGCCCCAGCATACCTGACTATCTATAACTACTATAAAGACTGTAAATAAATGATAAGGCCCCGAAAGAACTACGGCTCACCAATCAGCTGATACTTGAGATCCTAGCAAGCAGATGTGTCGTCCTGTAAATCGCGCGATGCAGGCCTCAGGCAAAAAAGGACGTTAGTACATTTGAGTTGCATTGGTATGTAAAGCAACTGAAGGAAAGAACTGTAAGTGCGATGCTCGGGAAAGGGTAGCCCAAATCAATAAACATGTATATATATATATATATAAACTGAAACAAAAACTAATAACTAAACTAAACAAGAGAAGTAAATGAATTGGTACTCCCTGTTCTGAATATAAATTCACCTGTTTTAACTGAGTTAATCATATGAGGGACCTCGGCCAAATATAAGTGCACAAATCAATGGCCTTGGCCAAGTAAGTGTGCCAGTCAATGGCCTCGGCCAAGTACACGTATATATGAGACGGTGACCTCGGGCAAAATACATTTGTTCAATATTCATTCATTATTATTAAGGAACTGAGATCACTGGAATGATGAACATTGCTAAACTGAGACATGTATTTAAGGACTGATTATGAGGTGTGAAGACTTAACTGTTTTCTGAGCATGCTGAGTTTCTAGACTGAGACTCATCGGTATCAAATACGAGTCTATATAGATTATGTTCTGAGTTCACAACATTCAGAATGAAAGTCACGGACGAATTACGAAACTAGAGAAAATAGAAGTTCTACAACTATTCAAGAAACTAAGCTTAACTATATTTCTGAGGCAATTTATAACGTTGTAAAAGAACGTTGCATAGGGAGAATCATTAACATCCCCAAACATAGAGAGTTTATCTCACATACCTTAATTCTGGCCTTTAAGCATATTACAATATTTGTCAACCCTTTCAACCTTAATCTATAACAATACAAGTCAAGGTGAATCAATAGTATCAAGGATACTTATGCTTTAGTCATCTACGCATTTTATCAAACACTTGGTGGGCATAAGGCTTCACAACCTTCTTTAATGGTGCTTCTTCATCCAATTACACAATCTCTTGCTTCTAGGTAATTCTACAATCTCAAATATGTATAATTAACATCATTCATCATCATTCATATGATTACAACAACCCTAAGTCAACAATCCAAACCATATAATAGTTCATACGTTTCTTACTATATAACCCATTACCTTATCCCTCAAGAACATAAAGTCCATAATCACTAATTCAAAGCTATAATCAATTGGAACAGGAAAGTCTTACATACCTTAATCGCTCCAAAACACTTAGAGAAGAACCCAACTTTTGAGAAGAATCCAAAAAGTAAAAACTTGAATCCTTGAGAAGAGTTATCTTGAGGACCTTAGGATTGTAGAGTAGAATCTTGTTAATAATCCCAATATTGGTGTCCTTGTTAATATGATGGAATAATACTTGGGTTTAGAGGAAGAACTCACCTTAGGAGGTTTGGGGAAGTTCTAGGGTCTTTTCTTCTCAATAAGTCGGCCAATAATGAAGTGGAGTGAATAATTTTTGAAAATTTCACGATCTGTACTTTTATAGCCGTGCGAAATGAGGTGTGACTTGCTGGATGCAGATAGAACATAGATTGTGCCAGTAAATTATTCTTTTGGTGTTCAACCTACGAAACGCATGTTGCGTCGCAGACAAAACCAGCGAAACGCAGGTTGCGTCGCAGCCTCTCACAGGTTAGTAAAATGGTCATAACTTTTTTCTCATATGTCCATTTGAGCTCCACGATATATCGTTGGAAAGGTATTTCAAAGGTATATAACTTTCATGCTTGAAGTGCTCTCAAATTCCTAACATATTTTCACGTAAACTTGCTGGAAGACAGATCTACCGTAAACTTAGCCGATTCTATCGAATCTTATGCACCTCAGTATTCGTCTTGATTCCGAAGAAACTGTTTTCACCTAAACTAATCTCGATAAGACTTCATATGGCTAAAATGTCACCTTAATACTCATTTAACACATTCACACCTAATCCAGATTTACCGAGTGTTACATTCACTAATGGAGGAATCTTATAGTGTGCTTAATGATCCTCCAACTAGTAATGATGTTGATGTAGTTGGCCATTTGAGTGAATGTGAAACCCCCACCTTTGTTTCTTTCATATAAAAATGAGTCTTTTGATCTTGTTTTAGTGTCATGTGATAAGACTCAAGATTGTGATGGTGATACGTGTCATTTGGAAAGTCATGTGAATGAAAGTTCTTTGAAAGATGACATTTATCTTTTTGAGAATGAAATCACATGCTTTAACTCCTCATTGTTCATGGATTATTCTATTTAAAGATAATGTCTTATTTGACAATAACATGACTAATGAAAGTGAAGTGCCTAGTGGAATGTATTGTAATGTTGAAAGTGTAGCCACTTTTGGGGGCTACAAGGTATTTGAAAATCCACTATGGAATGATGACACTCTTCCCGGTGATGAAGATCTTTCCTTAGGGGATTATAATACACTTGTGGGGAGGAAATGTTTTGAAAAATAAGGTGAAACTTGTTTACAAATTGATACTTCTTCCTTGTGTGTTCAAAATATTAGTAGCATACTTGATCTTGTTCTTGAACCTAATAGTGAGGCTATATTTGAGGACACCATAGATGAAGTTGTTGTGTGTGACACCTTTCTTTACTATCTCTTTGCATATGATGACGCTCATATTTGTATTGGGAGTGCACCTTATGTTGGGAGGGGTCCTAATGGGGTATATAGTTTTTGTATTGACCAAGATATGTGGTTATTCTTTCCTTTTGACCCTGGTGATGCTTTAAATTTCTGTGACTTGGTCATGTTACTACCATGGAGGTGGTCTAGTTTGAAAAAAGGGGATCATTTGTACTTCAGGTCTGCTAGAACAAATGTGACATTGCCTACTTGGTATTTTGAAACCATTGGTTCCTTTATGATATCCTTATTTCATGATATTTGGGATAGTCAAGTGCTTAGTGCTTTATGTGAGAGCTTGTTCTTCATGAAAATGGTTGACACTTGGCTATATCACAAGTTTGTGCATCCTTGGCATGTTAGTAAATTTGTTCAGTGTCTTGATGTTTGGTTATACCATAAGAGTGTTCCTTTTAAGGGGAGAATGATGCAAGTCGGACTTTATCAAATCTTTCCACACAAAGCCAAGTTAAGGAGCTTGAGAACCTTCAAGGCATATGTCTGAAGATGGACAATCGGGAGCAAGCTTTGGGGGCATTTGAGGGATTCAACCTACTTGAAGACAAAACATCTCAAGTAGTCGAAGGAGAGAAGCATGGGATCAGATAGAGATGTCAAGGCCAAAGTGGAGAAGAAGGTCTCTATTTATGCAAAGAGACTATTCTTTAAATACAAGCCATCATCCATAAAGAAGACCAAGGAAGGCCCTTATTTCATTAAGGATATTTTTGTAATAAGCATTAGTCTTTAGCCCTAGCCTAGTCTAGTATAAATACTACCTTATGCTATTTCATTAGATTAGATTTTGATGAATATGAATATTGTCTTCTCTAGAGAGATTATGAGAGGCTTTGGATAAGCTCTTGTTGAACCTTGTTTGGAAAAAGGGGTTGCTTGGGAATAAAATTCCCTTGAGGTCCACTTCATAGGTGTAGGTGCTTTTGTTTGGTTAATTCAATTGATGTCTTAAGCTTTAATATAGCTTTAGGTTGCTTTTGATTCCAACTCCTGTGTCTACCTCTTATCTTTTACTTCTTGTTCTTAGATTTAGGGTTTCTTCCTTTTCAATATTGCATCAAACTACGTGAGGGCATGGAATGCAATAAACGGATCAACATAGGATGATTTGTATGTTTGGGATGAGTTTGTTTGAAAAAGGAATAATCTGAGTTTCAAAAGTTTTCCCGTTATGCTTGAATTTATGAACTGCAACTCAATCATATAGGAGCCTCTCAAAACTCAACGTTTTGTTTAAGACTTAAGGTCTAAAGTAAGGAGCATAAATATTTTTATGGACCGTACTTCCACTGTAAGTGAAGACCCAAATTTTCGCAGGCTCAATTACGGACTGTAGAAACTTTTTACAGTTAGCTTCCTGAAATGAGTCCAAATGCTATGTCACTGAGTTTTTAGCTTTTGTTTTTCATTTTTTTATGTTCCTTTCTTGTTTCAACTTATAAGAAAAATACAAAAATAGGTTTTATTTGTTGCTAACATTGACCCTCCATAGGTATGGCTCCTAAGAATCCTCTGAAAAGTGCCGGCAATCAACAAACCGGAAGGGGGCAAGGCTAAAGGCAGACCCAAGGTGCAGTTACGACTGAGAGATTTACCCACTGACCCCTAGAAGGAGGAGGTAGAAGTTGTTCCTAAAAAAGGAACGCTAAGCAACAGGGAAATCACTATCTCATGTTTTCACAATAGTCTGATGAGGGGGAATCATCTTCTTCATCATTCGTTGCCAGTGGTGAAGACATTGAGCAAGAGCAAGGCTAGAGTTTCAGTCACTCTGTATCATCGATTCACGCTTCCTCTGTTAGTCCTAAAACTATGAGGAGATAGGAAGTAAGACGAAAGCAAAGGTGCGAGGACAGCATACAGTTCTCAATTGAGGGGTCTAAAGAAAAATATGACCATGGGTTTGACCTGGTGAAATGAGGGGGAAACTCGAGTCAAAGCATTTTAGAAGAGAAGCGCAAAGCTTTCATGGGTTAGATCTTCATCCCAACATTATATCAATTCTACAATTCTATAAGTGGGAGGTTTTCAATAATCCTCCCGAGAAATATTATCAACCTCTTGTTCGGGAATTCTATGCCTCCTATGGTGCATCTTCCAAAGACAAAGAAGCCGGATCAATCAGCACAATCACAACCCTTTTATGAACAGTGTTGTGGTCCGAAAGTTCACGAAAAAAGGTCTATTTCAGGGAGGATTACACAGAGTCCGAGAACATAGCTGAATTTGAATATAAGGTAAGGAACAGAATTACTCAATTTTGTGGGTAGCTACGGTGATGGCTCGGGTTGAGCCAATATGGCTCAATAACCCATCCGCTACAATCTACAAAAAGAAACTCACACCAAGTCTTGGTGGTTTGTTGTCATTTATAAGATTCTCCCTACATAGGTAGATAACGCTCTCAGCCCAAATAGGGCAGTTCTTGTGGCTTCTATAATGTCCAGGTACCTTATGGATATTGGGAAATTGATTGCTGAAGAAATTCGTAAGAGGACAGTACAGGGTTCCAAATCATTGCTATATCCTTGGCTCATCACTCAGTTATGTTGAAAGGAAGGGGTTCCCTAGTTCCCCTTGATAGACCATACCATTAAGGCATTGCAGGTATATGACATTACTAAGAGTAAGGATGAGACACTCCGTGCCACCCATACAACAATGGTTCCTTACCAGAGGTGTTTCTAGTATAGTCGGAGGAACAGGTTGAGCCACAGACTGAAACCACTTAAGATGCCATAGGTGGTGGTATCACAGATGCATCATCCACTTCAGCAGCTCCTGCATTTTCAGCTAGCCCAACTTCATCAGCTGTCTCGCCCACTTCTACAGTTTTGCCTTCTAGTGGTTTGTTTACATTCAACAGAGAGAACTTCAGAACATTTGCACTCAAGGTAGAACGAGCTGACCAGCAAATTGCCAGCCTAATGGGAGAGTTGAAAATATTTGTAAATCGAGAGATTGATAGAACCTTGCAACCATTGAGGGCATAAGTTAGGTTGTCACAACAACAAGCCCATGCAAGAATTGACGAGCTGAAAAGGATAGGCCCTAATGTTGATTTGAGGACAACTTGATGTGAACTAACTCAAGTCAAGGCTTATATTCATGAGCTGCAATTGAGAGAAATGGCCATAATTAAGGATCCCGTTCCATCATAGGTCGTGGACTTCTCGGCTATAGTGCTCATTGTGAAGTTATTGGATGATGACCCTTCACAACGAGATACGTGTAATAGAAAGTCGAGTGAAGTGGATACGAATGAGGATGAAGAAGAAGAATTCACCGGTGATCTCTGAGTGGATGTTGCACCTCGAGATGATCGAGAAGAGCATGAGCAGTTGAAGAGAGTCGTATGTCTCTGTCGGTTTGATAGTCACTCTCTACCGTTCACCAGTAGTGTTGTCGGTGCCTCTTCCAGCAGTACACGTGCAGAGGTAGTCCCACCAAGCCACTCAGTCCAACCTGTTGGTCCTACTACCATTCCAGATACTCAGATCACCATTTTGGTGACTTCGACCATTGAACTCGAGGCTACAGTTCACACTTCGGAGGTGCCAATACCTCTGGTTTATCAGTGCACCTAGTTCCTAGAGAGCTCTTACCCTCTATCTCTACTTACCTTTATACATTACGGACAATGCATGATTTTCAGTTGGGGGTGGCTAGCTTGTTTTTGAATTGTATCCCATGTATATATGTGTTAGTGTACTCCCCTCATCTTTTCTTACCCATGGATATTTTTTCGAGGGTATTTAATTTATGTTGGACCAAGCATGCTTAGGTTGTTGTTTAGGTAGAATAAAGAAGCTTTGACTTATGTGGTATTGGTTTATGTAGTTTATGGCATGCATAATATTTTTGCTTTGAAATGGACCCCTCCGAGAAATGTTGTGTACTCAAAAATGTTAATGAATTGACATGAATGGCTCTTTTTATGACATTATAATCACTGGGATGTTATGTTTCCTTGAGTAAATTTTTGGGAGTCAAACACGAAATGAAATGAACAATCCTTATGCCAACGCGTTGTAAGTTTTATAGTGTTATGTTCATATGCCTTACTTTCAATCTAGAACTTGTCTAGTTAGTCATGCCAGGTTTCTAAGTATAGTGTGGTTGTAGAATGATCTTAGGCTTACCTTGGAATTATTTTGAAGCCTTTTGTCCTCTAAAAGTCTACCTGCATACATATATGTTTCTCTAGTCTCCCATTTTGAGCCTCTAAACCTTTTTCTTGGGTAGCCGCTAATGAACCCCTACCCTTTATTTGGAAATAGTCCCATTCTTGCACCCTTCCCTCCTTGACACTTGTTGTGATGAATATGAGACATAGAGACAAAGTTGGGGGTGAAATGTAATACATGTGGAAACTAAGACCTAAATCCTAAGTTGGGGGTGGATGAGTTTCCTAGTTTATGATACGGTGTTGTTGATATAAATACTTATAAAAAATTAAAAATTCAGAAAGTTAGAAAATGTTGCACAAAAATATTGATGAAATAAGAGTTTGATAAACCACACAACTGTTGTAGGAACAAAAGGAAGAAAGGAAAAAAAAAGGAAATTGGGTTGAATGTAGTGTAGTGTTCAAGGAGAGTTAGCTACTTTGATCCAAAAATCTATTCTGCCCGTTCCTTAACTGACACTATAAGCCGTGAAAAAGTCCTATTGTGATCTCAACTGAGTTCAAAAGTTAATGGCATTGAAAATAAGGGCAAGCTTATGGCATTTGCATTTATGGCATGTGAACTTTGTGACTGTGAGCGGTTCTCTTGTCTCTTCTCTCTTGTACCTTGTGTATTTATATGTGTGTGTTTTAGGACTTTCTTGGTCTTTGTGAGGGACAATGAATTTAGAAATATGATAATGATTGACTTCCTGAATTAATACTCTTCTGCACAACTTCCAAACCAATAGCATGATGTCATTAATTCAGGCTTCATTATGAATCGTAACTACTTTGAAGGATACACCTGGATTAAAAACGTGGATAGAGGGATTGGTCTTTGTATAAGTATGTTCCTGTATTTACTTGTCAATACCATTGTAGACAATTTTACTTTGTGCTATTTAAGCGTTCATGATAGTATTATGTGTTGTTTTAGTTGCTTGAGGACAAGCAAAGACTTTAAATTGGGAGTGTTTATATGTCGTGGAATCACGACACATTTGATATCTTTTGCATAGAGTTTTGTTTGTTTTTAAGTGTGTTTTATATTGTTTCTTTTGTTATCAATTATGTTGTTGGTATACAGAGATAAAATGGCAAAAACAAGGAAAATTGCATAAAAATCCTAGTTTTGAAGGATTTTACGGGCCGTATATTTCATATGCGGACCGTACTTGGCGGCATAAACGAGAGTTGAAGTGTTCAAAGTTTCAGTGATTCAGATGATTGAAGACAGGATTTACGGCAAGATTTTACGGACCGTAACTGCTACATCCCGTACTTTTGTATGTTGTATTTGTCGTAAGTTAACCGACATAAGCTCGAAAGACGAGATTATTTTTTAGGTTATAAGTATTTATGCTATGCTTAACAAGTGATAAGTAAGTGTCATGAAGGCTAGAGGTTAAACAAATCGAATAGTATAAGTTTCATCAATATTATACCCGTACCTTCGGGCTATGGTTTGAACCGCTCGCACTGGATAATTTTGGTCATATTTAAATATGCAAATAAAGAGATCATGGTATAAGAAGATGAAGTCCCGAAATGATTTTAGACTTACAAGTGTGACGATGATGGTTGGAAACAATATTTTTATATGTGGCAAAGGAGGCTACGGACTAGTGTTATATCACATGATTACGATATTGGGTATAAGAAGTGTGTTAAAAGTGATTCATGTTCAAGTAAATTGAGATCAAGAAATTAATTACGTGGGTAATTGACTAAATATTAGATATAGTGGGATATAAGGGAATTAATTAAGAGAACATGGGGACCACACTTGTTTATGTGGCTAAGTGTCCACGTTAGGGGTTTAGATAGTAGGTGGCCAATTTGTAAGTATATAATGTGTAGGAATTAAGGTAGTGTGACACATGGCTATGTGACTAATGGGTAGGATATTATGTGGCTGGATCTCTAAGTCAAAGTAGGATATGAAATAAATTAAAAAGAGGAGGTGGGCGCTATGGTCCATTAAAAATGAGAAAGGGGGCTATATTTGAGGTTATTTCTTTTGCTCCAGTTAGATAGAGAGAAACGTAATGACATATATAGTCTATATACAACAACTTTATATTATGTATATACATATATGTGGTCGTATGTTGCTGGAAGAAATACAAGGACAGCATAGAGGTTACGCCTACGTCGACTATATAATTCAACATTGATTGTTCTTCGAGTTCTAGCAAATCGAAAGTTTCTTCGAAGTGAAGTAAGGTGGAAGAAAAAGATTTCTTGGCATAAAAGATTGAAGTGCTAATTTAGGCGAGTTCGTTATTGAGTGAGTATTGACTACAAGAGGTTCAGACAGGTTGACAGGAGGATTGCATCGATGGGATTTGCCGAGTATCATCTTGGATTGGTGAGCTCCACTTCCTTCTGGAGCATTGCCGAGTAAATATATATATATATATATATATATATATATATATATATATATATTACAGTTATGTATTCTTAGAGGCTTTACAGACAGAGTCATGGACACAGTGAGTCATATCATGTCAGTCGTAAGGTTGGTCTCGTAGGCCCTTGTACTTATACATATGTATGCCTTTAGGTTGTTGGTTATAGAAACGTGAGTTGGCCTAGATGGCCCAGTAATTGTTATATATGATATCATTATGTTCACAAGTTGGCCTTGTTGGCCTTTCGGGACATAGATGATAGCGTCATAGTTTGGTTCGCTCGACCCTAAGCAGGTGTCGGGTGCCAATCATGCCTCACCAAGGCTGGGGTGTGACAGTAACTCTAGTGTGAGTCTTATCCAGAACCAAGAATTATTCAGGCATCAACTACGGCAGGAATTTACGGACCGTAGAACACATCTACAGACTATAAATCCTACTGTAAGTCTTATCCAGAACCATGAGTCAGCTGAAGATCCAATCACGGTGGGAATCTACGGACCGTATTTCTCATTTACTATAATGACCCGCTAGGTCATTTTAAGCGTCTGAACTTGTTTTCCCCCAAAATACCCTTCTTGTAGATTTATTATGGTATTTGTGACTTTTGAGGATGGGTAACATAGTTTGCTAGGCAATCGGTAAGTGTCACATAAGAAAATCTAAATTTGAAAGTTCTTCAGTTAAAGAAATGGAAAGGTTTGACCAAAGTCAACATCAGAGGTTAACGAAGCTAAATCGGAGTTCCATCGATTCCATGAGGCCCGGAACATGATTTATGACTTAGTTGAGTAGTTGGTTTGGATCCCGAGGGTTTCGAGTGTGATTTGAACCTTTGCTTGAGAAACTAGTTAAGTAAAGGAATTATAGTTGACCACGGTCAACATAGGGTCATGACGATCCTGAATGGGTGTTTTGAATGTCCGGGAAAGTTCATATCATGTTTTATGATTGAAATAAATATTGATTTATGCATCCGGGAGGTTCCGAATGAGTTTCGACGCGTTTGGAGGAAGTTTGGAGGAAATTCAAAAGTGTTGAAACGTGGTTTGTTTCATACTTTAGCAATAAATTTCTCTAAATCTACAAAGAATTTGGAGATGATGTCCAATGAAAGTTGTAGCCCTTTGAATATAGTTTTCCAAGGTTCAAAGCGTTCGTGATTTCGACATCTGTGCAAAGAGTTATGACCATTTTATAGGCTGGTTTTTTTTTATAGCAATTTCAGTTTTTCTAAAGGGTCCAAGTTGAGTAGGACCAAGACAGAATACTTAGAGTGTAAGTTCAGTGGTGCGGCGCGGGAGGCTGACGTTGAAGTAAGGCTTGATACACATTTCATCCAAAAGAAGAAAGTTTTAAGTATCTAGGGTCCATTATCCAAAGTAATGGTGAGATTAAAGATGATGTCACACATTGTATTAGTGCGGGGTGGATGAACTGGAGGCTCGCATCCGGAGTCTATTGTGATAAAAATATGCCACGAAAACTCAAAGGAAAGTTCTACAGATTAGTGGTTAGGCCAACTATGTTGTATGGGGCAGAGTGTTGGCCAGTCAAGAACTCTCAGAAGATGAAAGTTACGGAAATGAGGATGTTGTGGTGGATTTGTGGACATATTAGAGAGATAGGATTAGAAATGCAGATATCCAGGATAAGGTGGGAGTGGCCTCGATGGAGGACAACATGAGGGAAGTGAGGCTGAGATGGTTCGAATATGTGAAGAGGAGAAGCGCAGATGCCCCAGTTCGGAAGTATGAGAGGTTGGCTATGGGTGTATTCAAGAGAGGTAAAGGAAGACGGAAGAAGTATTGGAGAGAGGTGATGTTACACTTCCCACTTTCAGAGCATGAGCATGCCACATACTTTACCGTATTAATGGAGTATGGGAGACGTCCCATGAAGTTTTGGAAGGTACAAGCCATGGGAAATGCGTAATAATGAAGTAAAGCATGATTACGATCTCGTAAGTCGTAACCGGGAAAGGCAACCTTGGAACCAAACGACATGACTATTATCAAGTATAATTAATGATAAATATCATGTATGGATAGTTTCAGAAGATTCTGGGACCAAGCAAATCGAAGAAAATAAGTTTGTCAAAAATTTGGAAAAAGTTGGCAAAATTTTGGACTGAAATTTTGGGTCAATTTTGGAGGGGTATATCTTCGGGTATATTAGGAGTTTTAAGGTATTACAGAAGCCTGAAATGAAGTTCGTCGAGTCTAGTTTCTAAAGCAATAAACCGTTCATCCATACGACGTCGGAGTAGAGAAATATTTGCGTTTTCACGGGACTGCGCAGTCAGCCTCGCTGGGACCCACTATGGTTGTGGCGACCTTCTTGTATATTAGATACGTTTTTAGAGGCCATTTTAAGTCATTTTCACTTGAAACTTTTTCCATAAGCTTCTAAGACCCTCCCAAGTCAGATCATAAAGACCCTAAGCCAATAGAATAGGGTTTCACCCAAGTCCTATCTCGAGAGTTCCAAGAGAGCATGAAGAAGCACTCTTAAGGTATTGGATGCAAGTTGAAGCTTGAGTTCTTGTTGTTGTTGCCCGGTCTAGGGGATTCTTAGGGGTGAAGAAATCTCAGAAAAGGTAAGAATATTTCTCTCCTCCATGTATTTGAGCTTATAGAAGTCGTGACTAGCTTGTACGGTTGAAAACTTGTGAAATAAAGCTCGAAAATCGTAGTTGTGATGTTGTTAGTTGCTGAACTGTTTTGAAGTTGTTCTTGTGGTATTTTATGGCTGGAAATTGATGGAATAAATTGGATATTCTATTGTTGATGTTGTTCTTATTGTTTTGGTGTTGGTTTGAATTGGAAAGATGTAAAAGATATAGAGGAAGTGCTGCCTCATTTTCTGAAAATCATAGATATGTTGTTCTTGTGTTGTTGGACTGTTTTGAAGTATTAAGTACATGTTATTGTGGCTAGAAATCAGAGTAGATAACATGAATATGGTGAACTTGATGTTGTGGTACATGTCCATGTGTTTATATGAGGAAGTATTATGTGACAAATGAATATGGTATTATGTTGTAGCTATGGTTATGAATGACTTTGAAAAGGAGTTTTGAGGATTGAACAATGTGTAACTTGAAAAAATCTATTGATTATGGTATTATGGGTGTTGCTATTGATGTTTGGGAGTTGTTTATTATATAGAGAAAATTGTCGAAACAAAGGAAATGCTGCCCAATTTTCGTTAGCTCTTAGTCACTTTAGTTTAGACTTAAGCATGTTTTAAATGATCTAATTTAGTACGAATTCTCTTGAATGTAGAGTTGTGACCTTGGAAGGAGAACATTTAGTCGTTAAGAAGACGTAAAGGTATGTTAAGGCTAGTCCCTTTCTTTCAAAAGGCATGTCTCTTATATCACCATCTCATATACAAGTTCTCATGACCTTCTTACATTCCAAAAGTTGAAAGCCTAAGATTATTAAGAGCTTCTTATGAGATAGAGATAAGATGTGCTTTATGATAATGATAGGGATGATGATGATTCTATTTATAGAGATTATAAAGCTTATGAATTGATGCTACTATGAGACCAATGATCTTATTTTATGATTTCCTTGATGTTTTTTATTGTTGATGATCTCACCTCATGATACTAGTTCCTTCAAGGTGAGACATAGCGATGATGTTTGTTCCATAATATAATCGGAGGTTACTGACCTTACGTCACTCTGATAGAGTTATAGCTTTTACTAGAGCTCTCATGCATGCTTTATGTTATGTATATGTGAGTTTACACCGTGCCTAGTTGACCGGGCAGACACCACTACGATGATTACACCGTACCTATATGGTCGGGCAGTTTGTGTATGTATATCTATGATATGATGTTGTTTTAATATAAAAGTTAGCATGCATGAATCCACCTTAAGAGACAATTAGTTACAGGTTATCCCTTCATTTTATGCTCTCTTATTTCTTTATTATGTTGTTATACGTGCCTTACATACTCAGTACATTGTTCGTACTGACGTCCTTTCTTTTATGGACGCTGCGTTCATGCCCGTAGGTAGACAGGGAGACGGTACAGACACTTAGGAGCTTTATCAGCAGATATACAGGAGCACTCTACTACTCCGGAGTTGCTGCTTATTGGTATATTCTTTTGTGAACATATTTGGGGCATGGCGGGGTCCGGTCCCGTCCTTATAATTTCAGTATCCCAGTTAAAGGCTCGTAGATGCATATGTGTAGGTAGTAGATATTATGTGATCTCTTCAGTGTATATTATGTACATCATTTTTGTGGGCTTATGTATATGTGTATATATATGTTTTTTGAGAAGTAAACGAAGATCGTTTCGTAATAAGCTTTGTGTTGAGAATGGTGTATGTGCAGGTTGAGTTTGATGATAAGTTTGACAGGTGGTGCTCGGTAGGCTAGCTCGGGATGCCCGTCATGGCTCTCTAGTTGGGTCGTGACAGGTGATTAGATAGGACATGGCGCAGTTGCAGCTTACCGAGGACATGACCATAGATAGGAGGTTGTAGAGGATAAGGATTAGGGTAGAAGGTTAGTAGGGGGTGGCGCGTTGTTTGGCATATTGTCTTTACTAATAGTCATAGTATCTTCTTCTTTTTTTCATGTGGTTTCTTGTCATTTAACTTCTACTATTATTTACTGTATTTTGTGCTTTACTTAGAATATTGTTGTGTTGTTGTTACTATTTCCTTACCCTATTTGACTTGATTTGTTATTGCTATATTCTGAGCCGAAGGTCTATCGGAAATAGCCTCTCTATCTCCCAAGGTAGAGGTAAGGTCTGCGTACACTCTACCTTCCCCAGATCCAACTTGTGGGATTACACTGGGTATGTTGTTGTTCTTGTAATTTCAGTTTTTCTAAAAATACTGGATATGTCCCTGCTTAACATAAAAGAAAATTGATATAAATTAATTCATTTGAGAGCACTTTTGAAACATCCAAACATTACTTTTGAGGAAGAAATTAATAGGTAGTCATGGGATAACATCAAGGTATGGTTTCTAACTCAAACCATGAGTTTTACAAAAATCTAAGCTAGATTAACTTAATAGGTAGTCATTACTTTTTATAGATCCTTGAGAAATTATTGATAAAATTGGATAGTGACTATATAATATTCATCCTCGCAACGAGCCTGTTTCATTGAGGTATGATTTATCTACTTCGGACACTATTCACCAGACATCTATTTTTAACCCAGTATTTACAAATTAGAGGAAATTATCAATTTGCTATCACTCTTCTATCAAGATTTGGAATTTATGAGGAATTTCAAAGCCTTATGGAGAGGACTTCACAAGAATTTAAAAATTATTGAAATTCGAGCCCGTGGACCGGATGGGTGTTATACCCGATATTGGTAAATTAGAAATTTGTCTCGGTTTGACGAGATTTTGGAGGCAATCTTCAAGATTTGTCTTGGATGTAAGTTTATAACCTTGATCTCGATATTTCCCCATGATTTCATCATTTACTTAGCGTTTTTATCCATGATTTGGTTGTAGAAATTGAAATTTAAGCCTAAAGTTAAGAATATAAAATTCTTTGATTCGGGGATCGATTTGAGGTTGGATTTGGCTCATTTTCTGAATTTATACTTTATAAGGTATAGGTATACCGATTTTCACATAAATTCTAGTTTTGCTCTTGAGGGATCTGGTTTGACTTTTGGATTGACATTTTGGACCTGAATATTAATATAACAATATGAATATCATTGGATTCGTTTAACCGTAGAGTACTATTTTGACTAGATTGAACTCGTTAGGTAAATTTGGGTGCAATAGAACTTCTGAAAGACTTAAGCATTGCTCAAATCGAGATTTGGAGCTTTTGGAGGCATCAGGAAAGTAAAGTCTTGATTTTGTTTCATTTGCTTAGCTTCGAGGTATGTTAAGACTTTCAATACTTTGTTTGAGGGATGCTTTTGTAAAGTAATGATTAAAATAGAAATAATAAGGGGTAAGGGGCATAACAAAGGGGGGGGGGGGTCTCGTACCCGTGATGTGACGAGCATTGGTTCGAGTACCAGTGACATGATATGGGTAATAGTGTACTTTGTAGTTATGGGTCGTGACCCAGGAATAGCAAAGCATGTGATTAGTTTATTGTAATTGGTACTTTAAGGAATCTTTTACCCTTTTGATGAACATGTTAATGAACTTGTTGGCTATTAAGTCTGGAATTACTGATGAACTTACTTGAACTTATTGGCTATTAAGATGGAATTACATATGAACTTACTTGAACTTGTTGGCTATTAAGTATGGAATTACTGATGAACTTACTTGAACTTGTTGCATATTAAGTCTGTATTATTGATGAACTTACTTGAACTTGTGGGCCATTGTGTTCAGATTGTTGAGATATTCACTCTCTGGTATGTTGTATCATACATATACATTGACATAAGATCGAATATGAGTAGTAGTTGAGCACGTGGAGATCGCATGTTCTGGAATTGTGATATGCTGAAGGGAAATGGCTTCGGCTAATTTTTGTAAGTCGAAGAAAAATGGTTCCGGCGAATTGTTTGTAAGCCGAAGAGTAATGGTTCCAGCGAATGTGTGTAAGCCGAAGGAAAATGGTTCTGACAGTATATGGACCTTGAGAGTCCCCCATGGGTCATGAACTCCCAAACATTACGGTGGAGCTTCATGTATATACATGTTTTAGAGAGGATTTGGTTTGAGGCAATTCATTGCATTGCATTATCATACTTTACCTTATTTGACTATCTGTATTGTTGCTCCTACTTGGATAATTGATCTTAACTATACTACTCGATTGCCTTACTATCTGATTAATTGGGAATTTGACATACTTAGTAATTGATTAACCTCTATTCTTTAATTGATCGGTTCGGATTAAGGTAAACTAGTAAAGATAATAAGACTTTTCTTAAATATTTCGTCACTACTTCTTTCTTTGTTGATCTATGAGATATACTGGGTACATGTGGTTTCATACTCATACTACACTTGTTGCACTCGTTCTGGAGCAGATTCTGTTGTGAATACCAGTGGGTCCCACAAAGTGGTCTGAATCCGAAGTTGTTTATTCGGGAGATCTTGTGGTGAGCTGTCTGGATGATCTACAGCACCAGTCCCTTTCAATCGTTATTTATTTCTATCACTTTTACATTCCAGACAGTGAATTTGGTCAATTCAGTCTTGTATTAGTAATCTTAGTAGCTCTTCTACGCATGACGCCAGTCTCGGGTGGTATGTTGGGTTGTTTTTCGCATTTTGATTGTTATATAGACTTGGTTATGAATATGTCATGTTCCCACTTTACTTTCCACTTATTTAACTTAAAATTAACTTGTTGTTAATCTTTTGACTACCTATCGGGTTGGGAATAGGTGGCATCACGGCTTTAGATTTTGGATCGTGACATTTACGGTCCGTAAAAGTGGGTGTAGAAGGAACCCTAGAAGGGAAGGAAATCTAGTTACGGCAGCCAACACAGATCCACAGACCGTGCTTCTGTTTTACGGTCCGTAGAATTATAAGCCGGGCGCATTTTTATCACAATTATTTTCGCATTTTGAGCATTATATATAATTTGTATAGGATTTTTGTGGGTTATCTTGTGTAGATTTTACTACTATTTTCCACATCATTGAATACTCTTTTCCTTTGAAGCTTTTGAGGGGAATATTCAATCTTTTTGTCATCTTCCTTTGATTGCAAGCTTTTAATGTCTTCTTTAATGCTTTGTTTTGTACTTCTAAACATGAGTAGCTAATTTAATACCAAGATTGTAGACCCAATGATGGGTATTTACTACTGAATATATGAATAATGGGTTGTTGGTTTCTATTCATTTCTCTTCCTTTTTATTAGTTAGTGGTTGCAAACATTAACTTATGTCATTTACTCTTTCTTTAATTGGAAAAGTGAGTTAGGATTGGCAGAAATGAAAAGAAAGAACTCGGGGCGTTAACTATCATTTAATAGGCTCGTTTAAGAATAAGATGCGTTTACTTGGCATAGATATGATCGTTCTTCATCGTAACTCTTTTGCATTTGAGAAAACCATTTAGAGGAAATATTTTCTAACTATTGGGAAATATTAACGAGTCAGTTAGTGATCATATGCATACCATACAACAATCCATTAGAAATATATAACACAAACACCTATAGCATTACATTTCATTAACCAGGATACAACTTTGGTTTCTCTCTCCACTTATCTTAGGTCAAAATAAATAAGAGAAATACCAAACTCTTTACAACTTACCGGAATAGGATTATGACTAAAGTCATAAGTAACACACTACTAAAAGTAAACTTTTCATACCTTATTCCCTATGGGATTCGACCCCAACCTAGTTGGGTTACTATATTTGACAGCTATCACTTTACAACATTTATTTAGGTGTAATTAGTGTACGTATGGACATACAAATTAGGAACTACTTTTGTTAGGAAAACTCCGAACAATCTTTATAATAGTAACTTATACTATATTTGCTCCGCTTATTTCTTAGGCCAATGGTGGCCCAAACAATGGTTTCACTTTACTTTGATTAATATAAATATCGTCTGTTTAACCAAAAAAAAAAGTTATCACAAGCGATAATCGGGTTCTAAAACTCATGGGTGAACACGTTGTGAAGTTGATATGCTTTATCTGTATAAAGCTTTTTTGTCTTGTCATAAAGAATTTTGTGGTTCAATAAAACATAATATAACCATCAACTCTGGCTAGGTCTTGAAAAGGTATACAAGTAGAAGGTTCAACTTAAAAGAATAGTATTTGCATAAAACTTATATGAACGACATTAATCACTAACTAAGTGTGAGACTGTCAGATTAGTTAGTATTTGAGAAGAGGAGAACTGTCATCTTTTGAATAATATAAGTATTGTTTTATTATGTTTTTGAAAAGATTAAAAAGGTTTTCAAGTTCAAATAGGTGAGTATTAATAGGTGTGCATGTGTTTCCTATTAGGAACAAATAGATGTGTTAATATGAAGGGATACTTAAAAGGTATTTTAAATACATATTCCTCCCCAAAGGATTGAATAGTTAAGAATTCTATCCCTTTCTCTCTTACTGCTCTCTACAAATCACAAACTGTGATCTTATGGACAATTAAAATTTATAGTTGAAATTTGAATTTCATTCACTTTGTAAAATTCTGGAGAAATTTTGCCATAAAATTCATGACGCAAAATGGGCTTAAATTCCTTTAAAATAGAGATTACTTTATCAAAGTTGGATCGTTCTCGTTCCCCATATTCTGCAATATTTTTTCTAACAAAACATAACTGAAATAAAAGTGAAATCAGAAAACTTGCAAGAATATAGGGAGGAAAGAAGGGAAATACGTTAAACCAAAAGCAACATACTAGAAACAATGTATTGTTATCATTCTCATGACCTCTTTCTTTTAATGTTCTTTAAAAGCAACATATTGCAAGTTCACAACTCATTGAATGATAGAAGCTACCACATATGGCGTGGAAGGTTCTTTTCTTATGCAATTTAGCTCTCTTTGTTTTTCTTTCTTTTGAAGAAGCCATTGCTGATGATGAGCCACAGTTCGCGGCTTTATTTGTCTTTGGGGATTCACTTATGGATCCTGGAAACAATAACTATCTGGCAAACTCTTTGGCAAAGGCTAATTATGTACCTTATGGAGTTGATTTTCAAGGACCCACTGGGAGATTTTGCAATGGAAGAACCATAATAGATTATTTGGGTAATTTGGATCTTCTCGTATCTTTTCTCAGTTACTTGTAGCATATTTGGCCAAACTTTTAAAATTAACTTATTTCGAAAAGTATTTATTTTAAAAGTGTTTTTCAAAAGAAATTTGGTGAGAAACAATTTGTGTTTGACTAATTAATTTGAAAAACACTTTTGAGCAGCAATTAGTGTTTGACCAAGCTTTTAAAAAGTGTTTCTAAGTGTATTTTTCTCAAAAATATTTTTCAACAAAGTACTTTTGGAGAAAAACTACTTCTTTAGCTTCTGAAAAATAACTTCTGTTACTCCCTAAAAACACGTATTTTCTCCAAAAGCTTGGCTAAACACCTTTTTTTTTTAAAATAAGCATATTTGACCTCCTTAAAGCTTGGCCAAACAAACTAGTAAAATCATGTGAAATATGACCTGCAAGATTAAAACTCCATTTTTGTTTCTACAGCTGATGTAGAGCAGAGATTATGGTTCTAATTTATACTCCCTCCATTTTATAAATTATATAACTAAACTTATAACATTAGATGTTTTTTGACCAGGGAGAAAGGTTTAGCTTGAAAACTCTGCTAATCTATGCAACAGGATAACAACAATTTGAATAAAAATTTCAGATTAAAAGAAGATATCCTCACCTCAGCCCCAGCATTGACCTTTTTCACCATGATCATTTCTACAACTGTAAGATCATCCCCAGAAACTGAATAAGACTCTGAGTAACTCCCGCTAATAGATTCACCCCTTGAATAAGCTATGGTTGTTTTATTGTTTTCATTTTCATGCTTGTCGTTGTGAGCATCATCATCAAATTCGGAATGAGAAGACTCCAAGTCACTCCCACTGAAGCCTTCACCTCCTGAATGAGAGCTTCTCTTGGTTGGTCCAGAGTTATCATTTCCATATTTTTCATTGTCAGCATCATCATCCGATTCAGAATAAGAAGATGTGAAGTTACATCCTCAGCACCAGTCTTGTGATTAAACCTGCACATCAAATGTTTTTAGGATTGAGAGGAACATAATTCAGAGCCCTTCAACGCCAAATCAAGACTACATAATTTTATAGCACCGGCGCAAGAATACAAAATCAGTTGGGTTCATCAATTTGCATGTAGTTGAGAGCATTTAATTGTTTAATAAGGTAGGTACATGTCACGACCCGTCTAGAGGGCCGCGACGAGCACCCGGTACTAGCCCACCCGGACGCCCCTTAACTTACACTTATGCTTACATCTAGGTGAACCATAAAATTAAACATATATATCTATTCATTCATCATACTAGTCCCATTGGACGACAATGCCTTTATATCATAATTGGTATCTATGCCACATCAACGTAAATGAGCCGACGAGGCTATCAAAATGATATACAAAATATAGGCCGACAAGGCCAGACATATCTAACCATATACACGTGACTACGAGCCTCTAAGAAGAGTATAACATATCACATGAGCAGGACAGGACCTCGCTATGCCCATAATTATGTACACAAAAGAATAAGTACCCAAAAGCTATGGCTCCGAATGAAATGGAGCTCTGCTATGTAATGTCTGAGAGAGCAGCTATGGATCAAGTCTGTCTCCCTGTGCACCTGCGGGCATGACGCAGCTTCCACAAATAAAAGGACGTCAGTACGAAGAATGTACTGAGTATGTAAAGCATGATCAATATCAATATAGAAGCATAAATATCAACACAAGAAATAGCATAGAATGGGAGATGGCAATATCATCGTCATATGCACTTACTTGTCTTTCATAGGAACTTTTCGTTGCTAATACGTATTTGTGTACATACATCATCATCCGTGTTCCATAATAGTACCCATACCATATTTGTGCTCGAATTCGTATACATGCCCTTATTCACATTCATATACATAGTCATATCATATTCATATTCACGTCATATACATAGCATTTACATAGCATTTACATAGGATTGGATTGGTGTTTCATACATACTTGGCCAACCAAGGCTCAAGGTTACAAATACCTGGCCCTACCAAGGCTTCAGGGTTACATCTACCGGGCCCTACCAAGGCGTCAGGGTTGTCCGTACCATCTGCAGAGGTGTGCGGACGTTTCGTAATCGTATACATACTTATTTACATATCATACCCGACCTCATAAGCTCGGGGCTCTATAATAGTCACTCATAGATACATATACATAATAGCTTATAAGCTTAATTAGTATCAACGTCATTATCAGCATTATCGTCGTCGATATTATTATCACTACCATTGTCATTCGTCACATCCATCTTTATAGGCGTACTCGTTATACGAGGACATTAGTACAATTGTAGCGTATCAAGAATCGTGAGCTTGCTAGCTCGGAAGGTCAAATCAATTGAAGGATATCATACTCTTACAGAAGATTTAGATTTTGGGCCAAAGAACCATGCCTTATGAAAGAAGGGTTAGCCTTACATACCTTTCCGTTGCACTATTCTACACTTGCGCGTCCTCCTCCAATGCTAGCGTTTCTACCTTCATTGAAGTCATACTATCATTAGAATCGATAGCTAGCATATATGACTAAAGCTAGAGAAAATCGGACAGCATCTCCTCCATAACGTATCTCAACTCCCAAACGTCAATAATAAATTCACGATGCATAACTCATTCATATTATACATATTTGTAGACTTACATTCAATCCATCCATAACCATGGCCATAACACACACGACGTCCATTTACATTCATTGCTCATCTCATGTTCTCAACATCATTTATATTGTATTTACATCACAATAAATCAAGACCCATAGCTCAATTCATACTATTTCTCAAAATGACACCATTCCATATTCATGACTCATTTTTCTATACTCTTCTACAATCCAAGTATTTCAACTCTTAACTACCTTAAACAACATAGAAATATCATGAATCTTACCTTAAATGTTGTAGGAACAAGCTTTAGTTGATAATACTCCACTTTGAGCAAAACCCTAGTTTATCTCCATTTGGATTTCTTGACCTTGGATGATCTAGATGGTTTTCTTACACTTGATTCCCTTGATTTATGTTGTTGATCACCAAATATCCTTGAATTCTTATGGAATATATGTAGAGAGATGTTCTAGAGAGAAGGGGTGTGATGTAGAAGTGAAATGAAATAAGCCTTGGTCCCCTTATTTAATGACTTAAAAAACCTGATTTGAAGTGCACAGTGGTCGTAAACTTGGTTTACGGTCCGTATTCCAGTTTACGGACCGTCCTTCGTGGTCGAATTTAATCATATCAGAACCAGAAACTCAGGCTGAAACATGGTGATTTACGATCACGGTTTACGGGCCGTAAACCACTTTACGGTCCGTATTTCAGGTCGTATTTAACCATTTGATCATTTGGCAGAAAGTTGAAGTTTTGGAAGCCAAAATACGACATGGTAGTTTACGGACCATATACCACTTTACGGTCCGTATTTCACTTTACGACCAACTGGCCAGAATGCAAACCTGCTAATTTTCACATTTCCAAAACCTATAATTATTCATTATGGAGCATAACCTATCTCTTATTGCAATTGCCTTCGGAATCTTACTTAGGGTCGTCAAATGTTATTTCTTACTCATGAAAACATCGGATACTCGTAATCCTCGCGGGTCCATTCACTTGGACAACAAAGGAGGATTTTTCGGGGTAACATTCTTCCCCCCTTAAGAACATTCGTCCTCGAATGTTAATGTCTTCGGGGATTCTATAAAAATTTTACCAGAGTCTCCCCTATAATATGGCATTACCATCCTGTCACAACAACCCATAATATCGATGCCTCACAGGGCCACAACACAATAGCATACAAATTTGGGCACACACGACCCAAAAAGCATAAAAGGAAACATACATACCTTAAAATCTTGACGTCTCATCTTGAATTTCTTCCACGGGCTGAAATAAATGCGGGTATCTGGATCGCATACTTTCTTCTGCTTCCCATGTCATTTCCTCTCGTGTACTGCTTCCCCATAGAACCTTAACTGAGGCTACTTCTTTGTTTCTGAGCCTCCGTACTTGCCTATCTAGTGTGGCAATGGGCACTTCCTCATAAGTCAACTTTTCTATCACTTGTACATCATTTATTGGTACAATCTTAGTAGGATCTCCTACACATTTCCGAAGCATCGAGACATGGAAAACTGGATGGACTGACTCCAAATCCGGAGGTAGATCTAATTCATAGGCCACTTTGCCCACCTTGCGCACAATCTCATAAGGTCCAATGTACTGGGGACTAAGCTTCCCCTTTTTGCCAAATCTCATTACACCTTACATAGGTGACGCTTTCAAGAATACCCAATCCTTCACCTGAAACTCTAAGTCTTTTCGATTATTGTCCGCATAGGACTTTTGACGACTTTGGGCTGTTAACAACCAATCTTGTATGAGTTTGACTTTCTCTATAGCTTGCTGGACCAAATCTGGCCCTATCAATTTATCCTCTCCTATTTCAAACCACCCGATTGGGGATCTACACTTTCGCCCATATAAAGCTTCATACGGTGCCATTTGAATGCTAGAATGATAACTGCTATTGTAAGAAAATTCAATGAGTGGCAAATGGTCATCCCAATTTCCTCCAAAATCTATCGTACATGCCCGCAGCATATCTTCAAGAGTCTGAATGGTACGCTCGGCTTGTCCATCAATCTGCGGGTGAAATGTCGTACTAAGGCTCACTTGGGTCCCTAGACCTTCTTGGAAAGACTTCCAAAAATTGGCTGTAAACTGAGTTCCTCGGTCTGAGATAATAGATACTGGAACACCATAGAGTCTTACTATCTCTTTAAGATAAAGCTTTGCATAATCTTCTGCCACATACGTCGTTCTGACCGGTAAGAAATGAGTTGACTTTGTGAGTCTATCCACAATCACCCATATGGAATCATACTTACGTCGAGAACGGGGTAAGCCTGAAATGAAGTCCATGTTAATCACTTCCCATTTCCAAGTTGGGATTTCTATAGCTTGCAACAATCCACCCGGCTTTTGGTGCTCGATTTTCACTTGCTGGCAATTTGGACATTGAGCTACGAATTCCGCTATATCTTTCTTCATTCCATTCCACCAATATATAGACTTAAGGTCATGATACATTTTCGTCGCTCCGGGGTAGACAGAATAACGGGACCAATGAGCTTCTCTCAATATCTGGTGGCGTAGACCTGCCACGTTGGGAACACATAATCTGCCTCGACATCGGAGAACTCCGTCTCCCGAAAGCTCAAATGATGACTCCTCTTTCTGAGAGAGTGTATCTCTGTAATGCCTTAGCATGGGATCCTCATATTGTCGCTCTTTCACTTCTTCTACTAGCGACGAGATCGCTGAATTCTGAATAGTAGTTCCCCCGCTGCCTGAGTCCACCACTCGAACTCCTAGGCTAGCTAATTGCTGGAGCTCGCGGGCCATTCCTCTTCTCTCTGGTCGTTCATCACATAAACTTCTCGTAGATCTGCGGCTAAGAGCATCAGCTACAACATTTGCCTTTCTAGGGTGATACAAAATATCGACATCATAATCCTTTAGCAGTTCCAACCATCGTCGTTGCCGCAAACTCAAATCTTTCTGCTTGAAGATGTACTGGAGACTCTTATGATCTGTGTAAATATCCACATGGACACCATATAAATAATGTCTCCATATCTTTTAACGCATGAACCACTGCGGCCAATTCTAGATCATGGGTCGGATAATTCCGCTCATGTTTCCGCAATTGCCTTGAGCCATACGCAATCATTTTACCATGTTGCATCAATACACATCCTAACCCAACCCCAGAAGCATCGCAATAAACAACATATCCTTCCAATCCCTCTGGAAGCGTCAAGACTGGGGCGAAAGTCAACCTACTTTTCAACTCTTGGAAGCTACGTTCACAAGCATCTGTCCATTGAAACTTTGCCAATTTCTGGGTCAACTTTGTGAGTGGTGCAGAAATAGAAGAAAAACCTTCAACGAATCTCGTGTAGTAACCTGCTAAGCCCAGAAAACTACGAACCTCCGTAGGAGTTGTGGGCCTTGGCCAAGTTTTCAGGGCCTCAATCTTTTGACTATCCACTCGAATACCATCCGCTGCAACAATATGCCCCAGAAATGCCACTGAGTTCAACCAAAACTCGCATTTGGAAAACTTTGCAAACAACTCTAGAGTTTGAAGAACTCCGAGCACAGTACGCAAATGATCTGCATGTTCTGCCTAGGATCTAGAATACACCAAGATATCCTCGATAAATACGATCACAAATAAATCCAGGAAAGGCCTGAACACATTATTCATTAGATCCATAAATATTGTCGGTGCATTAGTTAGCCCAAATGACATTACCCGAAACTCAAAATGACCATATCTTGTCCTGAAGGCCGTCTTAGGGATATCTTTCTCCCTAACTCTCACTTGATGATACCCGGACCTCAAATCAATCTTTGAAAACCACTTGGCACCTTGCAATTGATCAAATAAGTCATCAATCCTCGGAAGAGGATATTTATTCTTAATCTTCACCTTGTTCAATTGCCGATAATCAATGCACATTCTCAAGGAGCCATCTTTCTTTCGGACGAACAGTACGGGTGCTCCCCACGGGGATGAACTAGGCCTAATGATGCCTTTATCAAGTAGGTCTTTCAATTGCTCCTTCAACTCTTTCAATTCTGCAGGAGCCATTCTATAAGGAGGAATAGATATTGACTTAGTGCCCGGCAACACATCAATAGCAAAATCAATCTCCCACTCGGGAGGAAGGCTTGGAAGCTCTTCCGGGAACACATCCGGAAATTCGTTTACTACGGGAACTATTCGAAGAGTCGGCGATTCAGCTTCTACATCTTGAACCCGAACTAGATGATAGATGCAACCTTTCGTGATCATTTTCCTTGCCTTTAGATAGGAAATAAACCTACCTTTTGGTGATGCCGTGTTCCCTTTCCATTCTAAGACTGGTTCTCCCGGAAATTGGAAACGAACAATTTTCATTCTACAATCAACATTAGCATAGCAAGAAGCCAACCAATCCATGCCCATGATAACATCAAAATCCACCATTTCTAGCTCACGCAAATCAATTATGGTACGCCGATCACAAATCATAATTACACAATTTCTATATACTCGGCTAGCTATTACCGATTCACCCACGGGTGTAGACACCTCAAAAGGTTTAATCAACTCCGGTTCGACTCTAAATCGACCCGCAACATACGGAGTAACATATGGCAAGGTGGAGCCCGGATCAATCAAAGCATATACATCATGAGAGAATACCGATATTATACCTGTAACCACGTCAGGGGAAGACTCAAGGTCTTGGCATCCAGCCAAAGCATAAACACGGTGCTGAGGACCGCTGGAACTGGGAGCTCTCCCTCTACCTCTACCATGAGCGACGGGCGCATGTGAACCTAGCCCCATAGGGCGTACAAATGCTGAAGACTCGGCTACCTACCCTGAAGGCTGGGTCCTACCTGTACCATGAACTGAGGGGCAATCACGCATGATATGGCCTGGTCGACCACATGAATAGCAAACATCCGAACCCAATCGGCATCGACCCTAATGCAAATTTCCACACTGGGAACATCGTGGTGCGGGTAGCCTTGCCTGAACCGAATCATCTCTGAACTGAGACCCCGAATAACTCTGACTCGGCCCGGAACGAGTAGATCTGTCGAATCTATGGCCTGAAAACTGTGGAGGTGCACTGCTTATAGAATAGCCTGAATGCCTGGGAAACTGCTGCCTGTGCTCACCTCTAAACTCACTCGTCGGACCCAAAGATCTATCCCTCTTGCCATGTCCCCTATCTTGCTCGCGTTCACTTCTTTATTGTTGCAAGCTTTCTTCTAAGTTCTGAGCATGGGCCTGAATGCGTGCAATATCCATATTGTCCTGAAGGGACGCAGTCAAGCACCTATCCATCAAATGTAGCCCTAGGCCTTTCACAAATCGGTGTACCCGGTCACCCATATCCGCTACCATGGCCCAAGGATACCTAGCAAAGGAATTGAAGCGGAGACTGTACTCTAAAGCACTCATGCTACCTTGCCTCAAATTTAAAAACTTATCGGCTCTAGCTCGCCGAACTTCTGCAGGCATGTAATGTCGGAGAAATGCATCAACAAACTCTTGCCATACCGGGGGAGGTGCATTGGCTCCCCGTGAAGCCATCCAAAACGTATGCCATTGGATCGAGACATCTCTCAATCTATATGACGCTAGCTCCACCGATTCGGTGTCCGAAGCATGTATCAATCGGAGTGTCCTCAACATACCATCAATGAAATCCTGAGGGTCCTCCGGCTTTGATCCAAAGAATTTCGAAGGGTTCAAGGTAATGAAATCATGGGCTCTCGCAATAACAGCCCTATCACCTTGCCCTGAACTTTGCCTCTGAGTCTGGGCCGCAACCAATTGAGTCAGCAAATTAATGACCTCTTTCACATCTTGGCCCGAAGCATCCGGTGGAGGAGCTGGAGGTGCTGGAGCTGGGGCTGAGGCTCCCTCACGCTCCTCTAATATAGGCACTGAACGGGAGGACTGGGATTGAGCCGCACTCTGGGACTCACTTTCCTCTACTACCGGTGGCGGTGCTCTTTCAGCCCGCTTTTCTGCCACCGTCTTGCCCTTTTGGACTGCTGTAGCCTTTCTCTTTACAGGCATTTCTGAAATACACAACACACGATTAAGGAACAAGAATTTCTTACATCATATCTCTATCGCACGATTCTTACGATGAAAGAAGGTCATTCATTCCTATAATGTCCGTAGCTTCTTCTTTATAAGTGTGGTGCGCAACACACCCATAATGAAGACTTTACTAGACACGGCTCGTAGACACACCCTAGGACTGAACTGCTCTGATACCACTTTTGTCACGACCCGTCTAGAGGGCCACGACGAGCACCCGGTGCTAGCCCACCCGGGCGCCCCTTAACTTACACTTATTCTTACATCTAGGTGAACCGTACAATTAAACAAATATATCTATTCATTCATCATACTAGTCCCATTGGACGACAATGCCTTTATATCATAATTGACATCTATGCCACATCAACGTACATGAGCCGACGAGGCTATCAAAATGATATACAAAATATAGGACGACAAGGCCAGACATATCTAACCCTATACACGTGACTACGAGCCTCTAAGAAGAGTATAACATATCACATGAGCGGGACAGGACCCCGCTATGCCCATAATTATGTACACAAAAGAATAAGTACCCAAAAGTTATGGCTCCGAATTAAATGGAGCTCTGCTATGTAATCTCTGAGAAAATAGCTATGGATCAAGCCTGTCTCCCTGTGCACCTGCGGGCATGACATAGCATCCTCAAACAAAAGGACGTCAGTATGAAGAATGTACTGAGTATGTAAACCATGATCAATATCAATATAGAAGCATAAATAGCAACACAAGAAATAACATAGAATGGGAGATGGAAATATCATCGTCATATGCACTTACTTGTCTTTCATAGGAACTTTTCGTTGCTAATACGTATTTGTGTACATATATCATTATTCGTATTCCATAATAGTACCCGTACAATATTTGTGCTCGGATTCGTATACATGCCCTAATTCACATTCATATACATAGTCATATCATATTCATATTTTCGTCAAATACATAGCATACCCGACCACGTAGGATCGGTGTTTCATACATACTTGGCCAACCAAAGCTCAAGCTTACAAATACCTGCCCCTACCAAGGCTTCAGGGTTACATCTACCTGGCCCTACCAAGGCGTCAGGGTTGTTCGTACCATCTGCAGAGGTGTGCGCGCGTTTCGTAATCGTATACATACTTATTTACATATCATACCCGGCCTCATAATCTCGGGGCTCTATAATAGTCACTCATAGATACATATACATAATAGCTGATAAGATTCATTAGTATCAACGTCATTATCATCATTATCGTCGTCGATATCATTATCACTATCATTGTCATTCGTCACATCCATCTTTATAGGCGTACTCGTTATACGAGGACACTAGTACAATTGTAGCGTATCCAGAATCGTGAGCTTGCTAGCTCGGAAGGTCAAATCAATTGAAAGATATCATACTCTTACAGAAGATTTAGATGTTGGGCCAAAGAACCATGCCTTATGAAAGAAGGGTTAGCCTTACATACCTTTCCGTTGCACTATTCTACACTTGCGCGTCCTCCTCCAATGCTAGCGTTTCTACCTTCATTGAAGTCATACTATCATTAGAATCGATTGCTAGCATATATGACTAAAGCTAGAGAAAATCGGACAGCATCTCCTCCATAACGTATCTCAACTCCCAAACGTCAATAATAAATTCACGATGCCATAACTCATTCATATTATCCATATTTCTAGACTTACATTCAATCCATCCATAACCATGGCCATAACACACACGACGTCCATTTACATACATTGCTCATCTCATGTTCTCAACATCATTTATATCGTATTTACATCACAATACATCAATACCCATAGCTCAATCTATATTATTTCTCAAAATGACACTATTTCATATTCATGACTCATTTTTCTATACTCTTCTACAATCCAAGTATTTCAACTCTTAACTACCTTAAACAACATAGAAATATCATGAATCTTACCTTAAATGTTGTAGGAACAAGCTTTAGTTGATAATACTCCACTTTGAGCAAAACCCTAGTTTATCTCCATTTGGATTTCTTGACCTTGGATAATCTGGATGGTTTTCTTACACTTGATTCCCTTGATATATGTTGTTGATCACCAAATATCCTTGAATTCTTATGGAATATATGTAGAGAGATGTTCTAGAGAGAAGGGGTGTGATGTAGAAGTGAAATGAAATAAGCCTTGGTCCCCTTATTTAATGACTTAAAAAATCTGATTTGAAGTGCACAGTGGTCGTAAACTTGGTTTACGGTCCGTATTCCAGTTTACGGACCGTCCTTCATGGTCGAATTTAATCATATCGGAACCAGAAACTCAGGCTGAAACATGGTGATTTACGATCACGGTTTACGGGCCGTAAACCGCTTTACGGTCCGTATTTCAAGTCGTATTTAACCATTTGATCATTTGACAGAAAGTTGAAGTTTTGGAAGCCAAAATACGACATGGCAGTTTACGGACCGTATACCACTTTACGATCTGTATTTCACTTTACGACCAACTGGCCAGAATGCAAACCTGCTACTTTTCACATTTCCAAAACCTATAATTATTCATTATGAAGCATAACCTATCTCTTATTGCAATTGCCTTCGAAATCTTACTTAGGGTCGTCAAATGTTATTTCTTACTCATGAAAACATCGGATACTCGTACTCCTCGCGGGTCCATTCACTTGGACAACAATGGAGGATTTTTCCGAGGTGTAACATATGTCCTAAAATGAAACGCGTTGAAGTCATAGGGAAACAATCATTCTGCAATTGAGTGCTCTTCCCCTGGAGACTGTATGAGTTCATTGGTCAAGACATTGATCCAACAAGTAAAAGATAACCAACTTTTGATGAGTTACTGAACTCCTAGCACATAATATTCTAGGTTACGAGAGGATCCATATGCACTCAAGCAATGTTATCGAAAGCTAAAAGCGCCAAAAATCTCTAAGGTCACCTGGGGCTTTAAGCGCAAAGCGCAAATAAAGCGTGGGCTTTAATGAAAAAAGGCGCAATGGTGCGAACATAAAAATATATATATGTTTATTCCAAGACTAATAAAAATAAGCATGAATAACAAATATAAGGATAAAGAAATTGTAAAAACTTTACGATAAAGTGAAATATCAATTATCTAGTGTCACCTCATCAAGATAGGCTCTCATTGGTAAGGAAAAGTATGTCTTAGAGCCTTGATGATGACACTGAAGCGCACATAAAGTGAGGCGAAGCCCTCAACATTTTTTAGCCTCGCTTAAAGGCTTAAGCGCGCCTTTGATAACACTGCACTCAAGCTAATAAATCTCTGAAATATATCCAAACTGACAACCCTTACCAGTCAGACGAGAAACAATTTTAATAGTTGTTAAGCCAGAAGCTCAGTTGGTACATATACAGAGTACGGAGATGTTTGGAAGCTAGAGGTGTACCTATAGCATACATTAGGGCGATTAAGGACATGTATGATGGAGCCAAGACCCGGGTGAGGGCAGTGGGAGGAGACTCGGAACACTTTCTAGTCGAGATGGGGCAACAGGGATCAGCTTTTAGCCTATTTTTATTTGCCTTGGGGATGGATGAACTGACGTAGAAATATCCAAGTGGAGCTGCCATAGTGTATGCTTTTAGCGGATGACATAGTACTGATTGACGAGACACGTGGCAGAGTTAACGATAAGCTGGAGGTTTGGAGACGGACCCTAGAGTCTAACAAGTTGAGTTTGAGTAGGACTAATACAGAGTATTTGGAGTGCAAGTTTAGTAGCGTAACTCACGAGGCAGATGTAGAAGTGAGGATTGATACACAAGTCACCTCCAAGAGAAGAAGTTTCAAGTGTGTTGGTTAATAATCCAAGGAAATGGGAAATTGACGATGATGTTACATATCGTATTGGAGCGGGGTACATGAAATGGAGGCTCGCAACCGGTGTCTTGTGTGATAAGAATGTGCCACCAAGACTTAAAGGTTAGTTTTATGAAGTGGTTGTTAGACCAACTATGTTGTATGGGGAGGAGTGTTGGCCGGTCAAGAACTCGCACGTCCAAAAGATAAAAGTAACGGAAATGAGGATGCTAAGATGGATGTGTAGGCATACTAGCAGAGATAGGATTAGGAACGAAGATATTCAGAACAAAGTGGGAGTGGCCTCCGTGGTGTACAAGAAGAGGAAAGCGAAGCTGAGATGGTTCGGGCATATGAGGAGAAGATGCACAGATGTCCCCATGAGGAGGTGAGAGGTTGGCTATGGTGGGTCTGAGGGGAGGTAGAGGTAAGTTGAATAAGTATTGGGGAAAGCTGATCAGACAGAGAACATAGCACACCTGCAGCTTACCGATGTTCCTAGATAGGAGGATATGGATGTCGAGGATTAGAGTAAAAGGTTACTGGGTAGTCGAGCACTGTCAAGTTGTCCTTATCAGTATTATTAATATTACTAATTTATTATCTTATTCTTTAATTTTTTATCATTATTTGTTATTTCCTTTGCTTTGGTTATCGTATTCTTTGTTGTTGCTACTATTCATTTCCCTATTATTTTCGACATGCCTTCTTCACTACTGTATTTACTTTTCAAACCTATTTTGAAATGCTTTACTTGAGGCCTTGAGCCAAGGGTCTATCAGAAACAGCCTCTCTACCTTCACAAGGTAGGGGTACGGTCTGCGTACACACCATCCTCCCTAGACCCTTGTCGGATTACACTGGGTACGTTGTTGTTGTAGTTAGTACTTACAGAAAGTTAGAGTATCACAACTGAGAATGCATAATCTCTTACAACTTCACTTGGAATCTCAGTCAAATAATCCTCTATAATAAAATTGCTCTCTGGTATTATATCTTTCTAAACACTTTTGATCATCAAACAGGCAAGGCACTATTTGGGAAGCATAAACTTTCTGGTAATCCACTTAATATTTCCACCAGTTCAGTAGATCTACATCATCTACCTGTAAGAGCATACGGTATTCAAGCAACATATATACCTATTAAATTTTGCAATGGGACAAGAAGACGTCAAAACCAAAAAGTGCATTGAGAATAGGTAATTGCAAAACTATGAAGTGATGCAGAGTATGGTCGTAGATAAAGCTAGGAAAACTAAAAAGGATACACGAGGAGGACTTAAGTGATGGGAAAGGAGGAATAGATTCCAACTTTTTGAGCAAGGTGGTTAGACTACTAAAAACAAGCCACTGCTCACATGCATCCACGAGGCATAGATTTCAGAGTTATCATGGAACAACACCAATGAAATTTATGACGTGCAACAGCATGATGTAAAAAGGAGCATATGAACCCCTCACAGCAGAGGTAAAATGAATCAGCAACTACCATTGAATAGGAAATAGTGCGACACCTCAAACCAATATAGGAAGTTCAGTAAGTAAGATGGAGAGGAAGCAGTAAGAAATGATGCAGAAGATTCCTCTAAATGTATACTTACAGATCCGCCAAGGGAACCATACCACATCCATAGTAATCATCTACTTGGAAAGACCTTGAGGCAACTAGACTGTTTGCAGCAAGATAATCCTTAACACCAAAATGTTATGCTTTAAGCTGTAAAGAAGTCGAAGTGAAGAGAGGCTCAATACACTCTTTCCAGTCCTCGTAGATGAGTGCCTTGTCATCTTTAACTATCTGCCTACAAATACATCATAATGGTCATACAATAGAAATAAGAACAGACTAAAGCCTAATGTACACAATGACCAAGCTTCAAATAGCAGTACTTTACTCTCGTATTTGTTGCGCATTGCTTACTAGGAATTTAGTAATATGGAGGCTGACAAACTTATGCTAACAAGTTCTGCACCGAAGCTTGCCTATAATGCTGCTTTGGACTATTTGGCATATTCATGCATGTCCAATAGTAGCTCGTTCTTCGCATAGTACTCCAATAATACATATCAATTTTCCCCAAATAAGACCTTTATTTGGGTTAGGCGTAAAAGTGTCTGCACCTCCTATCCATCGCAACCCCACAAATGGCTTTATACATGAGAGTACGCCTTCAATGTTTCACAACCCTGCAGATAGTTCGGTCTGAAAAGGAACTCACCTTCCATCCTTTTGACCCATAGATGGCTAGGGAGAACTTGTCTTCCCTCTAACATAGCCTTTCAAATGACTAGAGGTGCAAAAAAAATCGTCACTCCATCCATCACAACCCCACATATGATTAGCAATACAAAGGAATTCATCGTCCATCCATTGCAACCCCACAGATGGGTAAAGATAAAAGAAACTTGCATTCCATCCATTGCAACTCCACAAAGGGTTAAAGTATACAAGTGTCTTCACATTCTCACAAGTTGCATCATAATTTCTTGTGTCATCTCAAAGTGATTGGAAAACACAATCAAAAGACACCGATAACCATGAAAAAGTTAGTAGTATGGCTACAGTGTGTCACGCTGCAGTGGAAAGAATCAGCCCGTAGGTTTGATTCGAACCGGACAGCAAATAAGATAAAACTACTGGAGATAATAGATTTCCACAAAGATTTACTTAGGCGAATTATGCGTACATTCATGGACGAGAAAACATTCCACTACATTATAAGTGTATACAAAATTAAATTAGAAATCGACTTCTCATTACCTATAAAATAACCAAAGAGAATACCTCACAAATTCATTCTAAGAAGAATTTCACAGGAATGTATCTGAGCCATTGCTTCTCTAATATTTCCTAAAAATTCTTTGACTCCTCAAACTTGAAAGAACTCTCTCTAACATCCACTCACATTTCTGCTCTATTATTTTCATTCCACTCCATGGATAAATATTGATCAAGAGACAGATATTATAGATTTGATTCTCTTTCACCAACACCAAGAGGCCAACTCAGTCCAAGTCATAATCAGATTACAAGGCAACTCCCCTGAGATGCAATAAAGTTGTAAGACAACTTACTCCAAGTTTTAATCGTATTGAAAGTCAGCTCACTCCTAGTTTATTCAAGTTGCAAGTCAACTTACTCAACTATCCTAGAAGTTGCCATGAAACGATTTGCCAAATCTGAGTAGAAAATTCTAAGATATATTCATCAAAAAATTAAGATATTTTCCTAAGAAGTTCCAATTTCCACCAGAGTTAAGAGTTTATGTGCAAAGGCATCTACTTTAAACCTAAAAAATTGACTGTAAAATCAAACAGACAAGCTTTTGAAAAAGCAAGCTTGGAAATTCTCTACAGTAGCATCGTCATCACAAAAGAAAATTCTCTATAGTAGCATCATAGACAGGCTATACTCTTGAAGAAAAGCAAAAAACTTTGGACCTAAGTTGTTCCCTAGTACGGTTACTTATACTTATCTATAGATATTTGCATCAAAACTCACAATTCAAACATGTTACTTTTAAAAGAAAAATAATCACAATTCAAAGGTGTTACCTTTCTAAAAAAAATCACAATTCGAAGGCGGTACTCCATCCGTCCCAAAATGCTTGTCATGTTTTGCTTTTCAAGAGTCAATTTGACATGTTTTGCTTTTCAAGAGTCAATTTGACATGTTTTGCTTTTCAAGAGTCAATTTGACTAATAATCGGAGCTAAATTGGATTAGATTAATTTAATATTTTAAAATTAAAAATTAGATATTCTAAAACTACATGAAAAATACCACAAGTTGCACTTCTTCTAATATCAACTTGGTGAAAAAATACATCTTAAAATATTCGTTAAAGTTTATGTAGTTTAACTCTCAAAAGAGGAAATGTGACAAGTATTTTGGAATGAGGGAGTATACATTAATAGCTTGTTTGGATGGTTCATACCTATTGTATTTTTCAGTGTTTGTTAATTTAAATACAATGTTTGTTTTGATTAGTTACTTTAAATTTTATTGTATCGTATCGTTCACCCCATCATTGTGTAACGACAAAAAGTCTTATTTTTATGTAAAGACCGTATTGGTGACATCACGTCGTTACCTTATTTTTTTTTCTCTCTTTTTTTTTTCTTTTTTTTTTTTGAAAGCTAGTAATGTTGTATTCCTCAGCATTAAGGGTATACTGGCCACCTCCAAAAAGTTGAGTTCTAGTTACCAATTACAGGGAGCCTAACAGATCTAATAAGTGAATTGCATCATTTACAAGGTCTTCTTTACACCAAAAATAAAAGGTACTGATGCACTTCCCTTAAATATTCTGAATGGAAGTGAAACTATCCTCAAAACATCTATCATTTCTCTCTCTCCAAATTGTCCACCATATGCAAGCTGGGATTATTCTCCACCATTTCTTTTGGCTTTTGGTCCCCCCACCCCCTCCCAATCCAGCAGCTCAAAAGATCTGACGTGTGCTCAGGAATTGACCATTGAATTTGTGTGAGGTTGAAGAAGATGGCATTTTGTCTTAAGTTATTGTCTAATAATCCTATTTTGTCCTTTAGCCTACCTTTTTATAGTAGCTCTACCCCATGCCTTACTTTTCGTGTAGGTTTATTCAAATTTCTAGTGTGTAACATTGTGTTAGGACAGAAAACAATACAATCTATCCAAACGTCTTATTCATCAAAACAATACAATAAGATACTGTACAACACAATACAATATACTCCCTCCGTCCCAATTTATGTGACACTTTTCGCGAAAAGTACTATATGTTGAAACTTTGTTCATATCAATTTGGTGGAAAAAACACATCCTAGAATGTTATGGTCAATGTTCATGTAGTTTGAATCTCAGGAAGCGAAAAGTATCACATAAATTGGGAAAGGAGGAGTACTATAAGTTGCAGTTCTTCTTGTATCAACTTAGTGAAAAAAATACATCAAAGTTTATATAATTTGACTCGAAATGTGACAAGCACTTTGGGACGGGGGAGTATACATATTAAGAAGGAAGAGAGGGTTGACCTTGTGAAGCTCAGTTACAACGAGAAGAGAGTCTATTTCAGACACAGACCACAACAAGGGAATCGGTTCAGAATAAGGAAGCAACTGTAGATAACCAAACCAAGGAGATAGCGGACCGAGACTTCGCTCATACATGACAGCAACAACTAAACCTAATATCCCTTCAAGCTCCACTTCCTCAATCATTTCCCTTGCACCTGATGTCTTTACCGTTAAGCAGCTCTCCTTCGGTATACTCGCCACTAAATCACCTTCATTTAGATCGCACAATGCGATTACAGATACCGATGCCGAGTTCGTTGTTATTACTAGGTCTAGTGCGTTGTTGCAGTCTATACCTTGTGTTTTCATCCATTTTTTGAATGCTCGAAGTTTCCTGCTACTGGAAAAAACGTAATGTTATGTTTAAAAGTTGATATTTGTAGATAGATAAAGGAGACGGGAAAGAAGAATGTATCATACCTGGTTACCATTGCGGCGACAGCGGAAGGTGTGAGAGTGACGACTTGCAGTTTTAAGCAGATGACGGATTATTTTTGTTTTTATTTTTTTATTTTGAAAGGTTTAGAAAAAGAAAAGGCGAAGATGTTGTAAGATGCATAAATTTTCAAAAAAATCCAGTAAAGCCTTTTGTTTTTTAAAAAAAATATATTACATAGGCGAAGTAAAAGAGGATTATAACGCGTCATTTGAACTTCACGAACAAGTTTAAAATAGTCAATCAATTGAGCTATTAAATTCCTACCTACTAACGCCTCAATTGAATTATTGCAAATTTTCAGTAGTCCTTCCAGAATCGAGATTGTTGGGGTGGGCAAAAAAATTGAAAAAGTCAAATTAAATTGAATTAGTTCAATTTTTTGATTTTTTTGGTTTGGTTTCGAATTTACTTTATTGAAAGTTGGGTCAGTTCATCTTTTATTTTAAAGTCTTTATGTTTCGTAAATTGAAAAACCAAATTATTTGATAATATACTAGATAAGAATAGCCTATGTTGTGCATGGGCCCATCAACACTTAATTTTTTTTTTGTCGTTAATTAAACTCACGCTAATTGAACTTCTTCTTATCGATGCAGTAAGCGGCTATTAGCGTGTGGCTGCGAAAAAAAACGTACAATAGTATGAGGTAATGTTCTGCCTCATTCAATTGATAGACCAATTAGGGGAAAAATCACTAAATTTGATGGATTGAGAACTGAGCTTTGTTGATTGTTAATTACCCGAAAACATTAAAAGAAGGGAAATAACCCATGTACACCGCTCACACATCTAGTTTGCAGCCAATCTAGCCCACTGTATCATTCTAGCCCACTACTGTATCATCGGTGTATAGATAATGTTTATGTTATGTATAGCTATATGACCCAAGCATCTAGTTCGCAGCTGATGTATCCCATTATATCATCGGTGTATAGATAATGTATCTGTTATGTATAGTTATATATAAACATTCATTGACTTTGTATACAAACTGTATATGCTTTGTATAATCATGTATAAACTCACGAAATCAACTCAAATTGCAGAGTATAGATAATGTATCTGTTATGTATAGTTATATATAAAGAGTTTGGACATGCGATTTGAAACCATGGTTTGAAACCATCAGATGATGTAGCAACAGGATGCAACTTAACGAAATTAATCCATACTAACTAATTCAAATATTCGTCCCGAAACTACTTTTGCAAAATAGATGTTATACCCCGTATTTCCGTACGTCGAATTATGTGTAAGCTAATTGGCGTAAGTTAAGGAAGTGATTATTTTGGGATATGAAATAAGGACTTTTAATCCTCGATTTTAATTAGTGCACGATTTGTTTATAAATTTCAATTAGTATAGAAATATTAATGGAGATTAGGGATTAATTAACTATGATTAGATTATTAAGTGGAGATTAGTTATTAATTAAGATTAATTAAGTTAGCTAATTAGATAATTAAAGTGGGCCCCACCGATTTTTTAAAAAATAAATAAATAATAAAACAAAACAATTAAATTGGTGAGTCAATAGGGAGGGGGACGTGTCCTATGGAGGGACACCATATATATAACTATGTTAATCACTAACTTAGCAATTCATCTTCATTTGCAAATTTTAAACTTAGTGAAAAAGAAAGAGAAGCATTGCCATGGTTGCCAAGCTCTCGGCTAGCCATGGTTTTTTTTAAAAAAAATATTTTTCTTATTTAGATTAAATTCTAAGGTAGTTTGCAAGTCCAAGTAGGTGATAGCAACATTGGGTATTGAATTGAGGAAGAAGAAATAGTGCAATTGGTGCAAGTGAGTGTAGAATTTGCTCCGATTAAATTAAGGTAAGATATTCTCATTTTATGGTATAATTGGATTAATGGTGTTTTAATGGAAAGATTAAAATTGTATTAGATGAAATTGGGAGTAAGAAATTGCATGAATTCGTTGGTATTAGGAGTTGTAGTTGTTATATAGAATTGTTGAGTTGAAAGATTAAAAGTGTGGTTTATGTTCATATGTTGTTGTTCGTGTTGTTGTCATGTTGTCGTTGATATGGCCTCTAAATTTGGAAAAAGAAGTGTATAACATATCGTATACAAAGCGTATGCTGGTCTGTTTGGTGTATAATCTTAAATGTTAATGATTTGGATTGGAAAAGGATTAAGAAAGGTTATTGGGTTGTTTGAGTTGTTTATGGGCTGGATTGTAAGGACTTGATATGAATATTTCTATCACTGTTGTTGTTGGTATTGCTGTGATAACAGGAGATTAATTAGAAGTTCGGGTTAGGCAAGTTATATAGGGGAAATGCTGCCCGAATTCCGTTAAGTTCTTAACTAACGAAAATCCTAATCAGGAAAGTATGAACTAAAGAATGATACCTATAAGCGATTGGTTGTAGATTTATAAGATAGAAAGTATAGTTTACTAACGATAGCGTTACTTTCATATTAAATAGGCTAAAGGGGCAACGAAGCGAACTTGGTTACGGTTAACCTATAACAGGTATGTAAAGTTATCCTTTCTTCCTTTTGGCATGATTCATATGAAATGAACAAACGACGAATGTATAAGTTCCTATCCTTAGAGACACTAGGATGGTTAATGTTCTTGATTTCCATAAGCTATTTCATATGGTTTTGGTACGTGTCTATGATTCCTGAAGTTCCCTTTGACATAATTCATAATGACGTTCGAGGGATACTTGATAGTACTGTCGCCATTGATACTCAAGTGTTAATTCATTCTACTTATTCTATCGAGTCTCTGATGATGATTTAGTTTGTATATGGTTGCTCTCTACTCTGTTCGTGCATGCCTCAATATGTCTTTCACCGAGTCTCGGGCCGGGTATGTTATCGTGCAAAGTTTTACTGCATGGTTCACCGAGTCCCTCACTAGAGGGTCGAGTATGGTATATATATATATATATATATATATATATATATATATATATATATGATGATGATATGATGATGTGATTATGGCGCCAAGGATGACATATGATGACTTTATTCACCGAGTCCCGTAATGGGCCGGGTATGATATATGATATTGACATGCATGATTTATGTTTCATAAGGCAAGTGTTTTGGTATTCTGGATATTATACTTGTCTCCTGTAATCCCTATTCATTCATGATCCTCTTTATTGTATTTCATGCTTTACATACTCAGTACATATCTCGTACTGACCCCCTTTCTTCGGGGGGTGTGTTTCATGCCCGCAGGTACAGACACTCGATTCGGTGATCCCCAGCTTAGGATTTCCAGTCAGCTGTCTTGGAGAGCTCCACTGTTCCGGAGCCTAGACCTTTGGTACAAATCTTTTGATGTATATCTATGTTTGTCCAGGGGTACGGTGGGGCCCTGTCCCGTCATATTTCACTGTTGATATTCTTAGAGGTCTGTAGACATATGTGTGGGTTGTATATAGATTATGATCAGCTGTGCCTATATGGTTTGTTGTGGATATTTCTGTTTATTGTGGCAGCCTTGCTGACTTGCATATGGTATCGATATGTAGTGGCAGCCTTGTCGGTTTGCGTAGTATATTGACATGTAGTGGAAGTTTTGTCGGCTTGCGTATTATAATGATATATAGTGGAAGCCTTGTCGGCTTGCGTATTTTATTACGTTGTGATGGTTGTGACTCCTCAGGAGACAAATTATCATGATATGTGACATTCTGAACTTTTTGGTCTTTGTCAATTCCCATATTGTCTATAGTGTCAGCCTGACTATGTCTAACAGGTACGTATACGAGTGTCCAGTTCGGGCACTAGTCATGGCCCCGGGGCTGGGTCGTGACAATAGACTAATAGCTAAATTTAAGGATAAAATTTATTTTACAACATGTTCATGAGTAGAACAAAATAATAAATCCATATGTAATTCGAGTGTACCACAAAATTTAGAAGAAACAAATTTAAAACAATGATTTTATCATGTGGTAGCAGAAATAGGCCCACGTGAACAAGTTTTAAAATACAACATCTCAATATAGTAGGATCTAAAAAAAACTCCTAAAAAAAATAGAAATATCCAATCATAAAAATGGACAACACCTATTTTGAGTTAAATCAACACTTTAGAATTCATGAAACACGTATTAGAGAAATATGTTTTCATGCTACAACATCCAAGGCTTATACCAAGCATGAAATTCAACTCTGAATCTCAAATACAAACTAGTTAAGTTTCCCAAGTTCAACACAAGTACTGAATTTAAAATATTACAAGACTTGGGCATGGACACTCCCAAAATAGTCAAGTCATTCATCAAAACCAAGTTACAAAATATTAGCATCATGACCCAAATTTCATTCAAAAGTGCATATCTAAGGGTATCACATGGATCACGTACAAGTCCCCAAAAGTATACAAAATGAATATGCTCATGCAAATGTGATCTTCATCTAAGCTTTCAAAGAGTCTACTTCAAATGGTCATCCTCAAGTCTCTCTCAGAACATCACCTAAGATAATAACGAACTATCGCTAAGCATAAAGCTTAGTGGCACATAAACACTTAATATAGAAATATATATATGTAAGGAGTACAAGAATAAATTCTAAGAATAAGGTTGTCAAAATCACCATAAAAACTAAATGAAGGTACAATCCTTTCAAGAGAATAAAATATCAAATAATAAAATAGTTCAAGATATCAATATTCAAAATCTCAAATATCAAGAAACTTTCCAAAGAAAATCCAAGAAAGTTCCCTATTTGGTTAATTTCGCCCAACACATACATCATGCAATCACATCAAAGCATAATAGAATAACAAGAAGGACCAGAATCCCAAATCAAGTAGGGCCGTCACCCAATAATCAAGAGAATGAAGAACCATATTAAAAGTGGCTTCCCCATTCATGCTTAAGATGGACCAAGATCCATAATTAAGATGAAATGTGAATCCAAAGTCAAGATTGGACAAGATCCGATTAATCTCAAGAGGCATGCCAATATAAGTGACAAAGTCACTATCACAAGAAGGACAAAGTCCCAACAAGAATGCAATAATGCTCAATCAATCCGTATATGTGGGTGAGTTAGTTTTTCTTACAAAAGTATTCCACATGATACCAAATGATATTCAAAGTTTCCGAGTGACTCAAAGTATTCATACTCAATTAAACATAGCGAAATAAGAATTTAACTAGCAATAATCGAATAGGATAGCAAATTAAAGTAAAGACAAGTTTTACCCAAGCTTAAGATATTCAAAATACTTCAACTAAATAAAATGTGAAATTCAAGAATATGTGCAAACCTTGGAGCTTTAGTGCTTCTAAAGCTCAAACAAATATCAAGAAGTTATAAATCCCCAAAGTAACAGTCAAGCAAATATGTCGACTTCCTTAGCTTTTACAAGTGCCTCTTGTACCTTAAACACATAATGAAATACTCACTTAAGGTCTAGAGTTTAAAGATATAGAAGTTAGATCATGACGAACAAAAAAATAGGGCTAAATGGTTCACCACTATCGCTAGTTTTTAAGTAGAAAAAAAACCTTCACAGCAGCTATGTGCTGCATTGCAGCCCATTTTTGACATAGTAAATAGAGGAATTAGGATTTTTGCGAAACACGAAAGTTGTGGGTAATTGCCATATCTTTCCACAGCCTTTTGAATCACCTAAGTTCAAGTTATAAATAAAAAGTTATGGTCAAAATACTAACTGCTGCCAGCTCCAAAAATGAGATTAAATTGTCTTATTTCAAGGTTCCAAAATCTCTAACAAAAACTTGAATATTTCACCCAAATGAATGTGGAATAACAAGCTTACCACAAGATTGATTGAGCTTCCTCACAAACCCAAAACTTAGGGTTTTCAAAATAAGGCTTAACCAATCTTGATTCTTGGTGGCAACATTCCAAAATATTTTCAAAGCATGAAAAACTAGAAAGATCTCGATGATAGTTAGAGAGTAGCTTATGTGGATTGAGATCTCTAATGGAGGGATTAGGACTTAGGAGAAGAACAAGTAGAGAGTCTTATGAAGGGTGAAGAGAGCCTTATGAAGGGTGAAAGAAATAGTCTTTACCCTTTGATATAGAAAGCTAGTACCCCTTTTTATCAAATGGGTCTAACAAAATGGGCTTCAAGATCCAATAATATATGACAAGTCAACTATCCTTTTTTTTTTCCAAACAAAAACTAAAATTTAATTTCAAGAAAAGTGATAAAATATTTACTACAAAAATAAGACTTTTTAAATGCACTTAATAATTTAATAAAATTTTCAAGGTGTTACAGATGAAATTAGCTTTTGGACATGCGATTTCATCTCATGGTTTCATGTCATGAGATGAAATCCCAAATCATCCAAAAGGCATGATTTGGGATTTCAAACCATGGTTTCAAACCATGTCCAAATGGCGTTGCTCAACTTCTTTTGTAACTTCTGCTTGATGCCTTTTCATTTCGGATTTTGAGAATTTTTCAGAAGCACAAACAGGGTAGAAACGGAGACAACACCAGACACTGATATAGGAGAAAACACCCAACACTGAATTAATATAAATGTGGACAACACAAAAGTTAACCTCTTCTTCCTTAGGAGAACATATTCTGCTGAACAAACAGTGAAGCGACACAAACTAGTATAATCTCATGAGTCTGCTATTAAAAATAACAAACGGAATAAAAGACAAAACCGATAATGCTCGGAAAAGTGAAAACAAATTTATCAAAGAAAATAGGACAATGGATATAGATAAAATTTATTTAGGATACAGTAAAAGCTTAATTTGTAAAGTGCAAAGCGCTTAGCCACTGATTAAAGGGGATATTTCATTTCAAGAAGGGTCACGTTTTATGGGGTCATTCTGATTGCCTCCATTGAATCACTGGAGAGCCACCATCACAACCGCCATCCCTTCTTGCCCTCCACCTAGATAACCTCGCGATCTACACAGATTAGAACACAGTTGACCTAGAAGTCAAGCTCTAGAGACCTCAACAATGACTTCTAGATTTTCCCTCCTCTTTCACCCCAAAACAGAGATGACCACCATAAAAACAAAGCTCACGACCGGAGTGGAAAAGCCAGGAAGAGATTTGAAGGGCCGAAGAAGTGTCACGACCCAACCCACCATGACTGGCACCCAACTAAATCCTAGTGGGCGAACCAACACACAAGACATCTATCCATTCAAGTCCGACTTTATATTAACCAATGTCCATCAATTATTACTCATTCAAGCATCGAATAAACAAAATAAGTCATTCCACAAATACTGAAATAAATGCGAAATTTCTAACTATTACAAAATCCCCAAAATTCGAAAGTCATCGTACATGACTCTAATCTAAAACTTGTCTAAGGAATGAAATATGATTAATAAATATCCATAATGCCTAGAATAAGAAAAGACATCATAAGAAGAAGATCTTCGGGCGGCCTGGCATGGGAAGAAGCTCACCCTAAATCTATCAGCAGACGTCCTCCTCGCTAGATGTAAGGGCGAGTAGTAGTCTCTGTATCACAATCTGCACTCAAAAGAATGCAGTAAGGTAGTATCAATACAAGCATTATGTATCGGTAGATATCATAGGCCGACTAAGATTAGTATCATGCATATTTCATAAGATCAATAGAATAAACATGCCAGTCAACAGACATGACTATTAATAAACCACAACAACTCAACCAATGATAATCACAATCAAATCACCAAGATATTAAGAATCACAATCAACGGAAGCTACACGGAAACAAGTTTACCACAATAACCACACTCACTATACACACATGCTAATTGATATCATTGCTCAGTAGTCATGACCTGCAGGGGACCCATGGTGTCCATGTACCACTCGTTTCGGATTCACTCTTCAGACCCAAGCACAAACCTCCACTCCGAAACGAACCACGGACGCGGGACATATCTACGTACCTCTCATTTTCGGAACTAACCTCAGACCACGAGCTAATAAATTAGGTCACATGTGTGCCTTTCCATACCTCTTCACAGAACATTGTTTCTTACATTTTCATTATCAATACCCAAGTCATCATTTCATGTCATAATACCGTCGAGAAGATCATATTAGCTTCTTATCACAATACATCCACTACAGATATAACACGCAGGAATAGTGGCACGAAGCCTACACAATCACTCAATCACATACACATAGGAGTTTAGCCACACAATATCATGCAAGAAAACTAGACATGCTTTCTCCTAAAGAATTCACAAATCATACAATCAATTAACAAAAGTCTAACTTAAGTAGGCCGTAACCTACCTCAATGTAGAGCTAGAACAACGGAAGTCATTCCGCTACAGCTTTCCCCTTCCTTAAAGCCTCATAATGCTCAAAGTCTAGATATAAAAGGCTCAATGAGTTACAATTGCTCAAATCACAAGTACCACTTCAAGAATACCCTTCCATTTACCCCATTCCGAGGGGTGGATGACTTTCTAGGTGTTAAGCAGCCTATAAAGGGCCTTAGTAATCATTAATCATCAATTCATAACCATATTCTATCAACATTCCCCTTACAAGCAGTTTTTATGGTCAATTTTTATAGATCTCTAGGCCTCAATTCACTTAGTTTATGGCCCTAAGTGTTGCATTCATGGTTAAGAGAAACTAACCCAAGCCTTTAGATGATAACTAAGTGATAATATCCATAACGCCTCAAGTTTAGAAGGTTTATTAATTTTCTAGGGTTTCTATTTCAATTTCACCATTAAAGGCCCACAAAGGGGATAGCAATCATGAAGGAGAATGAAATGATAGAATGGAATAGATGGAACTTACCTCTCAAGAGTTTTCTTGTCCCAGCTTAGAAATTCACCCTAGGTTCTTGTTGGGAACTGTGTTGGTGTTTTATGAAAAGAGAATGTGAGACTAAGTATATTAAAATCGGGCTATTGTTTTCTGTCGACCGCTACAGTAGTTATCACGCCGCTACAGCAGTCCCGCTATAGCGGTCAGGACCTAAGAGAATTCGCTTGACCGCTATAGCGGTGCCGCCATAGTGGTCCACCGCCTGCCATAGCGGCCATCGAGAACATGGATGGCTGCTGGCAGTGGTCAAACCGCCGCTATAGCGGTACTTCCACCGCCACAGCGGTCCATTTTGGGCAGTGAGCTCGACTTTTGTCCAGTTTTTCCCCATATCCCCAACATTTCATCCGAAGCCTCAAAAACACAAAACAAACATGCACATATACATAAAGACGCCTTAGGAATCCACCCGTGGCCTCAAAATTCCCAACAGAGTCTTAATTTTCTATGTCACCCCCCGACGGACTCAAGAAAATCAAGCAACAACCACAAACTAGTCAAATTTCTGCTCATAAGCTCACAAGATTTAGTTTCTACTAGTTCGTTCTACCCTTGGAAAGGTTCTATTCGGTGGGATGATCCTACATTTCCTATAACGACCGGAAGGGTCGTTACACCAGATACCAATAAAAACACCGTTGGTCCCCGAACGGACAAAAATGAGAAATCTAGGGAGGAGTTACCTGTCTCGGCGAAAAGCTGAGGGTAATTGCTACACATATCAGATTCTATTTCCTAAGTAGCTTCTTCCACCGAACGATTCTTCCAATGAACTTTCACGGAGGCTATTTCCTTGGACCTTAACTTGCGAACATTCTTGTATAAGATAGCAATGGGCTCTTCCTCATACGAAAAATTCTCATCTAGCAAAACCGAATCCCAACGGATTATGTAGGAACCATCGTCGTGGTATCTCTTCAATATCGACAAATGAAATATCGGATGAATGCCTGATAGACCCGGAGGTAAAGCCCACTTGTAAGCCACTTCCCCCCACACGCTTGAGGATCTCAAATGGCCCAATGTACCTCGGGCTGACCTTGCCCTTCTTCCCAAACCTCATTATACCCTTCATGGGTGAGACCTTCAAGAACACTTGCTCTCCTTCTTCAAACTCAAGATCTCGGACCTTGCGGTCTGCATACTCTTTCTGCCTACTCTGCACTGCCAGAAGCTTGGCTTGAATCACGTTCACCTTCTCTAGGGACACTCTCAGAAGATCGGTACCCCACAGCCTCACCTCGAACGCATCAAACCATCCAATAGGAGACCTATACCTCCTTCCATACAATGCCTCAAATGGGGCCATATCAATACTCGAGTGATAGCAATTATTGTAGGCAAATTTGGCCAAAGGCAAGAATTGATCCCAATGCCCACCAAAGTCTGTCACGCATGCATGAAGCATATCCTCAAGAACCTGAATAGTCCGCTCAGACTGCCCGTCAGTCTGAGGGTGGAAGGTTGTGCTAAGTTCCAACTTCGTACCCAACTCCTCATGCAAACATTTCCAAAACCTGGATGTGAACGTGGTGCCCCAGTCGGACACGATGGGAATAGGAACGCCGTGAAGTCTAAGCACCTCACGAATGTAGACTTTAGCCAATTTCTCCGCATCATAAGTTATCTTCACCGGAATAAAGTGGGCAGACTTAGTCAACCTGTCAACAATAACCCAGATAGAGTCAAATTTTCCTAGCGTCTTGAGAAGACCCACCATAAAATCCATGGCTATTCTATCCCATTTCCACTCAGGAACGGGCATCCTCTGTAATGTACCCCTGGGTTTCTGATGTTCATACTCACTTGTTGGCAATTCAAACACTGAGCAGCGAACTCTACTATGTCACGCTTCATCCTAGTCCACCAGTAATATTGCCTCAGATCACGATAGATCTTAGCGGCGCCAGGATGAATAGAATACCTTGAACTATGAGCCTCTATCAGAATGGTCTCGATAAAGTCGCCCACACGTGGCACACATACTCGCCTCTTGATTCGCAGCACGCCCTCCTCATCAATCACGGCCTCTTTAGCCTCACCACGCAACACCTTATCACATATTTTACACAGCTTAGCATCCTCAAACTGCTTAGCCTTAATCTGTTCTAAGAATGAAGACCGAGCCTCAACACAAGCCAACACCCTACCTGTGTTGGAAATATCCAACCTTATAAAATTGTTACCCAGAGTCTGAACCTCTCTATCCCATGGACGCTCTGAAGAAATCAAATGAGCCAGACTTCCCATACTAGCCGACTTCCTGCTCAATGCGTTAGCCACTATATTTGCCTTACCTGGGTGATACAGAATGGTGATGTTATAGTCTTTCAGCAGTTTCATCCATCTCGGTTGTCCAGAGTTCAGATCCCTCTGAGTGAACACATGCTGCAGACTGTGATGGTCTGTGTACACCTCACAATGGACACCATACAAGTAGTGCCTCTAGATTTTCAATGGAAACACCAGCGTTGACAATTCTAGATCATAAGTAAGATAGCTCTTCTCATGCACCTTCAACTGCCGAGAAGCATAAGCAATCACCTTCTTTTCCTGCATCAAAACAACATCCAAATCAGAATGTAAAGCATCACAATAAACAACAAAATCCTTGCGCTCTACGGGCAATGGTAGAATCGGTGTTGTAGTCAATAATATCTTAAGCTTTTGAAAGCTCTCCTCACACTCGTTGGACCACTAAAACGGTACCTCTTTCTGAGTCAAGCGGGTCAATTGAGAAGCAATAGAGGCAAACCCTTTCACAAAACGACGATAGTAGCTTGCTAGACCCACGAAACTACGGATCCCGGTCACTGATGTGGGCCTAGCCCTTTCTCTGACTGCCTGAATTTTTTGAGGATCCACCATAATACCCTCTTTCAAAATCACGTGCCCCAAGAAAGACACAGAAGACAACCAGAATTCACACTTGGAGAATTTAGCATACAGCTCCTTCTCCCGCAATACCCCAAGAGCAATTCTCAAATGTTTCTCATGCTCTTCCTTACATCTGGAGTACACCAGGATATCAATAATGAACACTATTACGAAAGAGTCCAAATAGGGCTAAACACACTGTTCATCAAATCTATTAACGCAGTTGGGGCATTAGTAAGCTCGAAAGACATTACCAAAACTCATAGAGCCCATACCTGGTCCGAAAAGCTGTTTTAGGAATATCCTCCGCCCGAATCTTCAATTGATGATACCCTAACCTAAATCAATTTTTGAGAACACAGAAGCTCCCTGTAACTGATCAAACAAGTCATCAATACGGGGAATGGGATACTTGTTCTGGACAGTTATCTTATTCAGCTAATAGTAATCAATACACATGCGCATAGACCCGTCCTTCTTCTTAACAAACAACACAGGAGCACCCCACGGAGAGGCACTCGGGCGACCCTTACTCAGAAGATCTTGCAACTTCTTTTTTAATTCCCTGAGTTCTGTTTGTGCCATCCTATAAGGTGGGATAGAGATAGGACGAGTCCATGGGTCTAAATCAATCCTGAAATCAATGTCACGATCCAGTGGCATACCAGGAAAATCCGCGGGGAACACATCCGCAAACTCGCGTACCATTAGAACCGAATAAAGAGACGGAGTATCTGCACTGGTGTCACGGATATGTGCCATGTAAGCTAGACAACCCTTCTCTACCAGCTTCCTAGCACGAACAAAGGATATCACTTTCTTAGGGAGGGGACTAAGGTTACCTTTCTTAGATATGATAGATTTTGATGTTATCTTGGGTATGAGCTGGTTGTCCCCACACTATTCTATACTAGATTGTCATCAACTCCGCCCAAGTACTATATCCCATAAAAGTAATCGCACAAGAAGGATAGATGCTATCCACCACCATATTATCCCCAACCGGAGTAGATACATAAATAGGGGCATCAAGGGTATCGCACATCATATCCAGACCCATAACAAAATATGTAGACATAAGAAAAAGTAGAGCCCGGATCAAACAAAACAGAAGCCATCCGGTCATAAACTGAGATAGTACTTGTGATAATCGCATCGGAGGCCTCAGCCTCGGGTTTACCTGGATAAGTGTACAAATGACCGCGCCCTCCCGTAGCCTATGAACCACCGCGATTACCATTACCAGTCTGAGCCCCGCCCCTGCCGGGCTACTGTCCACCTATACCTGCCTGAGGACCACCTCGGTTAGGCTGGGCACTACCCCTACCAGCGGTGTGGCCGCCGTGCCTTGCCGGTGCGCCATCCTTACCCCTTCGATCTGGTGCAAACGAAGCTCGGGGAGCCTAATACTGAGTCCCCTGCTCACTCTGTCTAAGTCTGGGGCAATACCTCTTAATATTCCCTATCTCACCAGACTCGAAGCAAGCACGGTCAAGCGTGGGCCGCTAAACAGAAGCTGATGAAGCATTGTAGCCTTCATGCTGATCAGAAGCCTGATAATTTGCCCCTGATGGGCCTCCAGCTTACACCTGCATCGCGGACTGAACTGGACGCCCTAAATATACCTGCGAACTCTAACCCTTCGAGAAGGAGTTGCTGAAAATCCCACCCCTACGGGCCTTCTTCTCTACCTGCTTCGTATGACTCTCCTACTTAATACCCTCAACAATACAGATATGCTCCACTATCTCCTGGAATGAAGCCCCAGTGGCTATAAGCGGAAGAGCCGATAACTGAAGCCCAATGTTCAACCCCTTCACGAACCGTCGTATCATCTCCCCTTCAGTGGGCAACAACTGAAGAGCATATCGGGACAGGGAGTGGAAACGGGACTCATACACAGCAACCGACGAGTTCCCCTGGTCAATAGTAGCGAACTCATACTTCCTTCGGTCCCTCAGAGTACGCGGAATGTACTTATACAGAAACACAGAATAAAACTGAATCCAAGTCAACGGAGGAGACCCAACTGGCCTACACTCCACATATTCCCTCCACCAAAGCTTGGCATCACCCAAGAACTGGAAGGTCACAAACTCTACCCCGTACTTGTCCACGGCCCCCATCTTATGGAGCCTCTCATGACAGTCGATGATGAACTCACATGCGTCCTATGACTCAATACAATAGAACACATGAGGCTTCATTTTAGTGAACGTCCAAAATAGATCATGCTTCTCGCCAGTCATCACCGGCCCTGCAACTGGCCTCGGCAAGGCCTCAAAACCCAGAACTTTCTCCAAGCGAGGTGCCACTGCTGCTGCATGCTAAACCCAGAGCCTGTGCTCTATCCGGACCTGGGGCTGCTACTCCTGCGCCCCTACCTGCTGGACCGGCTGGTATAGCTCTAGCCTGTGCTAACCCGTGCAACCAATTCAGCACCTGTGCCATAGTATCTAGTATACCCTGAACAGCTGTAGCTCCTGGCGAAACCGGTACTGTTGCCGGCTGGTCTGGTGAGGCTACATCTCCCGTTGCCTTGTTAGGAACAACTGCAAGCACAGGGTCAACGTCTGGGACGCCGCCCCCAATTGGGGCCACCCCTCTGCCAGCTCCTCTGCCTCCACCTCTACCTCTAGCTGTCGCACCGCGTGTCCTCGCCATCTGCGAGAGAATCAAGTATAGTCAGATACCAATTTGAATCAGCAGATATCAATTGGAATCAAGTAGCATGAAAGAAAGAAAGAAAAAGGAGTTTTCCTACTGTCCGGTAGCCTCTCGAAGATAAGTACAGACGTCTCAACACTGATCCGCAAGACTCTACTAGACATGTCCTTGTACGACGAGATCCACGAACCTAAAGCTCTGATACCAACTCTGTCACGACCCAACCCGCCATGACTGGAACCCAACTAAATCCTAGTAGGCGAACCAACACACAAGACATCTATCCATTCAAGTCCGATTTTATATTAACCAATGTCCATTAATTATTACTCATTCAAGCATCGAATAAACAAAATAAGTCATGCCATAAATACTGAAATAAATGCAGAAGTTCTAACTATTACAAAATTCGAAAGTCATCGTACATGACTCTAACTTAAACCATGTCTAAGGAATGAAATCTGACTAATAAATATCTATAATGTCCAGAATAAGAAAAGACATCATAAGAATAAGATCTTCGGGCGGCATGGCATGGGAAGAAGATCACCCTAAATCTATCAGGAGACGTCCTCTATGCTAGATGTGATGGCGAGTAGCAGTCTCTGTATCACAATCTGTGCTCAACAGAATGCAGTAAGGTAGTATCAGTACAAGCATTATGTACCGGTAGATATCATAGGCCGACTAAGATTAGTATCATGCATATTTCATAAGATCAATAGAATAAACATGCCAGTCAACAGAAATGAATATCAATAAACCAAAGCAAGTCAACCAATGATAATCACAATCAAATGACCAAGATATTAAAAATCACAATCCACGGAAGCCACACGGAATCACGTTTACCACAATAATGAGGGAATGAACAAGTGTTCTTGGGAACTGTTTTAGAGTTATGTGGGGAATAGGTTCGAAAATAAGAATATAAAATGCTGATTCTGCCTCCCGTTGACCGCTACAGCAGTCGACTTCTCACTGTAGCGGTCCCGCTATAGCAAGAGATGTCCCGCTATGGTGGAGCTCATTAATTCCCCTCGCCTCATGGCAGCGGTCCCCTACCCGCTACTACGGACTTGCTACAGTGGTCCCACAACTGCTGCAGTGGTCCATTTTAACCAGTAACTCGGGTTTATCCACTAGTTACTCACCCAACAATCCCCACACCAATCTGAGGCCCTACAGACGCAAACCAAACATGCATATATTCATGAAAATACGCTACGGACTCATCTGTGACCTCAAAATTCCTAACAGAGGTTTAGTTTACTATGTCACCCCCATAACGACCTAGCGGGTCGTTACATTATGTGTAGGTAAGAGGCCAATGGGTGGAAGAACAAATGTATCTACCAAGGAACCTACACTTGATGATGTGAAGAGCATGATAAGCATCTTGTCTAAGTGGGTTGAGGTAATGGAGAACAAATTGTGTGCGCTTTAGGATAAAACGGCTAATCTCAACACTTTAAATAATGTGAATGCTCATGTTGTAAATTTGAGTATGAATAATAGCTTATCCTTGTGCGAGCTTAATGAATCTTTACATGTCTTGAGCTTGGTTCTCTAATGAATGTTGACAATGTCTTTGATTTTGGTGTTCTAACACTAGTTGATCCTTTTGATGACCGGATTGATTCTTCTTGTGAGGTTAATTTGTGTCCACCTAGTGTTGACACTTGTGATAAGAGTAAAAGTGCATTGTTATGTGATAAGAGTATTCATACACTAGTTAATCATTTGATGACCGAATTGACTCTTCTTGCAAGATAGATGTGTGTCCATCTAGTGTTGACACTTGTGATTTGACTGGTAGTACATTGTCATGTGATAGGGATGATCGAACACTAGTTTATTTAAATCGTGGTAATCATGTTAATAAATCGTGTGAGCTTGACATGATACCAACTAGTGTTGATATTTGTGTTGATCAACTTGCTTGTAATGTTAATACATAGTCACGCCCTAAATCTAGGCCTGGACGTAACACGGTTCCCGGTGCATGACTACATTTGATCGAGTGAACCAACTGGCTGGTTGAATCAACATGTGGTATCATAACATACTGAATACAAAAAATAGAACTAAACACATTCCGATCTACTAAAGTCTGACTGAATAAATAACTGAAAGTACGGAATACTGAACAAAGTCTTAAAGATAAATAATGTAGCCAACTAGGCAAATATAAAAGCCTGTGACTTTGTCTAGCTGCAAATATCATCTATGAAGCCTCTACTGAACTACTATAAACCGATAGTTGCCGGGACAACGCCCCCAACATACCTGACTGTCTATAACTAGTGTAAAGATTGTAAATTAATTATAAGGCCCCAAAAGAACTGGGGCTCACCAATCAGCAGGAGATCTTAGCGAGCAGATGCGTCGTCTTGTAAATCGTTACCTGCATCGCTAGATGGAAGCGCCGAGAAAAAAGGGACGTCAATACATTTGAATTGCACTGGTATGTAAAGCAACAAAAGGAAAGAACTATAAGTGGGACGCTAGAGAAAGGGTAGCCCAAATCAATAAACATGTGTATATATATGTTTTGAATTGAAACTGAAATTGATAACTGAACTAAACAAGAGAAGTAAAGTAATAGGTACTCTATGTTCTGAATATTAATTCACCTATTTTAACTAAGTTAATCAAATGAGAAGTCTAGACTAAGACTCATGGGTATCTGATACGAGTCAATATAGATTGCCTTTTGAGTTCACCATATAGATTACGTTTTGAGTTCACAACATTCAAAATGAAAGTCACGAAAGAATTACGAAACTGGAGAATAGAAATTCTACAGCTATTCAAGGAACTAAGCTTAACTATATTTTTGAGGCAATTTGTAACGTTGTAAAAGAACGATGTGTAGGGAGAATCATTAGCATTCCTAAACGTAGAGAGTTTGCCTCACATACCTTAGTTCCGACCTTTGAACATAATACAATGTTTGTCAACCCTTTCAACCTCAATCTATAACAATACAAATCAAGGGGAATCAATATTAGCAAGGATACTCATGCTTTGGTCATTTATGCATTTTATCAAACACATGGTGGGAATAAAGCTCCACAACCTTCATTAATGGTGGTTATTCATCCAATTATCTAATCTCTTGCTTCTAGGTAATTCTACAATCTCAAATATACATAATTAAAATCATTCTTCGTCATCCATATGATTACAACAACCCTAAGTCAACATTCCAAACCATACAATAGTTCATACATTTCTTACTATATAATCCATTAATTTATCCCTCAAGAACTTAGGGTACATAATCACTAATTCAAAGCTATATTCGATTGGAACAGGAAAGTATTACATACCTTAATCGCTCCAAAACACTTAGAGAAGCATCCCAAAAGTAAGAACTTGAATCCTTGAGAAGGGTTTTCTGTAGAACCTTAGGATTGTAGAGTAGAATCTTGTTAATAATCGTATATGAGTGTCCTTGTTAATATGATGGAATAATACTTGGGGATTGAGGACGAACTCGCCTTAGGAGGTCTGGGGAAGTTCTAGGGTCTTTTCTCCTCAATAAGTCGGCTGAAAACGAAGTGGAGTGAATAATTTTTGAAAATTTCACGATCTGTAATTTTATAGCCGAGCACGACCTGCGAAATGCAGGTGTGACCTTCTGGACGTAGACTGAATGCAGGTTGTGACAGTAAATTATGATTTTTTGTGTTCAACCTGCGAAACGTAGGTTGCGTCGCAGACTGAACCTGCGAAATGCAGGTTAAGCTGCAGCCTATTGCAGGTTAGTAAAACAGTCATAACCTTTTAGTCACATGTCCGTTTGAGCTCCACCATTTACCGTTGGAATGGTATTTCAAAGGGTACAACTTTCATGTTTGAAGTTTCTTCAAATTCCCAACAAATTTCATGTACACTTGCTGGAAGGAAGACCTACCGTAAACTTAGTCGATTCTATCGAATCTTATGCACTTCACTGTTCGTCCTGATTCTGAAGAAACTATTTCCACCTAAACTTATCTCGATAAGACATCATATGACTAAAATGTCACGTTAATACTCATTTAACACATTCACACCTAATCCAAATTTACGGAGTGTTACATTATCTCCCACTTGAGATCATTCGTCCTCAAATGATTGTCCCAATTATAACTACTCTAACTCTGGACCTTAAATGTGACTGATGGAAACAGGTGAACACTAAACTGTCACGAACACATGAATGCTAAACTAAGTAAATGGTGAACATAATAGGTACTGAACTGAATGAATACATGATTACTGAACTGCTGAGATACTGAACTGAATTGACTGAAAACTGAGCTGACTGAATACTGGACTGACTGAATACTGAAAATCATGGAGGTTATATTATAAGGTCTGAATGAAAATTTTAGTTACCATCAACATTTTCTGCTTTCCCTTTAAAGAGATAGGGATACTAGGACTTCATGTCCTCTTCAGCTTCCTATGTATCCTCTTCGACTTTCTGATTTCTCCATAGCACTTTTACAGAAGCGATCTCTTTAGTTCTCAACTTGCGAACCTGACGATCAAGGATAGCCACTGGAATCTTCTCATCAGACAGGCTATCTTTAACTCTTATGATCTCTGTAGGAACAACCAGAGATGGGTCCCCCATGAACTTCTTCAACGTAGACACGTGAAATACTGGGTGTACAGCAACCAATTCTTGTGGCAACTATAACTCATAAGCTACTTGCCGATCCTTCGTAGGATCCTATACGGCCCAATATAACGGGGACTGAACTTCCTTTATTTCCCAAATCTCATAACGCCATTAATAGGCGAAACTTTCAGGAACACCCAATCATCAATTTGAAACTCCAAGTCTCTTCACCGCACATTTGAATAGGACTTTTGATGACTTTGAGCCATCTTCAATCGCTCTTGAATCAATTTGACTTTTTCCATGGCCCGGTAGACCAAGTCTGGTCCTAACAACTCTGTTTTGTGTTTGAACCAACCAATCGGTGACCTACATCTTTTCCCATACAGAGTTTCATACAGTTCCATCTTGATATTAGAGTGATATCTGTTATTATAGGCAAACTAAATGAGAGGCAAGAGATCATTTCAACTACCTTTAAAATCAAGTGTCTGAATAGTGTGCTCTACCTGGACATATGTCTGATGGTGAAAAGCTGTCCTGAGGTTTACTTTTGTGCCTAATATTTTCTGAAAGGATTTCCCAAATTTCGCTGTAAACTGAGCACCACGATCTGAAATGATGGACAACGGAGTCCCATGCAATCGGATAATCAACTGAATGTACAACTTTGCATAATCTTCTGCTAAATTTGTGGTCTTTACTTACAAGTAATGCGCTGATTTTATAAGTCGGTCTACATTTACCCAAATCGAGTCATGCTTCTGAAATGAGCGAGGTACACCTGTTATGAAGTCCATATTTATCATCTCCCATTTCCAAACGGGAATTTCTATGTTCTGAGCCAAACCACCAAGCCTCAGGTGAAAGCCCAGCACCAGAGGCTTGGTGGTTTGGCTCAAAACATAGAAATTCCAGTTTGGAAATGGGAGATGATAGATATGGACTTCATAGCAAGTTTACCTGTTGATAATTCAGACACTTGGCCACGAAGTCTGCTACGTTCTTTTTCATGTTGTTCCACCAATAAATTTCCTTGAGGTTATGATATATCTTTGTGGAACCTGAGTGAATAGAGTACCTGAAATTGTGGGCTTCTGTCATAATTCGCTCTCTCAGCCCATCTACGTCTGCAACACATAGTATGCCTCTGTACCTTAAGGTACCATTATCTCCCCCTTGTTCAAAAGTTGTCGTCTTATGCTTTTGAATCCCCTCTTTCAGCTACAATAAGTAGGGACCATTGAACTGTTTCTCCTTTACTTCGGCTACTAAGGAGGAATAAGCCCTGTTTTGAACAACAACTCCACCATCTTCGGAGGCTAAGAATCGAACTCCTAGATTCGCTAAGCGGTGGACTTCTTTCACCATAGTTCTCTTGTCTGCCTCAACGTGATCTAAACTTCCCATTGAATGCTGACTAAGAGCATTGGTTACAACCTTCGCCTTCCCTATTGTCACGACCCAACTAGGGGTCGCGACGGGTACCCGGAGCAATTACCGAGCACCGCTTACTCTACTGCTGGTCTCGCTCATTTAATACTCTTTTATCAATTTTACGTACCAATTGTAGGAAAATCATATTTAATCAAAATATAAATACTTTATATACATTTTCCCCTTGGCCATCAAAATAATACACATACATATGAAAACATCTTGTGAGACCATCTAACCCACACTGCGTATCTACGAGCCTCTACTAACATAATGAATACATGGACGGAACAAGACTCCGTCATGCCCAAAATATGCATATATGAATGTACATCAAAAGAATAGTCATAAGCACCTCCGAACAATGGAGTGCTATCTATCAGCTGATAGCTACTGAGGACCTGGACCAAGCTCTCCTCCCTGTCTACCTGTGGGCATGAACACAGCGTCCGAAGAAATGACGTCAGTACGAATATTGTACCGAGTATGAGAGACGTACATAATGAAAGGAAACATCAGTAATATGAGGATAACATCAATATGAGACAACTGAATCTGACTGATAATCATACATGAAGTAATGCATGTTGTCTTACTCATCATCATAACATGTATGCATCATATGCAAGCTGCCTGTCCATGTCAGAACGGTGTGATAATCAATAATATTAGCCCGCGTCCAGGCCTCCCGCGTCCGGGGTACCATCTCATGCCGCCCACTAGTGGTGTCTGCCCACCCCCGTAGGTCGTGGTGTATCCGTATCGCCGCCCGTCGAAGCGGTGTCTTCCCGGCCAACTAGGCCCGGTGTGAAATGCTCATGACATGCTCAATGTAAATGCTCATAGTAATATTCTTATCATAAAATACTTATCTTATCATAATGCGTATATTTGACTCATGATCAACTTTACTCTATCGGGGTGACGTAAGGTCGTGATCCCCCGATTACATTATGGAACCGTCGTGGACATTCTGCTTTACCTTGAAAGGACTAGTACATAAGGTGAGTGTAGGCAAGGAATAACATCATCATCATTCTAGTGTCATCATATCGTATAACTTATCTCATATAGACATTCATAAGTAATAGCTTTTAACTTCTTAGAATGTAAGAACTCATGAAAGGAATAGAGATTCAAGTTAAAGGATTTATGCCATTAGAAAGAAGGACTAGCCTCACATACCTTGGTCGTTTAGCTAAGATATAGCTCACTTGTTCTCCGTCGATATCACGTCGTTACCTTCATAAGAGAATTCGTATTAACATTAGTGAGCTAACTATAAAAACGCGTCGCTAATTCTAGGAGAAGTCGGAAAATGCTTCCTTCGCTCATACTACTTTTCTCGCGTTCTATATCAACTCCCAATATTCATAATATTATTCGCAATATCATGATCGACAATCGTCATTTACGTACATTTGGCAAAATCCACCATTTTCCTCCAATTTTCCTTTATTTCTACTTCTAGCTCATCCTTGCGTTTTCATGCATTTAATGCTTGTTTCATGATGAAAACATCATTTATAACGTATTTGTATTCACAACACTTCAATATTCATAGTTCGATTCCACTATCATTCATTCATGCCACTATTCACTCAATAATGACCCATTTCTATGTTCTTCTACATTTCAAGTGTATAAGCTTTCCAATACTTCAAACAATATGGAATAATCATGAAACTTACCTTGGAGGATGGTTGAACAATCCTTAAGTTCAAATACTTCACTTAGCCAAAACCCTAGTTCCACCTTCTTGGGAATTTCTCCACTTAGATGACCCTTTATTGAGTTCTTACCCTTGATTCCATGAAATTAGTGTTGTTGGTCTTGATATTCCCTTTAATTCTATTGAATTCTTGTGGAGGAATTATTTGGAGAGTTCTAGAATATCTCTTGAGGTGTATGGATGAAAATGAAGTGAAATGAGGCTTAAGTCCCTTTTAAAAATCACAAAATCTGATTTTTAATGAATTCTTGTCGGGATGAACAGTGGTCGTAAATTGCAGTTTACGGATCGTATTGTGGTTTACGGTCCGTCCTCCATGGTCATTTTTAATCATCCCAGAAACAAAAAGTTTGGCTAGGGATTATGGAAATTTACGACTGAGGTTTACGGTCCGTAAACCAGTTTACGGGCCGTCCTCCAAGTCGTATTTTACCATTTTCACAATTTACAGAAAGTTGAGATTTTTGACAAGCTGCAGGACGAATGCACTATACGGTCCGTAAATCACTTTACGGGCCGTATAGTGCCATATACGACCACTGTGCTGAAAATTTTTTCGCGACTTTCTTATTTCCAAAAATTCTTAATTAGCCATTCCCGACTTAATAAAACATCATTCACTCAATATTTCATCATTCCACTCATCATACAAGTACGGCGAAATTTTCGAGGTGTAACACCTATGTGATAGAGAATATCCACATCATAATCTTTGAGCAATTTAAGCCACCTCCTCTACCTGAGGTTCAACTCTCTTAGCTTGAAAATATACTGCAGGCTTTTATGGTCGGTGAAAATATCAACGTGGACACCATACAGATAGTGGCGCCAAATCTTTAACGTGAAAACCACCGCTGCGAACTCCAAGTCATGAGTCGGATTATTCCTTTCGTGAATCTTAAGCTAACTGGATGCATATGCTACTACCTTACCATGATGCATTACGACACACCCTAAACCAATTCTTGAAGCATCACAATACACTACAAACCCCTCAGTTCCCTCTGGCATTGTCAAAACTGGAGCAGAAGTCAGTATCATTTTCAGTTCCTAAAAACTTCACTTACAGGAATCAGACCACTGTAACTTGGCCTTCTTCTAAGTCAATTTAGTCAACAGAGCTGAGATAGAGGAAAAACCCTCTACAAAACGCCTGTAATAGCCTGTCAGACGCAAGAAAATCCTTATGTTTGTCGCTGAGGTGGGTCTTAGCCAATTCTTTACTGCATTAATTTTCTGAGAATCTACTTTTACACCTTCCCCTGAAATAAGATGGCCCAAAAATGCTGCCGATTTCAATCAAAATTCACACTTGAAGAATTTAGCACAAAGCTTGCGGTCTTGAAGTATCTGTAACACTACCCTGAGGTGCTCTGTATGATCTGTCTCAGTACGAGAATAAACTAGGATGTCATCAATAAACACAATAATGAATAGATCAAGATAAGGCTTGAAAACTCTGTTTATGAGGTCCATAAAAGCAGCTGGTGCATTCGTTAAACCACATGATATCACCATAAATTCAAAATGCCCATAACGGTTCCTGTAAGCTATCTTCGGGATATCAACTTCCTTTACCTTTAACTGATGGTAGCTTCATCTGAGGTCAATCTTGGAATAACACTAAGCACCTTGAAGTTGATCAAATAAGTCATAGATTCTACGGAGAGGATACTTGTTTTTAATGGTGACCTTATTCAACTAACGGTAGTCTATGCACATACGCAAAGACCCATCTTTCTTTCGGACAAATAAGACTGGTGCACCCCAAGGTGAGACACTTGGCCTAATAAATCCTTTGTCAAGAAGGTCTTGCAACTGGGCTTTTAAATCTTTTAAATCTACCAGAGCCATTCTGTATAGAGGCATACATATCGGCTCTGTGCTGGGAAGTAAGTCAATCCCAAATTCGATTTCTCTATCAAGAGGAACTCTGGGAAGATCCCCAAGAAAAACGTCCGGAAACTCATTAACAATTGGTACTGACTGGAGAGTTAGTTTGCGTCCCTAACTCGAACTAGGTGATAGATATGCCCTTTGGAGATCATCTTCCTAGATTTAAGATAGGAAATAAACCTACCCCTGGGCATTACCATGTCACCCTTCCATTCTATAACTGGTTCACATGGGAACTCAAAACATACTATCTTGGTTCTACAACCTATTGTGGCATAACAGGACTCTAACCAATCCATGCCCATGATTACATTGAAGTCTACCATCTCCAATTCTACTATGTCTGCCACAGTAAGGCGATGAAACACTTTGACTAGACATCCCCTATAGATACATCTATCTATCACTGATTCTCTGACTAGAGTGGACACTTCAAAGGGTTGACATAGCTTTTCTGGTTCTATCCTAAATTTCTTAGCAATATATGGTGTTACACTTTGAACATTTCTTGTCGTTTGCATCTTAAGTAAACTAATGTAAGCCTAAAGTGTACATGAAGCACTTTCAAAGTTAAGGAGGGTATTTAATAATTTTAAGTGTGTACCTTAAGGTTTCAGAGTTAAATGAATCGGCGGAAGTAAGTTCGTTGAGGGATTGGAAACTTGAGTGATGTTTTGGGAAGATTTCATGTTATTTGAGTTATACATTGCTTATAATTACCTTGAGGGGGAGCTATAGGTCCCCTTATACAGTTAATGAAGTTTTATACAAGTTCCAAGAAAGTTTCATAAGGATCTGAGGTCAAACGAATCGAAAAGAACGCATTTTCGCGAAAATTGGAAATTTGGGGCCATATGCGGCCGCATACTCAGTATGCTGTGCAGAAAATTGGCCAAAAACTCACCAAAATGGCTGGCCTCACTACCCAACCTAGGGAGATGCGGCCACATACCCATTATGCTGAGCCGCATCTCCACCACAAATTGTGGCGGAGGAACGATTTTAAGACCATTTTTAAGTCCCAAAAGATCCCATTTTCATATCCACCTCACACACATATTCCCCAACATTATTAGAGAGTTCTTGAAGGTTCCACAATATTCCAAAACCTTTCATACCATCAAGAGATAAGATCAATCATTAAGACCTCAAGATAATCCATGGAAGATGATTGTTCTTGCTTCTCTTCAACGTTATGATGAACTTGATCTTGGAAGGAGTTGAGTAAGGTGAAGTTCTTCTATTATAAGGTATGTTCTTCATATTATTTATATGATCAAGTGTGATTTAAAGGTTTAGCAAGTCTTGGAGAGGAAAGAATCATAGAAGAGAAGTCATAAAGTGTTGAATTGAGTTAATGACCATGAGGTGAACTTGAGAGGGGATTTTTGATGGATTTAAGATTAAATTGAATATAATTCCTTGATTATGGTATTTTTGATGTTATTATTGATGTTTGGGAGCTTGTTTGGAGTTTGGTGGAAGTAGATAAAATAGGGAACTGCTGCCCAAATTCCGCTAGCTCGCTAGTTACTCTAGTTTGAATTTAAGAGTGTTTTCAAGACTTAATCTTAGTATGAATCCTCTTGAATGTAGATTTGCGGGCTTGGGAGGAAAACGTTAAATACTTAAGGAGACATAAAGGTATGTTAAGGCTAACCTTTTCTTTCTTACGGCATGATTCCTTTGTTGTGAACCTACATACACTATCCATAATATCCTTATTACTAAAAATGCTAGAAGCTCATGATTCTCAAGGTTCTTATGATATTATTGATAAATGTTCTTCATGATGATGATGATTCTATTTCTGGAGATACCAAAGCTTATAGTTCTTGATATTCTTATGATAGTATTGAGATTGTTCCATGATTATTGATTTTATTCATTGTTGTTGATCTCACCTTATGGTATTTGTTCTTTCAAGGCGAGATATAGCGATGATGATGATTCCATAATAGAAATCGGAGGTTTACCGACCTTACGTCACTCCGATAGAATTGTAATGTTTTATTTGAGCTCTCATATATATATATATATATATATATATATATATATATATATATATATATATATATATATATATATATATATATATATATATATATGTATGTATATGTATGTATTTTCTCACACCGAGCCGCGCTGTAATGAAGATCCTTAGGTGCTTCATTAGCTATTTCTCGGGAGTGCTCCAATTGTTTCGGAGCTACAGTCTAGTGATATTATTCTTTTTTGTACATATTTGGGCACAACGGGGTCCTATCCCATCTTTATGATGTTATGCACTCCCTGTAGAGGCTCGTAGACAGCTGTATATAGTTAGATGCTCCATAACCTTACCGGTTCATGTTTTTGTACATCATTTTTGGCAACCTTGTCGGCTTGAATATATATATATATATATATATATATATATATATATATATATATATATATATATATATATATATATATGGGCATAGTTGATGATTATCATATAGATGAGCTATTAATTTTGCGGAGTCATGCCCTTATAGATTGTGATATTCATAAGTTATCTTTCATGGTCCACCTAGAATGATAATGAGAAACATGTTAAGAGGTGCTCGGTAGCTCAGCTCCGGGTGCCCTTCATGTCCCTACGGTTGGGTCGTGACATATGAGGTTACAAAAGATAGGGTGGATCCTAGATCCATAAGAGCATTAAAATCATAACTAAGGATTGTTAATATACTTATGACAACACCTCCACGAGCCTTTGTATTGTGAGGGCCTGCCAGCTCATACAAACGGTTCTGACCACTGCCCGTATTATCGGACTTTGCTAAGACATGCGTCTATTTGGGCCTGAAAATTGCGGGGAACTGCTAAATTTGTGGACTGAGCTACATTACCTCCGGTATTTTGCATTGCTAATGGACAATCCCTAAGAAAGTGGCCTTGCTGACCGCACCCATCGCAACCATCTGTGTCCAAATGGCACACCCCTGGGTGCGCCCTATAGCAACCATATGTACCCAAACGACGCGTACTGGTGCACTTGCTGAAGAGAGAGCAGGTCCTGATTTTGATTTCTTAAAGAACTGGTGAATACCACCTCCTTGAGATCCCTCACGGCTAAAATTTCTTACAAACTTAGCTCTCTTGCTAAATTCCCTGTCCTTCTCTTGCTGTAGCCGCTTATCTTTCTTCAGCCTGCCTTTGTTCCCTTGAACAAACAAAACCATCTTTGTAATGGTCATGCCATTGTTTTGAGCAGCTATATTAACATCAGCAAACAAATCGTCTAAAAGCCCCAACACTAACCGCCTAACTCTAGCCCTCATATCAAGCACCATTTCCGAAGCATACTTGGCCAGAGCGACGAACTTGAGGTAGTACTCATTCACACTCAGCTCATTTTGTTTAAATCTCTCAAACTCTAAAGCCTTATCTTCCAAGACCTGAATGGGTAGAAAGTGCTCAATGAACGCGTCTACAATCTCTTTCCAAGTCGCGGAAGCCGCCTCTTCCCCTCAGGACTCTTCCCATGTTTCATACCAGGTGTTAACAACATCCTTCAGCTGGTATACAACAAGCTCTGTTGCCTTTGTGTCTGTAGCATGCATCAGTCGAAATATCTTCTAAACCTCAACAATGAAGTTTTCCAAATCCTCCCCCTTTTTGGACCCTGTGAAAACTGGAGGCTTCATGTTGAAGAACTCTCTGGACCTGGAGCTAGCCATCCCATTAATAACACATGTCCCCTGCCTCTGAGCCTTGATAGCAACAATTTGGGTGAGCAACTGGATAGCTCCCCTGACATCCATATCTGAAGCACTGAACGTTGGAGTAATTGGGACCTCCGCAGGCATTCTGGTAGCAGGTGGGGGTGCAGTTGGGGGTACTGAATCGATGCAACTCTCTAGGCTGGAGGGTTCACCTCTTAAGCAGTCTCGACATTCGCCCTCTAGCTAGTAACAGAAGTTCTCTTAGTGTACTTTCTCTTAGCAAGCATTTTCTGAAGCACGTAATGCACACGAGTTAGAAAAGTTCCTGAAGTCATAGTTCTATTTCCACGATCTAGAGTATGAAAGAAATGAGACAATCATAAATGTCTTGGTAGTTCACCATTTTTATGTGTGGCCGGCACACACATATAAAGGAAACTCCACTTGACACGATTTCATAGACTTCCTAGGACACTTGAATCAACTGCTCTGATGCCAAGCTTTGTCATGCCCCGAACCTGGGCGTGGACGTAACACAGCACCCGATGCCTGAGTACATGTGATCGAGCGAACCAACTGGATGATTGAATCAACATGTGGTATCATAACATACTGAATGCGAAAAATGAAACTAACACGTGTTGATCTACTAAAGTCTGACTGAATAAATAACTGGAAGTGCGAAATACTAAACAAAGTCTTAAAGATAAATACTATAGCCAACAAGGCTAATATAAAAGCCGGTGACTTTGTCTAGCTTATAATATAGTCTATGAAGCCTCTACTGAAGTACTGTAAATCGACTGTTGCCGAGACAAGGCCCCCGGCATACCTGACTATCTATAACTGCTATAAAGACTGTAAATAAATGATAAGGCCCAAAAAGAACTGGGCCTCACCAATCAGCTGATACTTGAGATCCTAGCGAGCAGATGTGTCGTCCTGTAAATTGCGAGATGCAGGCCTCAGGAAAAAAGGGACGTTAGTACATTTGAGTTGCATTGGTATGTAAAGCAATTGAAGAAAAGAATTGTAAGTGCGATGCTCGGGAAAGGGCAGCCCGAATCAATAAACATGTATATATATATATATATATATATATATATATATATATATATATATATATATATATATATATATATATATATATATATATATATATATATATTCTGAATTGAAACTAAAACTGATAACTGAACTAAATAAGAGAAGTAAAGCAATAGGTCCTCCCTGTTCTGAATATGAATTCACCTGTTTTTACCGGGGTTAATCATATGAGGGACCTCGACCCAATATAAGTGCACAAATCAGTGGCCTTGGCCAAGTAAGTGCGCTAGTCAATGGCCTCGACCAAGTATACGTATATATGAGACTATGACCTCGGGCAAAATACATTTGTTCAATATTCATCAATTATTATTAAGGAACTGAGATCACTGGAATAATGAACATTGCTAAACTGAGACATGTATTTAAGGACTGATTATGATGTCTGAAGAGTTAACTGTTTTCTGAGCATGCTGAGTTTCTAGACTGAGATCATGCGTATCAAATACGAGTCTATATAGATTATGTTCTGCGTTCACAACATTCAGAATGAAAGTCACAGACGAATTACGAAACTAGAGAATAGAAGTTCTACAACTATTCAAGAAACTAAGCTTAACTATATTTCTGAGGTAATTTATAACGTTGTAAAAGAACGTTGCATAGGGAGAATCATTAAAATCCCAAAATGTAGAGAGTTTGTCTCACATACCTTAATTCTGGCCTTTAAGCATAATACAATATTTGTCAACCCTTTCAACCTTAATCTATAACAATACAAGTCAAGGGGAATCAATAGTATCAAGGATGCTTATGCTTTAGTCATCTACGCATTTTATCAAACACTTGGTGGGCATAAGACTTCACAACCTTCATTAATGGTGCTTCTTCATCCAATTACCCAATATATTGCTTCTAGATAATTCTACAATCTCAAATATGTATAATTAACATCATTCTTCATCATTCATATGATTACAACAACCCTAAGTCAACAATCCAAACCATATAATAGTTCATACGTTTCTTACTTTATAACCCATTAACTTATCCCTCAAGAACATAGAGTCCATAATCACTAATTCAAAGCTATAATCAATTGGAACAGGAAAGTCTTACATACCTTAACCGCTCCAAAACACTTAGAGAAGAACCCAACTTTGGAGAAGAATCCCAAAAGTAAGAACTTGAATCCTTGAGAAGAGTTATCTTGAGGACCTTAGGATTGTAGAGTAGAATCTTGTTAATAATCATTATATGGGTGCCCTTGTTAATATTATGGAATAATACTAGGGGTTTGAGGAAGAACTCACCTTAGGAGGTTTGTGGAAGTTCTAGGGTCTTTTCTTCTCAATAAGTCTGCCAATAATGAAGTGGAGTGAATAATTTTTGAAAATTTCACGATCTGTACTTTTATAGCTGTACGAAATGAGGTGTGACCTGATGGATGCAGACTGAACGTAGATTGTGCCAGTAAATTATGCTTTTGGTGTTCAACCTGCGAAACGCATGTTGCGTCGCAGACAAAACCTGCGAAACGCTGGTTTCGCCGCAGCCTGTCACAGGTTAGTAAAATGGCCATAAGTTGTTTCTCATATGTCCATTTGAGCTCCACGATATATCGTTGGAATGGTATTTCAAAGGTCTATAACTTTCATGTTTGAAGTGCTCTCAAATTCCCAACATATTTTCACGTAAACTTGCTGGAATACAGATCTACCGTAAACTTAGTCGATTCTATCGAATCTTATGCACCTCAGTATTCGTCTTGATTCCGAAGCAACTATTTTCACCTAAAATAATCTCGATAATACTTCACATGGCTATAATGTCACCTTAATACTCATTTAACATTCACACCTAATCTAGATTTACCGAGTGTTACATCCACTAATGGAGGAATCTTATAGTGTGCTTAATGATCCTCCAACTAGTGATGATGTTGATGTAGTTGGCCATTTGAGTGAATGTGACACCCCCACCTTTGTTTGTTTCATATCAAAATGAGTCCCTTGATGTTGTTTTAGTGTCATGTGATAAGACTCAAGATTGTGATGGTGATACGTGTCATTTGGAAAGTCATGTGACTGAAAGTTCTTTGAAAGATGACATTTATCTTTTTCAGAATGAAATCACATGCTTTAACTCCTCATTGTTCATGGATTATTCTATTTAAAGATAATGTCTTATTTGACGATAACATGACTAATGAAAGTGAAGTGCCTAGTGGAATGTATTGTAATGTTGAAAGTGTAGCCACTTTTGGGGGATACAAGGTATTTGAAAATCCACTATGGAATGATGACACTCTTCCCGGTGATGAAGATCTTTCCTTAGGGGATTATAATACACTTGTGGGGAGGAAATGTTTTGAAAAATAAGGTGAAACTTGTTTACAAATTGCTACTTCTTCCTTGTGTGTTCAAAATCTTAGTAGCATACTTGATCTTGTTCTTGAACCTAATAGTGAGGCTATATTTAAGGACACCATAGATGAAGTTGTTGTGTGTGATGACGTTCATATTTGTATTGGGAGTGCACCTTATGTTGGGAGGGGTCCTAATGGGGTATATAGTTGTTGTCTTGACCAAGATATGTGGTTATTCTTTCCTTTTGACCCCGGTGATGCTTTAAATTTCTGTGACTTGGTCATGTTACTACCATGGAGGTGGTCTAGTTTGAAAAAAGGGGATCATTTGTACTTCATGTCTACTAGAACAAATGTGACATTGCTAACTTTGTATTTTGAAACCGTTGGTTCCTTTATGATATCCTTATTTCATGATATTTAGGATATTCAAGTGATTAGTGCTCTATGTGAGATCTTGTTCTTCATGAAAATGGTTGATACTTGGCTATATCACAAGTTCGTCCATCCTTGGCATACTGGTAAATTTTTTCTGTCACACCCCGACTTTACAAGGGTGTGATGGGCACCCGACCCCATATTCGGAGCCGAGCGAACCCGCTGACTCTTATTACATGCATAATATCTTTGGACTCTTAAATCGAAAAAGAATGAAATACATAGTAAGCTTTTAGTATCTTTCTTTTCCATCGTACTCAAATCAAATGGAATCTGTAATCACATGGACTTTATAACATAACATAAGATGACACATCGGCTGGTGGAGCCGTTTACAATACCGACACTCTATACCCACGACTCTGTCTGCAAAGTCTCTAACTTCGAACAAGACATCATAGCATAGTACTTTGACCCGGCAACACCCCAAAGCAAATGGAGCTTGCCAACTCCGCTGGAACATCTGCTATAATAGCTTCTACTCACCTGGGTGTACCTGCGCGGCATGAAACGCAGCCCCCGAGGAGAGGGGGTCAGTACGAGCAATGTACTGAGTATGTAAGGCATGAATAGTAACATAGTAAGGGATATAAATATGAATAATAACAGAATGGAAATATAGAGCATATCTGTCACACCCTAATTCCGCTAGGGTGTGATGGGCACCCGACCCTTACCTAGGGCCGAGCGAACCCTCAGACTCTTGCTGCACATAATATCACGTCAAACTTTTCAAATCAAATGAGATGAAATACATCGTAATTTTTTTTTTCCAGCAATATTCTTCCACGTAGCTTCCAAGCATAACAAATCTATAATCATATCAAATTCAGTACATAACGCAGACCGACATTTCGGCTGACGGAGCCGCTTACAGACTGACAACCAATACCCACGACGCTGTCTGCAAAGTCTCTAACGTAATCCAGAAAGCATAACATACCAACTCTGACTCGGCAGCACTCCGGGAACAAATGGAGCTTGCCATCTACACTGGAACATCTTCTATACTATCTTCAACTCACCTGGGAGTACCTGCGCGGCATGAAACGCAGCCCCCGAAGAAAGGGGGTCAGTACGAAATATGTACTGAGTATGCAAAGCATGAAGTACAGAAAACGAAGTCATAACCGAAGTAAAATGTACAGAAGGTGAGCACAATAACCAGAATACCAAAGTGTTGCATTTGACGTACAAATCATACATAGGAGGTTCCGGAAGACAAGTACGACAATCAAAATGCCAAAATGCTTGCTTTCCTTTGAAAAACATTTCCATCTCATACACGCAGAAAACCAGACACACAATTACCGCGACCAAAAGTCCAGCGGTCACTGTCACATTGTGCGGCATACCGCGGTCAGGAGTCCAGCGGTCAATGTCGCACACACCGCGGTCAAGAATCCAGCGGTCAACATCACAAATGCGGCATACCGCGGTCAAGAATCCAGCGGCCAATGTCGCACACACCGCGGTCAAGAATCCAGCGGTCAACATCACAAATGCGGCATACCGCGGTCAAGAATCCAGCGGTCAATGTCGCACACACCGCGGTCAAGAATCCAACGGTCAATAACCAAATTTATTACTTTCCAAACATAAATCACATATGTCAGAATCAGGCATTACACATACATACAGCGTGCCCCGGCCCTCGGTGAGGGACTTAGTGATTAGATTTATGTATGCCAAAATCGTATATCAGAAAAATACAGAAGGTAAGTAGCTTATCCAGAACATCAGAACACTTACTTTTCAATCACAAAGGATACATATCAAGGTCATGCAAAGGGCACAGGAACATGGTCGTCACTCCCGTCTCTGGCGCCATAACACACCATACTCCAGAAGATTCCATAACATGTACACGGTATCTCGGGAACCGAACATATAACACGAGAACCCGGGAACCAGTCACATTATAATCCATATACACAGTAACTGGGGACGGACATATACCACAGTACCCCAGAGCCGGATACATCATAGTTCGAAAATTACATACATGGAACCCGACTCCTAGACAAGGTACTCGGCGAACCATACGCACGATACATACCGGCCCGGAACTCGGTGAAAGGGATCATAGCATATATACGAGCGGAGTAGTAAGAAATTAGGTGCACATAAATCAAAACCCGGTAAAAGAATCGAATGTATTATCAGGATATTCACATTAAGGAGCTTTCCAATGACTTATGGAACGAATCAAACGGAGTCTTAGATTCATAGACGAAAGTCTTACTTTCATATCATACAAGGATAGCTCAAGTGAGACAAACGAAGGAAGTTTCGGAACTTGTGGGCCCACCTGGGGTCAAGTCGAGGTGGCGGATATAAATTACAAACATTGGACTCTATGGAGTCATCCAAGAAAGTTTCAAAGCAATCCGAATACGCTTGTGGAAGTTATGGATGTTTAGACACCTTTCCAACAAAACATAAGAATTATAGTTCAATTATATTGAACGAATAGTATTCAAAATCAAACTCGGGTTTCGATGGACAGAATTGTTCCCGAGGCTCAAGTCTTGACCTAGTATACATAGGACATGCCAAAAGAAGGAAATGGTGAGCTTTACATACCACACTTGCGCCTTACGCTCGTCCGAACTCAATCCCCGTGTCGTCCAAAATCTACAATTGGTCATAGTTGCCAAATGTAAGTTTCAAGCTTAAATTCATATTGTCTACCGAAATTTCGGCAACATTTCCCCTGTAAATTCAACGTCCCCGAGAATCATCTCGGCCCAAAATATCAACAACAACAACCCAACAACAATACCAATAACATCAACGATCGAATTGAAACACATTCTAACATATGTTGTCTTCTTTTCTACATAACATATCAACTTCCAATCCGACTTCACACTTTCAAATCGATATCAACATTTTTGTATTCATACACTAATTTAAGATTATTCAAACATAGGCCAAGAACATTTCAAGCAATCCATTCAATATTCAACAATTCCATCCCATATGCTATGCCACCCGAATTCTTCCAAATGGAATCACAACAACAACAACATATTTTCTTTCTCCTTGTTCATGAATTGTGCTAACAATTCATACCTTAACAACATTATTTTCTATATGTATACAAGCAATAATACTCTAGTCACAGAGGCTTCCATGACTACTCTCCAACACTTGTAACTTCAACTAAAACACTAAATAAACAATTAAATCATTGTTCTTGCAAACCACCCATACACACGGCCACATACACCTAACACACATTATCTTTCATGATTATCATGCATTTCTACACACCACAACATTCCCAAGCATCCATAACATAGAAAGGAAGGTTAAATTCTTACCTTTTTCCTTCAACTTCCCTCTTGGCTAAGGTTGCTAAATTGATGAAACGAACGTCTTATCTTTCGAAATAACTACACCACGTTGTAGAGGGCCCTTGAATTAGTAGAAATACAACAAGAAAATAATTTTTGGGGCATGATTTCATGGGGAAAAAATCCCCATACCTTGGCCGAAATATGCTTGTTTTGTTTTTTGTTCTTCATCTTCTTTCTCTTTCTTTCTTTCTCCCACTTTCTTGAATGTTCCAAATGGCCATGTGATGAATTTTCATCCATGTGCCATATATTAAAAGATGACATGGGACATGGCCCACACCCATGTGCATGGCACATGCCCCTTAGTTTTTCATTTCCTTTCTTTCTTTATTTTTCATGAGCAAATAATTCGCCAATTCCAATTTTGCCCCTGGCCTTTCACAATATTTCCTTGAGCCACTTTGTGAATTTCCTTTTTTTTTTTTTTACCCCTAACCTTTTCTCATATTTCCACATCCAAAATTTTCATAAACAATTTATGTATCAAACAAGATCAAAACGCAGCCTTGTCTTTAACTTGTCACAATTATTTCAAATTTTCCGAATACGCAAAAATACGGGATATAACATCCTCCCCCCCTTTAGAACATTCGTCCTCGAATGTTCAACTGACCTTATGGGGTGTCATAATACTTCTGGAGGGTTCCTTCGCATTGTTGTCCTTTTCTTCATGCTCATCCCGGTTAAATCCGATATAATATGTTCTCCCCCCCTCCCCCCCCACCCCCCTTTTAAGGGGCTCCTCATACGCCCACAGTCTCCGAGTACCCTTTACTTGATTGAGGCCTTCTTGACCGTAGCACCGGTTATTGGGTCTCACATGTTCACTGATACAATCATAGATGCAATATCACATGCATTCATATGCATATATATATATCTAATTGCTATCAACTAGCCCACAAAAATACTCCCAAACTCTATTCAGGCCTATCGAAATTCCAAAGCTGCGACGTACTTTCTGTCTCTTCTCTAGTCTGGCCTGTCGCGTGCTACGTGGCCTTTTATGGTCTCCAACCATCTCGTATATTCTAATTTCACTTAGGCTATTCTGGTTTTTCATTTGTCTTTAGACAGCTAACTCTTTGGAATTTCTTGCATACTTCCCAGGGGGTCACCCATCCTGAAATTGCTCCCGCCTGAGCACACTTAACCGTAAAACTTTGATGGAATCCGGTGCCTTAATGCTGATATAATCGCGTCCGCTTTCTCGTATGTCCCTTATCACATACTCTGGAGCCAGTCAAAGTTTTACAGATTTCGAGACATGTTCGTAACACGTCCTTTTTGTATAATTACTATTTTACCCCTTTTGATTCTCAATAGTCACCTTTACAGATTCTTATCATTCAAGATTTGTACGCAGCAAATACCAACAATACCTTACAGTGCATGCAGCTACATATCACATCCTGGCCATCCAGAACTTTCTGTTTCCGGTAATAGAACAAATATTTCCAAACTTGCCCTTGTGACCTTTCCATATCGTTACTTACCTTCTTCCGTCGTATGTAAGGCTTACATATGGAATTTCATTTTCCTATGACTTAGCTCTATCGCACGATCTTATGATAGAAAGAAGGTCAACAATCCCTAGATGTCCAGTAGCCTCCTGTTTATAAATGTGGCGCGCTTCACACCATAAACAGGACTCTACCGGACACGACTTTGCAGACAACCCCTAGGACAGACCTGCTCTGATACCACTTTGTCACACCCTAATTCCGCTAGGGTGTGATGGGCACCCGACCCTTACCTAGGGCCGAGCGAACCCTCAGACTCTTGCTGCACATAATATCACGTCAAACTTTTCAAATCAAATGAGATGAAATACATCGTAATTTTTTTTTTCCAGCAATATTCTTCCACGTAGCTTCCAAGCATAACAAATCTATAATCATATCAAATTCAGTACATAACGCAGACCGACATTTCGGCTGACGGAGCCGCTTACAGACTGACAACCAATACCCACGACGCTGTCTGCAAAGTCTCTAACGTAATCCAGAAAGCATAACATACCAACTCTGACTCGGCAGCACTCCGGGAACAAATGGAGCTTGCCATCTACACTGGAACATCTTCTATACTATCTTCAACTCACCTGGGAGTACCTGCGCGGCATGAAACGCAGCCCCCGAAGAAAGGGGGTCAGTACGAAATATGTACTGAGTATGCAAAGCATGAAGTACAGAAAACGAAGTCATAACCGAAGTAAAATGTACAGAAGGTGAGCACAATAACCAGAATACCAAAGTGTTGCATTTGACGTACAAATCATACATAGGAGGTTCCGGAAGACAAGTACGACAATCAAAATGCCAAAATGCTTGCTTTCCTTTGAAAAACATTTCCATCTCATACACGCAGAAAACCAGACACACAATTACCGCGACCAAAAGTCCAGCGGTCACTGTCACATTGTGCGGCATACCGCGGTCAGGAGTCCAGCGGTCAATGTCGCACACACCGCGGTCAAGAATCCAGCGGTCAACATCACAAATGCGGCATACCGCGGTCAAGAATCCAGCGGTCAACATCACAAATGCGGCATACCGCGGTCAAGAATCCAGCGGTCAATGTCGCACACACCGCGGTCAAGAATCCAGCGGTGAATAACCAAATTTATTACTTTCCAAACATAAATCACATACGTCAGAATCAGGCATTACACATACATACAACGTGCCCCGGCCCTCGGTGAGGGACTCGGTGATTAGATTCATGTATGCCAAAATCGTATATCAGAAAAATACAGAAGGTAAGTAGCTTATCCAGAACATCAGAACACTTACTTTTCAATCACAAAGGATACATATCAAGGTCATGCAAAGGGCACAGGAACATGGTCGTCACTCCCGTCTCTGGCGCCATAACACACCATACTCCAGAATATTCCATAACATGTACACGGTATCTCGGGAACCGGACATATAACACGAGAACCCAGGAACCAGTCACATCATAATCCATATACACAGTAACTGGGGACGGACATATACCACAGTACCCCAGAGCCGCATACATCATAGTTCGAAAATTACATACATGGAACCCGACTCCTAGACAAGGTACTCGGTGAACCATACGCACGATACATACCGGCCCGGAACTCGGTGAAAGGGATCATAGCATATATACGAGCGGAGTAGTAAGAAATTAGGTGCACATAAATCAAAACCCGGTAAAAGAACCGAATGTATTATCAGGATATTCACATTAAGGAGCTTTCCAATGACTTATGGAACGAATCAAACGGAGTCTTAGATTCATAGACGAAAGTCTTACTTTCATATCATACAAGGATAGCTCAAGTGAGACAAACGAAGGAAGTTTCAGAACTTGTGGGCCCACCTCGGGTCAAGTCGAGGTGGCGGATATAAATTACAAACATTGGACTCTATGGAGTCATCCAAGAAAGTTTCAAAGCAATCCGAATACGCTTGTGGAAGTTATGGATGTTTAGACACCTTTCCAACAAAACATAAGAATTATAGTTCAATTACATTGAACGAATAGTATTCAAAATCAAACTCGGGTTTCGATGGACAGAATTGTTCCCGAGGCTCAAGTCTTGACCTAGTATACATAGGACATGCCAAAAGAAGGAAATGGTGAGCTTTACATACCTCACTTGCGCCTTACGCTCGTCCGAACTCAATCCCCGTGTCGTCCAAAATCTACAATTGGTCATAGTTGCCAAATGTAAGTTTCAAGCTTAAATTCATATTGTCTACCGAAATTTCGGCAGCATTTCCCCCTGTAAATTCAACGTCCCCGAGAATCATCTCGGCCCAAAATATCAACAACAACAACCAAACAACAATACCAATAACATCAACGATCGAATTGAAACACATTCTAACATATGTTGTCTTCTTTTCGACATAACATATCAACTTCCAATCCGACTTCACACTTTCAAATCGATATCAACATTTTTGCATTCATACACTAATTTAAGATTATTCAAACATAGGACAAGAACATTTCAAGCAATCCATTCAATATTCAACAATTCCATCCCATATGCTATGCCACCCGAATTCTTCCAAATGGAATCACAACAACAACAACATATTTTCTTTCTCCAAGTTCATGAATTATGCTAACAATTCATACCTTAACAACATTATTTTCTATATGTATACAAGCAATAATACTCTAGTCACAGAGGCTTCCATGACTACTCTCCAACACTTGTAACTTCAACTAAAACCATCACACTTTCATTATCAACATAGAACCCACAACAACAACTAAAACACTAAATAAACAATTAAATCATTGTTCTTGCAAACCACCCATACACACGGCCACATACACCTAACACACATTATCTTTCATAATTATCATGCATTTCTACACACCACAACATTCCCAAGCATCCATAACATAGAAAGGAAGGTTAAATTCTTACCTTTTTCCTTCAACTTCCCTCTTGGCTAAGGTTGCTAAATTGATGAAACGAACGTCTTATCTTTCGAAATAACTACACCACGTTGTAGAGGGCCCTTGAATTAGTAGAAATACAACAAGAAAATAATTTTTGGGGCATGATTTCATGGGGAAAAAATCCCCCTACCTTGGCCGAAATATGCTTGTTTTTTTTTTTTTTTTGTTCTTCATCTTCTTTCTCTTTCTTTCTTTCTCCCACTTTCTTGAATGTTCCAAATGGCCATGTGATGAATTTTCATCCATGTGCCATATATTAAAAGATGACATGGGACATGGCCCACACCCATGTGCATGGCACATGCCCCTTAGTTTTTCATTTCCTTTCTTTCTTTATTTTTCATGAGCAAATAATTCGCCAATTCCAATTTTTCCCTTGGCCTTTCACAATATTTCCTTGAGCCACTTTGTGAATTTTCTTTTTTTTTTTTTACCCCTAACCTTTTCTCATATTTCCACATCCAAAATTTTCATAAACAATTTATGTATCAAACAAGATCAAAACGTAGCCTTGTCTTTAACTTGTCACAATTATTTCAAATTTTCCGAATACGCAAAAATACGGGATATAACAATATCATGAGGTAGAAGAGTAACCTGTACGTATGAGTGCCTCTTAGGGCAGATGCCATGCATGCTTATCTTTCCTTTGAAAACATTTCTTTTTCATATACATAGAAAATAGAACATGTCACAGCGCCGAGCAACGTCGGCTACCCCACATATGTCCCGCGTCCGGGCATCTCGCGTCCGGGATGATAAATTACGCCAACTGACCAGGTGGCAATGCGTCTATAGCGCAACATATGGCCCTTTTCCCCATATCCCCCATATACATATACATATACATATATCATATACATATATCATATAAGCAGCATGCATGAGAGCCCAAAGAAAGTCAGGTATCCATCGGAGTGACGTAAGGTCGGTAACCTCCGATTACATTATGGAATAACCATGGCCGCTTTGTCTCACCTTGAAGGAACAATTATTATAAGATGAGACGAGCAACGAATAACAGCATACATAAACCGACCCTAAAGGTTCAGAAACAAGTTTCAGGTCGATCCGATTTAGTATAAGAAAGTTATGAGTGTTTGAAGTACAGAACCTTTTACGAACATTTCAGAAGTCATTTTTTGGAAAATCATTCTTATCATAGTCATCATCGAAATATTCTCATCTTTGACATCATCATTGTCATCGTGAAACATATCTCGTTATGGTCATAAAAACTTATAAAATCATAAACCTCTGTTTTGATAGAGTACGGGCACTTTGAAAAAAAACATTTACGAGCTATCGGGAAGAGAATCATGCCTTGGAATCATAAATATCTAACTTTTGAAAACAAGGAAAATATGGAAACAATTATGAAATCATATCATCGGGATCATGCCTTTGAAAGAGAGGGACGAGCCTTAACATACCTGCTCCACGTCCTATTAGCTACGCTTAATTGTCCAAGCTCGTTATCGCTAGTCTACATCCAAGAAGATTTACATAATCATTAGATTCATCGTCACACACACTTGTCTTAGTCTTTCAAATAAATTCACTTATGATCAGCTGAAATTTTGGCAGCATCTCCCCTGTAAATACACCATCCCCGAGAATCTAACTCGGCCCAAATCATCAATCAACAATACCAATAATCATGCCAACAACATCAACAACCAATTCAAGACGCATTCTAACATTAACAACCTTTGTCATACAATTCAACGACATTTCATCTATATTCAATTCAATCGCATATAATCAAGCTAACACCAATGATCCCACATTCAAGTATTAATCCGAAATCTTTCTAACATGATTCAAGAATACTTCAAACAATTCACATAACATTCAAACAACCCAACCAACCTACTACTTCACCCGAAACCTTCCAATTCCAACAAGAACAATAACAACCTATTTCCTTCTTTCAAATTCAATCACAACAACCCAACTTACAATCTTCCAAACAAATGTCTCACTTCCAAATTCATGAATTCCACCAACATTTTACATTAACAACTTCATTTATACAAACATAAAAATTCATGCTAGTGTCACATTAGCTTCCACAACAACACCACAACGATTACAACTTCATTTCAAGCCATTAAATCCTCATTTTACATCATGGAATCCACAACACAACAATCAAATTACTAAATAAAATCAATTCATCACATCTCACCCACCTAGCTACTATTCGGCCAACACCCACACACATATATATTACATGAATTTCATCCATTTCTTCATAAAACAACATGCATAAACCACCCATAACATATGTAAAAGAGGATTGAACACATACCTTTCTCACCCAACTTCTTTACTCGGCTAGGGCTTGTGAACTACACAAATAAAGGCTTTGCTTGCTCCAACAACTCCTTTATGTTAATGAGGGCCTTCAAAATAGTTGGAATACTAGAAGAAAATAATTTTTCTTGATCAATTCCATGGACTCAAATTTTTGGCACCATGGCCGAACACTACTATATTTCTCTTCTTTCTTTTTCTTCTTCTCCAAACTTCTTGTCTTGAAAGATGATTATGTCTTATTTGGCCCCACTTGTTTATATATATACTTAGCCCTTCCAATACGAAGTGGCCACCTACCCTTCTTCTTGAAGCTTCTTTAAATTTAAATAAAGATGACTAATGTCTTGCCTTATAAGCTTTGGTCTATACACATAATTTGGCTCCACCAAATAAAAATATGGACACATATTCTCTCACATGTCACACGGCCCTAGTAACTTCATGACCTTTTTTTTTAAAATTCCCCATTTTGCCCCTAGCCTTCCACAATATTACCATGAGCCATTTTGTGAATTTTCCTCTTTACCCTTAACCTTTCTCAATATTTCCATATTAATAAACAACTTGTACATTAAAATAATTTTGAAAATAGTCCTACCCTTAACTTACCACGACTTCGTTTAAATATCCGAATGTACAAAATACGAGCTATAATATTTTCAGTGTCTTGATGTTTGGTTATACCATAAGAGTGTTCCTTTTCATATTGACATGACTAACCCTACCTTAGTGGTAAACTTTTGTGGATGGTATTTTGTTGTGATTTCTTTTGGTGCAAGTAATCCCTTAAATTTGAGGACAAATTCTTTAAGGGGAGAATGATGCAAGTCGGACTTTATCAAATCTTTCCACACAATGCCAAGATAAGGAGCTTGAGAACCTTCAAGGCATATGTCTGAAGATGGACAATCGGGAGCAAGCTTTGGGGGAATTTGAGGGATTCAACCTACTTGAAGACAAAAAATCTCAAGTAGTCGAAGGAGAGAAGCATGGGATCAGATAGAGATGTCAAGGCCAAAGTGGAGAAGAAGGTGGCTATTTATGCAAAGAGACGATTCTTTAAATACAAGCCATCATCCATAAAGAAGACCAAGGAAGGCCCTGATTTCAGTAAGGGTATTTTTGTAATAAGCATTAGTCTTTAGCCCTAGCCTAGTCTAGTATAAATACTACCTTATGTTATTTCATTAGATTAGATTTTGATGAATATGAATATTGTTTTCTCTAGAGAGAGATTATGAGAGGCTTTGGATAAGTTCTTGTTGAACCTTGTTTGGAAAAAGGGGTTGCTTGGGAATAAAATTCCCTTGAGGTCCACTTCATAGGTGTAGGTTGTTACACCTCAGAACTTTGGGTTGCTGAGCGGTGAAGGGACTAACATAAGTTAAGGTGTACATGATGTCCCTACAAGTAAGAACAAATACTTAATAATTATAATTAAGATTCCAAAGAAGTTTGAGGCAAGGGAGAAAAGTTTGTTAAATGAAACTCCACCGCAGTTCTGAGAAAGGGGGGTTTGACGGTCGTTCTTTGTACCGTCGGACAAGTCGACGCTTCGACGATTGTGCCGTAGAATTGAGCTAGAGTGAAGACCATTCGACGAACAGGTCGACGCTCCGTCGATCAGTTCGACGGACCGTCCTTCTCACCGTAGAATGAAAAGAAACGACAGATTGCTCACTGGAAATTTAACGACTTCGACGACCAGATCGACGCTCTGTTGATCCGATCAAGACTCCGTCGATCGTACCGTATATTTGGGTCGGGACTGATTTTAAGAATTAATATAAGGACCATTCCCTCATTTTATTTCATTTCATTTTCCACTCTCCTCTCTTCAAGAAAATTCTATAACACTCCAAGAAAATCCATGATCAACTACACCAAATCCATGAAATCAAGTGTATGAAACCCATTAAAAGTTCATCTACACCAAGAAAACTCAAGAGAAGAGAGTTAGGGTTTTGGTGCATGAAGGGAAGTTCCACTCAAAGGTTATTCATCCATCATCCAAGGTGAGTTTTATGATCATTCCATGTTGTCTAAGGTATTGAAAGTTAAAAACACTTGGATTGTAGAAGGAGGTAGGAAATGGATCATGAATGTGTGAATAGTGTCATTGTTGAGTAGTAGTTTGGGGTGGATGATGAATATTGATATGTTGTGATTGTAAATATGTTATGAACGACATCTAGAATATGGAATAAGTATTATTTGTGAGAAAATGCAATGATGAATTATGACCATGATTATGGAGAAAATTGGAGTGAAATGGCGAAATGCGGATAATGTAGATGAATAATGATTGTTGCCTATGATATTGTGAATATTGTTATGGATGTTTGGGAGTTGATATATGATACAGGGAAAAGTTGTATAAACAAAGGAAATGCTGCCCAATTTTCTTTAGCTTTAGTAAGCACGTTCAAGTAATCGATTAGCTAATGCCCATGCGACTTCTCTTGAAGGTAGAAACGTGGGCATTGAAGGAGAACAAGCAAGTGATAGATTAGTTAAATGGAAAAGGTATGTGAAGTGTTACACCTCGGAAATTTCCAATCTCGTACAGTGAATAGACTAACGAAGAATACGAGTATACGATGTTTTAATCAGAAGGAAATGATGTTTGACGACCCTAAGTAAGATTTCAAAGGCAATGGGAATAAGAGATAGGTTATGCTTCACAATGACTAATTATAGGTTCTGAAGACATGAAAGTTGCAGATTTGCACTTTGGCCAGTCGATCGTAAAATGAAATACGGACTGTAAAGTGGTATACGGCCCGTAAACTACCTTGTCGTATTTCAACTTACAAAACTTCAACTTTCTGTCAGAGACTTGAATGGTTAAAAACGATTTGAAATACGGACCGTAAACTGAAATACGGCCCGTAAACTGAATCGTAAACCACCATGTCCTCAGCCTGACTTTCTGGTTCTGTTATGCTTAAATACGCCCACAGAATACGGACCGTAAACTGGAATACGGACGGTAAACTGGGTTTACGACCACTGTTCACTTCAACTACTGTTCATTCCAAATAAGATTTTAAGTCATTAAAAGGAGACCCAAGCTCATTAAATTCATTTCATTTCCACGATACTTCTGTCCAGAAACCTCTAGAATACTCTCCACTCTTCATCTACAAGAAAACAAAGGAAATCAAAGATCAATATCAAGAATCCAAGTGAATCAAGTGTATGAAACTCATCAAAGTTCATCCAAGTTAAGAAAATTCAAGAGAAGTAAACTAGGGTTATGGTGCAAGAAGATTAATACCACTCAAGGCTTGTTCCTACAACATCTAAGGTAAGTTTTATGGCATTTACATGTTATTTAGGGTATGGAAGAGTTGAAACACTTGGATTATAGAAGGATGTAAGAAATGGGTCATGAAAGTGTGAATAGTAGCAATGTTGAGTAAAGGTTTGAATTGAGCCATGATCATTGATAATTTGTGATTATAAAAATGCTACGAATGACATTTAGAACATAAAGTAAGTATCCTATGTGAGAAAAATGCAACAATGAACCATGACCATGATTATGGAGAAAGTGAAGACAAATTGTGAAATACGGATATTGTAAACAAATGATGAGTGTTGTCTATCATATTGAGAATGTTGTTATGAACGTTTGAGAGTTGATATAGAATATGGGAAAAATAGTATAAACAAAGGAAATGCTGCCCAATTTTCCCCTAGAATGGTAGCGCGTTCTTATACACGATTAACTAACGTTAGCGCGAATTCTCTCTTGAAGGTAGAAACGTGACATCGAAGGAGAACAAGCATGTGATAGCTTGGCTAAACGTCAAAGGTATATGAGGCTAGTCCTTTCCTTCTAATGGCATGAATCCTATAGCATGACTCTCTTTCCTCTTCATAAGTTTCTATATTCCAGAATAGCTATATAAGATAAGAGACTTGTTGTGAGCCCTATAATTATATGATGATCCTATAATGATAACGATGTTATTTATTGCTCACACTCACCTTATATGTTAGTTCCTTCAAGGTGAGGCAGAATGTCAAAGAATGCTCCATAATGAAATCGGGGGATCACGACTTTACGTCACCCCGATAAAGTGTAGTTGTTCTTGAGCCCTATGCATGTACTATGATAAACATATTATGATAAGTATATTATGATAAGCATACTATGATGAGCCTATATGATGATGATATAACACCGCGCCTATATGGCCAGGCAGTCACCGCTAAGACGGGCAGCTATACACCTTGGCCAAATGGCATGGGCAGACACCACTAGTGGGCGGCATGAGATGATACCCCAGACGCGGGAGGCCTGGACGCAGGCTAATGATATGATTATCACACCGATCCGATATGGACGGGCAGTTTATACATTATCACACCGTACCTATATGGGCGGGCAGCTTATACATTTATGCATATATGATATGATGATGAGCACGAGTAAGACATGATGCATTACTTCTTTTATATTTGACAGTCAAATACAGATATTCCATATTGATATTTCCCTTGTATCATTATCTTATTTCATTGTTTATGCCTCTCATAATCAGTACAATGTTCGTACTGACGTCCGTTTTCTTTGGACGCTGTGTTCATGCCCACAGGTAGGCAGGGAGGAGAGCTCGACCCAGATCCGTAGTAGCTGTCAGCTGATTGAAAGCACTCATTTGTCCCGGAGGTGCTTGACTATTCTTTTGCGTATATAGCCATGTATATGTATTTTTGGGCATGACGGGGTCTTGTCCCATTCTTATGTTTAGTACTGCAGTAGAGGCTCGTAGATACGCAGTGTGGGTTAGATGGTCTCACGAGATTGTTACTATGTATATATATATATATATATATATATATATATATATATATATATATATATATATATATATTATTTGGATGGCCGAGAGGCTTATGCATATAAAAGTATTTTATGTTCTCAAATGAAAAGATGATTTTCTTATATCTTGAGTAAAAATTGATGAAAAAGCATTAAATGAGTAGGACGAGTAGTAGAACGAGTGGTGCTCGGTGGCTAGCCCCGGGTACCCGTCGTGGCCCCTAGCTGGGTCCTGACAAAAGTGGTATCAGAGATGTTCAGTCCTAGGAAGTGTCTACCAGTCGTGTCTAGTAGAGTCTTATTTATGGTGTGTTGCGCGCCGCATCAATAAACAAGAGGCTACAGGGCATTTAGGAAAAATGACCATCTTTCTTCTAATGAGATCGTGCGATAGAGCCGTGCATAAGATTTTATCCTCCCTAATAGTGTGTTATGATTCCAGAAATGACGCCAAAGGGAAAAGCTGCAGCCGCCTAGAAGGGCAAGACTACGACAAAGAGGCGGGTAGAAAGAGAGCCTCCGATGAATATTGAAGAGGGTGAATCGCATAATGAGGCACCATCTAATACTTCCTCTACCCCGCCTAATGTGGAAGAGCAAGAAGGACCTCCAGCTCCAATCCCTCCACCAGTTGCTTCGGGCCAACAAATGACCGAGGCCATACATCTATTGACACAATTGGTCGCCGCGCAGGCACAACGATAAAATGTGAGTTCAAGGGATCGGGCAGCAAGTACCGAAGCCCGTTATTTTATGAGTCTAAATCCTCCGGAGTTTTTTGGGTCAAAGTCGGATAAAGACCCACAAGGTTTCATAGATGAGATATTGAGGACATTGAAGATTGTCCATGCCTCCGAAACTGAGTCCGTGGAGTTGGCATCTTATAGAATCCGGGATGTGACAGTTCTATCGTATAATAACTGGGTATTATCAAGAGGAGAGAATGCGCCTCCTCCGGTTTGGCAAGAATTCGTAGATGCTTTTATTCGTCACTATTTGCCACCCGAGGTCCGCCGAGCTAGAGCGGATAGATTTCTAAATCTGAGGCAAGGAAATATAAGGGCCGGGGAGTATAGCATGCAATTTAATTCTTTGGCTAGATATGACCCGGCTATGGTGGCCGACATGGGAGATCGGGTACATAGATTTGTAAGTGGCCTAGGGCCACATCTATTCAGAGATTGTTTGACGGCTTCCTTGCAAGACGGGATGGATATTTCCCAAATACAGGCCCATGCTCAGAATTTAGAGGGGCGACAACAACCACGACGAAGTGATCATGATAGTGGTAGAAGGCAAAGCAAGAGGGCCAGATCTATGGGAGCAGGCAGTGATTATAGAGGGGGATCAAGATAGACATATTCTAGTTACTCAGGCCAGTCGGTGACTAGTGCACCTCCTCGATTCGCAGGTAGGATATTTGATCGCTCCTTCCTTTCAGGACAGGGCCAAAGTTCGAGGACCCCAGATTCCCAGTTCAGGGAAGATTATAGCTAGAGGAGACCCCCCGTACCACGATACAGCCAGTGCGGTAGATTACATTTCGGACAACGTCGCCAGGGTTCGGATGCTTGTTATACTTGTGGCCAGGTGGGGCACATGATGAGATATTGCCCGTCGATGAGTGGCAGAGTTGGAGTTCAGCTCACAGGTTCAGCAGCTGGTTCTTCCTCAGCACGCCCGGTAGGGCAGACTCCTCAGATATCAGCAGGCCGAGGCCGAGGTATAGGGGCAGCATCTACTTCAGGTGCCAGTCAGCCCCGTGTATATGCTTTAGCCGGACGGCAGGATCTCGAGTCCTCCCCGGATATGGTTACAGGTATATTGTCTATATTCTCCCGTGATGTATATGCACTAATAGATCCAGGTTCTACTCTTTCTTATATTACTCCATATGTTGCCGGTTGTATTGAGGTGAAACCTGAGCCAAATAAACCTTTTGAGGTGTCTACTCCGGTTGGTGATCCCGTGATAGCAAAACAAGTGTATAAAAATTGTGTAGTTGTGATATGTGATTACCAGACCACGACTGATTTGATTGAGTTGGAAATGTTAGATTTTGATGTAATTATGGGCATGGATTGGTTGGCATCGTGCTATGCTAATGTTGATTGCTGATTGAAAGTGGTTCGATTCCAATTTCCGGGAGAGCCCGTGCTTGAATAGAAGGGTAATGCAGTATCACCGAAAGGTAGGTTTATTTCCTACCTTAAGGCAAGGAAGATGATATCCAAGGGCTATATTTATCACTTAGTTCGGGTTCATGACACCGAGTCAAAGCCGCCAACTTTCCAATCAGTTCCGGTAGTGAATGAATTCTCAGATGTGTTTCCATAAGAGCTTCCAGGTCTTCGTCAGAAAGAGAGATTGATTTCGCCATTGATGTGTTACCGAATACCAAGCCTATTTCTATTCCTCTGTATCGAATGGCTCTGGCAGAATTGAAAGAGTTAAAGGAACAACTGAGAGATTTGCTTAAAAAGGGGTTTATAAAACCCAGTTCATCACCGTGGGGAGCCCCAGTCTTGTTCGTGGGAGAGAAAGATGGGTCCCTACGAATGTGCATCGATTATAGGCAATTGAACAAGGTGACGATAAAGAACAAATATCCTCTTCCGAGGATTGATGATTTATTTGATCAACTACAGGGTGCCACGTGGTTTTCTAAAATAGATTTGAGGTCGGGTTATCATCAAGTGAGAGTTAGAGAAGCAGATATTCCCAAAACAGCCTTCAGAACGAGATATGACCACTATGAATTTCGAGTGATGTCGTTTGGGTTGACTAATGCTCTGGCCGTGTTTATGAATTTGATGAACAACGTATTCAGGCCTCTCTTGGACTTATTTGTGATAGTATTTATTGATGATATTCTGGTGTATTCTCACACGGAATCAGAACATGCAGATCATTTGAGAATTATTCTTGGCATTCTTCGAGCTCGAGAATTATATGCAAAATTTTCAAAGTGCGAGTTTCGGCTGAATTCTGTAACATTTCTGGGCCATGTTATTTCAGATAACGACATTCAAGTCGACACTCAGAAAATTGAAGTCGTAAAGACTTGGCCAAGGCTTATGACACTTACAGAAGTTCGTAGTTTTCTGGGTTTGGCAGGTTATTATAGAAGATTTGTAGAGGGCTTCTCATCTATTTCAGCCCCATTGACGAAGCTAACCCAGAAGTCAGCCAAATTTCAGTGGAATGATGCTTGTGAGCGCAGTTTTTAAAAGTTGAAAGGCAGATTGACCTCAGCTCCGGTCTTAACACTTCCAGAAGGGTCAGATGGCTATGTAGTATATTGTAATGCTTCCGGCGTCAGATTAGGATGCGTATTGATGCAGCATGGTAAAGTTATTGCATATGCTTCGAGACAATTACGGAAACATGAAAAGAATTATCCAACTCATGATCTCGAATTGGCTGCGATTATTCATGCCTTAAAAATGTGGAGACATTACTTGTATGGTGTGCACGTTGACATTTACACAGATCACAAGAGTCTTCAATATATATTCAAGCAAAAGGAGTTGAACCTGCGGCAGAGGCGGTGGTTAGAATTGTTGAAAGATTATGATGTGAATATTTTGTACCACACCGGAAAAGCGAATGTGGTAGCCGATGCGCTTAGCCGCCGATCAATGGGTAGTTTATGTGGAGTCCCTCCGGAAAAGAAAGAGATGGTTCATGAGCTCCACCAATTAGCTAATCTTGGAGTACATGTAATTGATTAGGGTAATGCAGGGATTAGTATTAACGATCCTACAGTTTCATCTTTGAATATAGAAGTGAAAGAAGGGCAATATGAAGATCCTCAATTGTACCGTTACAGAGACACGTCTCATGACACAGAGAAGTTTCCATTTGAAGTTTCTATGGATGGAATTCTTAGATACCGAGGCAGGTTATGTGTGCCGATCGTGGCAGAATTGCACCGACGAATTCTAGAAGAAGCCCATTGTTCCCGGTATTCTATTCACCCAGGTGCAACCAAGATGTATCATGACCTTAAACAAATATATTGGTGGGATGGCATGAAGAGAGACATAGCGAAATTTGTAGCATAGTGTCCAAATTGCCAACAGGTAAAGATTGAACATCAAAAGCCAGGAGGCTTATTGAAAGCAATGGAAATCCCTACTTGGAAATGGGAAGTAATTAACATGGATTTTATTGTGGGGTTACCTCGTTCCCGTGGCAAATATGATTCTATATGGGTGATCGTGGATAGGTTGACGAAAGCAGCCTATTTTCTTCCAGTTAGAACCACGTACTCAGAAGAAGACTATGCGAGGTTATATCTCAAAGCAATTGTGTGACTCCATGGTATACCATTATCTATTATCACAGATAGAGGATCGTTGTTTACAACCAAGTTCTGGAAGTCCTTCCAAGAAGGTCTAGGCACTCAAGTGAAGCTTAGCACGACATTTCATCCACAAACTAATGGACAAGACGAGCGTACTATTCAAACTTTGGAAGATATTCTACAGGCATGTGTATTAGATTTTGGTGGTAGCTGGGATGATCACTTATCCCTTATTGAGTTTGCTTACAACAATAACTACTATTCCAGTATCCAAATGGCTCCGTATGAAGCCCTATATGGAATAAAGTGTAGGTCCCCAGTTGGATGGTTTGAAATAGGGGAAGCACAACTAGTAGGCCCTGAATTGATTCAGCAAGCGGTGGAAAAAGTTAAGGTGATCCGAGATCGATTGCTGACAGCCCAAAGTCGCCAAAAGTCTTATGCAGACAATCGCCGACGAGACTTGGAATTTCAGGTTGATGATTGGGTATTTTTGAAAGTGTCGCCAATGAAAGGGGTGAAGAGATTTGGCAAGAGAGGGAAGTTAAGTCCTAGATATATTGGACCCTATAAAATTATCCGCAAGGTGGGTCATGTCGCTTATGAATTGGACTTGCCTTCGGAGCTTGAATTAGTCCATCCAGTCTTCCATGTTTCGATGCTCCGCAAGTGTGTTGGAGATCCCACAAAGATTGTCCCGATAGATGACGTGCAAGTGATAGAAAAGCTAACCTATGAAGAAGTGCCTATTGCTATTCTAGACAGGCAAGTGCGAAGACTTCAAAATAAAGAGGTAGCTTCAGTTAAAGTCTTGTGGCGAAACAATAACCGGGAAGAAATGACTTGTGTTATATCCCGCATTTTGTACATTCGGATAATTCAAGGTAATCGCGGGAAGTTAAGGACAAGGTTATATTTTGATTTTTGTTTAGCACACAAGTTGCTTATGGAAATTTTGATGTGGAAATATTAAGAAAGGCCAGGGGTAAGAAGGGAAATTCTCAAGATGACTCATAGAGATATGGAGGAAGGCTAAGGGCAAATTTGGAAAATAAAATTTTCATGAATTGCAAGACCAAAAAAAAGGGCTTGAAAATTAAAGGGGCCATTTGGCCGTCCAACATAAATGGGCCAAGGCCCATATGGAAGCAAAATAAATAAGTCCAAAAGATGACTTATTTGTCATATTATTCATCTTCATCCTTGGAGAGTTCAAGAAACTTGGAGAAGAGAAAATAAAGGGGCCATATTCGGCCATGCTTGGTTGAACAAGAACCTTGGAAAAAAATTGTTCAAAAATTATTTTCTACTAATTGGAAGGTCCCTAGCAAAGTGAAGTAGTCATTGGAGCAAGTAAAGCATCCATTCTTGCAAGCTACAAATTCTAGTCAAGTGAGAAGCTAAAGGAAAAAGGTAAGAATTAATCTTCTTTTATATGTTATGGATGGTTGTGTATGTTGTAGTATGTAGAAATGGGTGAAATTCATGAAAATATATATTATGTGTTGTGGCCGTGTGGTTGTGGTATGGTATGGAAGAGAATGAATCAATTTTTCTTAAGTATTTTGGTTGTTGTTGTAATGGAATCTATGATGGAAATGAAAGTTTAATAATTCTAGTTGAAGTTGTAAGTGTTGGAGAGTTGTTTTAGAAGCTAATGTGATTTTAATGTCACTTTTTGTAGTTATGGAAGGTAATGTAGTTAATGTGTGAATTGTTAGTATAATTCATGAATTTGAAAGGAGAAAATGTGTTGTTGTTGTTGTTGTTGTTATTGCATTTGGGAAGTTTCGGGTGGAATGGCATATTGGTTGGATTATTTTGAATACAGTACGGATTGTTTGAAGTATTCTTGAATATTGTTTGAATGGTTTCGGATTAATGCTTGAATATGTGAGCAATTATGAATTGAACGTAAATGGAAAGTCGTCAAAGTTTGTAGAAAGAAGTTGCTAATGTTAGCATGCGTTTTGAATCGATTGTGGATATTGCTAGAATAATTGTTGGTATTGTTGTTGATATTTTGGCCGAGTTAAATTCTCGGATTTGTTGTTGTATTTTGGCCGAGTTGAATTCTCGGGGTTGTTTTATTTACAGGGGAAATGCTGCCAAAATTTCGGTAAATAAAGTGTTGGTTTAGAATGGGACTCTCAAGTGTTATGGCTAATGTTTGGTATGTATGAATATTGTTGTAGATCTTGCGAAGCCAAAGACTTAAGTTCGGATTAGCGTAGAAAGCGGGCAAGGTATGTAAGGCTTACCCTTTCTTTCTTTTGGCATGTCCTAGAGCCAAATAAGATATGATATACATCTTGGGGTTACTCTATTCTGTGATTCCGAGTTTGTTTATGATTCGTATTCACCTTTTTGATATGTACCTATGATTTCCGAAGCTCTATTTGATATGTTTCCGAGTCTGTCTATGATTCTTATTCACTTCTGGCATGAGTACGTTCGATATAGTTGAACTTATTGTATGGTTGAATAACGAGATGAGCATAAAGAGTTTTGTTCTTAAAAGAGTTCTGTAAGTTTTAATATCCCTAACTTTCGAAAAAGATCTCGGATTTTCTTTGAAACGTTCGTAAAAGTTCTGTATGTTTCCGAATGGCATTCGAAAGATAATTGATATGACTAAAGTTTTGATTTTCAAATGATAGCACGTTTGATTATTCTGTCGAGTCTTTGATACATTTTGATACGTACATATGGTTCCAGAAGCTCTATCTGAGTTGATCCATAACGATATTCGGAAGGTACTTAACATGATTGTTGCTTTGATTTTCCAAAATGGCTTCTGAAACGTACGTAGAAGGTTATGTACTTCAAACGCTCGTAACTTTCCTATACTAAGTCGGATTGACCGGAAACTTGTTTCTGAGCCTTCAGATGTCAGTAAGTGTACGTATCTATCGAGTCTTGATTTTTGTGCATATGGTTTCGCACTACTCTGTTCGTGCAAGCCTCGGTATGTCCTCCACTGCGTCTCGGGCCAGGTTCTGTTATCGTGCACATTCCTCTGCATTGTTCACTGCATCCCTCGTTAGAGAGCCGGGATCTGTTATATGTATGTCTGTATATGATGATATGATGGTGGACAGGATGGCTATTCACCGCGTCTCTCCCTAGAGGGCTGGGATCTGTTACATGCATATGTGATATATGATGTCGGCATATATGATGATTCCATCCACCGCGTCCCTCACTAGAGGGCCGGGATCTGTTATGTGCATTTATGGTATATGATATCGGCATATATGATGACACCATTCACCGCGTCCCTCACTAGAGGGCCGGGATCTGTTATATGTATATGTATATGATGACATATGAGGTCAGCACGCATGATCTGTGTTTGGAAAGTAAGTATTCTGATACTCTGGACGATTTACTCATTTTCTGTACTTCTTCTGACATACGACATCGGTATGCATGATTTACGCTCGGAAAATAAGCACCTTGGTATTCTGGATAATGTACTTACTTTTGTACCGTTGTTCCGGTTATGTTTCTGTTTTCTGTATTACATGCCTTACATACTCAGTACATATTCCGTACTGACCCCCTTCCTTCGGGGGCTGCGTTTCATGCTGCGCAGGTACACCCAGATGAGTTGAAGCTATTATAAAAGATGTACCAGCGGAGATGGCAGGCTCCATTTGCTCTTAGAGTGCTGCCGAGTCAGAGTATATGTGCTATGATGTCTGATTAATGTCAGAGACTTTGCAGACAGAGTCGTGGGTATAGAATGTTAGTGTTGTAAGCGGCTCCATCAGCCGATGTGTCATTCTGTATTATGTGATAAAGTCCATATAATGTCAGATTTTGTTTGATTTGAGAACAAAGAAAAAGAATATTTCTGAAAGCCTTACCATGTATTTCATGTTTATTTGATTTAAAGGTCCAATGAGGTTATGTGTGTATTAAGAGTCAGAGGGTTAGCTCGGCTCTAAGTAAGGGTCGGGTGCCCATCACACCCTAGCGAGATTAGGGTGTGACAACTTGGGAGACGGAAGAGAAGATAAAATCCACGTACCCATATTTTTTTCAAACCCCAGGAGAAATTCAAGATGAAACGCCAACGATATAAGGTATATATGCTTTCTTTCATGCTTTTGGTCGTGTATGGCCATAGATATGTAGATATTGTGATGCAGCCCTGTGAGGCAATGATATTATGGGTTGTTGTGGCAGGATGGTAGTGCCATATTACAGGGGAAACTCTGGCTAAATTTTTCTAGAATCCCCGATGACTTAACATTCGAGAACGAATGTTCCAAAAGGGGGTTAGGATGTTACACCTCAGATATTTCCAATCTCGTAGTAGGGTTTTGGTGCAAGAAGAGTAATACAACTCAAGGCTTGTTCCTACAATATCTAAGGTACGTTTTATGGAATTTACATGTTATTTAGGGTATGGAAGAGTTGAAACACTTGGATTATAGAAGGATGTAAGACATAGGTCATGAAAGTGTGAATAGTAGCAATGTTGAGTAAAGGTTTGAATTGAGCCATGATCATTGATAATTTGTGATTATAAAAAGGTTACGAATGACATTTAGAACATAAAGTAAGTATCCTATGTGACAAAAATGCAACAATGAACCATGACCATGATTATAGAGAAAGTGAAGACAAATTGTGAAATACGGATATTGTAAACAAATGATTAGTGTTGTCTATCATATTGAGAATGTTGTTATGAACGTTTGAGAGTTGATATAGAATATGGGAATAATAGTATAAACAAAGGAAATGTTGCCCAATTTCTCCCTAGAATGGTAGCGCGTTCTTATAGACGATTAACTAATGTTAGCGTGAATTCTCTCTTGAAGGTAGAAACGTGACATCGAAGGAGAACAAGCAAGTGATATCTTGGTTAAACGTCAAAGGTATGTGAGGCTAGTCCTTTCCTTCTAATGGCATGAATCCTATAGCATGACTCTCTTTCCTCTTCATGAGTTTCTATATTCCAGAATAGCTATATAAGATAAGAGACATGTTATGAGCCCTATAATGATATGATGATCCTATAATGATAATGATGTTATTTATTGCTCACACTCACCTTATATGTTAGTTCCTTCAAGGTGAGGCAGAATGTCAAAGAATGCTCCATAATGAAATCGGGGGATCACGACCTTACGTCACCCCGATAAAGTGTAGTTGTTCTTGAGCCCTATGCATGTACTATGATAAACATATTATGATAAGTATATTATGATAAGCATACTATGATGAGCCTATATGATGATGATATAACACCGCGCCTATATGGTCGGGCAGTCACTGCTAAGGCAGGCAGCTATACACCATGGCCAGGTGGCATGGGCAGACACCACTAGTGGGCGGCATGAGATGATACCCCGGATGCGGGAGGCCTTGACGCAGGCTAATGATATGATTATCACACCGATCCGATAGGGACGGGCAGTTTATACATTATCACACCGTACCTATATGGGCGGGAAACTTATACATTTATGCATATATGATATGACGATGAGCACGAGTAAGACAGGATGCATTACTTCTTTTATATTTGACAGTCAAATACAGATGTTCCATATTGATATTTCCTTTGTATCATTATCTTATTTCATTGTTTATGCCTCTCATACTCAGTACAATGTTCGTACTGACGTCCGTTTTCTTTGGACGTTGTGTTCATGCCCACAGGTAGGCAGGGAGGAGAGCTCGACCCAGATCCGTAGTAGCTGTCAGCTGATTGAAAGCACTCCTTTGTCCCGGAGGTGCTTGACTATTCTTTTGCATATATAGCCATGTATATGTATTTTTGGGCATGACGGGGTCTTGTCTCGTTCTTATGTTTAGTACTCCAGTAGAGGCTCGTAGATACGCAGTGTGGGTTAGATGGTGTCACGAGATTGTTACTATGTATATATATATATATATATATATATATATATATATATATATATATATATATATATATATATATATATATATATTATTTGGATGGCCGAGAGGCTTATGCATATTGTTACGCCCCAGCCAGGGGCTGCGACGGGTACCCGGAGCTAGCCACCGAGCACCACTCGTTCTAATGCTCATCTTACTCATTTAATACTTCTTTGCAAATTTATACACGAAATGCAGGAAAAATCATATTTTAAGTAGAAACATAAATGCTTTATACACATTTGCCTCTCGGCTATCAAAATAATATACACATATAGAAACATCTTGTGAGACCATCTAACCCACACTGCGTATCTACGAGCCTCTACTGACAGACTGAATACACATAGATAGAACAAGACTCCATCGTGCCCAAAATATGCATCTATATAACAACAGAACGAGCATAAGCACCTCCGGACAATGGAGTGCCCTCCCTCAGCTGACCGCTGCTATGGATCTGGATCTAGCTCACCTCCCTGTCTACCTATGGGCATGAACACAGCGTCCAAAGAAAAAGGACGTCAGTACGAATATTGTACTGAGTATGAGAGGCATGAACAATTAAGAAGGACAACACGATAATATAATGAGAACATCAATATGAACATCTGAATCTGAATGATAATCATAAGAGAAGCGATGCATGCTGTCTTACTCGTACTTATCATCATATCGTCTATGCATGACATGCAAACTGCCCGTCCATGTCAGAACGGTGTGATAATCAGTAATATTAGCCCGCGTCCAGGCCTCCCGCGTCCGGGGTACCATCTCATGCCGCCCACTAGTGGTGTCTGCCCACGCCCGAAGGTCGTGGTGTATCCGTATAGCTGCCCGCCGTAGCGGTGACTGCCCAGCCAACTAGGCGCGGTGTGATGCAATCATGACATGCTCACTATAAAATACTTGTAATAATAAGTTTATCAAAATATGCTTATCTTAACATAATACGTGCATAAGGCTCAAGATCCTCTATACTCTATCGGGGTGACGTAAGGTCGTGATCCCCCGATATCATTATGGAGCAGTTATCAATATTCTGCCTCACCTTGAAGGAATTAGTACATGAGGTGAGTGTAAGCAATAAGGGCATCATCATATCATATCTCTTATCTTATATAGACATGTAGTAATATAGACTTTTAGCTTCTCGGGATACATGAACTCATACTATAGGATTCATGCCGTTGGAAAGAAAGGACTAGCCTCACATACCTTGTCGCTTAGCTACACTATCGATCACTTGTTTTCCTTCGAGGTCACGTCGTTACCTTCACGAGAGAATCGTACTAACATTAGTTAATCAACTTTAAAAAAAAACGTGTCGTTATCTATAGGGAGATTAGGCGGCATTTCCTCTGTTTCTACTACTTTTCCCCCGTTCTATTTCAACCCCCAAACATTTACAACAATACTCATAACATTGCGAGCAACAATCATCATTTATATGCCTTAAGCAAAACCCACCATCTCCCTCCAATTTCCTTCACATTTATGGTTATAGCTCGTTATCACATTTTCTTGTATATAATACTTATTTCATGACCTAAACATCATTTACAATGTATTCATAATCATAGCATGTCAGCTTTCATGATCCAACCTAGCTACCACCCAACTATGGCACTTTTTTCTCAATAATGGCCCATTTCCTATATTCTTCTACATTTCCAGTATCTAGGCCTTCCCATACCTTGAATCACACGGTATAGTCATGAAACATACCTTAGATGATCGTTGAACAAGCTTAGAGTGAAATCCTTCCTTTTGCACCAAAACCCTACTTCACCTTTTTGGAATTCTTGAAGAAGATGACCTTCAACTAGGTTTCATACACTTTGTTGCTTTGATTTGGTGTTGATGATCTTAGTTTCCCTTTGATTCTCTTGGATTCTCATAGAGGAAGTGTTTGGAGAGTTCTAGAGCATTCTTGAGTTGTATGGATGAAGAATGAAATAAAATGAGGCTTGGGTCCCTTTTATTAATTCAAAGTTTGATTTTTAATGATCAACAGTCGGGGTGAACAGTGGTCGTAAACCACACTTTACAGGCCGTATACCAGTTTACGGACCGTATAGTGTGGTCGTATTTAAGCATGTCAAAACAGAAAGGTTGGCTGAGATCATGGCAGTTTACGATCGAGGTTTACGGTCCGTAAACCGGTTTACGGGCCGTATTCCATGTCGTATTTAGCCATGTCACCATTGGACAGAAAGTTGAAATTTTGGAAGGCTAGAGGACGATGGCGGTATACGGTCCCTAAATCACTTTACGGGCCGTATACTGATTCACGACCACTGGTTGTGTTGAAATTCTACAACTTTCTTATTTTCAAAATTCATAAATCGCCATTCCCTACTTAGTATAACATCGCATACTCATACCCTTCGTTGGTCTGTTCATTGTACATGTACGAGGACTTTTCCGTGGTGTAACATTCTTCCCCCCTTTTTGGAACATTCATCCTCGAATGTTAAAATACTCGGGAATCCTAGAAAAATTTCGCCAGAGTCTCCCTTGTAACTTGACACTACCATCTGTCACAGCAACTCATAATATCTTCGCCTCACAGGGCTACATCATAATACCAACATATTCATGGCCGCAAACGACCAAAAACATAAAATAAAGCATACATACCTTATAACCTCGGTGTGTCATCATGAACCTCTTCTGGAGATTGAAATAAATGTGGGTACTTGGATTTCATCTTCTCTTCCGCTTCCCAAGTCATTTCTTACCCTGTTGTTATTTCGCCATTGAGCTTTGACTGAAGCGACTTCCTTATGCCAAAGCCTTCGCACTTGCCTATCTAGAATAGCAACAGGCACTTCTTCATATGTCAGATGCTCTGTCACCTGCACATCGTCAATCAGAACTATTCTTGTTGGGTCTCCAATACACTTGCGGAGCATCGAAACATGAAAAACTGGGTGAACTACTTCAAACTCCGAAGGCAAGTCCAGTTCATATGCTACCTGACCCACCTTACGGATAATTTTATAGGGTCCAACGTATCTAGGACTTAACTTCCCTTTCTTGCCAAATCTCATCACCCCTTTCATCGGTGATACTTTCAGGAATACCCAATCATTTACCTGAAATTCCAAATCTCGTCGGCGGTTGTCCGCATAAGACTTTTGGCGACTTTGGGCTGTCAACAGTCGGTCTCGAATGGTTTTGACTTTTTCGACCGCTTGTTGAATCAAATCGGGGCCTATCAGTTGCGCTTCTCCGGTTTCAAGCCATCCAATTGGAGATCTACATTTCCTTCCGTATAATGCTTCATACGGGGCCATTTGGATACCGAAATGATAGCTGTTGTTGTAGGTAAATTCAATAAGGGGTAAATACTCATCCCAACTACCGCCAAAATCCAACACACACGCTCGCAGCATGTCCTCCAAGGTCTGAATAGTACGTTCAGCTTGTCCGTCAGTCTGTGGATGAAACGCCGTGCTGAGCTTAACCTGAGTACCCAAACCTTCTTGGAAGGACTTCCAAAACTTAGCTGTAAACTGTGCCCCTCTGTCTGTGATAATGGCCAAAGGAATTCCGTGAATTCGCACAATTTCCTTCAAGTACAACCTATCATAATCTTCCGCTGAATACGTGGTTCTAACTGGGAGGAAATGAGCTGCTTTTGTGAGTCTGTCCACGATAAACCATATAAAATCATATTTGCCTCAAGAACGAGGTAATCCTACAATAAAGTCCACATTAATTTCTTCCCATTTCCATGTAGGAATCTCTATTGCTTGCAATAAGCCTCCTGGCTTTTGATGTTCAGCTTTTACTTGTTGGAAATTCGAACATTGGGCTACAAATTCTGCTATGTCTCTCTTCATACCGTCCACCAATATATCGATTTGAGGTCATGATACATTTTGGTTGCACCGGGATGAATAGAATACCGAGAATAGTGAGCTTCCTCTAGAATCCTTTGGCGCAATCTTGCCACATCCGGTACGCATAGCCTGCCCTGATATCTGAGAACCCCTTCTGTGGAGACTTCAAATGGAGAATTTTCCTTCTCACGAGATAGGTCTCGGTAGTGGCTTAACTGGGAATCTTCGTACTGTCGTTCCTTTACTTCTGTACTTAAGTATGAAACTGTGGGGTTACTAATGCTGATACCTGTGCTACCCGAATCAATTATACGTACTCCAAGATTAGCTAGTCGTTGAAGCTCACGAACCATTTCCTTCTTTTCTGAAGGGACATCACACAAGCTTCCCATTGATCGACGGCTAAGCGCATCAGCCACTACGTTAGCTTTTCCCGGGTGGTACAAAATATTTACATCATAGTCTTTCAACAGTTCTAACCACCGCCTCTGACGCAGATTCAACTCCTTTTGCTTGAAAATGTATTGAAGACTCTTGTGATCTGTATAGATATCAATATGTACACCATACAAATAATGCCTCCATATTTTTAAAGCATGAATAACCGCGGCCAATTCAAGATCATGGGTTGGATAATTCTGTTCATGTTTCCGCAACTGTCTCGAGGCATATGTAATAACCTTGCCATGCTGCATTAATACGCATCCTAGTCCCACACCAGAAACATCGCAATATATAACATAGCCTTCTGACCCTTCTGGAAGTGTTAGCACTGGTGCTGAAGTCAATCTGTCTTTCAACTCCTGAAAACTACGCTCTCACGCATCGTTCCATTGGAATCTAGCGGATTTCTGAGTTAACTTCGTGAGTGGGGCTGAAATAGAAGAAAATCCCTCTACGAATCTTCTATAGTAACCTGCCAAACCCAGGAAACTACGAACTTCTGTGGGTGTCGTAGGCCTTGGCCAAGTCTTCACAGCTTCAATTTTCTGAGTGTCGACTCGGATACCATCATCAAAAATAACGTGGCCTAGGAATGTTACAAAATTCAGCCAAAACTCACACTTTGCGAACTTTGCATATAATTCCCGAGCTCAGAGAACACCAAGGACAATTCTTAGATGATCTGCATGTTCTGACTCCGTGCGAGAGTATACCAAAATATCATCGATAAATACTATGGCAAAGAGATCCAAGAATGGTCTGAACACATTATTCATTAAATTCATAAACACCGCCGGGGCATTCGTCAACCCAAACGACATTACTCGGAACTCGTAGTGACCATATCTTGTCCTGAAGGCAGTCTTGGGAATATCCGCTTCTCTAATTCTCACTTGATGATAACCAGACCTCAAATCTATCTTGGAAAACCATTTAGAGCCCTGCAATTGATCAAAAAATCATCAATTCTGTGGAAGGGATACTTGTTCTTTACCGTTACCCTATTCAGCTGTCGGTAATCAATGCACATCTGCAGGGAGCCATCCTTCTTCCTCACGAACAAGACCGGTGCTCCCCACGGTGATGAGCTGGGCCTTATAAATCCCTTCTCAAGCAAATCTTTTAGCTGTCCTTTTAGTTCCTTTAATTCTGCCGGAGCCATTCGATAAGGAGGAATGGAAATAGGCTTAGTGTCCGGTAACACATCAATAGTGAAATCAATTTCCCTCTCGGGAGGAAGACCTGGAAGTTCGTCCGGAAATACATCGGGGAATTCATTCACTACCGGAACAGATTGGAAAGCTGGCGACCTTGCCTCAGTGTCATGGACCCGAACTAGATGATGAATATAGCCTTTAGCTATCATTTTGCTTGCCTTAAGGTAGGAAATAAACCTACCCTTTGGGGTTGCCGTATTACCCTTCCATTCAAATACGGGCTCTCCCGGAAATTGGAACCGAACCATTTTCGTCCGACAATCAACATTAGCATAGCACGAAGCCAACCAATCCATACCCATGATTACATCGAAATCTACCATTTCCAGCTCAATCAGATTGGCTTTGGTTTGACGATCACATATCACAATAACACAGTCCTTGTACACTTTCCTCGCTACTACCGGATCACCAACCGGAGTGAACACTTCAAAAGGTTTGATTGGCTCGGGCTTCACCCCAATACAATCGGTGACATATGGAGTAACATAAGAGAAAGTAGAGCCCGGATCAATCAAAGCATATGCATCACGGGAAAATATATTCAAGGTACCTGTGACAACATCTGGGGAGGACTTAAGATCCTGCTGCCCTACCAAAGCATATACGCGGGGCTGAACAGCACCTGAAGTAGATGCTCCCCCTCTACCTCTGCCTCTACCTGCTGTAGTTTGAGAAGTCTGTGTTGTCGGGCGTACTGAGGAAGAACCTGCCGCTGAACCTGTGGGCTGAGTCCCAACCCTACCTCTTGCTGAAGGGCAATCTCTCATCATATGACCAACCTGCCCGCAGGCATAGCAGACATCCGAACCCTGACGACACTGTCCAGATTGCAATCTACCGCACTGGCTACACCGCGGTACTGAGGGTCTCCTCTGACTGGGATCTCCTCTGAACTGAGAATCTGAGGCCCTCGAACTCTGGCCCTGTCCTGTCTGAAAAGAACGATCAAACCTCCTGTCTGAGAATCTGGGAGGCGCACTAGTCGCTGACTGACCTGAATGCCTGGAATGCATCTGCCTCGATCCCCCTCCGCATTCACTGCTCGCTCTCATAGATCTAGCTCTCTTACTATGCCTTCTGTCATTGTCACGATCACTTCTTTGCTGTTGTTGTCGCTCTTCAAGATTCTGAGCATGTGCCTGTATTCGGGAGATATCCATCCAGTCTTGCAAAGAGGCCGTCAAACAATCTCTAAACAAGTGTGGCCCCAAACCACTCACAAATCTATGGACCCGGTCTCCCATGTCGGTCACCATAGTCGGGGCATACCTGGGCAAAGAGTTAAACTACATACTATACTCTCGAGCACTCATACTTCTTTGCTTTAGATTTAAGAACCTGTCCGCTCTAGCTCGGCGGACCTCGGGTGGCAAATAATGACGAATAAAGGCATCAACAAGCTCTTGCCAAACAGGAGGAGGCGCATTTTCTGATCTCGACGCTATCCAGTTGTTATACCACAGTACCGCCACATCGCGGAGTCTATAAGAAGCCAACTCTACCGATTAAGTCTCAGAAGCATGCATAAGTTTCAGCGTCCTCAACATCTCATCGATAAAGCCTTGTGGGTCCTCATCTGGCTTCGACCCGAAAAATTCCGGAGGATTCAAAGTCAGGAAATCACGGGATCTCGTACTGGCGGAGCGATCACTCGGGCCCGCATTCTGTCGTTGTGCCTGGGCGATAACCAATTGCGTCAACAAATGATTAGCTTCGGTCACTTGTTGACCCGAAGTAACTGGTGGAGGAATTGGGACTGAGGCTCCCCCTTGCTCTTCCACCTGGGGTGAGGCCTCATTTTCTGATTCGCCCTCCTCTACATTCAGCGGAGGCTCTCTTTCTACGGGCCTTTTTGTCGTAGCTTTGCCCTTCTGGGCGGCGGTATCTTTTCCCTTTGGCGGCATATTCTAAAATCATAACACACTTTTAGGAGGGATATAATCTTAGACATGACTCTATCGCACGATCTCATAAAAAGAAAGATGGTCATTTTCCTAAATGCCCTGTAGCCTCTTTTTTATTAGCGTGGCGCACTACACACCATAAACAAGACTCTACTAGACACGGCTCGTAGACACTTCCAAGGACGAACTGCTCTGATACCACTTTTGTCACGATCCAGGTAGGGGCCGCGACGGGTACCCGGAGCTAGAGACCATCTAACCCACACTGCGTATCTACGAGCCTCTACTGACAGACTGAATACACATAGATGGAACAAGACTCCATCGTGCCCAAAATATGCATCTATATAACAACAGAACGAGCATAAGCACCTCCGGACAATGGAGTGCCCACCCTCAGCTGACCGCTGCTATGGATCTGGATCTAGCTCACCTCCCTGTCTATCTGTGGGCATGAACACAGCGTCCAAAGAAAAAGAACGTCAGTACGAATATTGTACTGAGTATGAGAGGCATAAACAATGAAGAAGGACAACACGATAATATAATGAGAACATCAATATGAACATCTGAATCTGAATGATAATCATAAGAGAAGTGATGCATGCTGTCTTACTCGTACTTATCATCATATCATATATGCATGACATGCAAGATCCTCATCCATGTCAGAACGGTGTGATAATCAGTAATATTAGCCCGCGTCCAGGCCTCCTGCGTCCGGGGTACCATCTCATGCCGCCCACTAGTGGTTTCTGCCCACGCCCAAAGGTCGTGGTGTATCCGTATAGTTGCCTGCCGTAGTGGTGAATGCCCGGCCAACTAGGCGCGGTGTGATGCAATCATGACATGCTCACTATAAAATACTTGTAATAATATGTTTATCAAAATATGCTTATCGTAACATAATACGTGCATAAGGCTAAAGATCCTCTATACTCTATCGGGGTGACGTAAGGTCGTGATCCCCCAATTTCATTATGGAGCAGTTATCAATATTCTGCCTCACCATGACGGAATTAGTACATGAGGTGAGTGTAAGCAATAAGGGCATCATCATATCATATCTCTTATCTTATATAGACATGTAGGAATATAGACTTTTAGCTTCTCGGGATACATGAACTCATACTATAGGATTCATGCCGTTGGAAAGAAAGGACTCACATACCTTGCCGCTTAGCTATACTATCGATCACTTGTCTTCCTTCGAGGTCACGTCGTTACCTTCACGAGAGAATCGTACTAACATTAGTTAATCAACTTTAAAAAAAACGCGTCGTTATCTATAGGGAGATTAGGCGGCATTTCCTTTGTTTCTACTACTTTTCCCCTGTTCTATTTCAACCCCCAAACATTTACAACAATACTCATAACATTGCGAGCAACAATCATCATTTATATGCCTTAAGCAAAACCCACAATCTCCCTCCAATTTCCTTCTCATTTATGGTTATAGCTCGTTATCACATTTCCTTGTATATAATACTTATTTCAAGACCTAAATATCATTTACAACGTATTCATAATCATAGCATGTCAGCTTTCATGATCCAACCTAGCTACCACCCAACTATGGCACTTTTTTCTCAATATTGGCCCATTTCCTATATTCTTCTACATTTCCAGTATCTAGGCCTTCCCATACCTTGAATCACACGGTATAGTCATGAAACATACCTTAGATGATCGTTGAACAAGCTTAGAGTGAAATCCTTCCTTTTGCACCAAAACCCCACTTCACCTTTTTGGAATTCTTGAAGAAGATGACCTTCAACTAGGTTTCATACACTTTGTTGCTTGGATTTGGTGTTGATGATCTTAGTTTCCCTTTGATTCTCTTGGATTCTCATGGAGGAAGTGTTTAGAGAGTTCTAGAGCATTCTTGAGTTGTATGGATGAAGAATGAAATAAAATGAGGCTTGGGTCCCTTTTATTAATTCAAAGTTTGATTTTTAATGATCAACTGTCGGGGTGAACAGTGGTTGTAAACCACACTTTACGGGCCGTATACCAGTTTACGGACCGTATAGTGTGGTCGTATTTAAGCATGTCAAAACAGAAAGGTTGGCTGAGATCATGGCAATTTACGATCGAGGTTTACGGTCCGTAAACCAGTTTACGGGCCGTATTCCAAGTCGTATTTAGCCATGTCACCATTGGACAGAAAGTTGAAATTTTGGAAGGCTGGAGGACGATGGCGGTATACGGTCCGTAAATCACTTTACGGGCCGTATACTGATTCACGACCACTGGTTGTGTTGAAATTCTACAACTTCCTTATTTCCAAAATTCATAAATCGCCATTCCCTACTTAGTATAACATCGCATACTCATACCCTTCGTTGGTCTGTTCATTGTACATGTACGAGGACTTTTCCGAGGTGTAACACATATAAATGTATTTTATGTTCTCAAATGAAAAGATTTCTTATGTCTTGAGTATAAATTGATGAAAAATCATTAAATGAGTAGGATGAGTAGTAGAACGAGTGGTGCTCGGTGGCTAGCCCCGGGTACCCGTCGCGGCCCCTAGTTGGGCCGTGACATGAGGCTAGTCCTTTCTTTCTGTGGCATGAGTCCTATGGCTTGACTTTTCTTTCTTCTTCATGAATTTCTTACATTCCGGAAAAACTATGAGCCTATGTTCACGAATAGCTACATGAGATAAGAGATGTTATGAGCCCAATAATGATGATGATGAGTTAAAGTATAGAGATTCTAGAGTTCATGATATGATATCCCTACAAAGTTAATGATGTTGTTTATTGTATACACTCACCTTATATACTATTTCCTTCAAGGTGAGGCAGATTACTTATAAATGCTCCATAATGGAATCGAGCGTCCATGACCTTATGTCACCTCGATAAAGTATAGCTATCTCTGAGTTTCTTTGCATGCATTATGATGAGTACATGTTGATGATATTACACCGCGCCTATCTGGCCGGGCAGCACCGCTAAGGCGGGCGTCTTATAGATGATTACACCGTGTCTATATAGCACGGGCAGCACCACTAGTGGGCGGCATGAGATGGTACCCCAGACGCGGGAGGCCTAGACGCAGGCTAATGATTATCACACCGATCCGATATGGACGGGTAACTTATACATTTATGCATATATGATATGTTGATTATGAGTAAGCAGTATGCATCATTTCCTTTATATTTGACAGTCAGATATAGATGTTCCTTATTGATGCTTCCTTTATTTCATTGACGTATCATTATTGTATATGCCTCTTATACTCAGTACAATGTTCGTACTGACGTCCGTTTTCTTTGGACGCTGTGTTCATGCCCACAGGTAGACAGGGAGGTGATCTTGATCCAGATTTGTAGGAGTTGTTAGCTGATTTGAAGAGCACTCCATTTTCCGGAGGTGCCATTGATTATTCTTTTGGTATATATGTACATGTATATTTTGGGTATGACGGGGTCTTGTCCCGTCCATATGTTTAGCACTCTAGTAGAGGCTCGTAGATACGCAGTGTGGGTTGTATGGTCTCATGAGCTTGCTGCTATATATATATATATATATATATATATATATATATATATATATATAAAAGTATAGATGACCAAAAGGCTTGTGCATATAAAAGTATTTATGTTTCCGGATGAAAGATGATTTTCTTATAATTTGAGTTTGATTTTGATAAAAGAACATTTAATGAGCATGATAAGTAGTAGAACGAGGGGTGCTCGGTGGTTAGCCCCGGGTACCCGTCACGGCCCCTAGTTGGGTCGTGACATAGGTGCTTTTGTTTGGTTAAATCAATTGATGTCTTAAGCTTTAATATAGCCTTAGGTTGCTTTTGATTCCAGCTCTTGTGTCTACCTCTCATCTTTTACTTCTTGTTCTTAGATTTAGGGTTTCTTCCTTTTCAATATTGCATCAAACTACGCGAGGGCATGGAATTCAATAACCCGATCAATGTAGGATGATTTGCATGTTTGGGATGAGTTTGTTTGAAAAAGGAATAATATGCTGAGTTTCAAAAGTTTTCCCGTTACGCTTGAATTTATGGACCGCAACTCAATCATATAGGAGCCTCTGAAAACTCAACATTTTGTTTAAGACTTAAGGTCTAAAGTAAGGAGCATAAATATTTTTATGGACCGTACTTCCACTGTAAGTGAAGACCCAAATTTTCGCGGGCTAAATTACGGACTGTAGAAACTTTTTACGGTTAGCTTCCTGAAATGAGTCCAAATGCTATGTCACTGAGTTTTTAGCTTTTGTTTTTCATTTTTTTATGTTCCTTTCTTGTTTCAACTTATAAGAAAAATACAAAAATAGGTTTTATTTGTTGCTAACATTGACCCTCCATAGGTATGGCTCCTAAGAATCCTCCGAAAAGAGCCGGCAATCAACAAACCGGAAGGGGGCAGGGCTAAAGGCAGACCCAAGGTGCAGTTACGACTGAGAGATTTACCCACTGACCCCGAGAAGGAGGAGGTAGAAGTTGTTCCTCAAAAAAGCAACGCTAAGCAACAGGGAGATCACCAACTCATGTTTTCACAACAGTCTGATGAGGGGGAATCATCTTCTTCATCATTCGTTGCCAATGGTGAAGACATTGAGCAAGAGCAAGGCTAGAGTTTCAGTCACTCTGGATCATCGATTCGCGCTTCCTCTGTTAGTCCTACAACTAGGAGAAGACAGGAAGTAAGACGAAAGCAAAGGTGCGAGGACAACATACAGTTCTCAATTGAGGGGTCTAAAGAAAAATATGACCATGGGTTTGACCTGGTGAAACGAGGGGGAAACTCGAGTCAAAGCATCTTAGAAGAGAAACGCATAAGCTTTCATGGGTTGGATCTTCAACCCAACATTATATCAGTTCTACAATTCTATAAGTGGGAGGTTTTCAATAATCCTCCCGAGAAATATTGTCAACCTCTTGTTCGAGAATTCTATGCCTCCTACGGTGCATCTTGCAAAGACAAAGAAGCCGGATCAATCAGCACAATCACAACCCTTTTATGAACAGTGTTGTGGTCCGAAAGTTCACGAAAAAAGGTCTATTTCAGGGAGGATTACACAGAGCCCGAGAACATAGCTGAATTTGAATATAAGGTAAGGAACAGAATTACTCAATTTTGTGGGTAGCTACGGTGATGGCTCGGGCTGAGCCAGTATGGCTCAATAACCCATCCGCTACAATCTACAAAAAGAAACTCACGCCAAGTTTTGGTGGTATGTTGTCATTTATAAGATTCTCCCTACATAGGTAGATAACGCTCTCAGCCCAAATAGGGCAGTTCTTGTGGCTTCTATAATGTCCAGGTACCTTATGGATATTGGGAAGTTGATTGCTGAAGAAATTCGTAAGAGGACAGTACAGGGTTCCAAATCATTGCTATATCCTTGCCTCGTCACTCAGTTATGTTGAAAGGCGGGGGTTCCCTAGTTCCCCTTGATAGACCATATCATTGAGTCATTACAGGTCTATGACATTACTCAGAGTAAGGATGAGACATTCCGTGCCATCCATGTAACAGTGGTTCCTTACCAGAGTGGTTTCTAGTATAGTCGGAGGAATAGGTTGAGCCACAGACTGAAACCACTTAAGATTCCATAGGTGGTGCTATCACAGATGCATCATCCACTTCAGCAGCTCCTGCATTTTCAGCTAGCTCAACTTCATCAGTTGTCTCGCCCACTTCTACAGTTTTGCCTTCTAGTGGTTTGTTTACATTCAACAGAGAGAACTTTAAAACATTTGCACTCAAGGCGAAACGAGCTGACCAGCAAATTGCCAGCCTGATGGGAGAGTTGAAAATATTTATAAATTGAGAGATTGAAAGAACTTTGCAACCATTGAGGGAATCAGTTGGGCTGTCACAACAACAAGCCCATGCAAGAATTGACGAGCTTATTAGGATAGGTCCTAATGTTGATTTTAGGACAACTTGATGTGAACTAACTCAAGTCAAGGCTTATATTCGTGAGCTGCAATTGAGAGAAATGGCCATACTTAAGGATCACGTTCCATCATAGGTCGTGGACTTCTCGGCTATAGTGCTTAGCCGAGAAGTTCAGGTCACCTATCGGTTGGTTCGATGTAGGCGAGACTAAGTTAATCGGCCCAGACATGATTCAGCAAGCTGTTGATAAGGTGAAGCTTATTCAGGAGAGATTATTGGCAGCCCAAAGTCGACAGAAGTCATATGCAGATAATCGACGTCGACACTTAGAGTTTCAGATTGGTGATTGGGTGTTCCTGAAGGTATCAACCATGAAGGGTGTGATGAGATTCGGCAAGAAGGGGAAGCTTAGCCCGAGATACATTGGGGCTTATCAAATTATTCGTAGGGTAGGCAAGGTTGCCTATGAGTTGGACCTACCATCTGATTTGGAAGCGGTACATCCAGTCTTTCATATATCAATGCTAAGTAAATATATTGGTAACCCTTCTAGAGTATTCCCAGTAGATGATGTCCAGGTAACAGAGGAGTTGTCTTATGAGGAGAGCCCTATAGCTATATTTGATCGCCAGGTTAGAAGGTTACGTACTAAGGATGTGTCTTCCGTCAAAGTATTGTGGCGAAATAATAATAGGGAAGAGGTGACTTGGGAAGCAGAAAGCGAAATGAAGAATAAGTATCCTTACTTGTTCCCTATGCCTACAGGTAATTTAATTCCTTACTTCGACTATATTGATTGGTAAATGAGACTATATGATATTGTGGCCCTATAAGACATCTGTGGGTTACTGAATGCAGGTTGGTAGGTATAGCTATAGAGGATACTCTATCGAAATTTTTATAAGACTCTATAGACTAGTTTAACATTCGAGGACGAATGTTTTTTAAGAGGGTAAGGATGTTACACCCCGTAAGAGTCCGTGCTACTTACCTCAAGACAAGAATGAATGAGTTAAGAAAGTTCAAGGAAAGTTAATCGAGTTAGTAGGAATATCGTTATATATATGGTTGCCTTAAGTATCTCGAGGTGACATGGTAACCTAAAGGATTTGAAATCATGTTATGAGTACGTATACGAGGTAATGTTAGTGCCCTTTTAAAGCATTTGAGATTATTAGTAATGATATAGAAGATGGACAAAAGATATGAATATACTTTTGCAATTGGAGTTTTGTCAAAGCTTTGTGAGTTCTCTAGTTATGTTTAAGGTTATTGTGATTCTTCGGACCCTTCGAGACGCGTGTATGGATTGTTATGGATGTATATGAGTAGGTATATGTATGTATAAGAGGTTACATGAGGGTTGGGAGAGGATTAGAAGTTAAACGAATCTAAACAAAATGAATCGAAACAGCTTCAGTAAAATCTCGGACCAGATTTTTAGCCCATATTGTTGGAGGCATATCTCCTAGTATATGAGGAGTTTTAAGGTGTTTGAAAAGCCTAAAATAAATTTCATCGAGTCTAGTTTCCAACGCAATAAACCTCTCATCAAAATGATATCGGGATAAGGAGTTATGGACAATGCAAGTTGGGCTGGCGGGGCAGCAAGTTGAGACCCGACCCAGACATTCATATTTCGGCCCATGAGGCCCATTAAACTTAATATATAAGTCACCACTTTGTCTTATATCACTTCACACGACCTAAAACAGATCCAAGAACCCTTATGCTCTCTCCCAAACCCCTTTTCTAATTGAGCCATCATATAAACTAAATCCTAGCCCCTTGACATGAGATTAGTTAAAGAGAAGTTGTAGCCTACGTTCTTTTTGTGTTGTTAAGCAAGCAGCTGGAAAGAGGAACTAGATTCTTGAAGATTCTGATTGTTAAAGGTAAGTTCAACCTCCTACTTATGTTATTAAGTTGGATTAAAGGTTTAACATGGTGTATACATGAAGGAAACATTGATATACAAGCGATATACGGACTTAGATGTTATTGTAAGTTGGGGGCTGTTTTGTGATGATATTTTGGGGCTGTTTAGTATGATATTCGTGGCTGTTTTGTGATGATATTTTGGGGCTGTTTGGTATTATTTTCGTGGCTGTTTTGTGATGATATTTTGGGGCTGTTTGGTATAATTTTCGTCGCTGTTTTGTGATGATATTTTGGGGCTGTTTGGTATGATTTTTGTGGCTGTTTTGTGATGATATTTTGGGGCTGTTTGGTATGATTTTTGTGGCTGTGTGTGTTGTTGATATTGTTGTGATTATTTTGGGTTGTTGGTGAGTTGGGACGGAGTAAGAAAAATAAGGGAAATGTTTCCGGATTTTCGTTAGATTGTTTGTTAGCTTACAATGAGTAGTAAAGAATGACTTTCATCTAATTGTGGCGTAATTATTGCCTTGTTATAGATTACAAACCTAGGCAGTAGATTTTGGACGAATAGACTCGCTTCAAGGTATGTAAAGCTATCCCTTCCTTCTTTTTTTGGCATGAGTTACATAAAATAAGCGGACGATGAACGTACATAATTCCAATGAATTCTAGTCCTCAGTGATACTTGACATGATAGTTGTCTTTGATTCTCCAGTGTTGGTTCATTCTAATTATTCTATTGAGTCTCAGATGATGATTTAATTTGTATATGGTTGTTCCTGATATTCTATTCGTGCATAACGTTATTACATCATTTCACCAAGTCCCGGGCCGGGTATGTATTCGTGCACAGTTTCATTGCATTGTTCACCGAGTCCCTCACTAGAGGGCCGGGTACGGTATATATATATATATATATGATTATCTCACCGAGATCCTCACTAGAGGGTCGGGTACAGTATATATATATATATGACTTCATTCACCGAGTCCCATAATGGGCCGGGTACGGTATATTATATAGATATGCACGACTCTCATCTCATAAGGCACAGGTGCATTGGTATCTTTGATTATCATACTTGTCTCCGGTCATCTTTTGCTCAGTCATGATCTTCTTTATTGTACTTCATGCTTTATATATTCAGTACATTTTTCGTACTGACCCCCTTTCTTCGGGGGCTGCGTTTCATGCCCGCAGGTACAGACACTCAGTTTGGTGATCCTCCAGCCTAGGACTTCTGCTCAGCCCTTTGGAGAGCTCCATTGTTCTGGAGCCTAAGTCATTTTGGTACAGATCCTTTGATATAGACTTATGCATATCCAGGGGTACGGCGGAGCCCTGTCCCGTCATATTTTACTATTATACTCTTAGAGGTCTGTAGACATGTGTCACACCCAGACCTTACTAAGGTGTGACGGGCACCTGACCCTTATTTAGGGCCGAGCGAACCCTCAGACTTCTTCTGTACAGAAAATCACATCAAACTTCTTAAATCGAAAAAGGTAAAATGCATAGTAAATTTTTTTTTTCCAGAAAGTATTCTTTGAAGCCGAACGGATCCACAATCATACAGAATTCAGTACAATATATCACAGACTGACAAATCGGCTGACGGAGCCGCTTACAGACTGACAACCAACACCCACGACACTGTCTGCAAAGTCTCTAACATAAGTCCAGAACCATAACATACCAACTCTGACTCGACAGCACTCCAGGAGCAATTGGAGCTTACCAACTCCGCTGGATCATCTCCTGTAATAACTTCAGCTCATCTGGGAGTACCTGCGCGGCATGAAACGCAGCCCCCGAAGAACAGGGGGTCAGTACGGAAAATGTACCGAGTATGTAAAGCGAAAATGTCACAAGTATAATCATAATCCGAACCAGAAGTACAGAAATATAACGAACAGAATCGAACCCAAATCCGAAACGGACATACAGAGTTTGGCTGGCAGAATCATCGTACAGATCTGGGGCACAAAATGTGACTGACATGATCATAATCAGAGCCAGAGGTACAGAATGTAAGGTCCGGATCAGATCATCAGAAGTGTAACATACAGAGACGTGATTCAACCGGACAGACAGAAGTATACCGGACAGAATCATAATCCAGACGGACGGACAGAATTATAATCCAGACGGGCGGACAGAATTATGATCCAGACGGACGGACAGAGTCATATCATAATCCAATCAGACAGATAGAATCATAATAGGGCACAGGAACGTGGTCGCCACTCCTGCCTTTGGCGCCACAACATATCACATTTCAGAAGATTTCATATCTTCGAACATCTCCGTCACATAACACATCATATTATAACCACGGTAACCCCGGGGACAGATCACACGCCGAGAAACCGGACACATCATGCTTCGTAACATATACACGGTAACCGGGGACGGACATATACCACAGTACCCCGGAACCGGACACATCATACTTCGGAATTCATACATGGGACCCGTTCCTCGACAAGGGACTCGGCGGCCCATCCGCACGATATAAACCGGCCCGGGACCCGGTGAAAGAGATCATGACACATGCACGAGCAGAGTAGTGAGAAACCAAATGCACATATAATCAAACTCGATAGAATAATCGAACGTGCTATCAGAATATTCATAACAGATTACCCATATCAGAATGCTTATATTAAAATACTTATGTCGGAGTACTCATATCAGAATACTTATGTCAGAATGCTTAGGTCAAAATACTTATATCAAAATACTTATATCAGAGTAGTTATATTAGAATACTTTTGTCGGGATTCTCATATCCAAAATACTTATATCCGAATACTTCTATCAAAATGTTTACGTCAGATTTCTTGTATCGGAGTACTTATGTCAAAATACTTTTGTCAAAATATCCATATGCAAAATACTTGTATCCAAATGCCTATATCGGAATACTCATATCAGAATTTCCAGATACTTATATCAGAGAGTACATACAGTTCATAACATATCCAGAACAATAGCCCAAGTTCCTTTTAATTACTATGCGGAAATGAGTCCAATAGAGCAATACAAATAGGGTTCGTGAATTATGGGCCCACCTCGGATTAAGTCGAGGTGGCGTATATAAACTATGAACATTTAGCCTTATAGAGTCATCCATGAAGGTTTCAGGGCAATCTGGTTTCCTTTGTAGAAGTTACGGACGTTCAAACTATGTTTCCATCAAAGCATAAGGTTCTTAGTTCAATTTCACTGAATGAATAGGGGTCAAAATCAAGCTCGGATTTCTAGGAATAGAGTTTCCCTCGAGACTTGTATCATAGCCTATTACAACTAGGATATGCCAAAAGAAAGGAAGGGTAAGCCTTACATACCTTTTCCGCTTCTTAAGCTTCTCCAAATTCGAATCCCGTTTCCTCCAAAACCTACAAATGGTCATGTTTACCAAATGTAAATTACAAAACGTTAGGAATTCAATCTTAACCAATCCTTGTCTTAATCTTTCAAATGGATTCACTTATATTCTGCCGAATTTTCGGCAGCATTTCCCCTGTAAATACACCATCCCGAGAATATGGCTCGGCCCAAATCAACATCAACAGTAATCCGGGAATTCAACCCGGCCAATCTATCAACAATACCAACAATTATTCTGACAACACTTCAATATCAAATTCAATTCACACAATATTTCAAACAACTCAAACAAGGCTCCAACTCTCCCGAAATTGCCTCCAAATCCGAGAACTACACCAAACACATTCTTCTCTTCCAAATTCATAACTTATACCATTACCCCACACATTAACAATACAATTCTCCTAAATACAAGAATTACATAAAATTCACATAAATTTCCAAATCATCCCACAACCAACATAACATTATTTTGAGTCACTAAACTTGCACTTCTCATCACAGAATTCATAATGACGGCAACTAAAACGCTAACGACAATTTGTTTATTTTTCAACACACCAAGAGGGGCCATTCGGCCCACACCCAACACACACACCTAAGGAGAATTTTCATTCTTTTCTTCACACTACAATATTCAAAACATGCTAATTAACATTAATTCATGACTTTCATCACAACATACACACGGCCCAACCATCACACGGCCTTACTTACAACACACATTATTTTCATGATTTCCATGCATTTCTACACACCACGATATCCACAAGCATCCATAATACATAAAAGAAGATTGAATTCTTACCTTTTCTTCCAAACTTCTTCACTTGGCTAAGGTCTCAAATTGATGAAACAAGCCCTCCATCTTCCAAGACAACTCCACCATGTTGTAGAGGACCCTTGAATTGGTAGGAATACAACAAGAAAATAATTTTTGGGACAAACTTTCAAGAGACAAAAATTGGAGACCATGGCCGAAATTGGCCCTTTGGTTTTCTCCTTGTTCTTTCCTTTTTCTCTCAAGTTTTCATGAACCTTCTCAAGGCATATGATGAATTTTCATCCATGTGCCATATTTATTAAGAGGTCATGTGCATGGCACATGCCTATCATATTTTATTTTCCTTTCTTCTTTTCTAGAAATTTCTTCAATTTATAGCAAGGATGACTTATTTGCCATCCTTCTTCTTTTTTTTGGAATTTTCATGAAACTCTTGTAAGATTCCCATTTTGCCCCTCGAATTTTCTCAATATCACTATTTTTCCCCTAACCTTCCACATTATTTTCATTGGCCATTTTGCAAATTCCTCTTTTTACCCTTGGCCTTTCCCAACATTTTCATACTACCACTGTTCATGAATAATATTCCAAACAACTCGTACATTAAAATCATCCTTGACAATGACCTTGTCCTTAACTTGCCACGACTTTCTCGAATTATCCGAACATACGAAATACGGGATATAACAACATGTGTGGGTTGTATATAGGTTTTGGTCAGCTATATCGACATGGTTCGTTTTGGGTATTCCCATATATAGTGGCAGCCTTGTCGGCTTGCATATTTTGTTATGTTTTGGTTAGCTATGACTCCTCAGGAGACAGGTTCATTATGATATATGACGTTATGAGTCGACAGCTTGCTTTTACAAATTTCCATATTGTCCTTAGTTTCAGTCTGATTATATCTAGCAGATTCGTATACGAGTGTCCAACTCGGGCACTAGTCATGGCCCATCGGGTTGGGTCGTGACAGACAAAATGGTGTAAGGACAACGATAAGGAGTCAAAGAAGAACATAGGCTAATTTAAGTCTCAAATGATCACCGGTACAAGAGAATCAATGGCTTAAGAAGAAAGCCTACTCATATCAAAAGGAAGTTATGATTGAATGGATTTTTTCTTAGTTCCATACTCATGAGTTTATTTGGTAATTATGCAAAAACTGGGGAGAGGAAATTAGAGGAAAAATTCAAATATGAATATGATGATATTGTAAGGATTTAAGGCGGGTCCGACCAAGGAATTAAAATGAGGTGGTATGGTATGTATATAGGGTCGACTAGTACAAAAAGGATGATCTAAAATAGCACCAGAGAAGCAAGCAAGGAAAAGTGTTATATCTGGACAAGAGAGTTTGTCTACTAGTAGAGAAATGAGGAGCAAGGCAAGAGTACAACAATTAAGAGTTCTCACAGATCGGCAGGGAGCCATAACAATCATGATTTAAGACCATCTAATGGCAACAGGTCCTAGGACGGTAGCTAGATATCAGTTGACCCCTGGGTACATACATAAGAACATGAGGATATGGAACTAATGAATGAGTTCGACAAAAAAAATTGGGAGAATATGAAAGAAGACTAATGACCCCATAGTACAAGAGAATGGAGATCAGAAACTAAAGGAGGACAACCATTTCAAGAAACTAATGATAGAATCGTAAGCTACAACATTCAAGGACGAATGTTTCTAAGGGGGGAAGGATGTTACACCTCGCACTTTCAGAGCAAGAGCATTCCACATACTTTACCGTATTAATGGAGTATCGGAGACGTCCCATGAAGTTTTGGAAGGTACAAGCTATGGGAAGTGCGTAACAATGAAGTAAAGGATGATTATGATCTCGTAAGTCATAACCGGGAAGGACAACCTTGGAACCAAAGGACATGACTATTATCAAGTATGATTAACGATAAATATCATGTATGGAGAGTTTCAGAAGATTACGGGACCAAGCAAATCGAAAAAAATAAGTTTGTCAAAAATTTGGAAAAAGTTGGCAGAATTTTGGACAGAATTTTTGGGTCACATTTGGAGGGGTATATCTCCGGGTATATTAGGAGTTTTAAGGTGTTACAAAAGCCTAAAATTAAGTTCGTCGAGTCGAGTTTCCAACGCAACAAACCGTTCATCCATCGACGTCGGAGTAGAGAGATATTCGCATTTTCGCGAGACTGCACAGTCAGCCTTGCTGGGACCCACTATGGCGGTGGCGACCTTCTTGTATATTAAATACGTTTTTAGAGTCCATTTTAAGTCATTTTCACTTGAAACTTTTTCCATACGCTTCTAAGGCCCTCCCAAGTCAGATCATAAAGACCCTAAGCCAAAAAAAAAGGGTTTCACCCAAGTTCTATCTCAAGAGTTCCAAGAGAGCAAGAAGAAGCACCCTTAAGGTGTTGGATACAAGTTGAAGCTTGAGTTCTTGTTGTTGTTGCCAGGTCTAGGGGATTCTTAGAGGTGAAGCAAGCTCAGAAAAGGTAAGAATATTTCTCTCCTCCATGTATTTGAGCTTATACAAGTCGTGACTAGCTTGTACGGTTGAAAACTTGTGAAATAAAGCTCGAAAATCGTAGTTGTGATGTTGTTAGTTGCTGAACTGTTTTGAAGTTGTTCTTGTGGTATTTTATGGCTAGAAATTGATGGAATAACTTGGATATTCTATTATTGATGTTGTTCGTATTGTTTTGGTGTTGGTTTGAATTGGAAACATGTAAAAGATATAGGGGAAGTGCTGTCCGATTTTCTGAAAATCATAGGTATGTTGTTCTTGTGTTGTTGGACTGTTTTGAAGTATTACGTACATGTTATTGTGGCTGGAAATCAGACTAGATAATATGAATATGGTGAACTTGATGTTGTGGTACATGTCCATGTGTTTATATGAGGAAGTATTATGTGAAAATGAATATGGTATTATCTTGTAGCTATGGTTATGAATGACTTTGAAAAGGAGTTTTGAGGATTGAACAATGTGTTAACTTTAAAAAGTCTATTGATTATGGTATTATGGGTGTTGCTATTGATGTTTGGGATTTGTTTATTATATGGAGAAAGTTGTCGAAACAAAGGAAATGCTGCCCAATTTTCGTTTGCTCTTAGTCACTTTAGTTTAGACTTAGTCACTTTAGTTTAGACTTAAGCATGTTTTAAGTGATCTAATTTAGTACGAATTCTCTTGAATGTAGAGTTGTGAGCTTGGAAGGAGAACGTTTAGTCATTAAGAAGACGTAAAGGTATGTTAAGGCTAGTCCCTTTCTTTCAAAAGACATGACTTTTATATCACCATCTCCTATACATGTTCTCATGACCTTCTTGCATTCCAAAAGTTGAAAGCCTAAGATTATTAATAGCTTCTTATGAGATAGAGATAAGATGTGTTTTATGATAATGATGGGGATGATGATGATTCTATTTCTAGAGATTATAAAGCTTATGAATTGATGCTATTATGAGACCAATGATCTTATTTTATGATTTCCTTGATGTTGTTCATTATTGATGATCTCACCTCATGATACTAGTTCCTTTAAGGTGAGACATAGCGATGATGTTTGTTCCATAATATAATCGGAGGTTACTGACCTTACATCACTCCGATAGAGTTATAGCTTTTACTAGAGCTCTCATGCATGCTTTATGTTATGTATATGTGAGTTTACACCGTGCCTAGTTGGTCGGGCAGACACCACTACGATGGGCGTAGGGGGCAGCTATGATGATAATTACACCATGCCTAGTTGGTTGCGCAGACACCACTAGTGGGTTGCATGAGATGGTTACCCCAGACGCGGGAGGCCCGGACGCGGGCTAATGATGATTACACCATACCTATATGGTCAGGAAGTTTGTGTATGTATATATATGATATGATGTTGTTTTAATATAAAAGTTAGCATGCATGACTCCGCCTTAAGAGACAATTAGTTACAGGTTATCCCTTCATCTTATGCTCTCTTATTTCTTTATTATGTTGTTATACATGCCTTACATACTCAGTACATTGTTCGTACTGACGTCTTTCTTTTATGGACGCTGCGTTCATGCCCGCAGGTAGGCAAGAAGACGGTACAAACACTTAGGAGCTTTATCAGCATATATACAGGAGCACTCCACTACTCTGGAGTTGCTGCTTATTGGTATATATTTTTGTGTACATATTTGGGTCATGGCGGGGTCCTGTCCCGTCCTTATAATTTCAGTATCCCAGTTAGAGGCTCGTATATGCATATGTGTTGGTAGTAGATATTATGTGATCTCTTCAGTGTATATTATGTACATCATTTTTGTGGGCTTATGTATATGTGTATATATATGTGTTTTGAGAAGTAAACGAAGATCATTTCGTAATAAGCTTTGTGTTGAGAATGGTGTATGTACAGGTTGAGTTTGATGATAAGTTTGACAGGTGGTGCTCGGTAGGCCAGCTCCGGATACCCATCATGGCTCTCTAGTTGGGTCGTGACAGGTGATTAGATAGGACATGGTGCAGTTGCAGCTTACCGAGGACATGACCATAGATAGGAGGTTATGGAGGACAAGGATTAGGGTAGAAGGTTAGTAGGGGGTGGCGCGTTGTTTGGCATATTGTCTTTACTAATAGTCATAGTATCTTTTTTTTTTCATGTGGTTTCTTGTCATTTGATTTCTATTATTATTTACTGTATTTTGTGCTTTACTTAGCATATTGTTGTGTTGTTGTTACTATTTCCTTACCCTATTTGACTTGATTTGTTATTGCTATATTCTGAGCCGAAGGTCTATCGGAAATAGCCTCTCTATCTCCCAAGGTAGAGGTAAGGTCTGCGTACACTCTACCTTCCCCGGACCCAACTTGTGGGATTACACTGGGTATGTTGTTGTTGTTCTTGTAATTTCAGTTTTTCTAAAAATACTGGATATGTCCCTGCTTAACATAAAAGAAAATTGATCTGAATTAATTCATTTGAGAGCACTTTTGAGACATCCAAACATTACGTTTGAGGAAGAAATTAACAGGTAGTCATGGGATAACATCAAGGTATGGTTTCTAACTCAAACCATGAATTTTACATAAATATAAGCTAGATTAAAGTTCAAAGTTGACGATTTTGAAGGGGTTTTGGGTAAAAGAACTACGTGTTATTTTTGATAGATCCTTGAGCGATTATTGATCAAATTGGATAGTGCCTATAGAATATTCATCCTCACAACGATCCTGTTTCATTGAGGTATGATTTATCTACTTCGGACACTATTCACCAGACATCTATTTTTAACCCAGTGTTTACAAATTGGAGGAAATTATCAATTTGCTATCACTCTTCTATCAAGATTTGGAATTTATGAGGAATTTCAAAGCCTTATGGAGAGGACTTCACAAGAATGTAAAAATTATTGAAATTCGAGCCCGTGGACCGGATGGGTGTTATACCCGATATTGGTAAATTAGAAATTGGTCTCGGTTTGAGGAGAATTTGGAGGCAATCTTCAAGATTTGTCTTAGAGGTAAGTTTCTAACCTTGATCTCGATATTTCCCCATGATTTCATCATTTACTTAGCGTTTTATCCATGATTTGGTTGTAGAAATTGAGTTTTAAGCCTAAAGTTAAGAATATAAAATTCTTTGATTCGGAGATCGATTTGAGGTTCGATTTGGCTCATTTTCTGAATTTATACTTTATAAGGTATAGGTATACCGATTTTCACATAATTCTAGTTTTGCTCTTGAGGGATCTGGTTTGACTTTTGGATTGACATTTTGGACCCGAATATTAATATAACAATATGAATATCATTGGATTCGTTTAACCGTAGAGTACTATTTTGACTAGATTGAACTCGTTAGTCAATTTGGGTGCAGTAGAACTTCCGAAAGACTTAAGCATTGCTCAAATCGAGATTTGGAGCATTTGGAGGCATCAGGAAAGTAAAGGCTTGATTTTGTTTCATTTGCTCGGCTTCGAGGTATGTTAAGACTTTCAATACTTTGTTTGAGGGATGTTTTTGTAAAGTAATGATTAAAATAGAAATAATAAGGGGTAAGGGGCATAACGAAGGGGAGGGGGGGTCTCGTACCCATGATGTGACGAGCATTGGTTCGAGTACCAGTGACATGATATGGGTAATAGTGTACTTTGTAGTTATGGGTCGTGACCCAGGAATGGCAAAGCATGTGATTAGTTGATTGTAATTGGTACTTTAAGGAATCTTTTACACTTTTGATGAACATGTTAATGAACTTGTTGGCTATTAAGTCTGGAATTACTGATGAACTTACTTGAACTTATTGGCTATTAAGATGGAATTACATATGAACTTACTTGAACTTGTTGGCTATTAAGTTTGGAATTACTGATGAACTTACTTGAACTTGTTGCCTATTAAGTCTGTATTATTGATGAGCTTACTTGAACTTGTGGGCCATTGTTTCCGGATTGTTGAGATATTCACTTTCTGGTATGTTGTATCATACATATACATTGACATGAGATCGGATATGAGTAGTAGTTGAGCACGTGGAGATCGTATGTTCTGGAATTGTGATATGCTGAAGGGAAATGGTTCCGGCTAATTTTTGTAAGTCGAAGGAAAATGGTTCGGGCGAATTGTTTGTAAGCCGAAGAGTAATGGCTCCAGCAAATGTGTGTAAGCCGAAGGAAAATGGTTCTGACAGTATGTGGACCTTGAGAGTCCCCCATGGGTCATGAACTCCCAAACATTACGGTGGAGCTTCATGTATATACATGTTTTAGAGAGGATTTGGTTTGAGGCACTTCATTGCATTGCATTATCATACTTTACCTTATTTGACTATCTGTATTGTTGCTGCTACCTGGATAATTTATCTTAACTATACTACTCGATTGCATTACTATCTGATTAATTGGGCATTTGACATACTTAGTAATTGATTAACCTCTATTCTTTAATTGATCGGTTCGGATTAAGGTAAACTAGTAAAGATAATAAGACTTTTCTTAAATATTTCGTCACTACTTCTTTCTTTGTTGATCTATGAGATATACTGGGTACATGTGGTTTCGTACTCATACTACACTTGCTGCACTCGTTCTGGTGCAGATTCTGTTGTGATTACCATTGGCCCCCAAAGAGTGGTCTGAATCCGAGGTTGTTTATTCGGGAGATCTAGTGGTGAGCTGTCTGGATGATCTACAGCACCAGTCCCTTTCTATCGTTATTTATTTCTATCACTTTTACATTCCAGACAGTGAATTTGGTCAATTCAGTCTTGTATTAGTAATCTTAGTAGCTCTTCTACGCATGACGCCAGTCGCTCGTGTGGTATGTTGGGTTGTTTTCCGCATTTTGATTGTTATGTAGACTTGGTTATGAATATATCATGTTCCCACTTTACTTTCCACTTATTTAACTTAAAATGAACTGGTTGTTAATCTTTTGACTACCTATCGGGTTGGGAATAGGTGGCATCACTGCTTTAGATTTTGGATCGTGACATTTACGGTCCGTAAAAGTGGGTGTAGAAGGAACCCTAGAAGTGAAGGAAATCCAGTTACGGCAGCCAGCACAGATCCACAGACCGTGCTTCTGTTTACCGTCCGTAGAATTATAAGCCGAGGGCATTTTTATCACATTATTTTCGCATTTTGAGCATTATATATAATTTGTATAGGATTTTTGTGGGTTATGTTGTGCAGATTTTACTACTATTTTCTACATCATTGAACTCTTTTCCTTTGAAGCTTTTGAGGGGAATATTCAATCTTTTTGTCATCTTCCTTTGATTGCAAGCTTTTAATGTCTTCTTTAATGCTTTGTTTTGTACTTCTAAACATGAGTAGCTAATTTAATACCAAGATTGTAGACCCAATGACGGGTATTTACTACTGAATATATGAATAATAGGTTGTTGGTTTCTATTCATTTCTCTACCTTTTTATTAGGTAGTGGTTGCAAACATTAACTTATGTCATTTACTCTTTCTTTACTTGGAAAAGTGAGTTAGGATTGGCAGAAATGAAAAGAAAGAACTCGGGGCGTTAACCATCATTTAATAGGCTCGTTTAAGAATAAGATGCGTTGGCATATAAAATATCGTTCTTCATCGTAACTCTTTTGCATTTGAGAAAATCATATAGAGGAAATATTTTCTAACTATTGGGAAATATTAGCGAGTCTGTTAGTGATCATATGCATACCATACAACGATCCATTAGAAATATATAACACAAACACCTATAGCATTACGTTTCATTAACTGGGATACAACTTTGGTTTCTCTCTCCACTTATCTTAGGTCAAAATAAATAACAGAAATACCAAACTCTTTACAACTTACCGGAATAGGATTATGACTAAAGTCAAGTAACACACTACTAAAAGTAAACTTTTCACACCTTATTCCCTGTGGGATTCGACCCCAACCTAGTTGGGTTACTATGTTTGACAGCTATCACTTTACAACATTTATTTAGGTGTAATTTGTGTACGTATGGACATACAAATTAGGAACTACTTTTGTTAGGAAAACTCCGAACAATATTTATAATAGTAACTTATACTATATTTGCTCTGCTTATTTCTCAGGCCAATGGTGGCCCAAACAATGGTTTCACTTTACTTTGAGTAATATAAATATCGTCTGTTTAACCAAAAACAAAGTTAGCATAAGCGATAATCGGGTTCTAAAACTCATGGGTGAACACGTTGTGAAGTTGATATGCTTTATCTGTATAAAGCTTTTTTGTCTTGTCATAAAGAATTTTGTGGTTCAATAAAACATAATATAACCATCAACTCTAGCTAGGTCTTGAAAAGGTATACAAGTGAAAGGTTCAACTTAAAAGAACAGTATTTGCATAAAACTTATATGAACGACATGAATCACTAACTAAGTGTGGGACTGTCAGATTAGTTAGTATTTGAGAAGAGGAGAACTGTCATCTTTTGAATAATATAAGTATTATTTTATTATGTTTTTAAAAAGATTAAAAAGGTTTTCAAGTTCAAATAGGTGAGTATTAATAGGTGTGCATGTGGTTCTTATTAGGAACAAATAGATGTGTTAATATAATATGAACGGATACTTAAAAGGTATTTTAAATACATATTCCTCCACAAAGGATTGAATAGTTAAGAATTCTATCCCTTTCTCTCTTACTGCTCTCTACAAATCACAAACTGTGTTCTTATGGACAATTAAACTTTATAGTTGAAATTTGAATTTCATTCACTTTGTAAAATTCTAGAGAAATTCTGCCATAAAATTCATGAAGCAAAATGGGCTTAAATTTCTTTAAAATAGAGATTACTTTATTAAAGCTGGATCGTTCTCGTTCCCCATATTCTGCAATATGTTTTCTAACAAAACATAACTGAAATAAAAGTGAAATCAGAAAACTTGCAAGAATATAGGGAGGAAAGAAGGGAAATACGTTAAACCAAAAGCAAGATACTCGAAAAAATGGATTGTTATCATTCTCATGACCTCTTTCTTTTAATGTTCTTTAAAAGCAACATATTGCAAGTTCACAACTCATTGAATGATAGAAGCTAGCACATATGGCGTGGAAGGTTCTTTTCTTATGCAATTTAGCTCTCTTTGTTTTTCTTTCTTTTGAAGAAGCCACTGCTGATGATGAGCCACAGTTCACGGCTTTATTTGTCTTTGGGGATTCACTTATGGATCCTGGAAACAATAACTATCTGGCAAACTCTTTGGCAAAGGCTAATTATGTACCTTATGGAGTTGATTTTCAAGGACCCACTGGGAGATTTTGCAATGGAAGAACCATAATAGATTATTTGGGTAATTTGGATCTTCTCATATATTTTCTCAGTTACTTGTAGCATATTTGGCCAAACTTTTAAAATTAACTTATTTCGATAAGTATTTATTTTAAAAGTGTTTTTCAAAAGAAATTTAGTGAAAAACAATTTGTGTTTGACTAATTAATTTGAAAAACACTTTTGAGCAGCAATTAGTGTTTGACCAAGCTTTTAAAAAGTGTTTCTAAGTATATTTTTCTCAAAAATATTTTTCAACAAAATACTTTTGGAGAAACACTACTTCTTTAGCTTCTGAAAAATAACTTCTGTTATTCCCTAAAAACACTTATTTTCTCCAAAAGCTTGGCTAAACACCTTTTTTTTTTTTGTTTTTTTTTCAAATAAGCATATTTGACCTCCTAAAAGCTTGGCCAAACAGACTAGTAAAATCATGTGAAATATGACCTGCAAGATTAAAACTCCATTTTTGTTTCTATAGCTGATGTAGAGCAGAGATTATGGTACTAATTTATACTCCCTCCATTTTAATTCGTTTGTCTTACTTTAATTTTAGTCTGTCTAAAAACGAATGTCACTTTCTATATTTAATACGACATCTTTACACCCAATATCTTACATGACATATACAAGAACTACAAGATTCAAAGGAAATTTTGGTACATTACACATATCTTTAGTTTAAGACAATAAAATTCATTTTTTTTTTTTAATTTTCTTAAATTCCATACCGAATCAAACTAAGACAAACAAATTGAAATGGAGATAGTAGTAATTAAAACTGCTTGCTTCCTCACAATCTTGTTAATTTTTTGAAGGTGATCTGCTAGGACTTCCACTTATTCCAGCTTACACAGCTACTATCACCTTGGGTTGTGATATTTCCAAAGGAGTAAATTATGCTTCAGTTGCAGCCGAGATTCTTGACGAGACATGCCAAAGTCTTGTATAATTTTTCATCAGTTTTTATCTTCTGAACCTTTCTTTTATAATTTTTTTACGAATTTTGAATTATATCCACGTACACTAAAATGAAAATACTACAACTGTAGTTTAACTAATTGCAATAGGTTAATTACTATATTTTCTAGGTTACCAATCCAAAATACGTATGGACGGGTACTTGCTGTAATAAACTTTTAAATAACATGATAGATTATAGGATAAGTAATATTTTACATATATAAAACGTGAGGATACTCTCCCAAGTGAGCTAACACTCAATTCTTTACCTTTGAGACTTCAAAAAGAAGTCGCAGTGACTTTTCCTCCTAAAAGTTCCCTTGATAATTTATTTGTTGAGGTATATACTACTAATCATGCATTTAATAGTATATATTCAGAGAAGTCAACACTGTAGTTGATTTTTTTGTCCAAATATGACTATTCTAACAGTGTTACTATTGCCATGTCACGTTTTACTTCACCATCTTCGTTTGTTTGTGACTAGTGACTACTATGTTAATGACCCCTCAAATCAGATTATGAGGAGAAGGTCACATCTTATAACAGTTAATTAATATATAAGAATATATCTTCTAAAGTAAAAAAATTATAATATATTTATTCTAACAATTTCTATGATGGGAGATTCTTAGAACAAAAAAATTCTATAGCTAAACTTATAACATTAGTTGTTTTTTGACCAAGGAGAAAGGTTTATCTTGAATAAACAAGTTCAAAATTTTGAAGATACCTTGAATAAATTAAAGGGGCAGACGGAAGAGCAAGAGTTAAGCCATTATCTTGCAAATTCGTTGTTTGTAATGAATGTTGGCAACAATGACTACGTCAACAACTATTTGCAGCCTTCATTGTACTCAACAAGTTCGATTTACAAGCCTAAAGATTATGCTGATCTCCTCATAAAGCACTACTCTAGGTAAATATTGGTAATACATACTTACGTCTCTTTTTTTTTAAAGGCAGAATACAACCATGACTCCATCTTTGTTTACGGCAATACTTTTGGAGGATTTACCCACATATTCAACAATGCCTCTGCTTATGGTAAGGAAAACATCCTATTGATTTAGCATTATATTAATTTATTTATCACCATCTAATTCTAATTTGCGGAATTCATACATAAATCTTATCAAATTTATTCCTCTCATGCACAAACGTAGAAATATATTTATTGACGAAAGTCTTTCAGTGTTTCACTTGAGGAATTATATTCTTTTCTCAGAGCTGTAAAGTTAGTTATCAAATTTGTGCATTTCCTTGCTAATTGCAATTATAAGTTCTTGTTATTATACAGTGTTCTAATGCAATTGTAATAATCTGTTTTATAACCAGAAAACATAAGCACATTAAATGGAAATATAGAAGAAACAAAAACGAAATAAATAATTCCTAACTCACATAATTCACGGTGTATCCTGTAATTTCCTCACTATTGCCCAAGATATTTGAATTAATTTCTCCCATGATAAAACGAAAAAACTATTTTTGTTATAGAGACACTTCGAATTACAAAATTTTGTCGAACCCGAAACAAGGGAGCAGAGCACACTAGACACTTCTGTTTAGAAAACATTGCAGAAATGAGGGGAGAATGTTTGCAGATTTTCTGTCCTTGAAACTAAGGCCAAGCCTGAATTTATAGTGAACGATTTGGAGTTCAAATGGTGAAAAGATGCTTATTCGGAAACAAGTTGTGACTGTTCACAAATGGTGCCTGTTTGGAACAAGATTGTTCGAAAAAATATCTATTCTAATTTTAGTTAATGAAACATTCGGAAAGCTCCACGTGACTTTATGGGAAAAGTCACAAAAATAAAACTAAAGAAAGAATACTTGGTCCAAATATATTATCAATCAAATAATTTGATCAAATATTCTTTCTTTATTGATGACAATTCAACACTGTCAAAACAAAAGTTATTGAGGATAGTCAATATTGTCAAAACAAAAGTAAGAAACGGTCATCAATAAATTTGTTTGATCTCTTTGAATCTACATCTTGAGATCTCCAATCTTCTAGGTAGAGTTAATCATTTGTCCTCGGTCATAGCCCAATTCCCTTCGATGATCTCTCAATCGTCTCTCTAGATAGATCGAAGCCAAAGTCATTTTTAATAGAAAAGTAAGAAGCAGTAACAAGTATAAATTAATTAAGTGGTAATTAATGCATGTACATATTAAACACATGTTAAAATTAGATTTTGCAAAATTTATTAGAGAATGGTGTTGTTTGTGATGGTTGTATCCTAGTAGGTTTTGAAGTAAAGGATATTGGTTGCTGTGGCGTTGGGAGGCGAATAACATGTCTTCCACTTTCAGTACCTTGCATGAATAGAGATCAATACCTCTTTTGGGATGCCTTCCATCCAACACAAGTTGTGAATCAAATTCTTGCTAGGATAGCATATTCAGGGTCCTTAGATGATTGTTATCCCATCAATGTCAAACAAATGGCTCAACTCTAAAACTCTTCTTTTTCCGTTAGCTTTCGTGAACAAATGCGTGTCAATATATGCAAGAGCAAAAGACTACCAGTGAATTATTACTGCTAAAAAAGAAATTAGCTATATACACCTCTATAATAGCACGTCACTATAAAAGTCAAGTTAATCTCTTATATTTTACCTCTTTATAATAGTTTTTTTACCTATAACAGTAACAATCATCTTTATAACAGTATGTTCTTTATAAAATTACCCCTCTATAACAACTATCTTCTTTTTTTATTAATATAATAATCAACTATCTTTATAGAAATAGAATCTCTAAAATTACCAATAATAGGTCTAGAGATTTTGATCAAATAATTTTAATTCTTTACATACTGCATATGATAAAGAATATTATATGAATATATTATTCCATCATTAAAAAAATTCTCTTCTTTATACGAAGTGTGATTTTATGCGTCTTTTTTTTGTCCATAACAGTCAAATAAGATTTAAAAATCAAATGTTGTCATAGATATATAACAGTCAGTCGTTATACCAACAAATAAAATCTCGTAACGAACGAGGTTGTCATAGAGAGGTTTGATTGTATCTAACTCTTTTGCTTAATCTATAAAATGGAACATTTGGCCGCGCCACCCGGCTATAAAAGTGAGACCTAGAAGAAGTAGGTATGTCCTTCCAAAAAAATTGAAGTTACCCAAGAATGTCTAATACATAACTTAAACCTATAATTCTCCATCTCTTTCAAAATTTTACTCGATGTCTAATACATAACTTAAACCTATAATTCTCCATCTCTTTCAAAATTTTCCTCGATCCATGGAAGTATAATTCCAGGAGGTGACAGCTCTTTGTGTGTGATTAAGTTTGCAGTAATATTGAAAAACAATATGAAGAGTCTTCTTGGAAATAGCTACTAGTCGGGCTCACTCATAAGGGGTTCTAAACTGCTAATTAGCTCATCAACCCATTTAGTTTGCCCTTCTAAACGCTAAACGTATAAATACACCATTATGAGTGTTGGAAAGGATGTGTTTACCACCATAATATAATGGTCGGGGTTTAAAAAGAAAGTACTCTGCATCTTCTAAAGGATACCTAGACCCTGGAGAAAGAAAAATCATATGTTATATGAGGATCCAAAACTTCTAACTTCCTCTTTACTCCATATTTTCCTCCTTTCCTGTACACTCATACTTTAAAATTTATATTTTTTGCAAAAAGAATTGAAGGTATTTTAGTAATTTTAACAAAAGAATAGCTTATTAACAGTTTCAGCACATCTATACAAACACATAATTGCTTATTTATAAGATCAATTTTCGCACTTAAAACTTATCAGCTACTTATAATCAACTAATCCACTATAGCTACAGTGGATGTCAGACTACATTCCTAATATATGAAGAAAAGTTTATCACATTCATCGACATACAAACATCATAAGTATGACCAAAAGAGAGAACGAAGTAGCAAACATTTCCGGTTTCAGAATGAAAATTACAAGTGGATTATAATAAGATACTTCAATTTTTTTAAAAAAAAAGCTCTTTCAAAGATAAGATGAAAACTACATAAATAAGAAAGCATCAGATACCTACCTATTTAGCAAGCAAACAGTGCCAACTAAAACAACTGGGATAAATTCTGAATTTCGGTAATAACAGATTTCTCAAAACAAGAGAGAATGTGAACAGAATACTCGAAAAAATTAATAAAGTAACAGCTATTGTCATTGGAATTTCATCGCCAGCTCATGCCAATTCCAAAAGAAAATACAACTACTCTGCATGCTAACCTGGTGGTAGAACAGGGATGCGTCAGACTTTGCTCTCCTTCTCTGAACCATAGTGGAGTCCTGCTGAATAGTATTAAAACCAGAATTAATGCCAAGGATAACAAACAAGCCTAAGAAGCGATTGAGGAACTTTGGTTGCACGAGTATGATATGGAACTCAGTCTAGTCTGAACCTTTCATTCGAGGAACAACTCTAGCAGTAATCGCGATAGCCGCCTTGGATAGTTGACACAAATCATTGAATCTTTGCTATTTTTCTAGTTTTACTTCCTTTTGTCCGCATTTTAGCACTAGCAGTGGCATAACACCTTAACTTCTCAAGGATCATTCTCTCACTGATGCGCAACACCAATGAATAATATATCATAGGTTCTTTCACCAGACAGCAACAATTCAAAGTTTTGATATCATTTTCTAGACAGTTTGAATCATATAAACTTCCCGAATATCCGCTAGTGCCAACAGAGCTGCACAAACTCCATCTGTCAGCAACATACTGTTGTTAGACTCAAAACCTTTTCCAAATAAAATAATATCTTTCTTCGACAATTTGAAGCCCTTAGACTTTTCAAAACCATCGGTGATAGATACTGCAAGATCGAGTTCAACATATACTTCCTCTGGCAATAATATTATGTAAAGCAAAACCAACCGCTCAATTTGTGGCTCCCCATCAAATGAAATCTCAAAATATTCAGAATTTTGGCTAACGCACCCAGAACAATCTAATTCTCTCCATAGTGATAACCTCCTCCTACTGTAGCGATGTGAAAACCGAAATGAACTCCACTGAAGTACAAGCTCCAGATCAAGGTTCACAATGTCATACTGGTTATCAAGCTCTGCAAATCCATACCTGTGTAGCAGAGCAGCATTACCTAAAGAGCCATGCGTATTGAATACCTACAAAAGGATACACAGAAGCCGCTAAGAAAATAATCAACTAGTGATAACATCAGAGAGTATGATACACTTAAAATTTTCTCTTCCACTTAGATACAAAAGTGAATATACAACCACAGGAAAGTCATTAAATAAGTTGTTTACAAACCAGTAAGGAATATCAATTAGACAATAAGGGGTTATTTGGTTCACATACTAGTTATATGAGATAATAGTGCAGAGATTATTTATATGTTCAATAATAATGAAATTATAGTTATGCAGTAAAAAATAATGTAGTGACTATTATGCGGTGCATAACAGTACAAGGAATGGTATGTATATCACCTACTAGGCTACTAGAAGGGCATTTTTTACTTAAATTCCCACATTGCTAATACGTGCAATTTTATTCCACATTCTATCCTGCATATAAAAATTCAGAGATTTCCACATAACTTAATGAGCATTATTTAATACCTCCGACCAAAAGTTGTATTTGTTATGTGGAGATTACTTCCTTTATCAAAACGTTAAATCAGTTATGTGGCGATTAATGTATTGTTATCTAGCCAACCAAACATCATATTAGTTTATGCAAGAGTTTATGTTGGGATAATTTACCCTAGTCCCTCGAGCCAAAAAGTCCCTAAGAGAATATCACTCAGATTTTCAGATCAGGTTAAAGAAGATATCAAAAAACAGATGTTTCCGCTGCATCTGTTTTTCAGCAAAGAGATTCAGTTACCTCTCCCGCTTCTTTACTGCTTTAAACGGTTGATAGGTACATTTATATCTTGTAGTGGAATGGCTTTATGATAAAGAACTGTCAGCACACTGGCAGGATTCAATTCATAAAATCAAAGTAGGTCTGTGCAACTTCAACTAAACAAAAGATGAAAACTCTGCTCATCTATGCAACAGGATAACATCAATTTGAATAACAATTTCAGATTAAAAGAAGATCTCCTCACCTCAGCCCCGGCTTTGACCTTTTTCACCATGATCATTTCTACAACTGTAAGATCATCCCCAGAAACTGAAGAAGACTCCGAGTAACTCCCGCTAATAGATTCACCCCTTGAATAAGCTATGGTTGTTTCATTGTTGTCATTTTCATGCTTGTCGTTGTGAGCATCATCATCCAATTCATAATGAGAAGACTCCAAGTCACTCCCACTGAAGCCTTCACCTCCTGAATGAGAGCTTCTCTTGGTTGGTCCAGAGTTATCATTTCCATATTTTTCATTGCCATCATCATCATCCGATTCAGAATAAGAAGATGTGAAGTGTACATCCTCAGCACCAGTCTTGTGATTAAACCTGCACATCAAATGTTTTTCGGATTGAGAGGAACATAATTCAGAGCCCTTCAACACCAAATCAAGACTACATAATTTTATAGCACCGGTGCAAGAATACAAAATCAGTTGGGTTCATCAATTTCCATGTAGTTGAGAGCATTTAAATTGTTTAATAAGGTAGGTACATGTCCTAAAATGAAACGCGTTGAAGTCATAGGGAAACAATCATTCTGCAATTGAGTGCTCTTCCCCTGGAGACTGTATGAGTTCATTGGTCAAGACATTGATCCAACAAGTAAAAGATAACCAACTTTTGATGAGTTACCGAACTCCTAGCACATAATATTCTAGGTTACGAGAGGATCCATATGCACTCAAGAAATGTTATCAAAAGCTAAAAGCGCAAAAAAGCTGTAAGGTCACCTGGGGCTTTAAGCGCAAAGCGCAAATAAAGCGTGGGCTTTAATGAAAAAAGGCGCAATGGTGCGAACATAAAAATATATATATGTTTAGTCCAAGACTAATAACAATAAGCATGAATAACAAATATAAGGATAAAGAAATTGTAAAAACATTACGATAAAGTGAAATATCAAATTATCTAGTGTCACCTCATCAAGATAGGCTCTCATTGGCAAGGAAAAGTATGTCTTAGAGCCTTGATGATGACACTGAAGCGCACATAAAGTGAGGCGAAGCCCTCAACATTTTTTTAGCCTCGCTACAGGGCTTAAGCGCGGCTTTGACAACACTGCACTCAAGCTAATAAATCTCTGAAATAGATCCGAACTAAGAACCCTTACCAGTCAGACGAGAAACAATTTTAATAGTTGTTAAGCCGGAAGCTCAGTTGGTACATATACAGAGTACGGAGATGTTTGGAAGCTAGAGGTGTACGTATAGCATACATTAGGGTGATTAAGGACATGTATGATGGAGCCAAGATCGGAGTGAGGGCAGTGGGAGGAGACCCGGAACACTTTCTAGTCGAGATGGGGCAACAAGGATCAGCTTTTAGCCTATTTTTATTTGCCTTGGGGGTGGATGAACTGACGCAGCAATATCCAAGTGGATCTGCCATATTGTATGCTTTTTGCTGATGACATAGTACTGATTGACGAGACACGTGGCAGAGTTAATGATAAGCTGGAGGTTTGGAGACGGACCCTAGAGTCTAACAAGTTGAGTTTGAGTAGGACTAATACAAATTACTTGGAGTGCAAGTTTAGTAGCGTAACTCACGAGGCAGATGTGGAAGTGAGGATTGATACACAAGTCACCTCCAAGAGAGGCAGTTTCAAGTGTCTTGGTCAATAATCCAAGGAAATGGGAGATTGACGATGATGTTACATATCGTATTGGAGCGGGGTAGATGAAATGGAGGCTCGCAACCTGTGTCTTGTGTGATAAGAATGTGCCACCAAGACTTAAAGGTTAGTTTTATGAAGTGGTTGTTAGACCAACTATGTTGTATGGGGAGGAGTGTTGGCCGGTCAGGAACTCGCACGTCCAAAACATAAAAGTAGCGAAAATGAGGATGCTAAGATGGATGTGTAGGCATACTAGGAGAGATAGGATTAGGAACGAAGATATTCAGAACAAAGTGGGAGTGGCCTCCGTGGTGTACAAAAAGAGGAAAGTGAAGCTGAGATGTTTCGGGCATGTGAGGAGAAGATGCACAAATGTCCCCATGAGGAGGTGAGAGGTTGGCTATGGTGGGTCTGAGGAGAGGTAGAGGTAAGTTGAAGAAGTATTGGGGAAGGTTGATCAGACAGAAAACATAGCACACGTGCAGCTTACCGACGTTCCTAAATAGGAGGATATGGATGACAAGGATTAGAGTAAAAGGTTACTGGGTAGTTGAGCGCTGTCTAGTTGTCCTTATCAGTATTATTAATATTACTAATTTATTATCCTATTCTTCGATTTTTATCATTATTTGTTATTTCCTTTGCTTCGGTTACTCGCACTTATCCGTCCAATCAATACTCCAGTATCACACTCTATTGGAGTTACCCTTTCTCTTCCATGTCAAGTTTTAGTACTACCAAGCATTTCTCTTTACCGTATCAATGTCGCTTTCATAACTACTGTTACTATCAATTCAATAGTATTTAACTCATCTCGTATAGTTGTTAATGATACTCCTAACTTAATCCCGTCCTGCCATTACCTTGTTGCACAACATCTCTTCTCGTTAGAACATGCCACAAGCTTATATCTTATCTCCTTTAGATTCTAGGAAAATTTCGACAGAGTTTCTCTCGTAAGCATAACAATCCCAAACCTGCACATAGCCCAGAAAACACGTCCGATGTCTCAATAGGACATATATCGGAACACACATAATACGTAACTGAACAACACAAGATCACTTACCATTAAAGGATATAAATAATAGGGCTTGTCTCATAAGTTGTACCTGCACACTCGGTCTAGAATTCCAATAACTGTATACCTACACATATTATTTATATTCACTCACTGTCAATTAACTTACTCGTAAATCACGATTCTGGCTATCACTAGGTTATTAACGAATATAATCATCTCAAATTGTCAGATTGGCTCAGATTTTTCACCTCGACACAATCATCACAACGGGGGTGATACACGACAACATAGGATCCGAATCAATCCATGCACATATAGCGTAAGAGGATACTAACAATATACCTGGAACAATATCAGGGGAAGACTCAGGATTCTGTCGCTCAGCTAACGCATGGATATGATGCTGGGATCCACTTGGACTGGGCATTCCTCTTTGGTCTCTATCACCACCTACTAACATCTGTGGCCTTGGCCTTGGGGGGTGTACCGACGACAAAGAGCCAGCTATCACTCCCGTAGCCCGAACCTTACCTTTTCCACGCCTCCATGGGCAGTCGTGCATGAGATGGCCTGGCCGGGCACAGGTATAACAAACATTCGAGCCCAAGCGGCACGGTCCCCAATGTAACCTGCGACACCGAGTACATTGTGGTACCGGGGATCTCGTCTGACTAGAACCACTCCAAATCCGAGAACTGGAAACTCTGAGACTCTGGGTGACTTAGAATAAGTAGATCCATCAAATATGGGTCTAGAAAACTGCGGAGGAGCACCACTTGTTGAACTAACTGAGTGCCTAGAGAATTATTGCCTCGGAGCACCCCTAAACTCATGATCAAACCCTGAAGAATTAACTCCCTTTCTCCAACCCCTATTATCGTGGCCCACATCCTGCCGCTGAGCTTGAGCGGCTACCAATTGAGTCAGTAAAAGAATACCCTATCTCATCTCTTGGCCCGAGGCATCTGGTGGAGGAACGGGGGGTGCTGAGCTAAATTTGAGGCTTCCTCTGATCCCCGAAAGCGGGCGAAGTATGGGAAAACCGAGGTGGGGCCTTATTCTGGGGTTCGCCCTCCTCCATATCTATAGACGGATCTCGTTCAAGCCCTTTTTCAACCACCATCTTGCCCTTCTGGGCTACCATAGCTTTTCCCTTCATCAGCTTTGCTGAAATTATAACTCACAATTAGGGAGGGGATAATCTTATAATACAACTCTATCGCAGGATCTCTTAAGATGAAAGATGGTCATTTTTTTCCTAAATTACTTGTAGCCTCCTGTTTATTAGCGTGGCGCGCAACACACCATAAACAAGACTCTAATAGACACGGCTCGTAGACACTTTCAAGGACTGAACTGCTCTGATACCACTTTTGTCACGACCCGACTAAGGGCCGCGACGGGTACCCGGGGCTAACCACCGAGCACCACTCATTCTACTACTCATCATACCCATTAAGCATTCTTTTATCAATTTCACACTCAATTCATAGGAAAAATCATTTTTTTTTTCCTTTGAGAACATAAATACTTTTATATACATAAGCCTTTCGGCTATCAAAATAATAATATTTATATCTACAGTAGTAACCTTGTGAGCCCATATAACCCACAACTGCGTATCAACGAGCCTCTACTAGAGTGCTAGACATCGGGACGGGACAGGATCCCGTCGTGCCCAAAATATACATACATACACAAAAGAATAATCGCGACACCTCCGGAACAATGGAGTGCTCTCAAATCAGCTACTAGCTCCTATGAGTCTGGATCAAGATCATCTCCCTGTCTACCTGTGGGCATGAACACAGCGCCCAAAGAAAACGGACGTCAGTACGAACATTATACTGAGTATGAGAGGCACAAGTAATAATAATAATAATACATCAATGAGAATAAGGAAGCATCAAATAAGGAGCAACTGTAACTGACCATCCATCACAAAGAAATGATGCATGCTGACTTACTTCATAATCGTTGTCACGACCCAGCCCCGTGGGCCATGACTAGTGCCCGAGCTAGGCACTCATGTACATATCTGTTAGACATATATTCAAATGAATTCCAAACTTTGCTGCTCATATATGCTTTTTCGAAATAAAATTTCCCAAGTATGAATGGTGCTCCTCACGAATGACATGGAGGGGATCTCTTAAAGCTTTAGTCCAACATAATAAATTTACCCTATCAGTATCAACTTTCAAGACATATTATGAACCTATATCTCATTCTTTTTTTTTTCTTATTCCTGGGAAAATTTGGGCAGAGTTTCCTCTGTACTTCTTACTATCCAAAAACCTGCACGCAGGAAATACCAACAATGCCTCACAGGGCCAACATACACATGTATATTATATCACAACGCAGCCACACCGGGCTCCCCATATTAGTCATAGGATGAAAGTGGCGAACTTACCTCGTATATCCAACTCAAACTGTACCTGTCACACTTTTCTTTCTTTTTCCCTTTTAATCTTTAACTGCAGGTTTCAATCATACCTGCTGATTCCTTTAGCTTCTTCTGTGTATACCTTATAACTGGACTTATCTACAATATATATACATTCAACCCCTTTCCTTGCTATACTTACCGTAACTCACCATAATGATGGCCAGTTTGCCATTCCGTATATACAAATTCTCATTATGTAACCTTGATATCCAACTTTCAACCATGTGTACAACTATTTTCCATCCTAGAATTCAAAATTCCTACGGTGATGGGAACACCTTGGTCACTGTTACTCGTAAATACCTGGTTGTCGAACTCTTTGATTTCCGCTCGCCGCTATTAGGTAACAATCTATAACAAATGCACATACATAGGAAATTCCGATAAGGTCTCGTATACCTGTAGTCGATCAGTCTCTATTCTGATCTGGTGATATATAGGGCGAAGTGTGCTCCTTGTCATCATCTGCCCGCCATCTACTCATCTGGCCTTCATCATCTTCCTCATCGGAGTCCGGGGAATGTAGATAGCCAGGAAACTCCTGGTTTATCGACGACCAGGATAGGGGGCTGGAGTAATCTGTAACGCTTACCAGGGTAGCCGGTCTAACATGGTGTCCTGCCATAGGAGCAACTGGTACGGCCTCGGGGATCGCCTCCCTAGATATCAAAAACTCTGGAGGAATTGTCGTTGGGTCCTCCGATGGATTAGTCTCGATAGAATAACTGAGGCTCCTCCTGCTTGGTCCTGGAGCCTGGGGTCCTGAATTTACCCTAGGGGCCTTCTTAGCACCCCCACTATCTGAAGCTAGCCTCTTCATCTTTCGCAATTCTGCACATACCTACAGGAAAAGAGGTCAGAAACAATCTTTCCTTGACTCTAGTTCCACCGCACGATCTAAGACAGAAGGAGAGATAATATCCTAAATGTCTTGTAGCCTCCTGTTTATAGATGTGGTGCACAACACACCGATAAACAAGACTCTACTAGACACGGTCTGTAGACACTCTGAGGATGAACTGCTCTGATACCACTTTTGTCACGACCCAGCCTCGTGGGCCATGACTAGTGCCCGAGCTGGGCACTCATATACATATCTGTTACACATAATCAAACTGAAACTAAACATAGCCTGGAAACTTGCGAAACATAACGTTATCTCAGGACATCACATGCATATATCAAGGCAACCTGTCTCCTGAGGAGTCACAACCATCAGAAGATAACATAGTACACAAGCCGAAAAGGCTGTCATAACGTACGGGAACGTCCCAACTATACACACGCAAGCCGACAAGACTGCCACTACATACAACATCTCAAAATATGAATATACGCAAGCCGACAAGGCTGTCACTACGGATGGGAACGTCCCAAAATGCAAGTCATGCTAACACAGCCGAACAACATCTATATACAACCCACCCATATGTCTACAGACCTCTAAGAGTATCAACAGTAACATATGACGGGACAGGGAAGTCTGTACCAAAAGCTAGGCTCCGGAACAACGGAGCTCTCCAAGACAGCAGAAAGGGAATCCTAAGCTGGCGGATCGCCAAAGCGAGTATCTGCACCTGCGGGCATGAAACGCAGCCCCCTGAAGAAAGGAGGTCAGTACGGAATATGTACTGAGTATATAAAGCATGAAATACAGTAAAGAGGATCATAACTGAAATAAGGAGTACAGAAAACAAGTACAATGTCCAGAATACCAAAACACTTGCCTTTGAAACATAAATCATGCATGTCAATATCATATATCATATCCGGCCCATTATGGGACTCGGTGAATATGGTCGCCACCCCATTTTTGGCGCCATAACACAGCATAACACCATAAACACATCATAACGCCATAACACAGCATAGCTCCATAACACAGCATAACTCCATCATATATTTAGGTATCATATTCCGGCCCTCCAGTGAGGGACTCGGTGAACAATGCAGTGAAACTGTGCACGATAACATACCTGGCCCGGGGCTCGGTGAAAGACATATTGAGGCATGCACGAGCAGAGTAGTGAGCAACCATATGAAATTTAAAACATTATCAAGACTCAAACAGAATAAGAAGAAGGGATTAACACCTGTGTATCAATAGCGACAATCATATCAAATATCCCCCGAATGTCATCATACATAATATCAAAAGAGCCTTAGGAATCATAGACATATGCCAATATAGTATGAAATAGCTTATAGAAGTCAAGGACATTAGCTATCGTAGAGTTTCTAAGAATAGGAGCTTATATATATCGACTACTATCCAATGTATAGAAAACTGAAGAGGGAAGCTCAATCATTTTAAGAGTTCTAACATCAAGAAGTGAATAAGAATCATGAATCACGCTCGAAACTTATGAATAGAATTACCCCAAAGCTCATATCATTCGTCACTTAAATCTAAGACATGCCAAAAGAAAAAAGGGACAGCTTTACATACCTGTTAAAGGTTATTCGTAATCTCGTTCACTTCGTCGCCCCTCTAGCCTATTTAATATAAAAGTAACGCTATCGTCAGTAACTATACTTCCTAGATCATAAATCTGTAACCAATCGCCTATAGAACATATTCTTTAACTTATACTTTCTCGATTAGGGTTTCATTGGTTAAGGACTTAACGGAAATCGGGCAACATTTCCCCTATATATTCGCCTAAACCGAATTTCCAATTATTCTCCTGTTATCACAGAAATACCAACAAAAGAGATATACATGCAAAATTCTTACAATTCAACCCATAACAATTCCAACAACCCAACAATCCTTCTTAATCCTTTTCAACCCACAATTTCGCATAACAACGATTTCATGCAATTTCTTACTTCCAATTTCATCCAGTCCAATTTTAATCCTTCAATTACAACACTATTAATACAATTATACTATAAAACAAGAAAATCTTACCAAATTTTTCTCGGAAGAATTTCTACACTCAATTGCTCCAATTTTACAATTTCTTTTTCTCCAACTTAATTTCCAATGTTGCTATCACCTCCTTGAACTTGTAATGCACTTGAAACTTGATCAAAACATCCAAGAATCAAAATTTGTTTCAACACCATGGCTGGCCGAGAGCAGCCATGGATGAATTGTGATTTTTTCTCTAAGTTTAATTTCTTGAAAATGAAATCAAAATGTGAATTTGTTCACCATTGATCATATATATATACTTGCATATAGGGCGACAAGTGCCCCCTCCCTTGTGACTCACTAATCCACTTCTTGGATATATTTTTTTTTTAATTCGGGTGGGGCCCACTTTAGTAATTAGGCTTAATTAATTTTAATTAATCACTAATTCTCACTTAATAATCTAATCACAATTGATTAATCCCTAACCTCTAATAATATTTTTACACTAAATAAAATTTGTAAACAATTTGTGTTCTAATTAAAATTGAAAATTAAAGGTTCCTATTTCATGTCCGAAAATAATTCCGCCTTTAACTTGAGTCGATTTGCTTGCGAATAATTCGACGTATAAATATACGGGGTATAACAATCGTCGTCAGGTCATGTATGCATAAATGTATAAGTGTATAAGCTGCCCGTCCCTATAGGCACGGTGTGATAATAATTAACCTGCGCCCAGGCCTCCCACGTCCGGAGTATAAGCTGCCCACTGCAGTGGTGTGTCTGCCCGTTCCATATAGGCACGGTGTAATATCACCAACATATACTCATCATAATGCATGTATAATAACTCAAAGATAGCTATACTTTATCGAGGTGACATAAGGTCGTGAACCCCCGATTCCATTATGGAACATTTATAAGTATTCTGCCTCACCTTGAAGGAAATAGTATATAAGGTGAGTGTATACAATAAATGACATTATTAACTTCATGGTATTCTGCCTCACCTTGAAGGAAATAATATATAAGGTGAGTGTATCCAACATACGACATCATTAGCGTTATAGGAACATCATATCATGAACTCTAGAATCTTTATACTTAACTCATCATCATCATTATTGAACTCATAATGCATCTATCGTCTCATATGACTATTCATGAACATAGGCTATTAGTTTTTCCGAGATATAGAGGATTCATGGAGAAGAAGGAAAAATCATACCATCGGATTCATGCCATAGAAAGAAAGGACTAGCCTCACATACCTTTTCCGTTTAACTAATCTATCGCTTGTTTGTTCTCCTTCAATGCCCACGTTTCTACCTTCAAGAGAACTCGCATGAACATTAGCTAATCGATTACTTAAACATGCTTACTAAAGCTAAGGAAAATTGGGCAACATTTCTTTTGTTTATACAACTTTTCCCATATTCTATATCAACTCTCAAACATTCATAACAACATTCACAATATAATAGACCACAATCATCATTCATCTACATTATCCGCATTTCACAATTCCTCTTCAATTTCTCCGTAATTGTGATTATAGTTCGCTATTGCGTTTTCTCATATATAATACTTATTCCATGGTATAAATGTCATTCAAAATATATTTACAATCACAACATACCAATATCCATAATTCAATCCAAACCTTCACCCAACAATGTCACTATTCCCACATTTATGACCCACTTTCTATATCTTTCTACAATCCATGTGTTCTTAACTTTCAACACCTTAAACAACCAATAATGATCATAATACTCACCTTAGATGATGGATGAACAACCCTTGAGTGGAACTTCTCTTCTTGCACCAAAACCTTAACTTCACTCCCAAGAGAATTCTTGACTTAGATGGACCCTAGTAAGCTTTATGCACTTGACCCACTTGAATTCTTGATATTGATCTTTGCTTTCCTTTGTATTCTTGTAGATGAAGTATGTGGAACCTTCTAGAGGTCTTGACAGAGATGAAGAAGTGTGCGAGAAATGAAATTAATGAAGTGGGATCACATTTATATAAGTGAACTTATTTAGCCAGTCGGGACTTCCACGGACACTTGTACGGTCCGTGGAACATTGCACTGTCCGTACAAGTGGTCGTGGTTCACCACCTTGGAAAACATTGCTGCTATTCGGTTATACGGACCATTATACGGTCTGTATAAAGTTCCACGGGCCATATAATGTGGTCGTGTAACTCACAGTTTTTCCGAAGTTGTTGTCATCGTTTCATTTGGTCTCCAATCCTTATGGAACCTTCTTAACACTTGTTTACACTTCAATACCAATCTACGGGACGTTATTACTCTTCTTCAAAGCATCATTAAATCATCATTGACTCGTTACTCATAATTCTTTCCGATACACAACGTATGCCTTGCCTTCCTTGATAACTTTCTTCCCTCACCTCTAATGTCTTTAAAATTTCGATTAGGATCGTCAAACGCTATTTTCTACTTATCAAAACATCGCATAAGTCGTACTCTTCGTCATTCTATTCACTGTGCATGAACGAAAATTTTTCGAGGTGTAACAAAAGGGCCTTAGTAATCATTAATTATCAATTCATAACCATATTCTATCAACATTCCCCTTACAAGCAGTTTTTATGGTCAATTTTTATAGAACTCTAGGCATCAAATCACTTAGTTTATGGCCCTAAGTGTTCAATTCATGGTTAAGAGAAACTAACCCAAGCCTTTAGATGATAACTAAGGTATAATATCCATAACTCCTCAAGTTTAGAAGGTTTATTAATTTTCTAGGGTTTCTATTTCAATTTCACCATTAAAGACCCACAAAGGGGATAGCAATCATAAAGGAGAATGAAATGATAGAATGGAATAGATGGAACTTACCTCTCAAGATTTTTCTTGCCCCAACTTGGAAATTCACCCTAGGTTCTTGTTGGGAACTGTGTTGGTGTTTTATGAAAAGAGAATGTGAGACTAAGTATGTTAAAATCGGGCTACTGTTTTCTGTCGACCGCTACAGCGGTTATCACGCCGTTGCAGCGGTCCCGCTATAGCGGTCAGGACCTAAGAGAATCTGCTTGACCGCTATGGCGGTCTGTTCACCGCTATAGCGGTGCCGCCATAGTGGTCCACCGCCTGCCACAGCGGCCACCGAGAACATGGATGGCCGCTGGCAGCGGCCAAACCGCCGCTATAGCGGTACCGCCACAGCGGTCCATTTTGGGTAGTGAGCTCGACTTTTGTCCGGTTTTTCCCCCTATCCCCAACATTTCATTTGAAGCCTCAAAAACATAAAACAAACATGCACATATACATAAAGACGCCTTACGAATCCACCAGTGGCCTCGGAATTCCCAACGGAGTTCTAATTTTCTATGTCACCCCCCCCCCCCCCCGACGAACTCAAGAAAATCAAGCAACAACCACAAACAAGTCAAATTTCTACTCACAAGATTTAGTTTCTACTAGTTCGTTCTACCCTTGGAAAGGTTCTATTCGGTGGGATGATCCTACATTTCCTATAATGACCGGAAAGGTCGTTACACCAGATACAAATTAAAGCACCGTTGGTCCCCGAACGGACAAAAATGAGAAATCTAGGGAGGAGTTACCTGTCTCGGCGAAAAGCTGAGGGTATTTGCTACACATATCAGATTTTATTTCCCAAGTAGCTTCTTCCACCGGACGATTCTTCCAATGAACTTTCATATAGGTTATTTCCTTGGACCTTCACTTGCGAACATCCCTGCCTAAGATTGCAATGGGCTCTTCTTCTTACGAAAAATTCTAATCTAGCAAAACCGAATCCCAACGGATTATATAGGAACCATCGCCGTGGTACCTCTTCAACATCGACAAATGAAATACCGGATGAATGCCTGATAGACCCAGAGGTAAAGCAAACTTGTAAGCCACTTCCCCCCACACGCTTGAGGATCTCAAACGGCCTAATGTACCTCGAGCTAAGCTTGCCCTTCTTCCCAAATCTCATAACACCCTTCATGGGTGAAACCTTCAAGAACACTTGATCTCCTTCTTCAAACTCAAGATCTCGGACCTTACGGTCCGCATACTCCTTCTACCTACTCTGCACTGCCAAAAGCTTGGCTTGAATCAGGTCCACCTTCTCTAGGGACACTCTCAGAAGATCGGTACCCCACGGCCTCACCTCGAACGCATCAAACCATCCAATAGGAGACCTACACCTCCTTCCATACAACGCCTCAAATGGGTCCATATCAATACTCGAGTGATAGAAATTATTGTAGGCAAATTTAGCCAAAGGCAAGAATTGACCCCAATTCCCACCAAAGTCTATCACGTATGCACGAAGCATATCCTCAAGAACCTGAATAGTCCGCTCAAACCGCCCGTCAGTCTAAGGGTGGAAGGTTGTGCTAAGATCCAACTTCATACCTAACTCCTCATGCAAACATTTCCAAAACCTGGATGTGAACGTGGTGCCCCTGTCGGACACGGTGGAAATAGGAACCCCGTGAAGTCTAAGCACCTCACGAATGTAGACTTTAGCCAATTTCTCCGCATCATAAGTTATCTTCACCGTAATAAAGTGGGCAGACTTAGTCAACCTGTCAACAATAACCTAGATAGAGTCTAATTTCCCTAGCGTCTTCAGAAGACCCACCACAAAATCCATGGCTATTCTTTCCCACTTCCACTCAGGAATGGGCATCCTCTGCAATGTACCCCCAGGTTTCTGATTTTCATAATTCACCTGTTGGCAATTCAAACACTGATCAGCGAACTCTACAATGTCACGCTTTGTCACGACCCGGCTAGGGGCCGCGACGGGTACCCGGGGCTAACCACCGAGCACCGCTCGTGTTATCATTTACCTAACCCATTTAACAATCATTCATCTATTTCCGGTTAACTTTAAAAAGAGGATTTGCTTTTCATTACAAAAATATAACGCGTTGATACAAAAACATATTTCAATATACTTATACACATGTGTACTACCCATGTTGTGGAACCACACAACCCACATCGAGCATCTACGAGCCTCTATTGAGTGACATACAAATATATACACAAAAGTAACAACCAATTAGCACCTCCGGAAGATGGAGTGCTCTTCAGCTCGGCTAGTGACTCCTATCAGTCTGGACCGCTTTCCCGTCTACCTGTGGGCATGAACACAGCATCCAAAGAAAAGGATGTCAGTACGAGCATTGTACTGAGTATGTAAGGCATACATCAAGAAATAAAGTAAGAATAAGAAAGTAAAGTAAGTACAAGGAGATAATCGATAACTGCTTGCCTCTTAAGGCGGATCCATGCATGCATACTCATAAAGCATCATATAGTAAATTGCTGCGGAACGTGCAGCCCGATCCATATGTCATCATATGTGAGTGCCGAGGAACGTACGGCCCGATCCATAAATATAATAAGTTAATGCCGAGGAACGTACGGCCCGATCCATAAATATAAGAAGTTAGTGCCGAGGAACGTACGGCCCGATCCATAACCCATATATCCCGCATCCGGGCATCCCGCGTCCGGGATGAAAGCATGATATGCCAGCTGACCAGGTGGCTATGCGTCTATAGCGCCTCACCTTCCCCATATCCCCTGAATACATATACATATCATATACTTATACCATATACTTAGCATGCATGAGAGCCCAAGGAAGAGCTGTAAGTACGTCGGAGTGACGTAAGGTCGAAAGCCTCCGATTATGTTATGGAGTAATCATCGTCGCTTTGTCTCACCTTGAAGGAACAATTATTATAAGGTGAGACTATCAATGAAGAATAACATTAAAAGAAAACATAGAATAAAATTATGAACTTCATAAGGCATCCATTCATATACTTTGGAAGATTTAGAAATAAAGTCACCATCCATGAATAAATTAAGAAATCAGTAAATAGCTCGACGTTCTCATATAGTCCTTGAAATCGTAAACTTGAAACTTTTAAACATAAGATTTTCTCTCATCATGGTCAGCGTAATAATATTCTCATTTTTGACATCATCATTGTTATTGAAAACAATATCCACGGTCGTTATGATAAACGCTCACAAAATCACAACCTTTGGTTTTGGAAAATGGGAGTACTTTGGAAAACATTTATGGAATATCAAGAAGGAAATCGTGCTTCGGAATCTTAGACTATTTAACCTTTGATAGCAAGGAAAAGATGGGAGCATTTATGAAATCGTAAGCTAGGGATCATGCCTTTGAAAGAAAGGGACTCCTCACATACCTTCGATGTTTACAATTCTTATTGCTTGCTCGCTCTCCCTTAATGCACTCGTATATAACTTCAAGAGAATTCATGTCGTCGTTAGCTAAGTAATTATAAGAACGGACTACTATTTCTAAGGAAAATTGGATAGCACTTCCTTCATTTCTAATACTTTTCCCATGTTTCATTTCAACTCTCATACATTCGTAACGACACTCCCAATATTACTTTCAACAATCATCACTTATACACTTTGAGAAAAATCTACCATTTTCCTCCAATTTCTCCACATCCATGGTTATGGCTCGTTATCACGTTTTCTCGTATATAATACTTATTTCATGGTCTAGACGTTATTTATAACATATTCACAACCGTAGCTTATCAACATTCATGACTTCATTCTACTACTATTCAATTGTGCCACTATTCACCCATGCAAGGCCCATTTTCTATGTTCTTATACATTTCAAGTATCTAAGCCTTCCAATACCTTGAACCATATGGTATAGTCATGAAACATACCTTGGATGATGGTGGAACAAGTCTTGAGCAACAATACTCTTTTTATACCAAAACCCTATTTCAACCCTTTTGAGATTTCTTGAAGAAGATGACTTCCAATAGAGTCTCATGCACTTGCTTTCCTGAATTAGATGTTGATGATCTTGGTTTCCCCTTTGATCTCTTGAATTTTTGTGGATGAATATTTGGAGAGCTTCTAGAGTGTTCTTGAAGGTTGTATGGATGAAAAATGAAATAAAATGAGGCTTTGGTCCCTTTTAATAACTCAAAGTTTGATCTTTAATGAATTCCAGTCGGGGTGAACAGTGGTCGCAAACCACAGTTTACGAGCCGTAAATTGGTTTACGAGCCGTCCTCCCTGGTCGTATTTAAGCATGTCCAAAATAGAGAAGTTGGCTGAAGAATATTGCAGTTTACGATCGAGGTTTACGGGCCGTATTCCAAGTCGTATTTAAGCATTCCCACACTTTAACAGAAAGTTGGAATTTGAAAGGCTGGAGGACGATGGTGGTTTACGGTCCGTAAATCACTTTACGGGCCGTAAATCACTATACGGCCACTGGGCTGCATGAAATTCTACAACTTTTCGATTTCCAAAAATTCACGAATCATCACCCCTTGCTTAGTAAAACACCCCACACTCATACCCTTGTCGTTCTATTCCTTGTACATGTACGGGGACTTTTCCGTGGTGTAACATTCTTCCCCCCTTTTGGAATATTCGTCCTCGAATGTTAAATCAGTGGGGATTCTAAGAAAATTTTGCCGGAGTTTCCTTTGTCGTATAGAACTACCAACTTGTCACAATAACCCATAATATCATCGCCTCACAGGGCTATAACACAATACCAACATGTCTATGGTCACACACGTCCCAGAAGTCAAAAGTAAGCATACATACCATCATGAACTTTTCGTGGAGATTCGACTAGGTGCGGATACTTGGCTTCCGCATTCACTTTGGCTTCCCTAGTATTTCTTCCCGATTATTGTTTTTGCCACCAAACTCTGATTTAAGCCACCTCCTTATTTCGAAGTCCTCGCACTTACCTATCTAATGTGGCAAAGGGTACTTTCTCATACATCAACTTTCTTGTCATTTGAGCATCATTTTATTGACATGCTCCTAGTGGGAGTTCTAACATATTTATAAGCTACCTTGCTTGTTGCATACGATCTTATAGGATCTAATGCATCGGAACCTAACTCCCCCTTTATTCCGTGATTCTATCGCTCTCGTAGGTTGTCATATCCTCGGGCTTCTATGGTGAGTATGTAACTTGTACTTATACTATGCCCCAAGCAATTATTCCATTTGTCTCTCACAGTAATTCCAACTCGACATTTCAGTTCCGTTTACCATATACCCTCCTTCAACTTACCCCGGGCATCATGACTCTCTCACCCTTACTTTACCTCTTACTCCTCTCCTAAGTGTTCACTTGGTCTCATTGGCGACGCGTAAATATCTACGAATTACATACTCTTTTTGCGCGATTCGCATTCGTACCCATCCATCTGTATACCTGTATCCATGTCTATCTTCGCATCCATAGTCATATTCATCTGTATGCCGTATCCATGGTCATATTCATCTAAGTGTCAATATCCTTCTTAATGACCTTTTCGCTAACGCCCTTACCTCGAAAACGGGGTAACTTTACAATAAGACCCATGTTAGTATCATGAATTATTCTGTGGCTCAGGCCTGCATGCCTTCTTCTTGGGGCTACCGTCACCCACTATATTCACAACATTCTCCGGGGTTATATTTTCATTTGGGCTAAAAGAGTATTCAATCCCGGAAGTCATTAAATCAATATAAGGACAGAGAAACGAGAGTTTCCATTCTGCTGGAAGAGTTATAGTAACTAATCAGTACTTCCCTAAACTGATTCCAACTCTCCTCCAACCATGTCACGCAATCAGAGTTTCACAATTTTATTCCTCGTTTTGCGCCACTTGGGACCTTATGGGACACAACGTCTCACAGATCGGCCTTATACTTCGCTACAAATTCATCTGAGATTTATAATTTAGAGGGACGATGAGGTGGTATAATCTTAGAGAATTGTGGGTCCACCTCTGCCCGTCACCAGTGTTTTACTATCTTTGCCGACTCACGACTCTTCTTCTTCCCCCTTCTTCTTGCTTTTGCGTGTCCTTATTCTACCGCTTTTAGTCAATACACTCCCGTAGGGTTCATCATTTCAACCTTCACACTGGTGTCCTCTCTATTTGCTTCCCCCCTTTTAAGGGTTTTACTCGTACCTTTAAATCTCGAATCCACGTACTCCTGGCTACACTACGCCTTACTTATTCCGTCCCCTACAGTCTATGGCTATAACAATTCATACGTGGAGTCGTGGAGTCTTTGCGTACTCGTCTTACAGTCTTATAACCAAGAAATGCACCCGATATAACACTCCGAGCAAAAACATACGTTACTTAGCTTATCCAGTAGTTATGTGTCTGTATCTGAATCTGCTCCGATTAACAACTTCCTACCCCATAGGGATGCTTACATTAATAGTGGGTCTAGCTATCCATGTCACCCATCTAATGTCACTTGCCCTCTTCTTCGGCGCTCAAAATTTGCTTGTAACGCCATTTTTGTTTCCCTAGGGCTTAGGTCTCTCTTACGCCGCTAATGCGCCCCATGCCTCCTTATTCTCTTACTCTTGTTTGCGCTTGGAACCGATTTCTTATCCGCATTGTACCACTATCATTATTAGTTATAACTCTACTTCATCGCTTCATCGTCGTATAGTAGACCCATAACTCATGATCATCTTTTCCTCTTCAACTCTTTACCTCATTCACTTCACTTGTTCTAACTTGGTATGGGATATTTGTAGGAGATATGTTCTCCTTTAACTACCACGCCACTATTCTTTAGGCACTCGTACTTCGTACATTTCCTCTTTGCTATCTTATCTCTTCCCACTTAATAATCGATCCTTGACTCTTCGCATGAGGAACCATATTCTTAACTTAGTACCGCTTTATTCTTTAAGATACACCACCTGTGTCAATCCGTCCCTTGCTGCCTAAAACTAATTCTATCCGTCCTGATCATCCCCCATCTCGCTCCTATCGCGTTGACCTTCCTCCTACTAATTATCCTACTTTCATTATTTATCTTTACCGTAGTCTCGGCCTTATACACCCAACTAAAGATATCATCCATTCCCTTAGGCGTATTCTCGCTATACTTTACATAACAATTCTTGTTACGGCTCATTGTACCCAGATCATAATCCACCCTATAGAGTGAGACTTCTTGATATCGTTTACAAACCTGCTCATAACATAGGGTAGCCTCATGAAGCAGGCATACTCAACCTGTTATCCTTTTCAGTCAGTCACATTACATTTACCATATGGCTTGTTTGCACACGTATTCGCATTAATCATAAAAGGGTGCCAGCAATATACCTGGAGTAATATCAGGGGAAGACTCAGGATCCCGTCGTTCAGCTAACGCCTGGGTATGATGCTGGGATTCGCTTGGACTAGGCGTTCTTCAGTCTCTACCACTGCTTACTAGCCCCTGTGGCCCTGACCTTGGAGGGCGTGTCGATGATGAAGAGCCCGTTACCATTCCCGTAGTCCGAACCTCACTTTTACCACGTAGCGATGAACAATTTCTCTTTAAATGGCCTGGCCTAGCACAGGCATAACAAACATCCGAGCCCCGATGACACGGTCCCCAATGTAACCTGCGACACTGAATACATCGTGGTACTGGTGACCTCTTCTGACCGGAATCACTCTGAACCCGAGAACGAGAAACTCTGAAACTCTGGGATGACCTTGAATAAGCAGGTCCATCAAATCTGGGTCTGGGAAACTGTGGAGGTGCATCTCTAATCTCACGGTCAGACCCAAAGGAATTAACTCCCTTTATCCAACCCCTGTCATCGTGACTCGCATTCTGCCGTTGAGTCTGAGCGGCTACCAATTGAGTCAGTAAAAGAATGGCATGTCTCATCTCTTGGCCCGCGGTATCTTGCGAAGGAACGGGGGGTACTGGAGCTAAGATCGAGGCTTCCCTCTGATCCTTAAAAGTGGGCCAGGTATGGGAAAATCAAAGTGGGGCGTTATTCTGGGGTTCGCCCTCCTCCATATTCGTAGACGGCTCTCGATCAAGCCCTTCTTCAACCACCATCTTGCCCTTATGGGCCGTCGTAGCTTTTCCCTTCATCGGTTTTGCTGAAATGACAACGCACCGTTAGGGGAGAGATAGTCTTATAACACAGCTCTATCGCACGATATATTAAGAAGAAAGATGGTCATGTTTCCTAAATGCCCGGTAGCCTCCTGTTTATAGATGTGGTGCCCAACACACTGATAAACAAGACTCTACTAGACACGGCTCGTAGACACTTCCTAGGACGAACTGCTCTGATATCACTTCTGTCACGACCCGGCTAGGGGCCGCGACGGGTACCTGGGGCTAACCACCGAGCACCGCTCGTGCTATCATTTACCGAACCCATTTAACAATCATTCATCTATTTCCGGTTAACTTTAAAAGGAGGATTTTCTTTTCATTACAAAAATATAACGCGTTGATACAAAAACATATTTCAATATACTTATACACATGCGTACTACCCACGTTGTGGAACCACACAACCCACATCAAGCATCTACGAGCCTCTATTGAGTGACATACAAATATATACACAAAAGGAACAACCAATTAGCACCTCCGGAAGATGGAGTGCTCTTCAGCTCGGCTAGTGACTCCTATCAGTCTGGACCGCTTTCCCGTCTACCTGTGGGCATGAACACAGCATCCAAAGAAAAGGATGTCAGTACGAGCATTGTACTGAGTATGTAAGGCATACATCAAGAAATAAAGTAAGAATAAGAAAGCAAAGTAAGTACAAGGAGATAATCGATAACTGCTTGCCTCTTAAGGCGGATCCATGCATGCATACTCATAAAGCATCATATAGTAAATTGCTGCGGAACGTGCAGCCCGATCCATATGTCGCCATATGTTAGTGCCGAGGAACATACGGCCCGATCCATAAATATAATAAGTTTATGCTGAGGAACGTACGACCCGATCCATAAATATAAGAAGTTAGTGCCGAGGAACGTACGGCCCAATCCATAACCCATATATCCCGCGTCCGGGCATCCCGCGTCCGGGATGAAATCATGATATGCCAGCTGACCAAGTGGCTATGCGTCTATAGCGCCTCACCTTCCCCATATCCCCTGAATACATATACATATCATATACTTATACCATATACTTAGCAAGCATGAGAGCCCAAGGAAGAGCTGTAAGTACGTCGGAGTGACGTAAGGTCGAAAGCCTCCGATTATGTTATGGAGTAATCATTGTCGCGCTTTGTCTCACCTTGAAGGAACAATTATTATAAGGTGAGACTATCAATGAAGAATAACATTAAAAGAAAACATAGAATAAAATCATGAACTTCATAAGACATCCATTCATATACTTTGGAAGATTTAGAAATAAAGTCACCATCCATGAATAAATTGAGAAATCAGTAAATAGCTCGACGTTCTCATATAGTCCTTGAAATCGTAAACTTCAAACTTTTAAACATAAGATTTGCTCTCATCACGGTCAGCGTAATAATATTCTCATTTTTGACATCATCATTGTTATTGAAAACAATATCCACGGTCGTTATCATAAACGCTCACATAATCACATCCTTTGGTTTTGGAAAAGGGGAGTACTTTGGAAAACATTTATGGAATATCAAGAAGGAAATCGTGCTTCGGAATCTTAGACTATTTAACCTTTGATAGCAAGGAAAAGATGGGAGCATTTATGAAATCGTAAGCTAGGGATCATGCCTTTGAAAGAAAGGGACTCCTTACATACCTTCGACGTTTACAATTCTTATTGCTTGCTCGCTCTCCCTTAATGCACTCGTATATACCTTCAAGAGAATTCATGTCGTCGTTAGCTAAGTAATTATAAGAACGGACTACTATTTCTAAGGAATATTGGATAGCACTTCCTTCATTTCTAATACTTTTCCCATGTTTCATTTCAACTCTCATACATTCGTAACGACACTCCCAATATTACTTTCAACAATCATCACTTATACACTTTGAGAAAAATCTACCATTTTCCTCCAATTTCTCCACATCCATGGTTATGGCTCGTTATCATGTTTTCTCGTATATAATACTTATTTCATGGTCTAGACGTTATTTATAACATATTCACAACCGTAGCTTATCAACATTCATGACTCCATTCTACTACTATTCAATTATGCCACTATTCACCCATGCAAGGCCCATTTTCTATGTTCTTATACATTTCAAGTATCTAAGCCTTCCAATACCTTGAACCATATGGTATAGTCATGAAACATACCTTGGATGATGGTGGAACAAGCCTTGAGCAACAATACTCTTTTTATACCAAAAACCCTATTTCAACCCTTTTGAGATTTCTTGAAGAAGATGACTTCCAATAGAGTCTCATGCACTTGCTTTCCTGAATTAGATGTTGATGATCTTGGTTTCCCCTTTGATCTCTTGAATTTTTGTGGATGAATATTTGGAGAGCTTCTAGAGTTTTCTTGAAGGTTGTATGGATGAAAAATGAAATAAAATGAGGCTTTGGTCCCTTTTAATAACTCAAAGTTTGATCTTTAATGAATTCCAGTCGGGGTGAACAGTGGTCGTAAACCACAGTTTACGAGCCGTAAACTGGTTTTCGAGCCGTCCTCCCTGGTCGTATTTAAGCATGTCCAAAATAAAGAAGTTGGCTGAAGAATATTGCAGTTTATGATCGAGGTTTACGGGCCGTATTCCAAGTCGTATTTAAGCATTCCCACACTTTAACAGAAAGTTGGAATTTGAAAGGCTGGAGGACGTTGGTGGTTTACGGTCCGTAAATCACTTTACGGGCCGTAAATCACTATACGACCACTGGGCTGCATGAAATTCTACAACTTTTCCATTTCCAAAAATTCACGAATCATCACCCCTTGCTTAGTAAAACACCCCACACTCATACCCTTGTCGTTCTATTCCTTGTACATATACGAGGACTTTTCCGAGGTGTAACATGCTTCATCCTAGTCCACCAGTAATGTTGCCTCAGATCACGATACATCTTAGCGGCGCCAGGATGAATAGAATACCTCGAACTATGAGCCTCTGTCAGAATGGTCTTGATCAAGTCGCCCACACGTCGCACACATACTCACCCCTTGATTCGCAGCACGCCCTCCTCATCAATCACGACCTCTTTAGCCTCACCACGTAACACCTTATCACGTATTTTGCACAGCTTCGCATCCTTAAACTGCTTAGCCTTAATCTGTTCTAAAAATGATGATCGAGCCTCAACACAAGCCAACACCCTACCTGTGTTGGAAATATCCAACCTCATAAAACTGTTAGCCAGAGTCTGAACCTCTCTTTCCAACGGACGCTCTGAAGAAATCAAACGAGCCAGACTCCCCATACTAGCCGACTTCCTGCTCAATGCGCCAGCCACTACATTTGCCTTACCCAGATGATACAGAATGGTGCTGTTATAGTCTTTCAGCAGTTTCATCCATCTTGGTTGTCCAGAGTTCAGATCCCTCTCAGTGAACACATGTTGTAGACTGCGATGGTCTGTGTACACCTCACAATGGACACCATACAAGTAGTGCCTCCTGATTTTCAATGCAAACACCGCCGTTGACAATTCTAGATCATAAGTAAGATAGCTCTTCTCATGCACCTTCAACTGCCGAGAAGCATAAGCAATCACCTTCTTTTCCTGCATCAAAACAACACCCAAATCAGAATGTGAAGCATCACAATAAACTACAAAATCCGTGCCCTCCACGGGCAATGCTAGAATCGGTGCTGTAGTCAACAATGTCTTAAGCTTTTGAAAGCTCTCGTCACACTCGTTGGACCGCTAAAATGGTACCTCTTTCTAAGTCAAGCGGGTCAATTGAGAAGCAATAGAGGCAAACCCTTTCACAAACCGACGAAAGTAGCTAGCCAGACCCATGAAACTACGGATATCGGTCACTGATGTGGGCCTAGCCCATTCTCTGACTGCTTGAATTTTCTGAGGATCCACCATAATACACTCTTTCGAAATCACGTGCCCTAAGAAAGACACGGAAGACAACCAGAATTCACACTTGGAGAATTTAGCATACAACTCCTTCTCTCGCAATACCCCAAGAGCAATTCTCACATGTTTCTCATGCTCTTCCTTACTTCTGGAGTACACCAGGATATCAATAATGAACACTATAACGAAAGAGTCCAAATAGGGCTAAACACACTGTTCATCAAATCTATTAACGCAGTTGGGGCATTAGTAAGCCCGAAAGACATAACCAAGAATTCATAGTGCCCATACCTGGTCCGAAAAGTTGTTTTAGGAACATCCTCTGCCCGAATCTTCAATTGATGATACCCTGACCTTAAATCAATTTTTGAGAACACAGAAGCTCCCTGTAACTGATCAAACAAATCATCAATACGGGGAATGGGATACTTCTTCTAGACAGGTACCTTATTTAGCTAACAGTAATCAATACACATGCGCAAAGAGAATCCGCTTAACCGCTATGGCGGTCTATTCACCGCTATAGCGGTCCTGGATGCATCATAAGCCTTTCTTCTAGCATTAAGTACCTCATTATGGATCCTATAACCAGAATACTATACATGTTTTACCAAAAAAATCCTTGAGAACACATTTCTGAATTCATTGGAGGGACGTAAGGTCATTATACCTCCGCTTGTCATTTTGGGTCTTTCATCGTCGGTATATTTCACCTTGAAGGAATCAATGACTATAAGATGAGATTAACAATAATAAGTAAGATCAGTAACCATAAGACAAGATCAATAATCATGAAAAAAAGATAAATAATGTCACAAGAACATTAAGAACATAAGCTCCTAACATTTCTAAGAGTGAAGTCATTATGGACATCATCTGTGAAAGCATGTGTCGATAAGATCATGCCATAAGAAAGAAAGGGATAGCCTTAACATACCTCGTCATATACTTAACCAATCAATGTCTAACCTCCCAAAATTGCGAACCTACATTCAAGATGATTCACACTGAGGTTAAGTCGTTGAAACACTTATAAGATCAAACTAGATTTTTAGGTGAGCTAACGAAATTTGGGCAGCACTTCCCCTGTATCATCTACCTCCTCCAAATTCCAAAACTAATCCCAAACATCATTTATAATATCAACAATACCATAATCAAGAGATTACATTCAAACTAGACTCAAATCCCCCCAAAACTTCCTTTCAAATTCCATCCATAGCCTACAACTACGACACAATACTTTATGATCTTTCCTTCATAACTCTTTTCACTTATAAGACTTGTTTAACCTTAAAATTAACTCAACATAAGTAATAGAGTGAAGAATGTACCTTATTCTTGAAGAACGCTAGCCACACACAACTTACTACAAAGCTTACTTACCACCACTCCAACTAGAAGCAAGAACACACACTCTTATGAACTAGTTGCGGATTTAGAGCTTAATCTTCTCTTAAAATAGTTTGGATGGCTTTGGGGTGTTTGAGAGAGCTTATAGGGTCACTAGGGATCTTATTTGGTGAAAATATGAGCCTCAAGTCATGCCTCTCTTATTTATAATCAAGGAATAAAGTCTCCACCGCCTCAATTCAACGGTCATTTTCTCCGAAAATGTCTCCACCGCCTCAAGTGTGCCCCAAGTCGTGCCTCTCTTATTTATAATCAAGGAATAAAGTCTCCACCGCCTCAAGTTAAGGATCGTGAAAACTTTCACGGGCTGTGAAAATGTTCCAGAAACTCCACCTCTCTGCCAACATTTCACGGTGGCTAAACATCATTTTCACGGTCCGTGAAAATAGTCTCGTACTTCTCCGATTTGTGATCTGTCAGTTGCATTGGAATGAAGACTCGCTGAATTTGAATTTACATAGGTTATTCATTCCATAACTCCTCATATTCTAAGAGATATACCTCTCTCAAGTTGGACCAAAAATCCTGTCAATAATTCTGCCATGTTTTCCCAAAGTTTCGACAAACTTAATTTCTTCGATTCTCTTGTTTTCGAATCCTTCCATAGCTTGCTAAACATGAACTTAAACCCTCATAACCATAAGATAGGCATGTGTAATCTCATATAACTTTGAAGATAACTCGGCTGTCCAAGACTAGGACAACTAACATCCAACTAATCTTAACGTACAAAACTACTAGATTTAACAAATACGTCATTCTCATCCATTAAAACTTGAATTTCCACCCTAAAAAATGATAATCTTCACTCCTAGATGATTAAAAAATAATATAATCAACAACCCATTCATTATTGAAGGGTTTCTTAGGTTCTAGGGTTTTAGTCCTTTCATTCACCATTAGAGAACCTTTGACTAATCATGGAACCTAATATAATGAAGGAATGAACAAGTGTTCTTGGGAACTGTTTTAGAGTTATGTGGGGAATAGGTTCGAAAATAAGAATATAAAATGCTGATTCTGCCTCCCATTGACCGCTACAACAGTCGACTTCTCACTGTAGCGGTCCCGCTATAGCGAGAAATGTCCCGCTATGGTGGAGCTCATGAATTCCCCTCGCCTCATGGCGGCGATCCCCTACCCGCTACTACGGACTCGCTACAATGGTCCCACAACTGCTGCAGCGGTCTATTTTAACCAGTAGCTCGGGTTTATCCACCAATTTCTCACCCAACAATCCCAACACCAATCTGAGGCCCTACAGACGCAAACTAAATATGCACATATTCATGAAAACACGCTACAGACTCATATGTGACCTCAAAATTCCCAATAGAGGTCTAGTTTACTAAGTCACCCCCATAACGACCTAGCGGGTCGTTACATTATGTGTAGGTAAGAGGCCAATGGGTGGAAGAACAAATGTCCCTACGAAGGAACCTACACTTTATGATGTGAAGAGCATGATAAGCATCTTGTCTACGTGGGCTGAGGTAATGGAGAACAAATTGTGTGCGCTCTAAGGTAAAATGGCTAATCTCAACACTTTAAATAATGTGAATGATCATGTTGTAGATTCTAGTGTGAATAATAGCTTATCCTTGTGCGAGCTTAATGAATCTTTACATGTGTTGAGCTTAGTTCTCTAATGAATGTTGACAATGTCTTTGATTTTGGTGTTCTAACACTAGTTGATCCTTTTGATGACCGGATTGATTCTTCTTGTGAGGTTAATTTATGTCCATCTAGTGTTGACATTTGTGATAAGAGTAAAAGTGCATTGTCATGTGATAAGAGTATTTATACACTAGTTAATCATTTGATGACCGAATTGACTCTTCTTGCAAGATAGATTTGTGTCCATCTAGTGTTGACACTTGTGGTTTGAATGGTAGTACATTGTCATGTGATAGGGATGATCGAACACTAATTGATTTAAATCGTGGTAATCATGTTAATAAATTGTGTGAGCTTGACATGATACCAACTAGTGTTGATATTTGTGTTGATAAACTTTCTTGTAATGTTAATCCATAGTCACGCCCCAAACCTGGGCCTGGACGTAACACGACACCCGGTGCATGACTACATGTGATCGAGTGAACCAACTGGCTGCTTGAATCAACATGTGGTATCATAACACACTGAATACAAAAAATAAAACTAACACATTATGATCTACTAAAGTCTGACTGAATAAATAACTGAAAGTATGGAATACTGAACAAAGTCTTAAAGATAAATAACGTAGCCAACTAGGCAAATATAAAAGCCTGTGACTTTTTCTAGCTGCTAATATCATCTATGAAGCCTCTGCTGAAGTACTGTAAACCGATTGTTTTCGGGACAAGGCCCCCAACATACCTGACTGTCTATAACTAGTGTAAAGATTGTAAATTAATGATAAGGCCCCGAAAGAACTGGGGCTCACCAATCAGCAGGAGATCTTAGCGAGCAGATGCTTCGTCTTGTAAATCGTTACCTGCATCGCGAGATGCAAGCGCTAAGAAAAAGGGGACGTCAGTACATTTGAATTTCACTGGTATGTAAAGCAACAAAAGGAAAGAACTATAAGTGGGACGCTCAAGAAAGGGCATCCCAAATCAATAAACATGTGTATATATATGTTCTAAATTGAAACTGAAATTGATAACTGAACTAAACAAGAGAAGTAAAGTAATAGGTACTCCATGTTCTGAATATGAATTCACCAGTTTTAACTGAGTTAATCAAATGAGGAGCCTAGACTGAGACTTATGGGTATCAAATACGAGTCAATATAGATTACGTTTTGAGTTCACTATATAGATTACGTTTTGAGTTCACAACATTCAGAATGAAAGTCACGAAAGAATTACAAAACTAGAGAATAGAAATTCTACAGCTATTCAAGGAACAAAGCTTAACTATATTTTTGAGGCAATTTGTAACATTGTAAAAGAACGATGTGTAGGGAGAATCATTAACATTCCTAAACGTAGAGAGTTAGCCTCACATACCATGGTTCCGACCTTTGAACATAATACAATGTTTGTCAACCCTTTCAACCTCAATCTATAACAATACAAATCAAAGGGAATCAATATTAGCAAGGATACTTATGCTTTGGTCATTTATGCATTTTATCAAACACTTGGTGGGCATAAAGCTCCACAACCTTCATTAATGGTGCTTCTTCCACCAATTATCTAATCTCTTGCTTCTAGGTCATTCTACAATCTCAAATATACATAACTAAAATCATTCTTCATCATCCATATGATTACAACAACCCTAAGTCAACATTCCAAACCATACAATAGTTCATACATTTCTTACTATATAATCCATTAATTTATCCCTCAAGATCTTAGGGTACATAATCACTAATTCAAAGCTATATTCGATTGGAACAGGAAAGTATTACATACCTTAATCGCTCCAAAACACTTAGAGAAGCATCCCAAAAGTAAGAACTTGAATACTTGAGATGGATTTTCTTGGGAACCATAGGATTGTAGAGTAGAATCTTGTTAATAATCTGTATATGGGAGTCCTTGTTAATATGATGGAATAATACTTGGGGCTTGAGGAAGAACTCGCCTTAGGAGGTTTGGGGAAGTTCTAGGGTCTTTTCTCCTCAATAAGTTGGCCGAAAACGAAGTGGAGTGAATAATTTTTGAAAATTTCACGATCTGAACTTTTATAGCCGAGCACGACCTGCGAAATGCAGGTGTGACCTTCTGGACGTAGACTGAATGCAGGTTGTGACAGTAAATTATGATTTTTGGTGTTCAACCTGCGAAACGTAGGTTGCATCGTAGACTGAACCTGCAAAATGCAGGTTAAGCTGCAGCCTATTGCAGGTTAGTAAAACAGTCATAACCTTTTAGTCACATGTCCGTTTGAGCTCCACCATTTACCGTTGGAATGGTATTTCAAAGGGTACAACTTTCATGTTTGAAGTTTTTTCAAATTCCCAACAAATTTTCATATACACTTGCTGGAAGGCAGACCTACTGTAAACTTAATCGATTCTATCGAATCTTATGCACCTCACTGTTCGTCTTGATTCTGAAGAAACTATTTCCACCTAAACTTATCTCGATAAGACTTCATATGGCTAAAATGTCACGTTAATACTCATTTAACATATTCACACCTAATCAAAATTTACAGAGTGTTACATTATCTCCCACTTGAGATCATTCGTCCTCGAATGATTGTCCCGATTGAAACTACTCTAACTCTGGACCTTAAATGTGACTGATGGAAATAGGTGAACACTAAACTGTCACAAACACATGAATGCTAAACTAAGTAAATGGTGAACAGAATAGGTACTAAACTGAATGAATACATGATTACTGAACTGCTGAGATACTAAAATGAACTGACTGAAAACTGAGCTGACTGATTATTGGACTGACTGAATATTGAAAAACATGGAGGTTATATTATAAGGTCTGAATGAAAAGGTTAGTTGCCATCAACATTTTCTGCTTGCCCTTCAAATAAATGGGGATACTAGGACTTCATGTCCTCTTCAGCTTCCTATGTAGCCTCTTCGACTTTCTGATTTCTCCATAGCACTTTTACAGAAGCGATCTCCTTAGTTCTCAACTTGTGAACCTGATGATCAAGGATAGCCACTGGAATCTTCTCATCAGACAGGCTATCTTTAACTCCCGTGATCTCTGTAGGAACAACCAGAGATGGGTCCCCCATGAACTTCTTCAACGTAGACACTTGAAATACTGGGTGTACAGCAGCCAATTCTTGTGGCAACTCTAACTCATAAGCTACTTGCCCGATCCTTCGTAAGATCCTATACGGCCCAATATAACGGGGACTGAACTTCCGTTTTTCCCAAATCTCATAATGCCTTTAATAGGTGAAACTCTCAGGAACACCCAATCATCAATTTGAAACACGAAGTCTCTTCACCGCACATTTGAATAGGACTTTTGATGACCTTGAGCCATCTTTAACCGCTCCTGAATCAATTTGACTTTTTCCATAGCCTAGTAGACCAAGTCTGGTCCTAACAACTCTGTTTTGTGTTTGAACCAACCAATCGGTGACCAACAGCTTTTCCCATACAGAGTTTCATACAGTTCCATCTTGATACTAGAGTGATAGTTGTTATTATAGGCAAACTAAATGAGAGGAAAGAGATCATTTCAATTACCTTTAAAATCAAGTGTCTGAATAGTGTGCTTTGCCTGGACATCTGTCTAATGGTGAAAAGCTGTGCTGAGGTTTACTCTTGTGCCTAATCATTTCTGAAAGGATTTCCAAAATTTCGCTGTAAACTGAGCACCACGATCTGAAATGATGGACAACGGAGTCCCATGCAATCGGACAATCTCCTGAATGTACAACTCCGCATAATCTTCTGCTAAATTTGTGGTCTTTACTTGCAAGAAATGCGCTGACTTTATAAGTCGGTCTACATTTACCCAAATCGAGTAATGCTTCTGAAATGAGCGAGGTAAACTTGTTATGAAGTCCATATTTATCATCTCCCATTTCCAAACGGGAATTTCTATGTTCTGAGCCAAACCACCAAGCCTCAGGTGAAAGCCCAGCACTAGAGGATAGGGGTGTTTGGCTCAGAACATAGAAATTCCCGTTTGGAAATGGGAGATGATAAATATGGACTTCATAGCAAGTTTACCTGCTGATAATTCGGACACTTGGCCACGAAGTCTGCTACGTTCTTTTTCATGTTGTTCCACCAATAAATTTCCTTGAGGTCATGATATATCTTTGTGGAACCGGAGTGAATAGAGTACCTAAAATTGTGGGCTTCTGTCATAATTCGCTCTCTCAGCCCATCTACGTCTAGAACACATAGTATGCCTCTGTACTTTAAGGTACCATTATCTCCCCCTTGTTCAAAAGCTGTCGTCTTATGCTTTTGAATCCCCTCTTTCAGCTGCAATAAGTAGGGATCATTAAACTGTTTCTCCTTTACTTCGGCTACTAAGGAGGAATAAGCCCTGTTTTGAACAACAACTCCACCACCTTCGGAAACTAAGAATCGAACTCCTAGATTCGCTAAGCGGTGGACTTCTTTCACCATAGCTCTTTTGTCTGCCTCAACGTGATCTAAACTTGCCATAGAATGCTGACTAAGAGCATCGGCTACAACCTTCGCTTTCCCTATGTGATAGAGAATATCCACATCATAATCTTTGAGAAATTCGAGCCACCTCCTCTACCTGAGGTTCAAATCTCTTAGCTTGAAAATATACTGCAGGCTTTTGTGGTTGGTGAAAATATCAACGTGGACACCATACAGATAGTGGCGCTAAATCTTTAACGTGAAAACCACCGCTGCGAACTCCAAGTCATGAGTCGGATAATTCCTTTCGTGAATCTTAAGCTATCTGGATGCATATGCTACTACCTTACCATGATGCATTAGGACACACCCTAAACCAATTCTTGAAGTGTCACAATACACTACGAACCCTTCAGTTCCCTCTAACAGAGTCAAAACTGGAGCAGAAGTCAGTATCATTTTCAGTTCCTTAAAACTTCACTCACAGGCATCAGACCACTGTAACTTGGCCTTCTTCTGAGTCAATTTAGTCAACGGAGCTGAGATAGAGGAAAAACCCTCTACAAAACGCCTGTAATAGTTTGTCAGACGCAAGAAACTCCTTATGTCTGTCGCTGAGGTGGGTCTTAGCCAATTCTTTACTGCATTAATTTTCTGAGAATCTACTTTTACACCTTCCCCTGAAATAGCATGGCCCAAAAACGCTACCGATTTCAATCAAAATTCACACTTGAAGAATTTAGCATAAAGCTTGCGGTCTTGAAGTATATGTAACACTACCCTGAGGTGCTCTGTATGATCTGTCTCATTATGAGAATAAACTAAGATGTCATTAGTAAACACAATGATGAATAGATCAATATAAGTCTTGAAAACTCTATTTATGAGGTTCGTTAAACCATATGACATCACCATAAATTCAAAATGCCCATAACGGTTCCTATAAGCTATCTTCCGGATATCAACTTCCTTTACCTTTAACTGATGGTAACTTGATCTGAGGTCAATCTTGGAATAACACTAGGCACCCTGAAGTCGATCAAATAAGTCATAGATTCTAGGGAGAGGATACTTGTTTTTAATGGTGACCTTATTCAACTGACGGTAGTCTATGCACATACGCAAAGACCCATCTTTCTTTCGGACAAATAAGACTGGTGCACCCCAAGGTGAGACACTTGGCCTAATAAATCCATTGTCAAGAAGGTATTTCAACTGGGCTTTTAAATCTTTTAACTCTGCCGGATCCATTCTGTATGATGGCATAGATATCGGCTCTGTGCTTGGAAGTAAGTCAATCCCAAATTTGATTTCTCTATCAAGAGGAACTCCGGGAAGATCCTCAAGAAAAATGTCCGGAAACTCATTAACAATAGGTACTGACTGGAGAGTTAGTCTGCGTCCCTAACTCGAACTAGGTGATAGATATGCCATTTAGAGATCATCTTCCTAGATTTAAGATAGGAAATAAACCTACCCCTGGGCACTACTATGTCACCCTTCCATTCTATAACAGGTTCACCTGGGAACGCAAAACTTACTATCTTGGTTCTATAACCCATTGTGGCGTAACAGGACTCTAACCAATCCATGCCCATGATTACATTAAAGTCTACCATCTCCAATTCTACTAAGTCTGCCACAGTAAGGCGATGAAACACTTTGACTAGACATCCCCTATAGATATATCTAGCTATAACTGATTCTCTGACTATAGTGGACACTTCAAAGGGTTGACATAGCTTTTCTGGTTCTATCCTAAATTTCTTAGCAATATATGGTGTTACACTTTGAAAATTTCGTGTCATTTGAATTATAAGTAAACTAATGTAAGTATAAAGTGTACATGAAGCCCTTTCAAATTTAAGGAGGGTATTTAATAATTTTAAGTGTGTACCTTAAGGTTTCAGAGTTAAATGAATCGGCAGAAGTAAGTTCGTTGAGGGATTGGAAACTTGAGTGATGTTTTGGGAAGATTTCGTGTTATTTGAGTTATACATTTCTTAGAATTAACTTGAGGGGGAGATATATGGCCCCTTATATAGTTAATGAAGTTTTATACAAGTTCCAAGAAAGTTCCATAAGGATTGGAGGTCAAACGAATCGAAAAGAACGCATTTTCGCGAAAATCGGAAATTTGGGGCCATATGCGGCCGCATACTCAGTATGTTGTGCAGAAAATTGGCCAAAAACTCACCAAAATGGATGGGCTCACTAGGGGAGATGCGGCTGCATACCCATTATGCTGAGCCGCATCTCCACCACAAATTGTGGCGAAGGAACGATTTTAAGACCTTTTTAAGTCCCAAAAGATCCCATTAAGACCTCAAGATAATCCATGGAAGATGATTGTTCTTGCTTCTCTTCAACGTTATGATAAACTTGATCTTGGAAGGAGTTGAGTAAGGTGAATTTCTTCTATTATAAGGTATGTTCTTCATCTTATTTATAGTATCAAGTGTGATTTAAAGGTTTATCAAGTCTTGGAGAGGAAAGAATCATAGAAGAGAAGTCATAAAGTGTTGAATTGAGTTAATGATGAGGTGAACTTGAGAGGGGATTTTGGATGGATTTAAGATTAAATTGAATATAATTCCTTGATTATGGAATTTTTGATGTTATTATTGATGTTTGGGAGTTTTTTTGGAGTTTGGTGGAAGTAGATAAAATAGGGAACTGCTGCCCCAATTCCGCTAGCTCGCTAGTTACTCTAGTTTGAATTTAACAGTGTTTTCAAGACTTAATCTTAGTATGAATCCTCTTGAATGTAGATTTGCGGGCTTGGGAGGAGAATGTTAAATACTTAAGGAGACGTAAAAGTATTTTAAGGCTAACCTTTTCTTTCTTACGGCATGATTCCTTTGTTGTGAACCTACAAACACTATCCATAATATCCTTATTACTAAAAATGCTAGAAGCGCATGATTCTCAAGGTTCTTATGATATTATTGATAAATGTTCTTCATGATGATGATGATTCTATTTCTGGAGATACCAAAGCTTATAGTTCTTGATATTCTTATGATAGTATTGAGATTGTTCCGTGATTATTGATTTTATTCATTGTTGCTGATCTCACCTTATGGTATTTGTTCTTTCAAGGTGAGATATAGCGATGATGATGATTCCATAATAGAAATCGGAGGTTTACCGACCTTACGTCACTCTGATAGAATTGTAATGTTTTATTTGGGCTCTCATGCATGCAATATATATATATATATATATATATATATATATATATATATATATATATATATATATATATATATATATGTATGTATTTTCTCACACCGAGCCGCGCTATAGTCGGCCGGGTACGGCACGTAAATGTGCACACCACTGCAGTGGGTACCTTATGATGTTACCCTGGACGCGGGATGATATGATATATGGATCGGGCGCACTTTCCGTAGCAATATATATATATATATATATATACATGTATGAAAAATATTTTTTTTAAAAGCTAAGCATGCATGACATCCGCCTTAAGAGGCATCCAGACGTACAGGTTATCTCTCTTATCTCACGTTACTTTTCATATCGTTATTATGTTGTTATTCATGCCTTACATACTCAGTATATTATTCGTATTGACGTCCTTTTTCTTGTGGCCGCTGCGTTCATGCCCACAGGTAGGCAGGGAGATAGATCAGATCCTTAGGTGCTTCACCAGCGATTTCTCGGGAGTGCTCCATTTGTTTCGGAGCTACAGTCTAGTGGTATTATTCTTTATTGTACATATTTGGGCACAGCAGGGTCCTGTCCTATCTTTATAATGTTTTTCACTCCCTGTAGAGGCTCGTAGACAGATGTATATAGTTAGATGCTCCATAACCTTACCGGTTCATGTTTTTGTACATTATTTTTGGCTACCTTGTCGGCTTGTATATATATGTATATGGGCATAGTTGATGATGATCATATAGATGAGCTATTAATTTTGCAGAGTCATGCCCTTATAGATTATGATATTCATAAGTTATGTTTCATGGTCCACCTAGAATGATAATGAGAAGCATGTTAAGAGGTGCTCAGTAGGTTAGCTCCGGGTGCCCTTCATGGCCCTCCGATTGGGTCGTGATATATGAGGTTACAAAAGATAGGGTGGATCCTGGATCCATAAGAGCATAAAAATCATAACCGGGGATTGTTAATATACTTATGACAACACCTCCACTGTTATATCCCGTGTTCTCGTACGATTGGAAATCGAGAAATAATTATGACTCGGGTGTTAGAAGGACCTAATTTAATTTTTGTGAATATGACTATGTTGGTTGTGAAATCTTTAATGCTAAGCCCTCGGGAAAGGCCAAGGGTAAATTTGGAACTTCGTAAATTAGTTTCGGGAATTACAAAACGGGACTTTTATGAATTGGGCCAAGAATGTTGAAAAAAAAAAATGAAAAATGAAGCCCAAGAGTTGAAGGGTGGCCGGCCCCTTTGCCAAGCCCAAACCCACTTTTAAAGGGTCATGTGCTATGCACATGACCCCTAAATGGATATATATGTAAGACCCTTAGTAGTATTCAAGAGCAAAAATCACAATCAAGAACATCAACAAAGAAAAGGGGCATTCGGCCGTAGCTAGAGGAGAAAGAAAAAAAAAAAATCTCCAAGCTTGGTAGTTGATCAAAATTCTTGTTCTTCCCATAATTGTGAAGTACTCAAGGCCCTCTTCAACGGGGTATAATTAGTTTGGCACGAGATCGACGTTTGCGACAAGTCGGGGTTTCAAGGAAAGGTAAGAATTTTGCCCCTTTTATGTTATAGAATTGATGTGAATGTGTTAAGCATTGGAAGTAGATGGAGATCCCGTAATTTTAACGTAAATAGAAAGTCGTGGGTGTGTGTGTGTAGTGTGTTTGGCCGTGAGTATGGAAGGAAAGAAATGGCTTGAATTGATCTTGTTTAAGTTGGCAAAATGTGTTGTTGTGATCCTTATATCGTAAATGATTGATTGTTGAATTAGATTGGCGGTGGAAAACGAATTCGGATGTTATCGGAAAGTGCATATCCTTGGTATCTTTATGTATATCAATGTATATTTTGGGTACTAGAGACTTTAGATATGACTTTTTAATGATATGGATGAATTCGGAATGAAACGACGTTAGTTAGAATGTTCGTCGTGAAATTTTGATATTTTGAAGAACTATGGAAATTTATTGATTTTGGTGCAATTTCGTGTATGGCTTAGATTGAATTTGGAATGTGTTTGACTAGTGTTGGATGGGTAAATGAATACAATTATGTGAATATAGAATTGGGATTTTGAAAGTTTGAATGGAAGTTGCCAACTTAAGAAATCATGTAGAATTTTGAAGCTAGGGTGACTTGATTGTTGTTTATATTGTTTGGTTGATGTGTGGGCTGTTGTGGTTGGTTAATTTGAGCCGAGTTACGCCTCGGGGATGTTAGATTTATAGGGGAAATGCTGCCGAAATTTCGGTAGGCAAATATGGAGTTAAAGGCATTTTTGAGCCTAAGAATCTCATTTGGTAACTTTGACCATTTGCAGATTTTTGACGAAACGGGACGGGACTTTTGGAGGAGCTTACGACATCTGTGAGGTATGTAAAGCTTCCCAATTCTTTATTTGGCATATCTTAGAGTGTTAGTTGAATATGAGACCTTCCGGAGCATTTCTGCTCCTCGAAACCCGATCCACAGGAAAGTTACTATTCATTCAATTCGATTGAAGCCTAAAGGCTCCCTTTTGGCTAGAATGCCATTATTCGTCCGAAACCTATCGAAATGTGGTCGGGTAACCTAGAAATGATTATGTATGACCCTTGGCATATAACTGCTCGTAAAAATATGTTCGCCACCTCACTTCGACTCGAGGTGGGTCCGCTACCCCAAAATGCCCGATTTGCCCTTCGGGCCATCTTTGAGAATAGAGTTGAACGTACCACTCCTGATCTTTGGAACATCCTTCCACGGGGTATGTTTGGACTATTCGATGCACTAATCCAGGTTTTGAATTATATGGACCATTTTGGAATCGTTTTGCAAAATGAAACCTTATGTCGACTAAGTATTCGACTATTTTGTAATAGGATATGATTTATGAGTTTACTTTGTTTTGAAACACTATTTCGAAATACGATTTGCATTTGTTTGCTCACGACTCTGCTCGTGCCTTATTATGACTTCGTTCACCGGTTCCCGGGCCGATTTTGATTCGTGCGTTTTATGATAATTCGGCCGTATGCTGTGTTACGGTTCCCAAGGCTTCGCCATAGGGCCGGGTTCCGTTTGGAGTTATGCTGTGATATGGCTCGGGATGCGATACGCTCACCGATGATTATGATTATGTTCGGGGATGTACGGAGATTTGAAACCTTCTGGTGTTATGCTGTGTGTGGTGCCAGCGTCGGAGTGGCGACCACGTTCTTAAGCGTTTGCATGATTTTATTTGCATAAAACATATGTATATGATTTTGATACAGATTTTGACATACCAGTTTGTACCCCACCTTGACATTTGATTTGCTTTCGGTTTTGATCTATAATTCTGTACTCCGTGTTTTACATACTCAGTACATATTTCGTACTGACCCCCTTTCTTCGGGGGCTGCGTTTTATGCCCGCAGGTGCAGATATCGGTGATCCTCCGCAGTAGGCTTCACTTCTTGCTATTCCGGAGTACTCTTATCCGATCCGGAGTCCACTTTTGGTACAGACTCTTTTGCTTTGTATATATTTGGTATATCTGACTATTTGGGTACGGCGGGGCCCTGTCTCGCCACATGTCTTTGTTTTGAGTTCGTAGAGGCCTGTAGTCATATATGTGGGGCGAGGGTCCTATGTGTTTATTGTCTGATTTTGCTTTCGGGTCTTAAAGCGGTCTGTTTGATATGATGGCCCCAAATGGCCCTTTGTATATATTTGTATTTTGACCGGCGATGTCTATTCCGCCGCTTTGTTTGAGTTTGATTTGATATGACCGCATAAGACATAATCTCGATATAAATTATGTTTGATATAACTTCTTGAAAATTCTGAAATAAGTTTGGAATCGGAAATGAATATGCGATTTGGTCTGGGTACCCAGGTAGGGTGCCAGTCGCGGCCCACGGGGCTGGGTCGTGACAAAAGTGGTATCAGAGCGGTTTGTCCTCGGAATGTCTACAGGCCGTGTCTCGTAGAGCCTTGTTTATCGATGTGTTGTGCACCACATCTATAAACGGGAAGCTACAGGGCATTTAGGATGTCACTTTCTTTGGAATCTTAGATCGTGCGATAGAGCTGTGCTATTAGGGTGATTTTGATCTAACTCGCCTTCGTGTTTGCAGTGATGCCTCCGAAGAAGGCAACGGCAGCCCAGAAGGGCAAGGCGAGGATTGGAGAGACTAGCCAGGCACAGCGAGCTACCCGGGCTCGTGTCTATGATTTGCCTGAGGATGTGCCTCATTCTGAGGGGTCTGCGACACCCCCACTAGTACAGCCTGGAGCAGGACCTTCAGCAGCTCCAGAGGTCCGTGTACCCGCACCTGAGACTCCAGCTCCTCAGCCAGGGGCGGAGGATAGGACCCTGAGGGAGGCTGTACAGCTGTTGACTACACTGGTAGCAGGACAGGCTCGCAGGCGCGGGCAGAGGGACGACGATGATGATGACAGGCGGGACAGCCTGAGAGTTCGGGAGTTTTTGTTATGTGGCCCTCCTGAGTTCTTCGGGTCTAAGCCCGACGAGGACCCCCACGACTTTATTCGGGGGATGCGACGCTCACTGGACTTGGTCAGGGCTTCAGAGACCGAGTCAGTTGAGCTGGCTTCGCACCGGCTTCGAGATGTGGCTACCCACTGGTACGAGACTTGGGAGCTGTCTAGAGGAGAGGGTGCCCCTCCAGCCACTTGGGATCAGTTTGTGACAGCATTCACCCGCCACTTTTTGCCCCCAGAGTTACGGCGGGCACGGGCTGATCGATTCTTACGTCTGCAGCAGAGGGGTTGGAGTGTTCGCGAGTATAACCTTGAGTTTGATTCTCTGGCCCGATATGCACCGGCCGTGGTAGCAGATATGTCCGATCGGATGCACAGATATGTTATGGGATTGGACCGGTATTTGGTTGATAGTTGTATGGCAGTGTCATTGCAGGCAGACATGGACATTTCCCGACTTCAGGCCTATGCGATGGGTATGGAGGACCGTCGCAGGTCTGATCCGGCTGGCAGAGATCGAGATAGGAGGCCGCCCAAGAGGGCTAGGTCCGCAGGTTATTCTAGAGATTCTCGAGGCGGACAGCCTCAGCAGCAGCAGCAGTCTGACAGATATTTTCCTCCCTCCGGCCGGGGTACTCAGTCAGGTAGCCGGAGATTCGATAGTACAGGACCGTCTGGGGCCGGTCAGAGCTCCAGAGTGGCAGGTTCACAGGTACCCAGGGGTCCCAGCCAGGCCAGACCACCCAGGCCCCGTTGTCCTCATTGCGGGACGTCACATCCCGGGGAGTGTTACCGAGCGACGGGAGCTTGTTTTTCTTGTGGCGGTCAGGGCCACTTTATGAGAGATTGTCCATTGGCTAGCGGTTCTGGTAGTGCTACTCAGCAGACAGGGTCAGCCGCCGGTTCTTCTTCTGCTCCATCAGTTGCACGCCCTGGAGGGCGAGGTATTTCAGCACCGGCAGGACGCGGTCGAGGCCGCGGTGGCACTTCAGGTTCTAGCGGTCCCTCGAACCGCATATATGCTTTGGCCAGCCGCCAGGATCAGGAGGCTTCGCCAAACGTCGTCACAGGTACATTGCTGGTTTTCTCCAGATCTGTATATGCATTGATTGACCCTGGTTCTACTTTATCGTATATTTCCCCGCTCGTCGCTAGTAAGATTGGGATAGTGTCTGAGCCTATAGAACCGTTTGAGGTAGCTACGCCAGTTGGGGATTTTATTGTAGCGAGACAGATCTATAGGGATTGTTCTGTGACCATTTATGATCGTAGCACTAAGGCTGATTTGGTAGAGTTAGACATGCTCGAGTTTGATGTCATTATGGGTATGGACTGGTTGTCTTCCTGTTATGCTAATGTCGACTGCTAGAAAAAGGTAGTCCGTTTTCAGTTTCCCGGGGAACCAGTCATAGAGTGGTTCGGATCTACTGCATCGCCGAGGGGTAAGTTTATTTCATACCTCAAGGCTAAGAAGATGATCCAGAAGGGGTATATCTATCATTTGGTTCGTGTGCACGATACTGCCGCGGAGGTACCTACCCTTCAGTCTGTTCCGGTCGTCAGCAAGTTTCCAGATGTTTTTCCTGACGAGCTTCCTGGCCTTCCGCCTGAGCGGGAGATTGATTTTTCTATTGAGTTGATGCCGGATACGCAGCCTATATCTATTCCTCCGTACAGAATGGCACCAGCTGAGTTGAAGGAGTTGAAGGAGCAGCTGAAAGATTTGCTGGATAAGGGTTTTATCAGGCCCAGTACATCACCCTGGGGGGCGCCGGTATTGTTTGTCAGGAAGAAAGATGGGTCATTGCGGATGTGTATCGACTACCGGCAGCTGAATAAGGTGACTATTAAGAATAAATATCCCCTCCCCCGGATTGATGACTTGTTTGACCAGCTGCAGGGTGCTAGACATTTTTCAAAGATAGATCTGCGTTCTGGTTACCATCAGGTGCGAGTACGGGAGTCAGATATCCCGAAGACTGCTTTCAGGACTCGGTACGGGCATTATGAGTTCAGAGTTATGTCTTTCGGGCTGACTAATGCTCCAGCAGTATTTATGGATCTGATGAACCGGGTATTTCGGCCTTTCCTGGATATGTTTGTTATTGTGTTTATTGATGATATCCTGATTTACTCGCGATCAGCCGAGGAGCATTCAGATCATTTGAGGGCGGTACTTGGCATTCTCCGTCAGCAGGAGTTATATGCTAAATTCTCTAAATGCGAGTTCTGGTTGACTTCTGTGGCATTCTTGGGTCATATTGTCGGCGCAGACGGTATTCGGGTCGATACGCAGAAGATTGAGGCTGTGCAGAATTGGCCCAGGCCTACTACACCGACTGAGGTGCGCAGTTTTCTGGGATTGGCTGGGTATTATCGCAGGTTTGTGGAGGACTTCTCTTCCATTGCAGCACCACTGACGAGGCTTACCCAGAAAGCAGCAAATTTCCAGTGGTCAGATGCCTGCGAGCGCAGCTTTCAGATGCTGAAGGAGAGATTGATTACAGCGCCAGTTTTGGCTCTTCCAGAGGGGTCTGATGGGTATGTTGTATATTGTGACGCCTCTGGTATTGGGATAGGATGTGTATTGATGCAGCACGGTCGAGCTATAGCCTATGCTTCCCGGCAGCTCAGACCGCACGAGAAGAACTATCCCACTCATGATCTTGAGTTGGCCGCGGTGATTCATGCTTTGAAGATTTGGCGGCATTATTTATATGGGGTCCATGTTGATATCTATACGGACCATAAGAGTCTCCAGTATATTTTCAGACAGAAGGAACTAAATTTGCGGCAGCGGAGATGGCTTGAGTTACTAAAGGATTACGACGTTGATATTTTGTACCATCCGGGGAAAGCCAATGTGGTAGCTGATGCGCTTAGCCGCAAGTCCGTGGGCAGTCAGGCTGATGTTCCATCTGATAAGAGAGATTTGGTTCGTGATATTCATCAGCTGGCCAGCCTCGGAGTTCGTTTGGTGGATTCTGGAGATTCTGGGATTTCTGTTCATCCAGTTGCTGAGTCATCTATTATTCAGGAGGTAAAGCAGTGCCAGTTTGAGGATCCTCTTTTGATTCAGTACAGAGATGTGGACCTTAGTAAATCAAAGACTCAGTTTGAGATCTCGCCTGACGGAGTATTATTATATGACGGCAGATTCTGTGTACCGGACGTTGCGGGCTTACGGCGGCAGATTATGGGCGAGGCCCATAATGCACGGTATTCTGTTCATCCTGGTTCCACTAAAATGTATCGGGACCTCAGGTGTTTGTATTGGTGGGACGGCATGAAGAAAGATATTGCTGAGTTTGTTAGTCAGTGCCCGAACTGCCAGCAAGTTAAGATCGAGCATCAGAAGCCCGGTGGATTATTACAGGAGATGGAAATTCCAGCCTGGAAATGGGAGATGATTAATATGGATTTTGTTGTTGGATTACCGCGCACTCCACGCAGGTACGACTCTATCTGGGTTGTTGTTGACAGGCTGACGAAATCAGCCCATTTCCTTCCGGTTCGGACTACTTATTCGGCTGAGGACTATGCCAGATTGTACATCAGAGAGATAGTCAGACTTCACGGAGTCCCGATATCTATTATTACTGACCGAGGTACCCAGTTTACAGCAAATTTCTGGAGGTCATTTCAGGAGGGATTAGGGACTCAGGTGAGTCTCAGTACAACTTTTCACCCTCAGTCCGACGGGCAGGCCGAGCGCACTATTTAGACGCTCGAAGATATGTTGCGGGCCTGCGTTATTGATTTCAGGGGCAGCTGGGATGATCATTTGTCGCTTATTGAGTTTGCCTATAATAACAGTTATCACTCCAGCATTCAGATGGCTCCGTACGAGGCCCTTTATGGCAGGAGATGCAGGTCTCCTATTGGCTGGTTTGACGTGGGCGAGACTAAGTTGATTGGCCCAGACGTGATCCAGGAGGCTGTAGATAAGGTAAAGCTTATTCGAGAACGATTATTGGCTGCTCAGAGTCGACAGAAAGCTTATGCAGATAGACGACGTCGACCGTTAGAGTTCCGGATTGGCGACTGGGTATTCCTGAAGGTGTCGCCCATGAAGGGTGTCATGAGATTCGGTAAAAAGGGTAAGTTGAGCCCCCGGTACATTGGACCGTATCAGATCGTGCGAAAGATAGGCGAGGTCGCCTATGAGCTAGACTTACCATCCGACTTGGAGGCCATACACCCGGTGTTTCATGTGTCTATGTTGCGGAAATGCATTGGTGATCCTGCCAGGATATTCCCAGTTGACGACATTCAGGTGACGGAGCAGTTATCTTATGACGAGCAGCCTGTATCTATTCTGGATCGACAGGTGCGGAGACTACGCACTAAAGAAGTTCCCTCCGTCAAAGTCCTGTGGCGCAACAATAATCGGGAGGAGATGACTTGGGAGGCGGAGGACGAGATGAAGAAGAAATATCCCCACTTGTTTCCGACATCCACAGGTAATCTAATTTCTTTTTTTCAGTTTGTTGTGTTGATTGCTAAAATAAATTACGTATGTCATTATTAAAAAGGGACACCCCTGCCTTGATCATAAGACCTTATAAGATTAATCTAACATTCGGGGACGAATGTTCTTAAGGGGGGGAGAATGTTATATCCCGTGTTCTCGTACGATTGGAAATCGAGAAATAATTATGACTCGGGTGTTAGAAGGACCTAATTTAATTTTTGTGAATATGACTATGTTGGTTGTGAAATCTTTAATGCTAAGCCCTCGGGAAAGGCCAAGGGTAAATTTGAAACTTCGTAAATTAGTTTCGGGAATTACAAAACGGGACTTTTATGAATTGGGCCAAGAAAGTTGAAAAAAAAATGAAAAATGAAGCCCAAGAGTTGAAGGGTGGCCGGCCCCTTTGCCAAGCCCAAACCCACTTTTAAAGGGTCATGTGCTATGCACATGACCCCTAAATGGATATATATGTAAGACCCTTAGTAGTATTCAAGAGCAAAAATCACAATCAAGAACATCAACAAAGAAAAGGGGCATTCGGCCGTAGCTAGAGGAGAAAGAAAAAAAAAATCTCCAAGCTTGGTAGTTGATCAAAATTCTTGTTCTTCCCATAATTGTGAAGTACTCAAGGCCCTCTTCAACGGGGTATAATTAGTTTGGCACGAGATCGACGTTTGCGACAAGTCGGGGTTTCAAGGAAAGGTAAGAATTTTGCCCCTTTTATGTTATAGAATTGATGTGAATGTGTTAAGCATTGGAAGTAGATGGAGATCCCGTAATTTTAACGTAAATAGAAAGTCGTGGGTGTGTGTGTGTAGTGTGTTTGGCCGTGAGTATGGAAGGAAAGAAATGGCTTGAATTGATCTTGTTTAAGTTGGCATAATGTGTTGTTGTGATCCTTATATCGTAAATGATTGATTGTTGAATTAGATTGGCGGTGGAAAACGAATTCGGATGTTATCGGAAAGTGCATATCCTTGGTATCTTTATGTATATCAATGTATATTTTGGGTACTAGAGACTTTAGATATGACTTTTTAATGATATGGATGAATTCGGAATGAAACGACGTTAGTTAGATTGTTCGTCGTGAAATTTTGATATTTTGAAGAACTATGGAAATTTATTGATTTTGGTGCAATTTCGTGTATGGCTTAGATTGAATTTGGAATGTGTTTGACTAGTGTTGGATGGGTAAATGAATACAATTATGTGAATATAGAATTGGGATTTTGAAAGTTTGAATGGAAGTTGCCAACTTAAGAAATCATGTAGAATTTTGAAGCTAGGGTGACTTGATTGTTGTTTATATTGTTTGGTTGATGTGTGGGCTGTTGTGGTTGGTTAATTTGAGCCGAGTTACGCCTCGGGGATGTTAGATTTATAGGGGAAATGCTGCCGAAATTTCGGTAGGCAAATATGGAGTTAAAGGCATTTTTGAGCCTAAGAATCTCATTTGGTAACTTTGACCATTTGCAGATTTTTGACGAAACGGGACGGGACTTTTGGAGGAGCTTACGACATCTGTGAGGTATGTAAAGCTTCCCAATTCTTTATTTGGCATATCTTAGAGTGTTAGTTGAATATGAGACCTTCCGGAGCATTTCTGCTCCTCGAAACCCGATCCACAGGAAAGTTACTATTCATTCAATTCGATTGAAGCCTAAAGGCTCCCTTTTGGCTAGAATGCCATTATTCGTCCGAAACCTATCGAAATGTGGTCGGGTAACCTAGAAATGATTATGTATGACCCTTGGCATATAACTGCTCGTAAAAATATGTTCGCCACCTCACTTCGACTCGAGGTGGGTCCGCTACCCCAAAATGCCCGATTTGCCCTTCGGGCCATCTTTGAGAATAGAGTTGAACGTACCACTCCTGATCTTTGGAACATCCTTCCACGGGGTATGTTTGGACTATTCGATGCACTAATCCAGGTTTTGAATTATATGGACCATTTTGGAATCGTTTTGCAAAATGAAACCTTATGTCGACTAAGTATTCGACTATTTTGTAATAAGATATGATTTATGAGTTTACTTTGTTTTGAAACACTATTTCGAAATACGATTTGCATTTGTTTGCTCACGACTCTGCTCGTGCCTTATTATGACTTCGTTCACCGGTTCCCGGGCCGATTTTGATTCGTGCGTTTTATGATAATTCGGCCGTATGCTGTGTTACGGTTCCCAAGGCTTCGCCATAGGGGCGGGTTCCGTTTGGAGTTATGCTGTGATATGGCTCGGGATGCGATACGCTCACCGATGATTATGATTATGTTCGGGGATGTACGGAGATTTGAAACCTTCTGGTGTTATGCTGTGTGTGGTGCCAGCGTCGGAGTGGCGACCACGTTCTTAAGCGTTTGCATGATTTTATTTGCATAAAACATATGTATATGATTTTGATACAGATTTTGACATACCAGTTTGTACCCCACCTTGACATTTGATTTGCTTTCGGTTTTGATCTATAATTCTGTACTCCGTGTTTTACATACTCAGTACATATTTCGTACTGACCCCCTTTCTTCGGGGGCTGCGTTTTATGCCCGCAGGTGCAGATATCGGTGATCCTCCGCAGTAGGCTTCACTTCTTGCTATTCCGGAGTACTCTTATCCGATCCGGAGTCCACTTTTGGTACAGACTCTTTTGCTTTGTATATATTTGGTATATCTGACTATTTGGGTACGGCGGGGCCCTGTCTCGCCACATGTCTTTGTTTTGAGTTCGTAGAGGCCTGTAGTCATATATGTGGGGCGAGGGTCCTATGTGTTTATTGTCTGATTTTGCTTTCGGGTCTTAAAGCGGTCTGTTTGATATGATGGCCCCAAATGGCCCTTTGTATATATTTGTATTTTGACCGGCGATGTCTATTCCGCCGCTTTGTTTGAGTTTGATTTGATATGACCGCATAAGACATAATCTCGATATAAATTATGTTTGATATAACTTCTTGAAAATTCTGAAATAAGTTTGGAATCGGAAATGAATATGCGATTTGGTCTGGGTACCCAGGTAGGGTGCCAGTCGCGGCCCACGGGGCTGGGTCGTGACATCCACGAGCCTTTGTATCGTGAGGGCCTGCCAGCGCATACAAACGGTTCTGACCACTGCCCGTATTATAGGACTTTGCAAAGCCATGCGTCTGTTTGGGCCTGAAAATTGCGGGGAACTGCTGAATTTGTGGACTAAGCTACATTAGCTCAGGTATTTTGCATTGCTGATGGACAATCCCTAAGAAAGTGGCATTGCTGACCGCACCCATCGCAACCATCTTTTCCCGAATGACACACCCCTGGGTGCGTCCGATAGCAACCATATGTGCCCGAACGACACGTCCCTGGCGCCTCCTTCCACACTTGTTACAAGTGGGGTGTGCAGGACCTTGGTAACCCACACTGGCCTGTGTTTGTGACCTTGTTGTGCTGAAATTTCTATTGTTCTTATTAAATTTAGACCTTTGTACTGGTGCACTTGCTGAACAAAGAGCAGGTCCTGATTTTGATTTCTTGAAAAACTGGCGAATACCACCTCCTTGAGATCCCTCACGACTGAAATTTCTAACAGACTTAGCTCTCTTGCTAAATTCCCTGTCCTTCTCTTGTTTAGCCGCTTTTCTTCCTTAAGCCTGCCTTTGTTCCCTTGAACAAAGAAAACCATCTTAGTAATGGTCATGTCAGTGTTCTGAGCAGCTATATTAGCATCAGCAAACAAATCGTCTGAAAGCCCCAACACTAACCACCTAACTCTAGCCCTCATATCAAGCACCATTTCTGGAGCACACTTGGCCAGAGCGACGAACTTGAGGTAGTACTCATTCACACTCACCTCATTTTTTAAGTCTCTCAAACTCTAAAGCATTAGCTTCCAAGACCTGAATGGGTAGAAAGTGCTCAATGAACGCGTCTGCAATCTCTTTCCAAGTCGCGGAAGCCGCCGCTTCCCCTCAGGACTCTTCCCATGTTTCATTCCAGGTGTTAACAACATCCTTCAGCTGGTATATAGCAAGCTCTGCTGCCTTTGTGTCTGTAGTATGCATCAGTCGAAATATCTTCTAAACCTAATCAATGAAGTTTTCCAGATCCTCCCCCTTTTTGGCCCCTGTGAAAACTGGAGGCTTCATGTTGAAGAACTCCCTAGACCTAGAACTAGCCGTCCCATTAATAGCACATGTCCCCTGCCTCTGAGCCTTGGTAGCAACAATTTGGGTGAGCAACTGGATTGCTCCCCGGACATCCATAGCTGAAGCACTGGTAGCAGGTGGGGGTTTCTGTTGGGGGTACTGAATCGATGTAACTCTCTGGGCCAGAGGGTTCACCTCTTAAGCAGTCTCGACAATAGCCCTCTGACTAGTAACAGAAGTTCTCTTAGTGTACTTTCTCTTAGCAGGCATTTTTTGAAGCACGTAACACACACGAGTTAGAAACGTTCCTGAAGTCATAGCTCTATTTCCATGATCTAGAGTATTATAGAAATGAGACAATCATGAATGTCTTGGTAATTCACCATTTTTATGTGTTATCGGCACACACATATAAATGAAACTCCACTGGACAGGATTTCATAGACTTCCTAGGACACTTGAATCAACTGCTCTGATGCCAAGCTTTGTCACGCCCCGAACCTGGGCCTGGACGTAACACAGCACCCGATGCCTGCCTACATGTGACCGAGCAAACCAACTGGATGATTGAATCAACATGTGGTATCATAACATACTAAATGCGAAAAATGGAACTAACACATGTTGATCTACTAAAGTCTGACTGAATAAATAACTGAAAGTGCGGAATACTAAACAAAGTCTTAAAGATAAATACTATATCCAACAAGGCTAATATAAAAGCCTGTGACTTTGTCTAGTTTTATGTCTCGTGTTTTCGTATAATTGGAAATCGAGAAATAATTACGATTTATGTGTTATAAGGAAATATTTTGATTTTAGTGAATATGACTATGTTGGTTATGGAATCTTTAATGTTAAGACATCGGGAAAGGCCGAGGGTAAATTTGGAATTTCGGAAATTAGTTTCGGGAATTACAAAACGGGACGTTTTATGATTGGGCCAAGAAAAATATAATATAAATTGAGGCCCAAGATTTGTGAGGGTGGCCGACCCTAGCCAAGGCCCAAACCCATCATTTTAATGTCATGTGCTATGCACATGACTCCTAATGGATATATATCATCATTCCACACTTAGAATTATCAAAGAGCAAATAAAAATTCAAGAACACCACAAGAAAAGGGGTTCGGCTGAATAGAGTAGAAGGGAAAGAAAAAAATTCTCCAAGCCTTGTTTGTAGTCCAAAAATCTTAGTTTCTACATAGTTGTGAAGTGCTCAAGACCCTCTTCAACGGGGTATAATTAGTTTGGCACAAGAACTACGTTTGCGACAAGTCGGGGTTTCAAGAAAAGGTGAGAATTCTTACACTTTTATGTTGTAGAATTGATATAAATATGTTAAGGATTGGGAATAGACGAGAATCCCGTAACTTTGATGCTTATAGAAAGTCGTGGGTGTGTGTGTGTTGGTGTTGTAGCCGTGAGTTCCATGAAGTGCAAAGGCATAGGAATTTGATCTTGTTTAGTTTGTATAATGTGTTGTTGTGATCTTTATGTCGTAAATGATTGATTGATGAATTAAATTGGCATTGGAAAATGATTTCGGACGTTATCGGAAAGTGTATACCTTTGGTATAATTGTGTATATCATTGTATATTTAGGGTGCTAAAGACTTTAAATATGATTTATAGTTGATATTAATGAATTCGGAATGAAACGACGTAAGTTAGAACGTTCGTCGTGAATTTTCGATGTTTTGAAGAATTATGGAAAGTAATGGATTTTGGGGCAATTTCGTGTATGGCTTGGATTGTATTTGGGATGTGATTGTATAAGTTTGAATGAGGAAATGAATACAATTATGTAGATATAGAGTTGGAGTTTTGGAAGTTTGAATGAAAGTTGCCAACTTAGGTAACAAAGTAGAACTTTGAAACTAGAGTGGTTTGATTATTACTTGTGTTGTTTGATGATGTGTGGGCTGTTGTATTGATGTATTTTGAGCCGAGCTAAGTCTCGGGGATGTTAGATTTATAGGGGAAATGCTGCCGAAATTTCGGTAGGCAAAAATGAAGTTAAAGGCATTTTTAAGCCTAAGAATCTCAATTGGTAACTTTGACCATTTGCAGATTTCAGACGAAACGGGACTTGACTTTTGGGAGAGCATACGACGTCTGTAAGGTATGTAAAGCTTCCCACTCCTTCGTTTGGCATATCTTAGCATGATAGGCGAATATGAAAACTTCCGGAGCATTTCTGCTCCTCGAAACCCGATCCACAGAAAAGTTACAATTCATTCAATTCAATTGAAGCCTAAGGGCTCTATTTTGGCTAGAATGCCACCACTCGTCCGAAACCTATCGAAATGTGGTCGGGTAACTTAGAAATGATTATGTATGACCTTTGGCCTATAAACGTTCGATAAATATGTTCGCCACCTCAATTCGACTCGAGGTGGGCCCGCTACCCCGAAACGCCCTATTTGTCTTATTGGGCTATCTTTGTGAATAAAGTTTGACATGCTACTTTCGATTTTGGAACTTCCTCCTACGGGATATGTTTAGGATATTACGATGCGCTAAATTACGTTTTGAGCTATACGTACTATTTTGCAAACGTTTTGTGAAATGAAACCTTATATCGACTAAGTATTCGATTACTTTGTATTATGAAATGACTTATGGGATTACTCTGTTTTGAAAGACTATTTTGAAGTATGATTTGCATTTGTTTGCTCACGACTCCGCTCGTGCCTTATTATGACTTCGTTCACCGGTTCCCGGGCCGGTTTTGATTCGTGCGCCTTGTGATAATTCGGATGTATGCTGTGTTACGGTTCCCGAGGCTTCGCCATAGGGCCGGGTTCCGTTTGGAGTTATGCTGTGATATGGCTCGTGATGCGATACGCTCACCTATGATTATGTTTGGGTTCGGGGATGTACGGAGATTTGAAACCTTCTGGTGTTATGCTGTGTGTGGCGCCAGCGTCGGAGTGGCGACCACGTTCCTAAGCGTTTGCATGATTTCGTTTGCATTATGTATACGTATATGATTTCGATACAGATTTTGACATACCGATTTGTACTCCACTTTGTCATTCGGTTTGCTTTCGGTTTTGATCCATATTTCTGTACTCCGTGCTTTACATACTCAGTACATATTTCGTACTGACCCCCTTTCTTCGGGGGCTGCGTTTTATGCCCGCAGGTGCAGACATTGGTGATCCTCCGCAGTAGGCTTCACTCTTTGCTATTCCGGAGTACTCCTCTTTGATCCAGAGTTCACTTCTGGTACAGACTCCTTTTGCTTTGTATATATTCTGTACATTTGACTATTTGGGTACGGCGGGGCCCTGTCTCGCCATATGTCTTTGTTTTGAATTCGTAGAGGCCTGTAGTCATATATGTGGGGTAAGGGTCCTGTGTATGTTGTTTTGATTTCAATTCTGGTTTTAAAGCGGTCTGTTTGTTATGATGGCCCCAAATGGCCCTTATGCTTATGCTTACACTTTTGACCGGCGATGTCTATTCCGCCGCTCCGTTTGTATTTGATATGGTATTTTGATTTAGCGCGACCGCTTAAGACATATTTTTATATAAATTATGTTTGATATGATTTCGTAAAATTCGGAAATAAGTTTGGACCTTATAATGAATGTGTGATTCGGTCTAGGCACCCAGGTAGGGTGCCAGTCGCGGCCCACGGGGCGGGGTCGTGACAAAAGTGGTATCAGAGCAGTTTGTCCTCGGAATGTCTACAGGCCGTGTCTCGTAGAGTGTTGTTTATCGATATGTTGTGCACCACATCTATAAACAGGAAGCTACAGGGCATTTAGGATGTTACTTTCTTTGGAATCTTAGATCGTGCGATAGAGCTGTGCTATTAGGATGATTTTGATCTGACTCGCTATTGTGCTTGCAGTGATGCCTCCGAAGAAGGCAACGGCGGCCCAGAAGGGCAAAGCGAGGATGGGAGAGACTAGCCAGGCACAGCGAGCTACCCGGGCTCGTGTTTATGATTTGCCTGAGGATGTGCCTCATTCTGAGGGGTCTGCTACACCCCCACTAGTACAGCCTGGAGCAGGACCTTCAGCAGCTCCAGAGGTCCGTGTACCCGCACCTGAGACTCCAGCTCCTCAGCCAGGGGCGGAGCATAGGACCCTGAGAGAGGCTGTACAGTTGCTGACTACATTGGTGGCAGGACAGGCTCGCAGACGCGGGCGGAGGGACGATGATGACGATGACAGGCGGGACAGCCTGAGAGTTCGGGAGTTTTTGTTATGTGGCCCTCCAGAGTTCTTCGGGTCTAAGCCCGATGAGGACCCCCATGACTTTATTCTGGGGATGCGACGCTCACTGGACTTGGTCAGGGCTTCAGAGACCGAGTCGGTTGAGCTGTCTTCGCACAGGCTTCGAGATGTGGCTACCCACTGGTACGAGACTTGGGAGTTATCCAGGGGTGAGGGTGCTCCCCCAGCTACGTGGGACCAGTTTGTGACTGCTTTCACCCGCCACTTTCTACCCCCAGAGTTGCGGCGGGCACGGGCCGACCGATTCTTACATTTGCAGCAGAGGGGTCGGAGTGTGCGTGAGTATAATCTTGAGTTTGATTCTCTGGCCCGATATGCACCGGCCGTGGTAGCAGACATGTCCGATCGGATGCACAGATATGTTATGGGATTGGATCGGTATTTGATGGACGGCTGTATGGCAGTGTCATTGCAGACAGATATGGACATTGCCCGACTTCAGGCCTATGCGATGGGTATGGAGGATCGTCACAGGTCTGATCATTCTGGTAGAGACCGGGACAGGAGGCCGCCCAAGAGGGCTAGGTCCGCAGGTTATTCCGGGGATCCTCGAGGCGGACAGCCTCAGCAGCAGCAGTCAGGCAGACAGCTACCTCCGTCCGGCCGGAGTACTCAGTCAGGCAGCCGGAGATTTGATAGTACGAGACCGTCTGGGGCTCGTCAGAGCTCCAGAGTGGCAGGTTTGCAGGTATCCAGGGGCCCCAGCCAGGCCAGACCACCCAGGCCCCGTTGTCCTCATTGCGGGAAGTCTCATCCCGGGGAGTGTTACCGAGCGACTGGAGCTTGCTTTTCGTGTGGTGGTCAGGGCCACTTTATGAGAGACTGTCCTTTGGCTAGCGGTTCTGGTAGTGCTGCTCAGCAGGCAGGGTCAGCCGCCGGTTCTTCATCCGTTCCATCTGTTGCACGCCCTGGAGGGCGAGGTATGCCAGCACCGGCAGGACGCGGTCGAGGCCGCGGTGGCGTTTCAGGTTCTAGCGGTCCCTCGAACCGCATATATGCTTTGGCCAGCCGCCAGGATCAGGAGGCTTCGCCAAACGTCGTCACAGGTACATTACTGGTTTTCTCCAGATCTGTATATGCATTGATTGACCCTGGCTCTACCTTATCATATATTTCCCCGCTCGTTGCTAGTAAGATTGGGATAGTGTCTGAGCCTATAGAGCCATTTGAGGTAGCTACGCCAGTTGGGGATTTTATTGTAGCGAGACAGATCTATAGGGATTGTTCTGTGACCATCTATGATCGTAGCACTAAGGCTGATCTGATAGAGTTAGATATGCTTGAGTTTGACGTCATTATGGGCATGGACTGGTTGTCTTCCTGCTATGCTAATGTCGACTGCCAGAAAAAGGTAGTCCGTTTTCAGTTTCCAGGGGAACCAGTCATAGAGTGGTTCGGATCTACAGCATCGCCGAGGGGTAAGTTTATTTCATACCTCAAGGCTAAGAAGATGATCCAGAAAGGGTATATCTATCATTTGGTTCGTGTGCACGATACTGCCGCGGAGGTACCTACCCTTCAGTCTGTTCCGGTCGTCAGTGATTTTTCAGATGTATTTCCTGACGAGCTTCCTGGCCTTCCGCCTGAGCGGGAGATTGTTTTCACTATAGAGCTGATGCCGGATACGCAGCCTATATCTATTCCCCCGTACAGGATGGCACCAGCTGAGCTGAAGGAGTTGAAAGAGCAGCTGAAAGATTTGTTGGATAAGGGCTTTATCAGACCCAGCACATCACCCTGGGGAGCGCCGGTATTGTTTGTCAGAAAGAAAGATGGGTCATTGCGGATGTGTATCGATTACCGGCAGCTTAATAAGGTGACTATAAAGAATAAATATCCCCTCCCTCGGATTGATGATTTGTTTGATCAGCTGCAGGGCGCTAAATACTTTCCAAACATAGATCTGCGCTCAGGTTATCATCAGGTGCGAGTACGGGAGTCAGATATCCCGAAGACTGCTTTCAGGACCCGGTACGGGCATTATGAGTTCAGAGTTATGTCTTTCGGGCTGACTAATGCTCCAGCAGTATTTATGGATCTGATGAACCGGGTATTTTGGCCTTTTCTGGATATGTTTGTTATTGTGTTTATTGATGACATCCTGATTTATTCGACAGCCGAGGAGCATTCAGATCATTTGAGGACGGTACTTGGCATTCTTCGTCAGCAGAGGTTATATGCTAAATTCTCTAAGTGTGAGTTCTGGTTGACTTCTGTGGCATTCTTGGGCCGTATTGTCGGCGCAGACGGTATTCGGGTCGACACGCAGAAGATTGAGGCTGTGCAGAATTGGCCCAGGCCTACTACACCGACAGAGGTGCGCAGTTTTCTGGGATTGGCCGGGTATTATCGCAGGTTCGTGGAGCATTTTTCTTCTATTACAGCACCACTGACGAGGCTTACCCAGAAAGCAGCAAAATTCCAGTGGACAGATGCCTGCGAGCGCAGCTTTCAGATGCTGAAGGAGAGATTGGTTACAGCACCAGTTTTGGCTCTTCCAGAGGGATCTGACGGGTATGTTGTCTATTGCGACGCCTCTGGTATTGGGATAGGATGTGTATTGATGCAGCACGGTCGAGTCATAGCCTATGCTTCCCGGCAGCTCAGACCGCACGAGAAGAACTATCCCACTCATGATCTTGAGTTGGCCGCGGTGATTCATGCTTTGAATATTTGGCGGCATTATTTATATGGGGTCCATGTTGATATCTATACGGACCATAAGAGTCTCCAGTATATTTTTAAGCAGAAGGAGCTAAATTTGCGGCAGCGGAGATGGCTTGAGCTACTAAAGGATTACGACGTTGATATTCTGTACCATCCGGGGAAAGCCAACGTGGTAGCTGATGCGCTTAGCCGCAAGTCCGTGGGCAGTCTGGCTGATTTCCCATCTGATAAGAGAGATTTGGTTCGTGATATTCATCAGCTGGCCAGCCTCGGAGTTCGTTTGGTGGATTCCGGAGATTCTGGGATTTCTGTTCGTCCAATTGCTGAGTCATCTATTATTCAGGAGGTAAAGTGGCGCCAGTTTGAGGATCCTCTTTTGATTCAGTACAGAGATGTGGCCCTTAATAAAGCAAAGACTCAGTTCGAAATCTCGCCTGAAGAAGTATTATTATACGACGGCAGATTCTGTGTACCGGACGTTGCGGGCTTACGGCGGCAGATTATGGGCGAGGCCCATAATGCACGGTATTCTGTTCATCCTGGTTCCACCAAAATGTATCGGGATCTCAGGTGTTTGTATTGGTGGGACGGCATGAAGAAAGATATTGCTGAGTTTGTTAGTCAGTGCCCGAACTGCCAGCAAGTTAAGATCGAGCATCAGAAGCCCGGTGGATTATTACAGGAGATGGAGATTCCAGCCTGGAAATGGGAGATGATTAATATGGATTTCATTGTTGGGTTACCGCGCACTCCACGCAGGTACGACTCTATCTGGGTTATTGTTGACAGGCTGACGAAATCAGCCCATTTCCTTCCGGTTCGGACTACTTATTCGGCTGAGAACTATGCCAGATTATATATCAGAGAGATAGTCAGACTTCACGGAGTCCCTATATCTATTATTACTGACCGAGGTGCCCAGTTTACAGCTAATTTCTGGAGGTCATTTCAGGAGGGATTAGGGACTCAGGTGAGCCTCAGTACAGCTTTTCACCCTCAGTCCGATGGACAGGCCGAGCGCACTATTCAGACGCTCGAATATATGTTGCGGGCCTGCGTTATTGATTTTCGGGGCAGCTGGGATGATCATTTGCCGCTTATTGAGTTTGCCTATAATAACAGTTATCACTCCAGCATCCAGATGGCTCCGTACGAGGCCCTTTATGGCAGGAAATGCAGATCTCCTATTGGTTGGTTTGACGTGGGCGAGACTAAGCTGATTGGGCCAGATGTGATCCAGGAAGCTGTAGATAAGGTAAAGCTTATTCGAGAACGATTATTGGCTGCTCAGAGTCGACAGATAGCATATGCAGATAGACGACGTCGACCGTTAGAGTTCCAGATTGGCGACTAGGTATTCCTGAATGTGTCGCCCATGAAGGGTGTCATGAGATTCGGTAGAAAGGGTAAGTTGAGCCCCCGGTACATTGGGCCATATCAGATCGTTCGAAAGATAGGCGAGGTCGCCTACGAGCTAGACTTACCATCCGACTTGGAAGCCGTACACCCGGTGTTTCATGTGTCTATGTTGCGGAAATGTATTGGTGATCCTTCCAGGATATTCCCAGTTGATGACATTCAGGTGACGGAGCAGTTATCCTATGACGAGCAGCCTGTATCTATTCTGGATCGACAGGTGCGGAGACTACGCACTAAAGAAGTGCCCTCCGTCAAAGTCCTGTGGCGCAACAATAATCGGGAGGAGATGACTTGGGAGGCGGAGGACGAGATGAAAAGGAGATACCCTCACTTGTTCCCGACGTCCACAGGTAATCTAAATTTTTTTTAGTTTGTTGTGTTGATCGATCAAATGAATTATGTATGTCATTATTAAAAAGGGACACTCCTGCCTTGATCATAAGACCTTATAAGATTAATTTAACATTCGGGGACGAATGTTCTTAAGGGGGGGAGAATGTTATGTCCCGTGTTTTCGTATAATTGGAAATCGAGAAATAATTACGATTTATGTGTTATAAGGAAATATTTTGATTTTAGTGAATATGACTATGTTGGTTATGGAATCTTTAATGTTAAGACATCGGGAAAGGCCGAGGGTAAATTTGGAATTTCGGAAATTAGTTTCGGGAATTACAAAACGGGACGTTTTATGATTGGGCCAAGAAAAATATAACATAAATTGAGGCCCAAGATTTGTGAGGGTGGCCGGCCCTAGCCAAGGCCCAAACCCATCATTTTAATGTCATGTGCTATGCACATGACTCCTAATGGATATATATCATCATTCCACACTTAGAATTATCAAAGAGCAAATAAAAATTCAAGAACACCACAAGAAAAGGGGTTCGGCCGAATAGAGTAGAAGGGAAAGAAAAAAATTCTCCAAGCCTTGTTTGTAGTCCAAAAATCTTAGTTTCTACATAGTTGTGAAGTGCTCAAGACCCTCTTCAACGGGGTATAATTAGTTTGGCACAAGAACTACGTTTGCGACAAGTCGGGGTTTCAATAAAAGGTGAGAATTCTTACACTTTTATGTTGTAGAATTGATATAAATATGTTAAGGATTGGGAATAGACGAGAATTCCGTAACTTTGATGCTTATAGAAAGTCGTGGGTGTGTGTGTGTTGGTGTTGTAGCCGTGAGTTCCATGAAGTGCAAAGGCATAGGAATTTGATCTTGTTTAGTTTGTATAATGTGTTGTTGTGATCTTTATGTCGTAAATGATTGATTGATGAATTAAATTGGCATTGGAAAATGATTTCGGACGTTATCGGAAAGTGTATACCTTTGGTATAATTGTGTATATCATTGTATATTTAGGGTGCTAAAGACTTTAAATATGATTTATAGTTGATATTAATGAATTCGGAATGAAACGACGTAAGTTAGAACGTTCGTCGTGAATTTTCGATGTTTTGAAGAATTATGGAAAGTAATGGATTTTGGGGCAATTTCGTGTATGGCTTGGATTGTATTTGGGATGTGATTGTATAAGTTTGAATGAGGAAATGAATACAATTATGTAGATATAGAGTTGGAGTTTTGGAAGTTTGAATGAAAGTTGCCAACTTAGGTAACAAAGTAGAACTTTGAAACTAGAGTGGTTTGATTATTACTTGTGTTGTTTGATGATGTGTGGGCTGTTGTATTGATGTATTTTGAGCCGAGCTAAGTCTCGGGGATGTTAGATTTATAGGGGAAATGCTGCCGAAATTTCGGTAGGCAAAAATGAAGTTAAAGGCATTTTTAAGCCTAAGAATCTCAATTGGTATCTTTGACCATTTGCAGATTTCAGACGAAACGGGACTTGACTTTTGGGAGAGCATACGACGTCTGTAAGGTATGTAAAGCTTCCCACTCCTTCGTTTGGCATATCTTAGCATGATAGGCGAATATGACAACTTCCGGAGCATTTCTGCTCCTCGAAACCCGATCCACAGAAAAGTTACTATTCATTCAATTCAATTGAAGCCTAAGGGCTCTATTTTGGCTAGAATGCCACCACTCGTCCGAAACCTATCGAAATGTGGTCGGGTAACTTAGAAATGATTATGTATGACCTTTGCCTATAAACGTTCGATAAATATGTTCGCCACCTCAATTCGACTCGAGGTGGGCCCGCTACCCCGAAACGCCCTATTTGTCTTATTGGGCTATCTTTGTGAATAAAGTTTGACATGCTACTTTCGATTTTGAAACTTCCTCCTACGGGATAAGTTTAGGATATTACGATGCGCTAAATTACGTTTTGAGCTATACGTACTATTTTGGAAACGTTTTGTGAAATGAAACCTTATATCGACTAAGTATTCGATTACTTTGTATTATGAAATGACTTATGGGATTACTCTGTTTTGAAAGACTATTTTGAAGTATGATTTGCATTTGTTTGCTCACGACTCCGCTCGTGCCTTATTATGACTTCGTTCACCGGTTCCCGGGCCGGTTTTGATTCGTGCGCCTTGTGATAATTCGGATGTATGCTGTGTTACGGTTCCCGAGGCTTCGCCATAGGGCCGGGTTCCGTTTGGAGTTATGCTGTGATATGGCTCGTGATGCGATACGCTCACCTATGATTATGTTTGTGTTCGGGGATGTACGGAGATTTGAAACCTTCTGGTGTTATGTTGTGTGTGGCGCCAGCGTCGGAGTGGCGACCACGTTCCTAAGTGTTTGCATGATTTCGTTTGCATTATGTATACGTATATGATTTCGATACATATTTTGACATACCGATTTGTACTCCACTTTGTCATTCGGTTTGCTTTCGGTTTTGATCCATATTTCTGTACTCCGTGCTTTACATACTCAGTACATATTTCGTACTGACCCCCTTTCTTCGGGGGCTGCGTTTTATGCCCGCAGGTGCAGACATTGGTGATCCTCCGCAGTAGGCTTCACTCTTTGCTATTCCGGAGTACTCCTCTTTGATCCGGAGTCCACTTCTGGTACAGACTCCTTTTGCTTTGTATATATTCTGTACATTTGACTATTTGGGTACGGCGGGGCCCTATCTCGCCATATGTTTTTGTTTTGAATTCATAGAGGCCTGTAGTCATATATGTGGGGTAAGGGTCCTGTGTATGTTGGTTTGATTTCAATTCTGGTCTTAAAGCGGTCTGTTTGTTATGATGACCCCAAATGGCCCTTATGCTTATGTTTACACTTTTGACCGGCGATGTCTATTCCGCCGCTCCGTTTGTATTTGATATGATATTTTGATTTGGCGCGACCGCTTAAGACATATTTTTATATAAATTATGTTTGATATGATTTCGTAAAATTCGGAAATAAGTTTGGACCTTATAATGAATGTGTGATTCGGTCTGGGCACCCAGGTAGGGTGCCAGTCGCGGCCCACGGGGCGGGGTCGTGACATCTAGCTTATAATATAGTTTATGAAGCCTCTACTGAAGTACTGTAAATCGACTGTTGCCGAGGCAAGGCCCCCGGCATACCTGACTATCTATAACTGCTATAAAGACTGTAAATAAATTATACGACCCCGAAAGAACTAGGGCTCACCAATCAGCTGATACTTGAGATCCTAGCAAGCAGATGTGTTGTCCTATAAATTGCGCGATGCAGGCCTCAGGAAAAAAGGGACGTTAGTACATTTGAGTTGCATTGGTATGTAAAGCAACAGAAGGAAAGAATTGTAAGTGCGATGCTCGGGAAAGGGCAGCCCAAATCAATAAACATGTATATTGTATATATATATATATATATATATATATATATATATATATATATATATATATATATATATATATATATATATATATATATTCTGAACTGAAACTAAAACTGATTACTGAACTAAACAAGAGAAGTAAAGCAATAGGTACTCCCTGTTCTGAATATGAATTCACCTGTTTTAACTGAGTTAATCATATGAGGGACCTCGGCCCAATATAAGTACACAAATCAGTGGCCTTGGCTATGTAAGTGCGCCAGTCAATGGCCTCGGCCAAGTATACGTATATATGAGACTGTGACCTCGGGCAAAATACATTTGTTCAATATTCATTAATTATTATTAAGGAACTGAGATCACTGGAATAATGAACATTGCTAAACTGAGACATGTATTTAAGGACTGATTATGAGGTCTGAAGACTTAACTATTTTCTGAGCATGCTGAGTTTCTAGACTGAGACTCATGGGTATCAAATACGAGTCTATATAGATTATGTTCCGAGTTCACAACATTCAGAATGAAAGTCACGGACGAATTACGAAACTAGAGAATAGAAGTTCTACAACTATTCAATAAACTAAGCTTAACTATATTTCGGAGGCAATTTATAACGTTGTAAAAGAACGTTGCGTAGGGAGAATCATTAACATCCCCAAACGTAGAGAGTTTGTCTCACATACCTTAATTCTGGCCTTTAAGCATAATACAATATTTGTCAACCCTTTCAACCTTAATCTATAACAATACAAGTCAAGGGGAATCAATAGTATCAAGGATACTTATGCTTTAGTCAACTACGCATTTTATCAAACACTTGGTGGGCATAAAGCTTCACAACCTTCATTAATGGGGATTCTTCATCCAATTACCCAATCTCTTGCTTCTAGGTAATTCTACAATCTCAAATATGTATAATTAACATCATTCTTCATCATTCATATGATTACAACAACCCTAAGTCAGCAATCCAAACCATAGAATAGTTCATACGTTTCTTACCATATAACCTATTAACTTATCCCTCAAGAACATAGAGTCCATAATCACTAATTCAAAGCTATAATCGATTGGAACAGGAAAGTCTTACATACCTTAATCGCTCCAAAACACTTAGAGAAGAACCCAACTTTGGAGAAGAATCCCAAAAGTAAGAACTTGAATCCTTGAGAAGAGTCATCTTAAGGACCTTAGGATTGTAGAGTATAATCTTGTTAATAATTCGTATATGGGTGCCTTGTTAATATGATGGAATAATACTTGGGGTTTGAGGAAGAACTTTCCTTAGGAAGTTTGTGGAAGTTCTAGGGTCTTTTCTTCTCAATAAGTCGGCCAATAATGAAGTGGAGTGAATAATTTTTGAAAATTTCACGATCTGTACTTTTATAGCCGTGCGAAATGAGGTGTGACCTGCTGGATGCAGACTGAACGTAGATTGTGCCAGTAAATTATGCTTTTGGTGTTCAACCTGCGAAACGCATGTTGTGTCGCAGTTCGCAGGTTGCGCCGCAGCCTGTCACAGGTTAGTAAAATGGTCATAACTTTTTTCTCATATATCCATTTGAGCTCCACAATATATCGTTGGAAAGGTATTTCAAGGTCTATAACTTTCATGTTTGAAGTGCTCTCAAATTCCCAACATACTTTCATGTAAACTTGCTAGAAGACAGATCTACCGTAAGCTTAGTAGATTCTATTGAATCTTATGCACCTCAGTATTCGTCTTGATTCCGAAGAAACTATTTTCACCTAAACTAATCTCGATAAGACTTCATATGGCTAAAATGTCACCTTAATACTCATTTAACACATTCACACCTAATCCAGATTTACCGAGTGTTACATCCACTAATGGAGGAATCTTATAGTGTGCTTAATGATCCTCCAACTAGTGATGATGTTGATGTAGTTGGCCATTTGAGTGAATGTGACACTGTTATATCCCGTATTTCGCACATTCGGATATTTCAAGGTGGTCGTGGTAGGTTAAGGGCAAGACTATGTTCCAACATTATTTTAATATACAAGTTGTTTATTAGTATAGAAATATAGAGAAAGGTTAAGGGTAAAAAGGAAAATTCACAAGAGGGTTCATGGTAATATTGTGGAAGGCTAGGGGCAAAATGGAAATTTCGCAAGTGGTCTTGAAAGTCCTATGTGGTCGTGTGGCATGTGCTATATATATATATATATATATATATATATATATATATATATATATATATATATATATACAAAAAAAAAAAAGAGAAAAGAGTGATGACTAACCAAGATTATTCATCCTTTTAATTTAAGAAAAATTGAGAAGCTTGGAGAAGGGACATGTGTCCACTTTGTATTGGTAGAAGTTATATATATATAGAGAGAGAGAGACAATGGATGACAAAATAAGACTTAGTCATCTTTTAAATCAAGAAAGCTTGAAGAAAAAAAAAAAAAAAAAGAGGAAGGAAGAGAGAGTATTCGGCCACCATGGCCAACTTGGGTGCCATGAAAATTTATCAATAAAAATTATTTTCTCCTAGTAATTCAACCAAGTGGAACGCCCCTAACAACATGAAGGAGTTGTTGGAGCAAGCCAAGCATTTATTGGAGTGATTTACAAACCCTAGCTAAGCTAAGAGGTTAGATGAAGAAGGTATGTGCTCAATCTTCTTTTCATGTGTTATAGATGATTTGTGAGTGTTGAAGTATGTGGAAATGGATGAAATTCATGAAATATGTATATGTATGGTGTTGGCCGAATAAGAGGGGTGTTGGTAAGATGTGACGAATTAATTTTATTTAGTAGTTTGATTGTTGTGTTGTGGATTCCATAATGTAAAGTGAAGGTTTGGTAGCTTGAAATGAACTTGAAATCGTTTGTGCATTATTGATGAAGTTAATGTGACGTTAGTGTGGTTTCTTATAGTTGTAAGAATAAATTTGATAATGTATGGGTTGTAAATATAATTCATGAATTTGGAAATGAGACATGTGTTGGGAGATTGTAAGTTGGGTCGTTGTGATTGAATTTGAAAGAAGGAAATAGGTTGTTATTGTTTTTGTTAAATTTGGAAGGTGTCGGATGAAGTAGTATGTTGATTGGGTGCTTTGAATGTTATATGAATTGAATTGAATATAAATGAAATGTCGTTGAATTGTATGACAAAGGTTGTCAATGTTAGAATGCGTCTTGAATGGGTTGTTGATGTTGTTGGCATGATTGTTGGTATTATTGTTGATAGTTTGGCCGAATTGAATTCTCGGATTGTTGATTGATGATTTGGGCCGAGTTAGATTCTCGGGGATGGTGTATTTACAGGGGAGATGCTGCCGAAATTTCGGCAGGTCATAAGTGAATTTATTTGAAAGACTAAGACAAGTGTGTGTGACGATGAATCTAACGATTGTGTCAATCTTCTTGAATGTAGACTAGCGATAGCGAGCTTGGACAATTAAGCATAGCTAATAGGACGTGGAGCAGGTATGTTAAGGCTTGTCCCTTTCTTTCAAAGGCATGATCCCGATGTTATGATTTCAAAATTGTTTCCATATCTTACTTGTTTTTCAAAATTTAGATGCTTACGATTCCAAGGCATGATTCTCTTCCCAATAACTCGTAAATGTTTTTCCAAAGTGTCCGTATTCTACCAAAACAGAGGTTTATGATTTTGTAAGATTTTATGACAATAACGATGGATATGTTTTACAATGACATTGATGATGTCAAGGATGAGAATGTTTCTATGATGAGTATGATAAGAATGATTTCATGTTTAAAGGTACTTGGTATGATTATTGCTTTGATTTTCCAAAAATAGCTTCTGAAACGTTCGTAGAAGGTTCGGTACTTCAAACGCTCATAACTTTCTTATACTAAATCGGATCGACCCGAAACTTGTTTCTGAGTCTTCAGGTATCGGTTTATGTACGCTGTTATTCGTTGCTAGTCTCACCTTATAATAATTGTTCCTTCAAGGTGAGACAAAGCGACCATGGTTATTCCATAATGTAATCGGAGGTTACCGACCTTACGTCACTCTGATGGATATATAACTTTCTTTGGGCTCTCATGCATGCTGCTTATATGATATATGTATATGTATATGGGGGATATCGGGAAAAGGGTCATATGTTGCATTATAGATGCATTGCCACCTGGTCAGTTGGCGTAATTTATCATCCCGGACGCGGGACATATGTGGGGGAGTCGACGTTGCTCGGCGCTATGACATGTTCTATTTTCTATGTATATGAAAAGAAATGTTTTTCAAAGAAAGATAAGCATGCATGGCATCCGTCCTAAAAGGCACTCACATGTACAGGTTACTCTCTTATCTCACTATATGCTCTATGATCCCATGATGTTACTGTTCATACGTTATGTTTCTTATTATGCTACCTTTTATGCCTTACATACTCAGTACATTGCTCGTACTGACCCCCTTTTCTTCGGTGGCTGCGTTTCATGCCGCGCAGGTACACCCAGATGAGTAGAAGCTATTGTAGAAGATGTTCCAGCGGAGTTAGCAAGCTCCATTTGTTCTGGAGTGTTGCCGGGTCAGAGTACTATGCTATGATGTCTTGTTCGAAGTTAGAGACTTTGCAGACAGAGTCGTGGGTGTAGTATGTCAGTCTTGAGAGCGGGTTCGACAGCCGATGTGTCTTTATATATTATGTTACAGATTCCACACGACCACAGATTTTGTTTCAATTAAGTATAAAGAAAAGAAAAATTCTGAGAGCTTTACTATGTTTTCCACTTCTTATTGATGTAAGAGTTTAAAGAGGTTAAGTATGTAATAAGAGTCAGCGGGTTCGCTCGGCTCCGAATATGGGGTCGGGTGCCCATCACACCCTAGTAAGATCAGGGTGTGACAGACACCCCCACCTTTGTTTGTTTCATATCAAAATGAGTCTCTTGATCTTGTTTTAGTGTCATGTGATAAGACTCAAGATTGTGATGGTGATACGTGTCATTTGGAAAGTCATGTGAATGAAAGTTCTTTGAAAGATGACATTTATCTTTTTGAGAATGAAATCACATGCTTTAACTCCTCATTGTTCATGGATTATTCTATTTAAAGATAATGTCTTATTTGACGATAACATGACTAATGAAAGTGAAGTGCCTAGTGGAATGCATTGTAATGTTGAAAGAGTAGCCATTTTTGGGGATACAAGGTATTTGAAAATCCACAATGGAATGATGACACTCTTCCCGATGATGAAGATCATGTTTTGAAAAATAAGGTTAAACTTGTTTACAAATTGCTACTTTTTCCTTGTGTGTTCAAAATCTTAAAAGCATACTTGATCTTGTTCTTGAACCTAATAGTGAGGTTATATTTGAGGACACCATAGATGAAGTTGTTGTGTGTGACACCTTTCTTTACTATCTCTTTGCAAATGATGACGCTCATATTTGTATTGGGAGTGCACCTTATGTTGGGAGGGGTCCTAATGGGGTATATAGTCGTTGTCTTGACCAAGATATGTGGTTATTCTTTCCTTTTGACCCCGGTGATGCTTTAAATGTCTGTGACTTGGTCATGTTACTACTATGGAGGTGGTCTAGTTTGAAAAAAGGGGATCATTTGTACTTCATGTCTACTAGAACAAATGTGACATTGCCTACTTAGTACTTTGAAACCATTGGTTCGTTTATGATATCCTTATTTCATGATATTTGAGATAGTCAAGTACTTAGTGCTCTATGTGAGAGCTTGTTCTTCATGAAAATGGTTGATACTTGGCTATATCACAAGTTTGTGCATCTTTGGCATGTTGGTAAATTTGTTCAGTGTCTTGATGTTTGGTTATACCATAAGAGTGTTCCTTTTCATATTGACATGACTAACCCTACCTTAGTGGTATACTTTTGTGGTTGGTATTTTCTTGTGATTTCTTTTGGTGTAGGTAATCCCTTAAATTTGAGGACAAATTCTTTAAGGGGAGAATGATGCAAGTCGGACTTTATCAAATATTTCCACACAAAGCCAAGATAAGGAGCTTGAGAACCTTCAAGGCATATTTCTGAAGATGGACAATCGGGAGCTAGCTTTGGGGGCATTTGAAGGATTCAACCTACTTGAGGACAAAAAATCTCAAGTAGTTGAAGGAGAGAAGTATGGGATCAGATAGAGATGTCAAGGACAAAGTGGAGAAGAAGGTGGCTATTTATGCAAAGAGACTGTTCTTTAAATACAAGCCATCATCCATAAAGAAGACCAAGGAAGGCCCTTATTTCATTAAGGGTATTTTTGTAATAAGCATTAGTCTTTAGCCCTAGCCTAGTCTAGTATATATACTACCTTATGTTATTTCATTAGACTAGATTTTGATGAAGATGAATATTGTTTTCTCTAGAGAGAGATTATGAGAGGCTTTGGATAAGCTCTTGTTGAACCTTGTTTGGAAAAAGGGGTTGCTTGGGAATAAAATTCCTTTAAGGTCCACTTCATAGGTGTAGGTGCTTTTGTCTGGTTAATTCAATTGATGTCTTAAGCTTTAATATAGCTTTAGGTTGCTTTTGATTCCAACTCTTGTGTCTACCTCATATCTTTTACTTCTTGTTCTTAGATTTAAGGTTTCTTCCTTTTCAATATTACATCAAACTACGTGAGGGCATGGAATGCAATAACCCGATCAACGTAGGATGATTTGTATGTTTGGGATGAGTTTGTTTGAAAAAGGAATAATATAATGAGTTTCAAAAGTTTTCCCGTTACGCTTGAATTTATGGGCCGCAACTCAATCATATAGGAGCCTTTGAAAACTCAACATTTTGTTTAAGACTTAAGGTCTAAAGTAAGGAGCATAAATATTTTTATGGACCGTACTTCCACTGTAAGTGAAGACCCAAATTTTCGCGGGCTCAATTACAGACTGTAGAAACATTTTATAGTTAGCTTCCTGAAATGAGTCCAAATGCTATGTCACTGAGTTTTTAGCTTTTGTTTTTCATTTTTTTATGTTCCTTTCTTGTTTCAACTTATAATAAAAATACAAAATAGGTTTTATTTGTTGCTAACATTGACCCTCCATAGGTATGGCTCCTAAGAATCCTCCGAAAAGAGCCGGCAATCAACAAACCGGAAGAGGGCAGGGCTAAAGGCAGACCCAAGGTGCAGTTACGATTGAGAGATTTACCCACTGACCCCGAGAATGAGGAGGTAGAAGTTGTTCCTCAAAAAAGGAACGCTAAGCAACAGGGAGATCACCATCTCATGTTTTCACAACAGTCTGATGAGGGGGAATCATCTTCTTCATCATTCGTTGCCAGTGGTGAAGACATTGAGCAAGTGCAAGGCTAAAGTTTCAGTCACTCTAGATCATCGATTCGCGCTTCCTCTGTTAGTCCTAAAACTAGGAGGAGACAGGAAGTAAGGCAAAAGCAAAGGTACGAGGACAGCATACAGTTCTCAATTGAGGTGTCTAAAGAAAAATATGACCATGGGTTTGACCTGGTGAAATGAGGGGGAAACTCGAGTCAAAATATCTTAGAAGACAAGCGCATAAGCTTTCATGGGTTAGATCTTCATCCCAACATTATATCAGTTCTACAATTCTATAAGTGGGAGATTTTCAATAATCCTCCTGAGAAATATTATCAACCTCTTGTTCGGGAATTATATGCCTCCTACGGTGCATCTTGCAAAGACAAAGAAGCCGGATCAATCAGCACAATCACAACCTTTTTATGAACAGTGTTGTGGTCCGAAAGTTCATGAAACAGGGTCTATTTCAGGAAGGATTACACAGATCCCGAGAACATAGCTAAATTTGAATATAAGGTGAGGAACAGAGTTACTCAATTTTGTAGGTAGCTACGGTGATGGCTCGGGCTGAGCCAGTATGGCTCAATAACCGATCCGCTACAATCTACAAAAAGAAACTCACGCCAAGTTTTGGTGGTGTGTTGTCATTTATAAGATTCTCCCTACATAGGTAGATAACGCTCTCAGCCCACATAGGGCAATTCTTATGGCTTCTATAATGTCCAGGTACCTTATGGATATTGGGAAGTTGATTGCTGAAGAAATTCGTAAGAGGACAGTACAGGGTTCCAAATCATTGCTATATCCTTGCCTCGTCACTCAGTTATGTTGAAAGGCAGGGGTTCCCTAGTTCCCCTTGATAGACCATACCATTGAGGCATTGCAGGTCTAGGACATTACTAAGAGTAAGGACGAGACACTCCGTGCCACCCATACAACAGTGGTTCCTTACCAGAGGTGTTTCTAGTATAGTCGGAGGAACAGGTTGAGCCACAGATTGAAACCACTTAAGATGCCATAGGTGGTGATATCACAGATGCATCATCCACTTCAGCAGCTCCTGCATTTTCAGCTAGCCCGACTTCATCAGCTGTCTTGCCCACTTCTACAGTTTTGCCTTCTAGTGATTTGTTTACATTCAACAGAGAGAACATCATAACATTTGCACTCAAGGCGGAACGAGCTGACTAGCAAATTGCCAGCCTAATGGGAGAGTTGAAAATATTTGTAAATCGAGAGATTGAGAGAACCTTGCAACTATTGAGGGAATCAGTTGGGCTGTCACAAATCCCATACAAGAATTGACGAGCTTAAGAGGATAGGTCTTAATGTTGATTTGAGGACAACTTGATGTGAACTAACTCAAGTCAAGGCTTATATTCGTGAGCTGAAATTGAGAGAAATGGCCATAATTAAGGATCACGTTCCATCATAGGTCATGGACTTCTTATCTATAGTGCACATTGTGAAGTTATTGGATGATGACCCTTCATAACGAGATACGTGTAATAGAAAGTCGAGTGAAGTGGATACGAATGAGGATGAAGAAGAAGAATTCATCGGTAATCTCTGAGTGGATGTTGCACCTCGAGATGATCGAGAGGAGCATGAGCAGTTGAAGAGAGCCGTATGTCTCTGTCGGTTTGATAGTCACTCTCTACCGTTCACCAGTAGTGTTGTCGATGCCTCTTCCAACAGTACACGTGCAGAGGTAGTCCCACCTAGCCACTCAGTCCAACCTGTTGGTCCTACTACCACTCCAGATACTCAGATCACCATTATGGTGACTTCGACCATTGAACTCGAGGATACAGTTCACACTTCGGAGGTGCCAATACCTCTGGTTGATCAGTGCACCTAGTGCCTAGGGAGCTCCTACCCTCTATCTCTACTTACTTTAATACATTAGGGACAATGCATGATTTTCAGTTGGGGGTAGCTTTTTTTTTGAATTGTATCTCATGTATATATGTGTTAGTGTACTCCCCTCGTCTTTTCTGACCCATGGATATTTTTTCGAGGGTATTTAATTTGTGTTGGACCAAGCATGCTTAGGTTGTTGTTTAGGTATAATAAAAAAGCTTCGACTTATGTGGTATTAGTTTATGTAGTTTATGGCATGCATAATATTTTTGCTTTGAAATGGACCCCTCCGAAAAATGTTGTGTACTCAAAAGTGTTAATGAATTGACATGAATGGCTCTTTTATGACATTATAATCACTAGGATGTTATGTTTCCTTGAGTACTTGTTTGGGAGTCAAACCAAAATGAAATGAACAATCATTATGCCAACGCGTTGTAAGTTTTATAGTGTTATGTTCATATGCCTTACTTTCAATCTAGAACTTGTCTTGTTAGTCATGCCAGTTTTCTAAGGATAATGTGGTTGTAGAAATGATCTTAGGCTTACTTTGGAATTATTTTGAAGCCTTTTGTCCACTAAAAGTCTACCTGTATACATATATGTTTCTCTAGTCTCCCATTTTGAGCCTCTAAACCTTTTTCTTGGGTAACCACTAATGAACCTCTACCCTTTATTTGAAAATAGTCCCATTCTTGCACCCTTCCCTCCTTGACACTTGTTGTGATGAATATGAGCCATAGAGACAAAGTTGGGGGTGAAGTGTAATACATGTGGAAACTAAGGCCTAAATCCTAAGTTTGGGGTGGATGAGTTGCCTAGTTTATGATACGGTGTGGTTGATATAAATACTTATAAAAAATTAAAAATTCAGAAAGTTAGAAAATGTTGCACAAAAATATTGATGAAATAAGAGTTTGATAAACCACACCACTGTTGTAGGAACAAAAGGAAGAAAGGAAAAAAAAGAAGGAAATTGGGCTGAATGTAGTGTAGTGTTCAAGGAGAGTTAGCTACTTTGATCCAAAAATCTATTCTGCCCGTTCCTTAACTTACACTATAAGCCGTGAAAAAGTCCTATAGTGATCTCAACTGAGCGTTCAAAAGTTAATGGCATTGAAAATAAGGGCAAGCTTATGGCATTTGCATTTATGGCATGTGAACTTCTTTGTGAGTGTGAGCGGTTCTCTTCTCTCTTCTCTTCTGTACCTTGTGTACTTATATGTGTGTGTTTTAGGACTTTCTTGGTCTTTGTAAGGGACAATGAATTTAGAAATGTGATAATGATTGACTTCCCGAATTAATACTCTTCCGCACAACTTCCAAACCAATAGCATGATGCCATTAATTGAGGCTTCATTATGAATCATAACTACTTTGAGGGATACACCTGGATTAAAAACGTGGATAGAGGGATTGGTCTTTGTATAAGTATGTGCCTGTATTTACTTGCCAATACCATTGTAGACAATTTTACTTTGTGCTATTTAAGCGTTCATGATAGTATTATGTGTTGTTTTAGTTGCTTTAGGACAAGCAAAGACTTTAAATTGGGAGTGTTGATGTGTCATGGAATCATGACACATTTGATATCTTTTGCATAGAGTTTTGTTTGTTTTTAAGTGTGTTTTATATTGTTTCTGTTGTTATCTATTATGTTGTTGGTATACAGAGATAAAATGGCAAAAACAACGACAATTGCATAAAAATCCTAGTTTTGAAGGATTTTACGGGCCGTATATTTCATATGTGGACCGTACTTGGCGGCGTAAACGAGAGCTAAAGTGTTCAAAGTTTCAGTGATTCAGATGTTTGAAGACAGGATTTACGCCAAGATTTTAAGAACCGTAACTATTGCATCCCGTACTTTTGTATGTTGGATTTGTCGTAAGTTAACCGACATAAGCTCGAAGGATGAGATTATTTTTTAGGTTATAAGTATTTGTGCTATGCTTAACAAGTGATAAGTAAGTGTCGTGAAGGCTAGAGGTTAAACAAATCGAATAGTATAAGTTTCATCAATATTATACCCGTACCTTTGAGCTATGGTTTGATCCGCTCGCACTGGAGAATTTTGGTCATATTCAAATATGCAAATAAAGAGATCATGGTATAAGAAGATGAAGTCCCGAAATAATTTTAGACTTACAAGTGTGACGATGATGGTTGGAAACAATATTTTTGTATGTGGTAAAGGAGGCTACGGACTAGTGTTATATCACATGATTACGATATTAGGTATAGGAAGTGTGTTAAAAGTGATTCATGTTTAAGTAAATCGAGCTCAAGAAATTAATTATGTGGGTAATTAACTAAATATTAGATATAGTGGGATATAAGGGAATTAATTAAGAGAGCATGGGACCACACTTGTTTATGTGGCCAAGTGTCCACGTTAGGGCTTTAGATAGTAGGTGGCTAATTTTTAAGTATCTAATGTGTAGGAATTAAGGTAGTGTGACACATGGCTATGTGACTAATGGGTAGGATATTATGTGGCTGGATCTCTAAGTCAAAGTAGGATATGAAATAAATTAAAAAGAGGAGATGGGCGCTATGGTCCATTAAAAATGAGAAAGGGGGCTACATTTGAGGTTATTTCTTTTTCTCTAGTTAGATAGAGAGAAACGTAATGACATATATAGTCTATTTATACATATATGTGGTCGCATGTTGTTGGAAGAAATACAAGGACAACATAAAGGTTACACCTACGTCGACTATATAATTCAACACTAATTGTTCTTCGAGTTCTAGCAAATCGAAGGTTTCTTCGAAGTGAAGTACGGTGGAAGAAAAAGAGTTCTTGGCATATAAGGTTGAAGTGCTAATTGAGGCGAGTTAGTTATTGAGTGAGAATTGACTACAAGAGGTTCAGACAGGTTGACAGGAGGAGTGCACCGATGGGATTTGCCGAGTATCATCTTGGATTGGTGAGCTCCACTTCCTTCTGGAGCATTGCCGAGTCAGTATGTCGTATATGTATTTCAGGTTATGGGTACGTCGTGGCCCTGTCCCAACATATATATATATATATATATATATATATATATATATATATATATATATATATATATATATATTACAGTTATGTATTCTTAGAGGCTTTGCAGACAGAGTCATGTACACAGTGAGTCATATCATGTCAGTCGTAAGGTTGGCCTCGTTGGCCCTTGTACTTATACATATGTATGCCTTTGGGTTGTTCGTTATAGAAACGTGAGTTGGCCTAGATGGCCCAGTAATTATTATATATGATATCATTATGTTCACAAGTTAGCCTTGTTGGCCTTTCGGGACATAGATGATACGAGTCATAGTTTGGTTCGCTCGGCCCTAAGCAGGTGTCGGGTGCCAATCACGCCTCACCAAGGTTGGGGTGTGACAGTAACTCTAGTGTGAGTCTTATCCAGAACAAAGAATTATTGGGGCATCAACTACGGCAGGAATTTACGGACCATAGAACACATCTACAGACTATAAATCCTACTGTAAGTCTTATCCAGAACCATGAGTCAGCTGAAGATCCAATCACGGCGGGAATCTACGGACCGTATTTCTCATTTACTATAATTACCCGCTAGGTCATTTTAACCTTCTGAACTTGTTTTCCCCCAAAATACCCTTCTCGTAGATTTATTATGGTATTTGTCACTTTCGAGGATGGGTAACATAGTTTGCTAGGCAATCGGGTGAGTGTCACAGAAGAAAATCTAAATTTGAAAGTTCTTAAGTTAAAGAAATGGAAAGCTTTGACCAAAGTCAACATTGAAGGTTAACGAAGCTGAATCGGAGTTTCATCGATTCCATGAGGCCCAGAATATGATTTATGACTTAGTTGAGTAGTTGGTTTGGATCCCAAGGGTCTCGAGTGTGATTTGAACCTTTGCTTGATAAACTAGTTAAGTAAAGGAATTATAGTTGACCACGGTCAACATAGGGTCATGACGATCCTGAATGGGTGTTTTGAATGTCCGTGAAAGTTCATATCATGTTTTATGATTGAAATACATATTGATTAATGCGTCCGGGAGGTTCCGAATGAGTTTCGACGCGTTTGGAGGAAGTTTGGAGGAAACTCAAAAGTGCTGAAACGTGGTTTGTTTCATACTTTAGCAATAAATTTGTCTAAATCTACAAACAATTTGGAGATGATGTCCAATGAAAGTTGTAGCCCTTTGAATATAGTTTCCCAAGGTTCAAAGCGTTTGTGATTTCGACATTTGTGCAAAGAGTTATGGCCATTTTACCAGAGACTACTAGGCTGGTTTTTTATAGCAATTTCAGCTTTTCTAAAGGGTGTAGGTTGAGTAGGACCAAGACAGAATACTTGGAGTGTAAGTTCAGTGGTGCGACGCGGGAGGCTGACGTTTAAGTAAGGCTTGATACACATGTCATCCAAAAGAAGAAAGTTTTAAGTATCTGGGGTCCATTATCCAAAGTAATGGTGAGATTGACGATGATGTCACACATGGTATTAGTGCGGGGTGGATGAACTGGAGGCTCGCATCCGGAGTCTTGTGTGATAAAAATATGCCACGAAAACTCAAAGGCAAGTTCTACAGAGTAGTGGTTAGACCAACTATGTTGTATGGGGCAGAGTGTTGGCCAGTCAAGAACTCTCAGAAGATGAAAGTTACGGAAATGAGGATGTTGTGGTGGATTTGTGGACATATTAGAGAGATAGGATTAGAAATGCAGATATCCGAGATAAGGTGGGAGTGGCCTCAATAGAGGACAAGATGCGGGAAGTGAGGCTAAGATGGTTCGAATATGTGAAGAGGAGATGCGCAGACGCTCAGTTCGGAGGTGTGAGAGGTTTGCTATGGATGTATTCAAGAGAGGTAGAGGAAGACGGAAGAAGTATTGGAGAGAGGTGATGTTACACCTCCCACTTTCAGAGCATCAGCATGCCACATACTTTACCGTATTAATGGAGTATCGGAGACGTCCCATGAAGTTTTCGAAGGTACAAGCCATGGGAAGTGCGTAACAATGAAGTAAAGCATGATTACGATCTCGTAAGTCGTAACCGGGAAAGACAACCTTGGAACCAAAGGACATGACTATTATCAAGTATGATTAATGATAAATATCATGTATGGAGAGTTTCAGAAGATTCCTGGACCAAGCAAATTGAAGAAAATAAGTTTGTCGAAAATTTGAAAAAAGTTGGCAGAATTTTGGACTGAAATTTTGGGTCAACTTTGGAGGGGTATATCTCCGGGTATATTAGGAGTTTTAAGGTGTTACAAAAGCCTAAAATTAAGTTCGTCGAGTCGAGTTTCCAACGCAACAAACCGTTCATCCATCGACGTCGGAGTAGAGAGATATTTACGTTTTCGCGAGACTACGCAGTCAGCCTCGCTGGGACCCACTATGGCGGTGGCGACCTTCATGTATATTAGATACGTTTTTAGAGGCCATTTTAAGTCATTTTCACTTGAAACTTTTTCCATAAGCTTCTAAGACCCTGCCAAGTCAGATCATAAAGACTCTAAGCCAAAAAAATAGGGTTTCACCCAAGTCCTATCTCGAGAGTTCCAAGAGAGCAAGAAGAAGCACTCTTAAGGTATTGGATGCAAGTTGAAACTTGAGTTCTTGTTGTTGTTGCCCGATCTAGGGGATTCTTAGAGGTGAAGAAATGTCAGCAAAGGTAAGAATATTTCTCTCCTCCATGTATTTGAGCTTATAGAAGTCGTGACTAGCTTGTACGGTTGAAAACTTGTGAAATAACGCTCGAAAATCGTAGTTGTGATGTTGTTAGTTGCTGAACTGTTTTGAAGTTGTTGTTGTGGTATTTTATGGCTGGAAATTGATGGAATAACTTGGATATTCTATTGTTGATGTTGTTCTTATTGTTTTGGTGTTGGTTTGAATTGGAAAGATGTAAAAGATATAGGGGAAGTGCTGCCCGATTTTCTTAAAATCATAGGTATGTTGTTCTTGTGTTGTTGGACTGTTTTGAAGTATTATGTACATGTTATTGTGGCTGGAAATCAGAGTAGATAACATGAATATGGTGAACTTGATGTTGTGGTACATGTCCATGTGTTTATATGAGGAAGTATTATGTGACAAATGAATATGGTATTATGTTGTAGCTATGGTTATGAATGACTTTGAAAAGGAGTTTTGAGGATTGAAAAATGTGTAACTTGAAAAAAATCTATTGATTATGGTATTATGGGTGTTGCTATTGATGTTTGGGAGTTGTTTATTATATAGAGAAAATTGTCGAAACAAAGGAAATGCTGCCCAATTTTCGTTAGCTCTTAGTCACTTTAGTTTACACTTAAGCATGTTTTAAATGATCTAATTTAGTACGAATTCTCTTGAATGTACAGTTGTGAGCTTGGAAGGAGAACATTTAGTCGTTAAGAAGACGTAAAGGTGTTACACCTCGGAAAATTTCCCGTTGATGCACGGTGAATGGGCTAACGAAGAGCACGAAGTGTATGGTATTTCAATAAGTAAATAATGACATTTGATGACCCTAAGTAAGATTTCAAAGACATCCGATGTTAGACAAGGAAGTTGCCAAGAGAAGGCAAGGCATACGATAGGTATCGGACAAGAATTATGAGTAACAAGTTGATGACGGCGTAATGATGTTTGGGGAAGAGTTATAACGTCCCTTGGATTGTTAATGAAGTGTTAAACAAGTGTTGAGAAGATCCCATAAGGATTGGAGATCAAACGAAGTAGCGAGAACAAGTTCAGTGGACTGATGGGTTATACGGCTCGTTATACGGACCGTATAATGGACCGCAGAACCATCACAGTGAAGATCGCTCACTGGTGGGATTATACGGTCAGTTATACGGACCGTATAAATTTATACGGCCCGTATAATGGTCACAAAGATGAGTGGATGAAAGGTCCATTTTACGGTCCCTTATACGGACCGTATAAATTTATACGGCCCGTATAATGGACCGTATAATGTCCCGACAGATCAGATTTTGGGTTATTAAAAAGGGGACCAAGTTCATTATTTCATTTCCACATTTCACCCCTTCTCTCTAAAACATCTCTCTACATTTATTTCACACAAATTCAAGAGATATTAGTGATCTTCTACATCAAGCTAAGTGAATCAAGTGTAAAGAACCCATTAAAGTTCATCCAAAGTAAGGAATCCAAGTGAAGGTGAAACTAGAGTTTTTCTCAAGTGAAGTGTTTGCACCCAAGGTTCATTCCTACACCTTCTAAGGTAAGTTTTATGACATTTCCTTGTTGTTTAAGATATTTGAAAGTTGAAACACTTGGATTATATGAAGAAATAGGAAATGGGTCATGAATGTGGGAATAGTGTCACTTTTGAGTAAATGTTTCGATTGAGTTATGACTCTTGATGCATTATGATTATAATCATGTTATAAATGACATTGAGAATGTAAAATAGACTTTGTATATGAATGAACGAAATTGTGTGATATGACCATGAATATGGATGAATTGGGGTGGAATGAGAAGTAAGGATAATGTAGGTGAATAGAAACTATTGTAATGATATTGTGAATGTATTATTGACGTTTGGGAGTTGATATACGATATGGAGAATGTCGTACAAATAAAGGAGATGTTGTCTGATTTTCTCCAGTTTTAGTCCTGTATGCTAGCCATCGATTATAATGATAGTATCACTTTGATGAAGGTAGAAACGTGAGCTTCGGAGGAGAACGTACAAGTGGTAAATAGTTGAACAGAAAGGTATGTAAGGCTAACCCTTCTTTCATAAGGCATGGTTCTTTGACCAATCATCTGAATCTTCTATAAGTCTATGATGTCCTTCAAATGATTCGATCTTCCGAGCTATTAAGCTCCCGATTCTCGATATGCTACGATTGTACTAAGTTCCTCATATGACGAGTAAGCCTATAAAGATAGATGTAATGAATGACGATAATAGTGATAATGATATGGATGATGACTATAATGGTAATAGCGATGACGATAACGATGACGATGATGATAGTGATGTTAATAATAAAGATGCTTATGAGCTATTATGTATATGTATCTATGTATGACTATTATGCCACCCCGAGCTTATAAGGCCGGGTAGAGTATGTATAAGATTATGTAACGCGCGCACACCTCTGCAGATGGTACGGATAACCTTGACGCCTTGGTAGGGCTAGGTAGATGCAACCCTGAAGCCTTGGTAGGGCCAGGTATGTGTAACCTTGAGCCTTGGTTGGCCAAGTATGTATGAAACACCGATCCTTCATGGTCGGGTATGCTATGCAACGCTATGTATATGATATGATTATGTATATGATATAGATATGAGTATGAATATGAATATGAATATGAATATGAATACGACCATGTATATGAATACGGCGATGAACGCAACGTAAATGGGTACGGATATGAGTATGGATACGGATATGGATGTATGTACACAAATACGCATTAGAAATGGGAAGTTCCTATGAAAGGCAAGTAAGTGCTTATGACGATGATATTACTATCTCCCATCCTATGCTATTTCCTATGTTGTATATTATGTTTCTATGTTGATATTGATCATGCTTTACATACTCAGTACATTCTTCGTATTGACGTCCTTTTGTTTGTGGACGCTACGTCATGCCCGCAGGTGCACAAGGAGACAGACTTAATCCATAGCTACATTCTCAGGGACTACATAGCGGAGCTCCATTTCATTCGGAGCTATAGCTTTTGGGTACTTATTCTTTTGTGTACATAATTATGGGCATAGCGGGGTCCTGTCCCACTTATGTGATATGATATACTCTCCTTAGAGGCTCGTAGACATGTGTATATGGGTAGGTATGTCTGGCCTTGTCGGCCTATATTTTGTATATCATTTTGTTAGTTTTGTCGGCTTATGTACGTTGATATGGCATAGATGCCAATGATGATGTAAAGGTATTATTGTCCAATGGGACTAGCATGATGGATGAATATAAATATATGTTTAATTATATGGCTCACCTAGATGTAAGTGTAAGTGTAAGCCAAGGGGTGCCCGGGTGGGCTAGCACCGGGTGCCCGTCGCGGCCCCCTAGTCGGGTCGTGACAAAAGGTATGTTAAGGCTAGTCCCTTTCTTTCAAAAGGCATGACTCTTATATCACCATCTCATATACAAGTTCTCATGACCTTCTTACATTCCAAAAGTTGAAATCCTAAGATTATTAAGAGCTTCTTATGAGATAGAGATAAGATGTGTTTTCTGATAATGATGGGGATGATGATGATTCTATTTCTAGAGATTATAAAGCTTATGAATTGATGCTACTATGAGACCAATGATCTTATTTTATGATTTCCTTGATGTTGTTTATTGTTGATGATCTCACCTCATGATACTAGTTCCTTCAAGGTGAAACATAGCGATGATGTTTGTTCCATAATATAATCGGAGGTTACCGACCTTACGTCACTCCGATAGAGCTATAGCTTTTACTAGAGCTCTCATACATACTTTATGTTATGTATATGTGAGTTTACACCATGCCATGTTGGCCGGGAAGACACCACTACGATGGGCGTAGTGGGCAGCTATGATGATACTTACACCGTGCCTAGTTGGCCGGGCAGACACCAATAGTTGGCGGCATGAGATGGTTACCTCAGATGCGGGCTAATGATGATTACATTGTACCTATATGGTCGGGCAGTTTATGTATGTATATATATGATATGATGTTGTTTTAATATAAAAGTTAGCATGCATGACTCCGCCTTAAGAGGCAATCAGTTACAGGTTATCCCTTCATCTTATGCTCTCTTATTTCTTTATTATGTTGTTATACATGCCTTATATACTTAATACATTGTTCGTCCTTGCGTCCTTTCATTTATGGACGCTGCGTTCATGCTCGCAGGTAGGCGGGGAGACGGCACAGACACCTAGGAGCTTTATCAGCAGATATACAGAAGCACTCCACTACTCCGGAGTTGCCGCTTATCGGTATATTATTTTGTGTACATATTTGGGGCATGGCGGGGTCCTGTCCCGTCCTTATGATTTCAGTATCCCAGTTAGAGGCTCGTAGATGCATATGTGTGGGTAGTGGATGTTATGTGATCTCTTCAGTGTATATTCTGTACATCATTTTGTAGCCTTGTGGGCTTATGTATATGTGTATATATACGTGTTTTGAGAAGTAAACGAAGATCGTTTCGTAATAAGCTTTGTGTTGAGAATGGTGTATCTGCTGGTTGAGTTTGATGATAAGTTTGACAGGTGGTGCTCGGTAGGCTAGCTCCGAGTGCCCGTCCCGGCTCTCTAGTTGGGTCGTGACAAAAATAGTATCAGAGCGGTTTCGTCCTCGGGTGTGTCTACGAGTCGTGTCTAGTAGAGTCTTGTTTATGGGTGTGAAGCGCGCCACACTTATAAATAGGAGGCTGCGGGGCATTTAGGAATCATTGACCTTTCTTTTTTTCCTAGATCGTGCAATAGAGCCAGAGTCTAGGAAAGATCGTTTCTGGCCCTCTTTCCTTATAGGTAAGTGCAGATTGACAGAGATGAAGAGATCGGCTTCAGTTAGTGGGGGTGCAAGGAAGGCCCCCAAGGTCGATTTGGGACTACAGATCCCAGGACCGAGTAGGAGGAGTCCTAGATATTCTATTGCGACAGATCCTTCCGAAGACATCGAGATGATCCCCCCCCCCCCCCCCCAGAGCTCCTGACTTCCATGGAGGAAGATCCATCGGAAGATAGTTACGAAACGGACCCATCTGAGGGTTCGTATGAGACGCCGGTGGAGCAGGAGGCTCCCGAGGCTGCACTAGAGTTGACCCCTCCAGCTTCTCCTATGATGGAGCATTATGTTAAGGCAGCCACGAGTGTGAGTATTACTGAGTATTCTAGCCCTCTATCTTGGCCTTCGGTAAATTAGGAGCTGCCAGAATATTCGTATCCCTTGGACTCAGATGGGGGAGATGAGGAGGGTCATACCAGTAGATGGTGGGAGGACGATGAGAAGGATACTTCACTTTACATCCCTCCAGACCAAGATCAGGACAGGCCGGCTACAGGTATATAGGTCTTTTACTAAAATTTCTTATGCGTGTACAATTATTGTAGGACAGCATTTAATAGTTGACGGATGGGAATTCTAAAGGAACCGATAACCAAAGTATTTATAGGTAACTACGACTAAGATGTTCTTACCACCACTAGGAATCTTTGAATTAGGAATGGAAAGCAGTCGCGTGCATTGATTGATGGTTATTATTGGAAGTTCCAAAGGTTAAGATAGCATTTGCCTAGCCAGGAAAGTAAGGGACTTTTCCAACCTGGAGGGAGATGCATTACAGAATTTTACTTGGGATCCATTAGAACTTCAAATTATTATTTTTCTAGGTTATGAGATAAAAAGGCCACGCAGCAAGACAGGTGCGATTCTTATAAGTAGGGGAACCTTGAATTATTAGACAAAGGTGATAAAGGTTATTTAGCAAAAAAAGAGAGAGAGAGAGAGAGAGAGAGAGAGAGTGATGTCGGCTTATGAATAAAAAGGAAAGGAGAGTAGGTGTTCGAGTGGAGATCGATTATTAAGCCTATATTACCAGAAATTCATAATCAAGGAATTAGGAAATGTGTTAAGAAGTCCTACAGACTTAGATATATGAGAAGTATGAGTAACTAAAATAGCTCGAGGGAAATTAGAATCATGTGAGACTTTCGGTTGGAAATTTTAAATGATTGTGCAATGTAAGACGGGCTAGCTTGGCGAAGAAAGAAAAGATGTGTTAAAACCACAGATTTAGGACAAGTTTAAATAACATTGGGGGTACTTCGTAAGTAAGGTGTTAGTAAACGATATACATGATAACTCATGTGTGATCACGTTAACCAGTATGTGTGCCCTGATAACCGATGTTATGATATGTTAAAAGTATTGATTGGATGGGGTATTGAAGTTTAAGTAGCAAGTGCTACAGGGCAGGTTGACATTGTTTCCTCTAAAGGTTAAAGTTGGATAATCATGATGCAATAATATCAGGGAAGAGAAGGAAGTGAGTAGACAAGAGTAAGAAGATTATGATGTCTTAAGAAGAGAGGAAGTGTGAGCAAGGGAAGTATGTTGCTAACGAGGGTCGAGTAAAGCTTCCGAGAGAGAGTTTAGGACGACGGTACAGGAAAAGGACCATTTGGATGAATCTCGAAAGTAAGTATACGGAAAGAATAGAGTATGGTAGTATGGAACAAAAAAAGACGAATGCACATGGTTCGAAAACAAATGTTGATAAGAGAAATTGAAGGGCAGTAACAACGAATAGGGATGTGAAGTGGGAAAGAATAAGCAGGTTTTGTGAAGATGTTAAGGGGTTTCTGAAAGCGAAAGTAAGGCCTTGAAAGCAAAAGTAAGAAAGGTACACTAATGGATTGGTTAAAGAAAGTTGGGCAATCACCAAGAACAGGAGGGAGGATAATAAATTAACAAATCTGGCCAAGAGGCAAAACATCAGTAACATGGGATAAGAATCTTGATAAAGAGTACAGGGATTCGATCATGAAAGAAATAGAATGACGTATGGGGGATATGCATGAATACGAACCAGCTATAGAGTCAGAAAGGAAGGTGAGAACTCAACGAAGGAAGAAAGAAAGAGTGTATTTCATGAGGATTTCATGGTAAGGAGGGGAGCCGGTAGAAGATCAAAAGGGCTATGATGCCTAGCTGTGATGCAAACTAGTTAAGAAGAATTACGGGACAAAATGAGCTAAGCTAATGAAAGGACGAGTCGTGGGAATGGATAGTGTGGAATATCAACTTTTAATGGTGTAGTATAGACATAAATCGGAATTGGGAACCCAGAGCAAGAAGAAATTCAAGGATATTAAGAAGATAGTCATAGAGAAAGACTAGGATTAAAGGAGCATGGTATAGTCGGACACTCCATAAGTGGACTAATGAATTCCGATGTCCCCATTAATTCATTAAGCTAGAGGACTACTAGTCATGAGAGGTAGAAGTGAAAAGACAATAAAGAAGGCATTTGAATTGTATCCGATATGTATAAGCATTTTGATTTGATACAAGAACACAACTAGCAAAAAGGAAAATAAGTTAAACCATGTGATGAAAAGAACTTCGACATTATATGGGATAGAGGAGTTGAAGGGTCGCTAAGGTCGGCCAGATGACTATCAAAAAACGGTTAACACTCAAAGGTTATGGGTATATGAGAACATCCTTTAAAAGGGGGGAAGAACAAATTCAGTTCTAAGATGAGCTACAATATTCCCAAGCTCGAAAGAGGGATATGTACTAGCTTGAAGGAGCCAAAATTCGAGATTAACCAATATATCAAGAGTGTGCTAAAGAAAAGTGAGAATGGATTAAATGCAGGTATATCATGAGACAAATCTAGGAAGAAGAATGAGCTTCATCAATGTGACATATTATGTCTCCGGACTATGGTTCGAATTGCTCGTACCGGAGAAATTTTGGTTACATTTAAGTGTGCAGTAACGTACTTCGATAGGTAACGAAAGGAGTAAGAAGGATCTGTAAGCTAACCAGGGAGTAAGTATAAAGGATAATCTGGATTACAAAAAGGGAAATCTTAGCACTAGAAGAGATGAAAGTCTTAATAAGAGGAATAATTATAAGAAGTTCAATGATCTCTAAAGGAAAGGAAGATAGTGTGCCTATAGATAGCAAGACAGCAGCGCTACCTAAGACTAGAATGTACCTCGCAAGTCGTGGAGTCACAAGCCGCCGGTCATATCAAATGTGAGAGCTTATGTTATAGAGCCATATAGACAATAGGCATGATGCAATGGCCGACAAAATATTGTAAGGACAACGATAAGGAGTCAAAGAAGAACATAGGCTAATTTAAGTCTCAAATGATCACCGGTACAAGAGAATCAAGGACTTAAGAAGAAAGCGTACTCATATCAAAAAGAAGTTATGATTGAGTAGGATTTTATCTTAGTTCCATGTTCATGAGTTTATTTGGAAATTATGCAAAAACTGGGGAGAGGAAATTAGAGGAAAAGTTCAAATATGAATATGATGATATTGTAAGGAATTAAAGGGGGTCCAACCAAGGAATTAAAAGGAGGTGATATGTTATGTATCTAGGGTCGACTAGTACAAAGGGATGATCTAAAATAGCACCAGAGAAGCAAGCAAGGAAAAGTGTTATATCTGGACAAGAGAGTTTGTCTACTAGTAGAGAAATGAGGAGCAAGGCAAGAGTACAACAATTAAGAGTGCTCACAGATCGGCAGGGAGCCATAGCAATCATGATTTAAGACCATCTAATGGCAACAGGTCCCAGGACGGTAGCTAGATATCAGTTGACCCCTGGGTACATACGTAAGAACATGAGGATATGGAACTAATGAATGAGTTCGACAAAAAAAATTGGGAGAATATGAAAGAAGACTAATAAGCCCATAGTATAAGAGAATGGAGATCAGAAACTAAAGGAGGACAACCATTTCAAGAAACTAATGATAGTATCGTAAGCTACAACATTCGGGGACGAATGTTTCTAAGAGGGGAAGGATGTTACACTAGGCACTTTTAGAGCAAGAGCATTCCACACACTTTACCGTATTAATGGAGTATCGGAGACGTCCCATGAAGTTTTGGAAGGTACAAGCTATGGGAAGTGCGTAACAATGAAGTAAAGGATGATTACGATCTCGTAAGTCGTAACCGGGAAGGACAACCTTGGAACCAAAGGACATGACTATTATCAAGTATGATTAACAATAAATATCATGTATGGAGAGTTTCATAAGATTACGGGACCAAGCAAATCGAAAAAAATAAGTTTGTCGAAAATTTGAGAAAAGTTGGCAGAATTTTGGACAGAATTTTTGGGTCACATTTGGAGGGGTATATCTCCGGGTATATTAGGAGTTTTAAGATGTTACAAAAGCCTAAAATTAAGTTCGTCGAGTCTAGTTTCCAATGCAACAAACCGTTCGTCCATCGACGTCGGAGTAGAGAGATATTCGCGTTTTCGCGAGACTGCACAGTCAGCCTCGTTGGGACCCACTATGGCGGTGGCGACCTTCTTGTATATTAAATACGTTTTTAGAGGCCATTTTAAGTCATTTTCACTTGAAACTTTTTCCATAAGCTTCTAAGACCCTCCCAAGTCAGATCATAAAGACCCTAAGCCAAAAAAAAAGTTTTACCCAAGTTCTATCTCAAGAGTTCCAAGAGCAAGAAGAAGAACCCTTAAGGTGTTGGATGCAAGTTGAAGCTTGAGTTCTTGTTGTTGTTGTTGGGTCTAGGGGATTCTTAGAGGTGAAGCAAGCTCAGAAAAGGTAAGATTATTTCTCTCCTCCATGTATTTGAGATTATAGAAGTCGTGACTAGCTTGTACGGTTGAAAACTTGTGAAATAAAGCTCGAAAATCTTTGTTGTGATGTTGTTAGTTGCTGAACTGTTTTGAAGTTGTTCTTGTGGTATTTTATGGCTGGAAATTGATGGAATAACTTGGATATTCTATTGTTTATGTTGTTCTTATTGTTTTGGTGTTGGTTTGAATTGGAAAGATGTAAAAGATATAGGGGAAGCGCTGCCCGATTTTCTGAAAATCATAGGTATGTTGTTCTTGTGTTGTTGGACTGTTTTGAAGTTTACGTACATGTTATTGTGGCTGAAAGTCCGAATAGATAACATGAATATGGTGAACTTGATGTTGTGGTAAATGTCCATGTGTTTATATGAGGAAGTATTATGTGAAAATGAATATGGTATTATCTTGTAGCTATGGTTATGAATGACTTTGAAAAGGAGTTTTGAGGATTGAACAATGTGTTAACTTGAAAAGGTCTATTGATTATGGTATTATGGGTGTTGCTATTGATGTTTGGGAGTTGTTTATTATATGGAGAAAGTTGTCGAAACAAAGGAAATGCTGCCCAATTTTCGTTACCTCTTATTCACTTTAGTTTAGACTTTGTCACTTTAGTTTAGACTTAAGCATGTTTTAAATGATCTAATTTAGTACGAATTCTCTTGAATGTAGATTTGTGAAATTGGAAGGAGAACGTTTAGTCGTTAAGAAGACGTAAAGGTATGTTAAGGCTAGTCCCTTTCTTTCAAAAGGCATGACTTTTATATCACCATCTCCTATACATGTTCTCATGACCTTCTTACATTCCAAAAGTTGAAAGCCTAAGATTATTAAGAGCTTCTTATGAGATAGAGATAAGATGTGTTTTATGATAATGATGGGGATGATGATGATTCTATTTCTAGAGATTATAAAGCTTATGAATTGATGCTATTATGAGACCAATGATCAAATTTTATGATTTCCTTGATATTGTTCATTGTTGATGATCTCACCTCATGATACTAGTTCCTTTAAGGTAAGACATAGCGATGATGTTTGTTCCATAATATAATCGGAGGTTACTGACCTTACGTCACTCCGATAGAGTTATAGCTTTTACTAGAGCTCTCATGCATGCTTTATGTTATGTATATGTGAGTTTACACCGTGCCTAGTTGGTCGGGCAGACACCACTACGATGGGCATAGTGGGCAGCTATGATGATAATTACACCGTGCCTAGTTGGTTGCGCAGACACCACTAGTGGGTGGCATGAGATGGTTACCTCAGACGCGGGAGGCCCGGACGCAGGCTAATGATGATTACACCATACATATATGGTCGGGCAGTTTTTGTATGTATATATATGATATGATGTTGTTTTGATATAAAAGTTAGCATGCATGACTCCGCCTTAAGAGACAATTAGTTACAGGTTATCCCTTCATCTTATGATCTCTTATTTCTTTATTATGTTGTTATAAATGCCTTACATACTCAGTACATTGTTCGTACTGACGTCTTTTCTTTTATGGATACTGCGTTCATGCCCGCAGGTAGGCAGGAAGACGGTACAGACACTTAGGAGCTTTATCAGCAGATATACAGGAGCACTCCATTACTCCGGAGTTGCTGCTTATTGGTATATACTTTTGTGTACATATTTGGGGCATGGCGGGGTCCTGCCCCGTCCTTATAATTTCAGTATGCCAGTTAGAGGCTCGTAGATGCATATGTGTGGGTAGTAGATATTATGTGATCTCTTCAGTGTATATTCTGTACATCATTTGTGTGGGCTTATGTATATGTGTATATATATGTGTTTTGAGAAGTAAACGAAGATCGTTTCGTAATAAGCTTTGTGTTGAGAATGGGGTATGTGCAGGTTGATTTTAATGATAAGTTTGACAGGTGGTGCTCGGTAGATTAGCTCCGGATGCCTGTCATGGCTCTCTAGTTGGGTCGTGACAGGTGATTAGATAGGACATGGTGCAGTTGCAGCTTACCGAGGGCATGACCATAGATAGGAGGTTGTGGAGGACAAGGATTAGGGTAGAAGGTTAGTAGGGGGTGGCGCGTTGTTTGGCATATTGTCTTTACTAATAGTCATAGTATCTTTTTTTTTTCATGTGGTTTCTTGTCATTTGATTTCTATTATTATTTACTGTATTTTGTGCTTTGCTTAGCATATTGTTGTGTTGTTGTTACTATTTCCTTACCCTATTTGACTTGATTTGTTATTGCTATATTCTGAGCCGAAGGTCTATCGGAAAGAGCCTCTCTATCTCCCAAGGTAGAGGTAAGGTCTGCGTACACTCTACCTTCCCCAGACCCAACTTGTGGGATTACACTGGGTATGTTGTTGTTGTTGTTGTTCTTGTAATTTCAGTTTTTCTAAAAATACTGGATATGTCCCTGCTTAACATAAAAAAAATTGATGTGAATTAATTCATTTGAGAGCACTTTTGAGACATCCAAACATTACTTTTGAGGAAGAAATTAATAGGTAGTCATGGGATAACATCAAGGTATGGTTTGTAACTCAAACCATGAATTTTACATAAATCTAAGCTAGATTAAAGTTCAAAGTTGACGATTTTGAAGGGGTTTTTGGTAAAAGAACTACGTGTTATTTTTGATACATCCTTGAGCGATTATTGATCAAATTGGATAGTGACTATAGAATATTCATCCTCGCAACGAGCCTGTTTCATTGAGGTATGATTTATCTACTTCGGACACTATTCACCAGACATCTATTTTTAACCCAGTATTTACAAATTGGAGGAAATTATCAATTTGCTATCACTCTTCTATCAAGATTTGGAATTTATGAGGAATTTCAAAGCCTTATGGAGAGGACTTCACAAGAATGTAAAAATTATTGAAATTCGAGCCCGTGGACCGGATGGGTGTTATACCTGATATAGGTAAATTAGAAATTGGTCTCGGTTTGAGGAGATTTTGGAGGCAATCTTCAAGATTTGTCTTAGAGGTAAGTTTCTAACCTTGATCTCGATATTTCCCCATGATTTCATCATTTACTTAGTGTTTTATCCATGATTTGGTTGGAGAAATTGAGTTATAAGCCTAAAGTTAAGAATATAAAATTCTTTGATTCGGAGATCGATTTGAGGTTGGATTTGGCTCATTTTCTGAATTTATACTTTATAAGGTATAGGTATACCGATTTTCACATAAATTCTAGTTTTGCTCTTGAGGGATCTGGTTTGACTTTTGGATTGACATTTTGGACCCGAATATTAATATAACAATATGAATATCATTGGATTCGTTTAACCGTAGAGTACTATTTTGACTAGATTGAACTCGTTAGGTCAATTTGGGTGCAGTAGAACTTCCGAAAGACTGAAGCATTGCTCAAATTGAGATTTGGAGCATTTGGAGGCATCAGGAAAGTAAAGGCTTGATTTTGTTTCACTTGATCAGCTTCGAGGTATGTTAAGACTTTCAATACTTTGTTTGAGGGATGTTTTTGTAAAGTAATGATTAAAATAGAAATAATAAGGGGTAAGGGGCATAACGAAGGGGAGGGGGGGTCTCGTACCCGTGATGTGAGGAGCATTGGTTCGAGTACCAGTGACATGATATAGGTAATAGTGTACTTTATAGTTATGGGTCGTGACCCAGGAATGGCAAAGCATATGATTAGTTGATTGTAATTGGTACTTTAAGGAATCTTTTACACTTTTGATGAACATGTTAATGAACTTGTTGGCTATTAAGTTTGGAATTACTGATGAACTTACTTGAACTTGTTGCCTATTAAGTCTGTATTATTGATGAACTTACTTGAACTTGTGGGCCATTGTGTCCGGATTGTTGAGATATTCACTCTCTGGTATGTTGTATCAAACATATACATTGACATGAGATCGGATATGAGTAGTAGTTGAGCACGTGGAGATTGTATGTTCTGGAATTGTGATATGCTGAAGGGAAATGGTTCCGGCTAATTTTTGTACGTCGAAGGAAAATGGTTCCGGCGAATTATTTGTAAGCCGAAGAGTAATGGTTCTAGCGAATGTGTGTAAGCCGAAGGAAAATGGTTCTGACAGTATATGGACCATGAGAGTCCCCCATGGGTCATGAACTCCCAAACATTACGGTGGAGCTTCATGTATATACATGTTTTAGAGAGGATTTAGTTTGAGGCACTTCATTGCATTGCATTATCATACTTTACCTTATTTGACTATCTGTATTGTTGCTCCTACTTGGATAATTGATCTTAACTATACTACTCGATTGCCTTACTATCTGATTAATTGGGCATTTGACATACTTAGTAATTGATTAACCTCTATTCTTTAATTGATCGGTTCGGATTAAGGTAAATTAGTAAATATAATAAGACTTTTCTTAAATATTTTGTCACTACTTCTTTCTTTGTTGATCTATGAGATATACTGGGTACATGTGGTTTCGTACTAATACTACACTTGCTGCACTCGTTCTGGTGCAGATTCTATTGTGAATACCAGTGGGTCCCACAGAGTGGTCTGAATCCGAGGTTGTTTATTTGGGAGATCTAGTGGTGAACTGCCTGGATGATCTGCAGCACCAGTCCCTTTCTATCGTTATTTATTTCTGTCACTTTTACATTCCAGACAGTGAATTTGGTCAATTCAGTCTTGTATTAGTAGTCTTAGTAGCTCTTCTACGCATGACGCCAGTCTCGGGTGGTATGTTGGGTTGTTTTCCACATTTTGATTGTTATATAGACTTGGTTATGAATATATCATGTTCCCACTTTACTTTCCACTTATTTAACTTAAAATGAACTGGTTGTTAATCTTTTGACTACCTATCGGGTTGGGAATAGGTGGCATCACGACTTTAGATTTTGGATCGTGACATTTACGGTCCGTAAAAGTGGGTGTAGAAGGAACCCTAGAAGTGAAGGAAATACAGTTACGACAGCTAGCACAGATCCACAGACTGTGCTTCTGTTTTACGGTCCGTAGAATTATAAGCTGGGGGCATTTTTATCACAATTATTTTCGCATTTTGAGCATTATATATAATTTGTGTAGGATTTTTGTGGGTTATCTTGTGCAGATTTTACTACTATTTTCCACATCATTGAATACTCTTTTCCTTTGAAGCTTTTGAGGGGAATATTCAATCTTTTTTTCATCTTCCTTTGATTGCAAGCTTTTAATGTCTTCTTTAATGCTTTGTTATGTACTTCTAAACATGAGTAGCTAATTTAATACCAAGATTGTAGACCCAATGATGGGTATTTACTACTGAATATATGAATAATGGGTTGTTGGTTTCTATTCATTTCTCTTCCTTTTTATTAGTTTGTGGTTGCAAACATTAACTTATGTCAGTTACTCTTTCTTTACTTGGAAAAGTGAGTTAGGATTGGTAGAAATGAAAAGAAAGAACTCGGGGCGTTAACCATCGTTTAATAGGCTCGTTTAATAATAAGATGAGTTTACTTGGCATATAAATGATCGTTCTTCATCGCAACTCTTTTGCATTTGAGAAAATCATATAGAGGAAATATTTTCTAACTATTGGGAAATATTAGCGAGTCAGTTAGTGATCATATGCATACCATACAATGATCCATTAGAAATATATAACACAAACACCTATAGCATTACATTTCATTAACCGGGATACAAATTTGGTTTCTCTCTCCACTTGTTATATCTTAGGTCAAAATAAATAACAGAAATACCAAACTCTTTTACAACTTGCCGGAATAGGATTATGACTAAAATCAAGTAACACACTACTAAAAGTAAACTTTTCACACCTTATTCCCTGTGGGATTCGATCCCAACCTAGTTGGGTTACTATATTTAACAGCTATCACTTTACAACATTTATTTAGGTGTAATTAGTGTACGTATGGACATACAAATTAGGAACTACTTTTGTTAGGAAAACTCCGAACAATCTTTATAATAGTAACTTATACTATATTTGCTCCGCTTATTTCTCAGGCCAATGGTGGCCCAAACAATGGTTTCACTTTACTTTGATTAATATAAATATCGTCTGTTTAACCAAAAAAAAAAAAAAGTTAGCACAAGCGATAATCGGGTTCTAAAACTCATGGGTGAACACGTTGTGAAGTTGATATGCTTTATCTGTATAAAGCTTTTTTGTCTTGTCATAAAGAATTTTGTGGTTCAATAAAACATAATATAACCATCAACTCTGGCTAGGTTTTGAAAAGTTATACAAGTAAAAGGTTCAACTAAAAAGAACAGTATTTGCATGAAACTTATATGGACAACATTAATCACTAACTAAGTGTGGGACTGTCAGATTAGTTAGTATTTGAGAAGAGGAGAACTGTCATCTTTTGAATAATATAAGTATTGTTTTATTATGTTTTTAAAAAGATTAAAAAGGTTTTCAAGTTCAAATAGGTGAGTATTAATAGGTGTGCATGTGGTTCCTATTAGAAACAAATAGATGTGTTAATATGAACGGACACTTAAAAGGTATTTTAAATACATATTCCTCCCCAAGGATTGAATAGTTAAGAATTCTATCCCTTTCTCTCTTACTGCTCTCTACAAATCACAAACTGTGTTCTTATGGACAATTAAACTTTATAGTTGAAATTTGAATTTCATTCACTTTGTAAAATTCTGGAGAAATTTTGTCATAAAATTCATGAATGAAAATGGGCTTAAATTCCTTTAAAATAGAGATTACTTTATCAAAGCTGGATCGTTCTCGTTCCCCATATTCTGCAATATTTTTTCTAACAAAACATAACTGAAATAAAAGTGAAATCAGAAAACTTGCAAGAATATAGGGAGGAAAGAGGGGAAATACGTTAAACCAAAAGCAAGATACTAGAAACAATGGATTGTTATCATTCTCATGACCTCTTTCTTTTAATGTTATTTAAAAGCAACATATTGCAAGTTCAAAACTCATTGAATGATAGAAGCTAGCACATATGGTGTGGAAGGTTCTTTTCTTATGCAATTTAGCTCTCTTTGTTTTTCTTTCTTTTGAAGAAGCCATTGCTGATGATGAGCCACAGTTCACGGCTTTATTTGTCTTTGGGGATTCACTTATGGATCCTGGAAACAATAACTATCTGGCAAACTCTTTGGCAAAGGCTAATTATGTACCTTAAGGAGTTGATTTTCAAGGACCCACTGGGAGATTTTGCAATGGAAGAACCATAATAGATTATTTGGGTAATTTGGATCTTCTCATAGCTTTTCTCAGTTACTTGTAGCATATTTGGCCAAACTTTTAAAATTAACTTATTTCGAGAAGTATTTATTTTAAAAGTGTTTTTCAAAAGAAATTTGGTGAGAAACAGTTTGTGTTTGACTAATTAATTTGAAAAACACTTTTGAGCAGCAATTAGCGTTTGACCAAGCTTTTAAAAAGTGTTTCTACGTATATTTTTCTCAAAAATATTTTTCAACAAAGTACTTTTGGAGAAAAACTACTTCTTTAGCTTCTGAAAAATAACTTCTGTTACTCCCTAAAAACACTTATTTTCTCCAAAAGCTTGGCTAAACACCTTCTTTTTTTTCTTTTTTTTTTTTCAATAAGCATATTTGACCTCCTAAAAGCTTGGCCAAACAGACTAGTAATGTGAAATATGACCTGCAAGATTAAAACTCCATTTTTGTTTCTACAGCTGATGTAGAGCAGAGATTATGGTACTAATTTATACTCCCTCCATTTTAATTCGTTTGTCTTACTTTAATTTTAGTCTGTCTAAAAAAGAATGTCACTTTCTATATTTAGTACGACATCTTTACACCCAATATCTTACATGACATATACAAGAACTAGAAGATTCAAAAGGCATTTTGGTACATTACACATATCTTTAGTTTAAGACAACAAAATTCAATTTTTTTTTTATTTTCTTAAACTTCATACCGAATCAAACTAAGACAAACAAATTGAAATGGAGATAGTAGTAATTAAAACTGCTTGCTTCCTCAGAATCTTGTTAATTTTTTGAAGGTGATCTGCTAGGACTTCCACTTATTCCAGCTTACACAGCTACTATCACCTTGGGCTGTGATATTTCCAAAGGAGTAAATTATGCTTCAGCTGCAGCCGAGATTCTTGACGAGACAGGCCAAAGTCTTGTATAATTTGTCATCAGTCTTTATCTTCTGAACCTTTATTTCATAATGTTTTTACAAATTTTGAATTATATCCACATACACTAAAATGAAAATACTACAATCGTAGTTTAACTAATTGCAATAGGTTAATTACTATATTTTCTAGGTTACTAATCCAAAATACGTATGGACGGGTACCTGCTGTAATGAACTTTGAAATAACATGATATATTATAGGATAAGTAATATTTTACATATATAAAATGTGATGATACTCGCCCAAGTGAGCTAACTCTCAATTCTTTACCTTTGAGACTTCAAAAAGAAGTCGTAGTGACTTTTTCTCCTAAAAGTTCCCTTGATAATTTATTTGTTGAGGTATATATTACTAATCATGCATTTAATAGTATATATTCAGAGAAGTCAACACTGTAGTTGATTTTTTTGTTCAAATATGACTATTCTAACAGTGTTACTATTGCCATGTCACATTTTACTTCACCATCTTCGTTTGTTTGTGACTAGTGACTACTATGTTAATGACCCCTCAAATCAGTTTATGAGGAGAAGGGTCACATCTTGTAACAGTTAATTAATATATAAGAATATATCTTCTAAAGTAAAAAATTTATAAAATATTTATTCTAACAATTTTTATGGTGGGAGATTCTTAGAACAAAAAATTATATAGCTAAACTTATAACATTAGTTGTTTTTTGACCAGAGAGAAAGGTTTAGCTTGAATAAACAAGTTCAAAATTTTGAAGATACCTTGAATAAATTAAAGGGGTAGATGGAAGAGCAAGAGTTAAGCCATTATCTTGCAAATTCGTTGTTTGTAATGACTGTTGGCAACAATGACTACATCAACAGCTATTTGCAACCTTCATTGTACTCAACGAGTTCGATTTACAAGCCTAGAGATTATGCTGATCTCCTCATAAAGCACTACTCTAGGCAAATATTGGTAATACGTACTTACATCTCTTTGTTTTAAAGGCAAAATACCTAAAGAACCCTTTAAATTTAGCGCGTTTTATTAGATACCTCTTAAACTATACTTGATCCTAATTATATCACCACCCCCTCCCCCCGGCCGGTACTTGGCTTCTCCATAATCGCTTCAAACAATAATTGATCCTAATTACCCCCCTCCCATACTTGACTTTTCTATTGTCGTTACCCCCTCATAAGAAAAATGGTAAAAGAAGGAAAAATTGAGTTGTATTTTAATGGAGGAATAGAGAAGATATATGGAAGGAGGAAAGGAAATAGCCGTTGGAATGGCTAAATATAAAGGAAAAGGTATTTTAGAGTTTTTTTACATATCAGATTAATAATGATGAGACTGTTATTTTACATTCTCACGCGTCAAACGTCATTTGAAATCAAAAGCCAAGTACAGGGGAGAATTAGGACCAGTTATTGTTTGAGGTAATAATGATTATAGAAAAGCCTAATACAGAAGATAATTAGGACCAAATATAGTTTAAGAGGAATATAAATAAAATGCGTCAAGTTTAGTGAAATCTTAGGTATTCTGCCTTTTTTAAATCCTATTGTATTATTTTTTATAACTGAGATTGTCGATTATTTGCAGGCACTTCATGCATTAGGACTAAGGAAGTTCTTATTGGGGGGTATTGGACCACTTGGTTGTATCCCTAGCCAACTGGGAACTGGTATTGCTCCACCAGGAAAGTGTGTCTCTGTTGTGAATGAAATCATTGGGATGTTTAATTCACAACTTAAGGCTCTTGTTGATCAGCTTAACAAAGACAACCATGACTCCATCTTTGTTTACGTTAATACTTTTGGAGGACTTACCCACATATTCAACAATGCCTCTGCTTATGGTAAGAAAAACATCCTACTGATTTAGCATTATATTAATTTATTTATCACCATCTAATTCTAATTTGCGGAATTCATACATAAATCTTATCAAATTTATTCCTCTCATGCACAAATGTAGAAATATATTTATTGACGAAAGTCTTTCAGTGTTTCACTTGAGGAATTATATTCTTTTCTCAGAGCTGTAAAGTTAGTTATCAAATTTGTGCATTTCCTTGCTAATTGCAATTATATGTTCTTGTTATTATACAGTGTTCAAATCCAATTGTAATAATCTGTTTTATAACTAGAAAACATAAGCACTTTAAATGGAAATATGGAAGAAACAAAAACGAAATAAATAATTCCTAACTCACATAATTCACGGTGTATCCTTAAGAAATGTAATTTCCTCACTGTTGCCCAAGATATTTGAATTAATTTCTCCCATGATAAAACGGAAAAACTATTTTTGTTATAAAGACACTTCGAATTACAAAATTTTGTCGAACCCGAAACAAGGGAGCAGAGCACACTAGACACTTTTGTTTTGAAAACATTGCAGAAATGAGGGGAGAATGTTTGCAGATTTTCTGTCCTTGAAACTAAGGCTAAGCCTGAATTTATAGCGAGCGATTTGGAGTTCAAATGGTGCAAAGATGCCTATTCGGAAACAAGCTGTGACTGTTCGCTAATGGTGCCTGTTTGGAACAAGACTGTTCGAAAAAATATCTATTCTAATTTTACTTAATGAAACATTCGGAACGTTCCACGTGACTTTATGGGAAAAGTCACAAAAATAAAACTAAAGAAAGAATACTTGGTCCAAACATATTATCAATCAAACCATTTGATCAAATATTCTTTCTTTATTGATGACAATTCAACACTGTCAAAACAAACGTTATTGAGGATAGTCAATATTGTCAAAACAAAAGTAAGAAACGGTCATCAATAACTTTGTTTGATCTCTTTGAATCTACATCTTGAGATCTCCAACCTTCTAGGTAGAGTTAATCATTTGTCCTCGGTCATAGCCCAATTCCCTTCGATGATCTCTCAATCGTCTCTCTAGATAGATCGAAGCCGAAGCCATTTGTAATAGAAACTAGACGGCCTATGCCCGTGCTGCGCATGGGCCCAACACTTTAGATTATAGTGCATCTATGTGTATGTAGTTGTCTTTGAATAGTGATTATATATATTTATTATGTTCAAAACACGATTAATATAACATTGTAGTTTGTGCTCCGTATCTAAAATTTTATTATATTAATGTTTGCTACGAATACAAAATCGACAAATTTATTAATATTTTTTAAAAGAGAAGACTTGTTTAAAAAGAAACTATTTTCCTCTCTTTGAGATAAAACAATAGCAATATTTAAGCATCAGTTGATACTTTCAATTTTAATTCGATTAATTTAAATGTGTAAAATACTTATTATTTTTTATCAAATTTTGATTTGGATAATTCTAATTCAAATTATTAAATTAATTTTACATGTTTAAAACGAAACAAAGTAGAAATTGATTTTCTATTTAAACGAAGAAATACTATTTTTAAATTTTTGGTAAATATTCTCGGTTTAGCTCATTTTACTTGTCATGTTGTCTTTTGCATGGTTTTTTAAGAAAACGTCGATTAGAATTATAATTTGACTAGTTTACCTTATTCATTATTTGATCTCCATTTGATATATATTTTTTTCCGACATTAATCTCTTTTCACATTTATTAGAATAAGAATAAAAATAAAAAAGTAATTAAATTCTATCTTATTTTATAATATAAATATTTTAAGTATATTTATTTTAGTAAACATAACAAATAAATGACATGGTGGAATAGCAAATACAACAGTTTAATATCTAGATTAGATCTCAGGCTAATATAAAAAAAAAAATTGTATGGTTTGACTACTTAACCTTTTGAAGAAAAGCAATTTCATTTGCTCCCACTAATGGATTGATACGCACGTGGCAATGAATCCATCATTATTGACTTAATGAGATACTTTGAAAATTACATGAATATTGTTTGATTTTTTAATATGGAGTGCACTTTTTTTTTTGGACATTATTTTTTTTTTTAATATGAGGTTCACTTTTTTTTTTTTTTTTTGATATTGCTTGATTTTGTTAATATGGGGTCCACTTTTTTTTACCGTGAGTTTGGAGATGGCGGGTTCCACTTTTTTTTTTTTATATCGCTTGATGTTGTTTAGTATGAGGTCCATCCTTTATGGGGTGCATTTTTTTTTTTTTTGGACATTATTAGTTTGTACTATTTTTATGCATATAATATATATAGATATACTATGTTCAAAACACGATTAATATAACATTGTAGTTTGTGCTCCGTATCTAAAACTTTATTATATTACTGTTTGCTACGAATACAAAGTCAGCACTTTTTTTTAACATTATATTTTTTTTTAATATGGGGTTCAGTTTTTTTATATATATATATTGCCTGATTTTGATAATATGAGGTCCACTTTTTTTTCCCATGAGTTTGGAGATGGTGAGTGTAACCAACAAATTTCCGTGTCTTTAGAAAAATAAATAATCAAGACAGGAAAATTGAGTAACAAACTGTAGTATTTGATTTCAAGAATGTTGAGTGTTACAATCTCTATATAATCCTCTGATTCTCCAACAATAACGTAAACTATGTTGAAACTTGAATATGATTTAGATTCAAGGGCTTCAACAGCTTGATCTTGAATCTTCGTATTTGAATTTGGATTTGGTATTTGCCACGAACAAGTAATTTGATCTTGAACGCCTTGATACTTGCCTTCGTTCTTAGTCTTGTACTTGAACTTGAGCTTGAGCTTGAACTTGATGGCTTGGATGCTTGAACTTGTAGCTTGTAGAGAAATATGTAGACTTTGATCCACGAGCTCTCTTCTTGCTTCTTGCTTCTTGTTCTTAATTCCCTTTTTTTTTTTTAGTTATGAGGATCCCTATTTATAGTTTTTAGGGAGGTGTAGCCTTGTCATTTGATTGGTCAGAGCATATCATCTGTACACTTGGCATGATTTCATTGGCCCATTAATTTGACTTGGATTGCCACCTCATTTGACACGTGGCGCGGGCTTGCATTTCAAGATGGGCTTGGACTTTGGGCTATTAAAGTGGACTCATCATTTGGAGCCCAATCAAATGGACTAGCCCAATATCTTTAAGATTAGATGATTAATCCAACCATATTAGCCACATTATTTGAACTACTTTCTTAAATTTAATATAGTCCAAATTAATATACTGATTTAAATGCAATAAAATTTTAAATGACTACAAATGGCCCCTACTTCAAGACTTGTCGTATTTGATTTTTTTTTTTTTTTAGACTAGGCTTGAAGTACAATAAAAGATAAAAAACACGTTTAGAGACTTGAGACGTTTATTTTGTTTCATTTTTTTAAAAAAAAAATTATTTATTTATTTTTCTAGCGGATTTAGTGGACTGCTGGCCAATTACTTTAATCTTGGGTCTTGCTAACAAAGAATGTAGCTTATGCAAAACTGATTGGTAATTTGAAACATTGGGTGCCTTTTTTTTTTTTTTTTTTTTTTTTTTTTTTTGTCAAAATACACGTTTAAAGAAAGGATTTTTAGTTCCCTTAGAACTCTTCCATCACTTGGACTCCTTGTCCATCAATAAGATACTGCTGCTTCTTTTTTTTCCGTTGCTTCACCCGTATCCCAAATTTTAGGGATACCAAATCCTATTTTTTTGGGGGGACAGTTACTTGCAGCTGACTAGCGGATTAAGAAGCTCTTTTGGACACCTATATAAGAAGCCAACCTTCTCAACTCAGAGCACATCACAATTTTCTTTTTGCAGATTTTTGTTATCGCAGTTATCTTCAAACTTTAGCTCTTCTTCTTCAAGGTTTGTTCCTTCTCCTCTTAGAGCAAAATAATTTATTAGTTTTACCTCTTTATGTCGGAGAATTCTTGGCTTTATTACCAACTTCATTCCAAACTTGTTTACTCTATTTCACTTTAAGCAGAAAGTACAACATCATTTTCTTGATACTATTTACTCCTTCCCTTAAGTGAAAGTAGTAAAACTTAGTTTCCAGCATCCATTTTTCTTCATGCTAATCATTTTTCTTTCTATATGGCACTTTGAGCAAGTACCAGGCACTTCTTCATGTTTATCATAAATGATTTCTTTCCCTTCTGAGATAGTACTTTGAGCACAGCATGAACCATATTTTTTTCTTGATTTAGGCTTCTGTAAATTCTTTTTATAGCAACCATAGGAAAAAAAATGATACGGCCTCGTATATCTTGGGAGTCATGTCAACACAAATAACTATGTAGCCTTGTATTTGAACTCTTCAATGTAACTTTTTTTTTTTTATCAGCAAAAGAGAAAATTGGCGTCTATTTTATTTCCAACGACTTATCTCCCTTTTCTTGTGCCATATTCATCATATATGCAGAGCCATAAATTTAAATAGCTCTATGATAATCCTTTGAGAGATTGATTTCATATTAAAATCTTATCTCGGCTTTACACGATATTTATATGACTCGCACCCTATCTCTTGTATACATTTTTTAACAAATGCATGATCAGTGTGATCCTTAGAAGAGACCAGTCTTAAGGCGTAGTACAAGGTGAATCTCCTTTTATCAGCGCCTTAAGATTTTGGCCATGATTTTATCTATGATGATCTCTATTATTCATTTCCTTATCTTTGGGTTGGATGATGATGACTTCTTTTGCCCTTGCAGCTCAACAAGATGGTGAATTTTAGAGGCTACACTTCCCCCTCATCCAAACTTAAGTATCTTATTATTGAGAGTAATGATGGTGGTGCAGCAGTGCAAACGAAATTAGTGGTTCATACTCCCTTAACTGGATGGTATGCAGGTTCGTGGCCACCCCTTCGGAACTCGCTTCATATGTCAAACTGGACTTCAGAATGCAAATCTACTTCAACTCGAACTTCCCAGATGTGGTCTCTTCAGGCACCCAACCACCGCAATGCAAATATTGCAAGCGCGCTTCCAAGCTTGGGTCGTCGCATAGTCCGAGGAGAAGTACGCTGGGGAGAGACGATAGTGTTCGAAGGTGAATATTGTCACATTCTAGGATATTGGGAGTGGGCCGAGGATACACTCAGTAGAAGTCAAGAAGTCTTAAGGGCAGCAGATATCTATGATGCCATTTATGCCTCGCTTTTCACGTATGATCGGAATTCAAATATATTGTAAGCGTTTTGTGAGGCTTGGTGCCCCAAGACGAATACACTCCTTACATCTGTCGGGGAACTATCTATTTCTTTGTGGGACTTACATACACTTGGAGGTTTGTCGATTAGAGGTCATTTCTATGAGGAGGTTATACCTGAAGCTAAGGAACTCACAGGAGTTGACGCGAAAAATCAGAGATATATTTCACGAGTTTGCGAGTACTTGTTCACCGCTTTTCATTATCTTCAAGAGGGCAGAAGCGATAACCCGAGGGTCTCTTTGAGCAAGTGGATACAATTTTGGTACAAAAGAGCTCTAAAGTACCAACCTGCTCCGCCAAGGAGGGAGAAGAAATTTGCGCGTTTTAAATCAACACACAACCCTACTGGAGCTATACCTGAGACGTCCTAATGGTCAAGAGAGGAAGAAGCTGTATTTCATAAACTTAGAGTGAGGCCTGCAAAGAGAGATGAAACATATCTTGCAGCTTTTTTGTCATGTTGGTTGTGTGCTTTCGTGCTTCCTTCCGAAGAGGGTAATTTCATTCGTCCAGGGACTTTTAAGATTGCGACTATGATGGCAGCCAAACGAAAGATTAGCCTTGCAGTGCCGGTTTTAGCAAGTATTTATAGCAATCTTAATAATATTTCCCGTTCGTCGCGACTTGATCTTATCAAAGTCCGTTTTCCAATCCATTATATTTATGGTTGGATTGCTTATTATTTCAAGACTCATTTTGCGCTTGTAAATGGACCGTCTAATCCACTGATGGTGGCATATTCGGGAGAGGGTGCCGCACGGTACTTCAAAAAAAAGGATGCAAGGAAGCGTATCCATCAAGGAGATAATGTAGCTTGGACTTCAACTATGTTAAATAATTCTGAGCCTTACAGCTACGTTGATAATAATGATGCACAAGAGCTGGAGCTAAATTATTTTATGAGCGTCCGCTTTGGATATCTCTCCTTGAGGGATGGAAACTCTGTCATTATCGATCCATATAGTCCACACCGATTCAGTCGTCAATTTGGATTTCATCAAAAAATCCCAGGTGCTTTGGCCAATAATTATCGCAGTGCCTCATTAGCTGAAGGACTCCAATTTTGGCGGATTTGTGTGTTATCCAGGTCTATGTCCTGTGCGACTTTCCCTCCTATTACACCTAATGTGGAGAAACTCTTTGCCGATGATTACAGGACTTGGTGGTCGAAAACACATGGAAATTTTCTTGATGACTACTTCCAATATTTGGTGGATGCAGCTGGGCCAATCTCTAATGCGCTTTTAGAGGGTACACATCAAGGATGCACCATTGCAGCCCCAATGGCTGATGATTCTTTCCTTCCGGAGGTCATATTGACCGAAATGCAAAGGCAAGGGGTCTCAGTTACTCATAAAAGCTCCAACAGAATGTTTGGATGATCAAGGCCACCAAGGTGGCAGAAGCTCATTTCTGCTGAGTAAGGCTGGTCAAGCTTCTAACAAGAGATCATCTCGAGGCGAGAGTGATAACAGTTATGAAGATCGTTGTTGGAGGAAAGTGAGGTCGCGTTCAGAAAAATTGGAAGATACCAATTTGGCAGTGATCAAGATTCCTGACAGCGTTGATAGTCCTTCAAGGACCGTGACAACTCTTATTAGAAAGGTATGACCTAATGTCACGACCCAGCTAGGGGCCACGACGGGTAGCCGGAGCTAGTTACCGAGCACCGCTCACTCTACTACTTATCTTGCTCATTTAATACTCTTTTATCAATTTTACATACCAATTGTAGGAAAATCATATTTAATCGAAACATAAATACTTTATATACATTTGCCTCTCGGCCATCAAAATAGTATACATACATATGAAAACCTCTTGTGAGACCATCTAACCCACACTACGTATCTACGAGCCTTTACTAACATAATGAATACATGGACGGAACAAGACTCCGTCATGCCCAAAATATGCATATATGAATGTACATCAAAAGGATAGCCATAAGCACCTCCGAACAATGGAGTGCTATCTAACAGCTGACAGCTACTGAGGACCCGGGCCAAGCTCTCCTCCCTGTCTACCTATGGGCATGAACACAGTGTCCGAATAAAGGACGTCAGTACGAATATTGTACCGAGTATGAGAGGCGTACATAATGAAAGGAAACATCAGTAATATGAGGATAACATCAATATGAGACAACTGAATCTGACTGATAATCATACATGAAGTAATGCATGCTGTCTTACTCATCATCATAACATGTATGCATCATATGCAAGCTGCCCGTCCATGTCGGAATGGTGTGATAATTAATAATATTAGCCCGCGTCCAGGCCTCCCGCGTCCGGGGTACCATCTCATGCCGCCCACTAGTGGTGTCTGCCCACGCCCGTAGGTCGTGGTGTATCCGTATCGCCGCCCGCCGAAGCGGTGTCTGCCCGGACAACTAGGCCCGGTGTGAAATGCTCATGACATGCTCAATGTAAAGCTCATAGTAATATGCTTATCATAAAATACTTATCTTATCATAATGCGTATATATGACTCATGATCAACTTTACTCTATCGGCGTGACGTAAGGTCGTGATCCCCCGATTACATTATGGAACCATCATGGACATTCTGTCTCACCTTGAAACGACTAGTACATAAGGTGAGTGTAGGCAAGGAATAACATCATCATCATTCTAATGTCATCATATCGCATAACTTATCTCATATAGACATTCATAGACATAAGCTTTTAACTTCTTAGAATGCAAGAACTCATGAAAGGACTAGGGATTCAAGTTAAAAGATTCATGCCATTGGAAAGAAGGGCTAGCCTCACATACCTAGGTCGTTTAGCTAAGATATCGCTCACTTGTTCTCCGTCGATATCACGTCGTTACCTTCATAAGAGAATTCGTATCAACATTAGTAACTGACTATAAGAACGTGTCGCTAATTCTAGGAGAAGTCGGACAACGCTTCCTTCGCTCATACTACTTTTCTCACGTTCTATATCAACTCCCAATATTCATAATATTATTCGCAATATCATGATCGACAATCGTCATTTATGTGCATTTGGTAAAATCCACCATTTTCCTCCAATTTTCCCTTATTTCTACTTCTAGCTCATCCTTGTGTTTTCATGCATTTAATGCTTGTTTCATGATATAAACATCATTTATAACGTATTAGTACTCACAACACTTCAAAATTCATAGTTCGATTCCACTATCATTCATTTATGTCACTATTCACTCAATAATGACCCATTTCTATGTTCTTCTACATTTCAAGTGTCTAAGCTTTCCAATACTTCAAACAATGTGGAATAATCATGAAACTTACCTTGGATGATGGTTGAACAATCCTTAAGTTGAAATACTTCAATTAGCCAAAACCCTAGTTCCATCTTCTTGGGAATTTCTTGACTTAGAAGATCCTTTGATGTGTTCTTACACTTATTCTCATGAATTTGGTGTTGATAATCTTAGGTTTCCTTGGATTTTCTTGCTATTCTTAGAGTTGAAGTGTTGAAGAACACTCTAGAGTTTTCTTGAAGTGTTGGATGAAAAATGACGTGAAATGGGATTAAGTTCCCTTTTAATAATTCAAAATCTGATCTTTAATGAAAACTTGTCGGGGTGAACAGTGGTCGTAAACCACCATATACGGACCGTATTTTGATTTACGGTCCGTCCACTGTGGTCGTATTTAACCATTTAAAAGACAGAAAGTTTTGGCTGATGGACATGGTAGTTTACGACCTGGTTTACGGTCCGTAAACCAGTTTACGGGCCGTAAACTGGGTCGTATTTAACCATATTCAACATTTACAGAAAGTTGGGATTTTTGACCAGCTGGAGGACGATTGCACTATACGGTCCGTAAATCACTTTACGGGCCGTATAGTGCCATATACGACCACTGGCTGAAAAAAATTTTGCGACTTTCTTATTTCCATATATTCTTAATTAGCCATTCCCGACTTAACAAAACATCATTCACTCAGCTTTTCATCATTCCACTCATCATACAAGTACGGAGAAACTTCCGAGGTGTAACATTCTTCCCCCCTTTTGGAACATTCATCCTCGTATGTTCGACACTCGGGGATTCTGGAAATATTTTGCCAGAGTTTCCTTTGTAATTTGGATACTACCTTTCCATGACAACAACCCACAATATCTTCGCCTCACAGGGCCATATCACAATATCAACACATTTATGGCCACACACGACCAAAAACATAAAACTAAAACATACATACCTTACACTATCGACGTCTCATCTTGAATCTCTTCTGGGGATTGGAACAAATGGGGGTACATAGATTTCATCTTCTCCTCTGCTTCCCAAGTCATTTCTTCCCGATTATTGTTTCGCCATAGAACTTTGACTGAAGCAACCTCTTTATTCCGAAGCCTTCGTACTAGTCTATCCAAAATGGTAATGGGCATTTCCTCGTATGTTAGCTTCTCTGTTACTTGTACATCATCAACCGGAACTATTCTTGTTGGGTATCCAATACAATTACGGAGCATCGAAACATGGAATACTGGATGCACGGATTCGAGCTCTGAAGGCAAGTTCAATTTATAGGCTACTCGACCCACCTTGCGAATGATTTGGTAGGGTCCGATATATCTGGGACTTAGCTTTCCCTTCTTGCCAAATCTCATCACTCCCTTCATCGGCGATACCTTTAGGAACACCCAATCGCCCACTTGAAATTCCAAATCTCGTCGGCAATTATCTGCATAAGACTTTTGGCGACTTTGAGCTGTTAACAGTCGGTCTCGAATCACTTTAACCTTTTCAACTGCTTGCTGGATCAAGTCAGGGCCTATCAATTGTACTTCTCTGGTTTCAAACCATCCAATTGGAGATCTGCATTTTCTTCCATATAAGGCTTCATACGGGGCCATTTGAATGTTGGAATGATAGCTATTATTATAGGCAAATTCAATAAGAGGTAAATGTTCATCCCAACTACCGCCAAAGTCCAATACACATGCCCGTAGCATATCCTCTAAGGTCTGAATAGTGCGCTCGGCTTGTCCGTCAGTCTGTGGATGGAACGCCGTGCTGAGCTTAACTTGGGTACCTAGACCTTCTTGAAAGGACTTCCAGAACTTGGCTGTGAACTGTGCCCCTCTGTCTGTGATAATAGCCAAAGGAATACCGTGAAGTCGTACAATCTCCTTGAGATACAATTTAGCATAATCTTCCGCTGAATATGTGGTTCTAACGGGGAGAAAATGAGCTGCTTTCGTGAGTCTATCCACGATTACCCATATAGAATCATACTTACCTCACGTACGGGGTAATCCTACCACAAAATCCATGTTAATTTCTTCCCATTTCCACGTAGGAATTTCCATTGCTTGCAATAACCCTCCTGGCTTTTGATGCTCGGCCTTCACTTTCTGGAAATTCGGACACTGTGCTACAAATTCTGCTATGTCTCACTTCATGCCATCCCACCAATATATCAATTTGAGATCGTGGTACATCTTGGTTGCACCTGGATGAATAGAATACCGGGAATAATGCGCTTCCTCTAAAATCCGTTGGTACAAGTTTTCCACATTCGGTACACATAGCCGGCCTCGATATCTACGGATCCCCTCTATGGAAACTTCGAATGGAGGCTTTTCCTTTTCCTGAGATAGATCTCGATAGTGGCTTAACTGAGGATCTTCATATTATCGTTCCTTCACTTCTAGATTCAATGATGAAACTGTGGGGTCATTGACGCTAATACCTGCATCTCCTGAATCAATGGGCCGTACGCCGAGACTTGCTAACCGATGGACTTCACGAACCATTTCTCGCTTTTCCGAAGGAACTCCACATAAACTACCCATCAATCGGCGGCTAAGTGCATCTGCTACTACATTCGCCTTCCCCGGATGATATAGAATGTTCACATCATAATCCTTCAGTAATTCTAACCATCTCCTTTTCCGCAGGTTCAACTCCTTCTGTTTGAAAATATATTGAAGGCTTTTGTGATCCGTATAGATGTCCACGTGCACACCATATAAGTAGTGTCTCCATATTTTCAATGCATGAATGACCGCAGCTAGCTCAAGATCATGAGTGGGGTCATTCTGTTCATGTTTTCGCAACTGTCTCGAAGCATATGCAATAACTTTCCCATTCTGCATCCATACACATCCTAATCCCACACCGGAGGCGTCACAATACACTACATAGCCATCTGATCCTTCTGGAAGTGTTAGCACTGGCGCTGAGGTCAACCTGTTTTTCAGCTCTTGGAAGCTACGCTCACAGGCATCACTCCACTGGAATTTAGCCGACTTCTGGGTTAACTTTGTCAATGGGGCTGAAATAGATGAGAAGCCCTCTACAAATCTTCTATAATATCCTGCTAACCCAAGGAAACTACGAACTTCCGTGGGCGTCGTAGGCCTTGGCCAAGTCTTCACATCTTCTATCTTCTGAGTGTCGACTCGCATACCATCATCTGAAATAATATGACCCAGGAATGCAACAGAATTCAGCCAAAACTAGCACTTTGAAAACTTTGCATACAATTCCCGATCTCGAAGAACGCCAAGAATAATTCTTAGATAATCGGCATGTTCTGACACTGTGCGAGAGTACACCAAAATATCGTCGATGAACACTATCACAAAAAGGTCCAAAAACGGCCTGAACACATTATTCATTAAATTCATGAACACTGCCGGGGCATTCGTCAACCCGAACGACATTACTCGAAACTCGTAATGACCATATCTTGTCCTGAAGGCAATCTTGGGAATATCTGCTTCCCTAATTCTCACCTGATGAAAACCCGATCTCAGATCTATCTTGGAGAACCATTTAGCGCCCTGTAATTGATCGAACAAGTCGTCAATTCTAGGAAGAGGGTATTTATTCTTCACCGTCACTTTGTTCAGCTGTCTGTAGTCGATGCACATTCGTAGAGATCCGTCTTTCTTCCTTACGAACAGGACTGGTGCTCCCCATGGCGAGGAACTAGGCCTTATAAACCCCTTCTCAAGTAAATCTTTTAGCTGTGCTTTTAGCTCTTTCAGTTCTGCTGGAGCCATTCAATATGGAGGAATAGAAATAGGCTCGGTGTCTGGTAGTACATCAATAGCAAAGTCGACCTCCCTTTCTGGAGGAAGGCCTGGTAACTCGTCGGGAAACACATCTGGGAATTCCTTCACTACCAGGACAGACTGGAAAGTTGGCACTTCCGCTTCCGTGTCATGAACCCGAACTAGATGACAAATATAACCCTTGGCTATCATCTTTCTCGCCTTAAGGTAGGAAATAAACCTACCCTTTGGGGAAACTGTATTACCCTTCCACTCGAGTATGGGCTCTCCCGGAAATTGGAATCGAACTACCTTTGTCCGGAAACAAAAATTAGCATAGCATGATGCCAACCTGTCCATGCCCATAATTATGTCAAAATCTATCATCTCAAGTTCAATTAGATCAGCCCTTGTCTGACGATCACCTATAATGACTACACAGTTCTGATATACTTGCCTCGCTATTACAGGATCACCAACCGGAGTGATTCTGATATACTTGCCACACTGGCTACACCGCGGTACTGGAGGTCTCCTCTGGCTAAAGTCTCCCCTAGACTGCGAATCTGAGGCCCTCGAACTCTGCCCCTGGCCTGACTGAAAAGAACGGTCAACCCTCCTATCTGAGAATCTAGGAGGTGCACTAGTCACTGACTGACCCGAGTGCCTAGAATATGTCTGTCTCGGTCCCCCTCGGTACTCACTTCTCTCCCCCATAGATCTAGCCCTCTTACCTTGTCTTCTATCACCCTCACGATCACTTCTCTGCTGTCGTTGTCGATCCTCGAGGTTCTGAGCATGGGCCTGTATCCGGGAAATATCCATCCCGTCTTGCAAAGAAGCTGTCAGGCAATCTCTGAACAAGTGTGGTCCTAAACCACTCACAAATCTATAGACTCGGTCCCCCATGTCTTCCACCATAGTCGGAGCATACCGGGCCAAAGAGTTGAATTGCATACTATACTCTCGGGCACTCATGCTTCCCTGTTTCAAATTCAAGAACCTGTCCGCTCTAGCTCGGCGGACTTCAGGTGGCAAATAGTGACGAATAAAGGCATCTGCAAACTCTTGCCACACGGGAGGTGGTGCATTCTCTCCTCTTGTTATCACCCAATTCTTATACCATAGTATCGCCACGTCGCGAAGTCTATATGAGGCCAACTCCACGGATTCGGTCTCAGAAGCATGCATAAGTTTCAGCGTCCACAGCATTTCATCAATAAAACCTTGAGGGTCCTCATCCGGCCTCGACCCAAAAAATTCTGGAGGATTTAGAGTAAGGAAATCACAAGCTCTTGTACTAGCCGAACGATCACTTGGGCCCACATTCTGTCGTTGTGCCTGAGCGGCAACCAACTGTGTCAATAAATGTATAGCCTCGGACACTTGTTGACCCGAAGCACCCGGTGGAGGAATCGGAGCTGAGGCTCCTCCCTGCTCTTCTACATTGGGCACGGCCTCACTTTGCGATTCACTTTCCTCTACATTTGCCGGAGGCTCTCTTTCCGCCTGCCTCTTTGTCGAAGCTTTGCCTTTCTAGGCAGCCGTAGCTTTTCCTTTCGGTGGCATTTTTCTGAAACCATAACGCACCTTTAGGAATGATATAATCCTAGACATGGCTCTATCGCACGATTTCATGAGAAGAAGGATGGTCATTTTCCTAAATGCCCTGTAGCCTCTTGTTTATTAGCGTGGCGCGCAACACACCATAAACAAGACTCTACTAGACACGGCTCTTAGATACTTCCTAGGGCGAACTGCTCTGATACCACTTCTGTCACGACCCAGCTAGGGGCCACGACGAGTACCCGGAGCTAGTTACCGAGCACCGCTCACTCTACTACTTATCTTGCTCATTTAATACTCTTTTATCAATTTTACATACCAATTGTAGGAAAATCATATTTAATCGAAACATAAATAATTTATATATATTTGCCTCTCGGCCATCAAAATAGTATACATACATATGAAAACCTCTTGTGAGACCATCTAACCCACACTGCATATCTACGAGCCTTTACTAATATAATGAATACATGGACGGAACAAGACTCCGTCATGCCCAAAATATGCATATATGAATGTACATCAAAAGGATAGCCATAAGCCCCTCTGAACAATGGAGTGCTATCTAACAGCTGACAGCTACTGAGGACCCGGGCCAAGCTCTCCTCCCTGTCTACATGTGGGCATGAACACAGCGTCCGAAGAAAGGACGTCAGTACGAATATTGTACCGAGTATGAGAGGCGTACATAATGAAAGGAAACATCAGTAATATGAGGATAACATCAATATGAGACAACTAAATCTGACTGATAATCATACATGAAGTAATGCATGTTGTCTTACTCATCATCATAACATGTATGCATCATATGCAAGCTGCCCGTCCATGTCGGAACGGTGTGATAATCAATAATATTTGCCCGCGTCCAGGCCTCCCGGGTCCGGGGTACCATCTCATGCCGCCCACTAGTGGTGTCTGCCCACGCTCGTAAGTCGTGGTATATCCGTATCGCCGCCCGCCGAAGCGGCGTCTGCCCGGCCAACTAGGCCCGGTGTGAAATGCTCATGACATGCTCAATGTAAATGCTCATAGTAATATGCTTATCATAAAATACTTATCTTATCATAATGCGTATATATGACTCATGATCAACTTTACTCTATCGGGGTGACGTAAGGTCATGATCCCTCGATTACATTATGGAACCATCATGGACATTCTGCCTCACCTTGAAAGGACTAGTACATAAGGTGAGTGTAGGCAAGGAATAACATCATCATCATTCTAGTGTCATCATATCGCATAACTTATCTCATATAGACATTCATAGACATAAGCTTTTAACTTCTTAGAATGCAAGAACTCATGAAAGGAATATGGATTCAAGTTAAAAAATTCATGCCATTGGAAAGAAGGGCTAGCCTCACATACCTTGCTCGTTTAGCTAAGATATCGCTCACTTGTTCTCCGTCGATATCACGTCGTTACCTTCATAAGAGAATTCGTATCAACATTAGTAACTGACTATAAGAACGTGTCGCTAATTCTAGGAGAAGTCGGACAACGCTTCCTTCGCTCATACTACTTTTCTCACGTTCTATATCAACTCCCAATATTCATAATATTATTCGCAATATCATGATCGACAATCGTCATTTACGTGCATTTGGCAAAATCCACCATTTTCCTCCAATTTTCCCTTATTTCTACTTCTAGCTCATCCTTGTGTTTTCATGCATTTAATGCTTGTTTCATGATATAAACATCATTTATAACGTATTAGTACTCACAACACTTCAATATTCATAGTTCGATTCCACTATCATTCATTTATGTCACTATTCACTCAATAATGACCCATTTCTATGTTCTTCTACATTTCAAGTGTCTAAGCTTTCCAATACTTCAAACAATATGGAATAATCATGAAACTTACCTTGGATGATGGTTGAACAATCCTTAAGTTGAAATACTTCAATTAGTGTCATGACCCAGCTAGGGACCGCTCACTCTACTGCTTATCTTGCTCATTTAATACTCTTTTATCAATTTTTCTTACCAATTGTAGGAAAATCATATTTAATCGAAACATAAATACTTTATATACATTTGCCTCTTGGCCTTCAAAATAATATACATACATATGGAAACATCTTGTGAGACCATCTAACCCACATTGCGTATCTACGAGCCTCTACTAACATAATGAATACATGGACGGAACAAGACTCCGTCATGCCCAAAATATGCATATATGAATGTACATCAAAAGAATAGTCATAAGCACCTCCGAACAATGGAGTGCTATCTATCAGCTGACAGCTACTGAGGACCTGGGCCAAGCTCTCCTCCCTGTCTACCTGTGGGCATGAACACAGCGTCCGAAGAAAGGACGTCAGTACGAATATTGTATCGAGTATGAGAGGCGTACATAATGAAAGGAAACATCAGTAATATGGGAATAACATCAACATGAGACATATGGATCTGACTGATAATCATAAATGAAGTACTGCATGATATCTTACTCATACTCATCATCATAACATGTATGCATCATATGCAAGCTGCCCGTCCATGTCGGAACGGTGTGATAATCAATAATATTAGCCCGCGTCCAGGCCTCCCGCGTCCGGGGTACCATCTCATGCCGCCCACTAGTTGTGTCTGCCCGGCCAACTAGGCCCGGTGTGAAATGCTCATGACATGCTCAATGTAAATGCTCATAGTAATATGCTTATCATAAAATACTTATCTTATCATAATGCGTATATAAGACTCATGATCAACTTTACTCTATCGGGGTGACGTAAGGTCTTGATCCCCCAATTACATTATGGAACCATCATGGACATTCCGCCTCACCTTGAAAGGACTAGTACATAAGGTGAGTATAGGCAAGGAATAACATCATCATCATTCGAGTGTCATCATATCGCATAACTTATCTCATATAGACATTCATAGGCATAAGATTTTAACTTCTTAGAATGCAAGAACTCATGAAAGGAATAGGGATTCAAGTTAAAAGATTCATGCCATTAGAAAGAAGGACTAGCCTCACATACCTTGGTCGCTTAGCTAAGATATCGCTCACTTGTTCTCCGTCGATATCGCGTCGTTACCTTCATAAGAGAATTCGTATCAACATTAGTAACTGACTATAAGAACGTGTCGCTAATTCTAGGAGAAGTCGGACAATGCTTCCTTCGCTCATACTACTTTTCTCACGTTCTATATCAACTCCCAATATTCATAATCGTCATTTACGTGCGTTTGGTAAAATCCACCATTTTCCTCCAATTTTCCCTTATTTCTACTTCTAGTTCATCCTTGCGTTTTCATGCATTTAATGTTTGTTTCATGATAAAAACATCATTTATAACGTATTAGTACTCCCAACACTCCAATATTCATAGTCCAATTCCACTATCATTCATTTATGTCACTATTCACTCAATAATGACCCATTTCTATGTTCTTCTACATTTCAAGTGTCTAAGCTTTCCAATACTTCAAACAACATGGAATAATCATGAAACTTTCCTTGGAGGATGGTTGAACAATCCTTAAGTTGAAATACTTCACTTAGCCAAAACCCTAGTCCCACCTTCTTGGGAATTTCTCCACTTAGATGACCCTTTATTGAGTTCTTACCCTTGATTCCATGAAATTAGTGTTGTTGGTCTTGATATTCCCTTTAATTCTCTTGAATTCTTGTGGAGGAATTATTTGGAGAGTTCTAGAAAATCTCTTGAGGTGTATGGATGAAAATGAAGTGGAATGAGGCTTAAGTCCCTTTTAAAAATCACAAAATCTGATTTTTAATGAATTCTTGTCCGGGTGAGGGTGAACAGTGGTCGTAAACCACCATATACGGACCGTATTTTGATTTACGGTTCGTCCCCTGTGGTCGTTTTTAAGCATTCCAAAAACAGAAAGTTTGGCTGGGGATTATGGCAGTTTACGACCTGGTTTACGGTCCGTAAACCAGTTTACGGGCCGTAAACTGGGTCGTATTTAACCATATTCAACATTTACAGAAAGTTGAGATTTTTGACAAGCTGGAGGACGACTGCACTATACGGTCTGTAAATCACTTTACGTATAGTGCCATATACGACCACTGTGCTGAAAACATTTCCGCGACTTTCTTATTTCCAAAAACTTCTTAATTAGCCATTCCCAACTTAATAAAACATCATTCACTCAATCTCTTCATCATTCCACTCATCATACAAGTACGGAGAAATTTCTGAGGTGTAACAATTAGCCAAAACCCTAGTTCCACCTTCTTGGGAATTTCTTGACTTAGAAGATCCTTTGATGTGTTCTTACACTTATTCTCATGAATTTGGTGTTGATAATCTTAGGTTTCCTTGGATTTTCTTGCTATTCTTAGAGTTGAAGTGTTGAAGAACACTCTAGAGTTTTCTTGAAGTGTTGGATGAAAAATGACGTGAAATGGGATTAAGTTCCCTTTTAATAATTCAAAATCTGATCTTTAATGAAAACTTGTCGGGGTGAACAGTGGTCGTAAACCACCATATACGGACCGTATTTTGATTTACGGTCCGTCCACTGTGGTCGTATTTAACCATTTAAAAGACAGAAAGTTTTGGCTGATGGACATGGTAGTTTACGACCTGGTTTACGGTCCGTAAACCAGTTTACGGGCCGTAAACTGGGTCGTATTTAACCATATTCAACATTTACAGAAAGTTGGGATTTTTGACCAGCTGGAGGACGATTGCACTATACGGTCCGTAAATCACTTTACGGGCCGTATAGTGCCATATACGACCACTGGCTGAAAAAATTTTTGCGACTTTCTTATTTCCATATATTCTTAATTAGCCATTCCCGACTTAACAAAACATCATTCACTCAGCTTTTCATCATTCCACTCATCATACAAGTACGGAGAAACTTCCGAGGTGTAACACTTAAGGCCTTCAGTTTGTCACACATGCCATAATGATTTTTACTAACTATTTGTCCTCTTTTTTTTTTTCGTCAGCCAAATAGTGTTGGAGCATTACGACGGGGAAAGTCAACGGAGAGCGGTGAGTCTGTTTCTGGTCTGGACCTAATAAAATCCTCTTCCATAGCAAAGGCAGAACAGGGGACAACTTCTATTTTTCGAGATAAAGTGAAAGAAAAGTTGAGTTCTGACTTGCATAAACGTACATCAGTTGCAGTATCCGTATTTGACGGAAAGAAGGTTGTCCAGAACTATAGAAAGATGTTTATTTCTAATCTTTGGGTTGTGATTCGAGATAAGCTTTCCGGAAGTGATGTAGACAGGGCTTCCTCTCTTGAAGAAGAAATCCAAGTGATTCTCCAGGATATGGATGGAAAGGATGTGGATGTTTCCCCTTTGATGAATTTATTGAAGTCGTTTTTTGAGCTTGCAGCTTCGTACGACCAGGCACGGTCAGACCTACATGATAAGGACATGGAAGCTGCCAGAAAAGAAATATTTATAGCAGCTGGAGAGCATCTTTCAAATGCCATGTTTGAAGAACACGAGAAGGTCGAAAGAGCTTCATCTATCCGTCAATCTCTAGATGAGGTGCGAGAGAAGTTAGAAAAGCTACGCGCAAAGGAGAAGAAGTTAGAACTCCTCCTAGAAGCCACTGAGAAGGAAGTCGAAGAAGCTAAATTGAGGGCCTTGACTGCTGGAAAGGAGTTCGACGCGTGCCATGATGTAGACTTGTCGAATGCCAAGGACTCAATTGACTTAGAGCAGAAGAAGGGGCGCCTGGAAGAAATGCGCCAAGACTTAATCAATTACAAATTGTGTTTAGATTAGTCTATAGAATGTATTTCAATTGCTCTCTTTCTCTTTTTCTTGCCTTTGATTGATTAGTGGATGTTATTATCAGAAATAAAGACTTCGTCTATTTTGTTTTAGACTGCGCATTCTCCTTGATACGTTCTGTGGTTTTTTTTTATTTACTATACAAGAATGATATATCCATCATGACACACTGATACCACCAAATTTCCCTTAAACAGTATTTTTGTATATCTCGAAGTTCCCAAGGGTGACGAGAGGCCACGCACTCACTTCCTCTTACAATAACGTTGTTCATCAGCTTTGCGTCTTTGTGCCAAAAAATTCATATCTCGATGTACGAATGACGAAATCATGAGCCGTAAAATTCCCCGAAAACTAGACTTCTAAATCTAAGACATATCCAAAATTCAAAGTTGGATACTTTCAGAATCGTCCCAGATTATTCCTAGAAGTTTGCCTTAGATATCGGCACGCTGGCAGGTTCAGATTCGCGCGGCCTCACCAAAAATTTCATATCTCGATGTAGGAATGGCGAAATTACGAGTTGTAAAATTCCACGGAAACTAGACTTCTAAATATAGGACATAGCCAAAATTAAAAGTTGGATACTTTCTTAATCGTCCCAGATAATTCCTAGAAGTCTGCCTTAGATATAGGCACGCTGGCAGGTTCAGATTCGCGCGGCCTCACCAAAGAATTCATATCTCGATGTAGGAATGGTGAAATCACGAGATGTAAAATTACCCGGAACCTAGACTTCTAAATCTAGGACATATCCAAAATTCAAAGTTGGATACTTTCTGAATCGTCCCAGATAATTCCTAGAAGTCTACCTTAGATATCGCCACGCTGGCAGGTTCAGATTCGCGCGGCCTCACCAAACAAAATCATATCTCGATGTAGGAATGGCGAAATCACGAGCTGTAAAATTCCCCGGAGACTAGACTTCTATATCTAAGACATATCCAAAATTCAAAGTTTGAAGCCTTCTGAATCGTCCCAGATAAATCCTAGAAGTCTGCCTTAGATATAAGCACGCTGGCAGATCCGGACTTGCGCGGCCTCACCAAAATAAAAAATAATATCTTGGTGTAGGAACTTCAAAATCACGAGGGCTTTGTCCCATTAGAAAGGTAACTCCCAAAACTACGATCTTTATAAAAATCACGGGCAAGAGCTTTGCAGATCGTTCTTTAAAGTTAGCTCGGATTCTGCCCTACTCGACTCCTTAGTTTTGCGCGCTTTGTATAACTTGAGTTCGGTGTTTTCAACTCCTCCACTAATTGGTCTTCCCAAACTCAACTTACAAATGTCATATCCATGCCGAGGACAGAGGCATAATTCACGTTTGATTCATCTACGCAAGCTTGTTTTTTTTTTAATGGCATCATTACTTGATAGAATGGATGCGATGTTCACATAATGCCATACTATTTTTTTTTCACTCGTGTGACTGAACTTAGAATAATACTCTAAGCGCCTACGTACCTCGGTGAAGAGGATCAAGTCAAACCGTAGTTCAGAAAAATGATTTTGTTTTCACTCGTGTGACTGAACTTAGAATAATACTCTAAGCGCCTACGTACCTCGGTGAAGAGGATCAAATCATACCGTAGTTCAGAAAAATGATTTTTTTTTTTTGTGTGTCCTAACTTTTGCCTAGGCTGCCCTTTGTGGGGTTTTCAACCTAGCGGACATTTTTTTTTGGTGTCCTAACTTTTGCCTAGGCTGCCCTTTGTGGGGTTTTCAACCTAGCGGACATTTTTGTTTTGTGTCCTAACTTTTGCCTAGGCCGCCTCTTGCGAGATTTTCAACCTAGCGGACATTTTCTTGGGCCGTGCACAGTTTATACTCTTGCGGGCCAGGAGTTGCATGCAGTTTATGCTCGTGCCTTAAGGAGCGTATTTCTTCTCTTCAAGGATAATATCTCTTCATGAATTTCCCATTCATGGGCCCAATTCGAAAGCCTTCTGAGTCAACAAGCTTATAAGCGCCACTTGAGTATACTTCTTGCACAACATATGGCCCATCCCATTTAGCAGAAAATTTGCCCCCAGATCGATGAGAAGTAATAATTGGCCTTCTTACAACAAGGAATTGGTCACCCACTTGGAAGCATCTAAGACGAACCCTTTTATTGAAAGACCGAGATAGACGGGCTTGATAGCATTCTAGGCTTTGTTGAGCTTCTAGCCTCTTTTCATCGAGAGCTTCCAATTCTTCGAGGCGCAATCTAGCATTTTCTTCATCAGTGAGTCCTTCTTGAATAGCAAGCCGCAATGATGGGATTTGATGCTCAAGTGGAAGGACTGCTTCAACTCCATAAACAAGCGAATAAGGAGTCGCTTGCGTTGGTGTGCGATAGGTGGTCCTGTATGCCCAAAGAGCTTCTTCCATTCTTTCATGCCAATTTCTCTTAGATTTGGAGACGACTTTCTTCAACAAGTTGCAGAGTGTCTTGTTAAATGCTTCAGCGAGGCCATTGGCAGCGGCATAATACATAGAAGAATTACATTGCTTGAAGCCAAAAAGGTCACAGACCTTAGTCATCAACTTGTTATTGAATGGCTTGCCATTATCTGTCAATATATATATCGAGGAATGCCGAAACGATAGACAATATTGACTCGGATGAATTTTGCCACATTCTCCTTCTTTACTTCTTTAAGAGAAACAGCTTCTGCCCATTTCGAGAAGTAGTCAGTCGCAGCCAAAATGTATAAATGACCGCCAGAAGACTTTGGCAATGGCCCAACAACATCCAAACCCCAAGCTTCAAATGGCCATGAAGCCACGGTAGGGTGCAATACTTCTGGTGGTTGATGTATGAAATTAGCATGGAATTGACAAGCTTTACACCTTCAAGCATAATCCAAGCAGTCTTTCACCATAGTTTGCCAATAATACCCCATTCTTTTTATATGAAAATGAAGTTTTGGCCCAGATTGATGCGCCCCACATACTCCAGAATGTGCTTCCTGCATGGCTTGAACGGACTCATCTTCCCCCAAACAACGTAAGAGTACTCCATCGAATGATCTTCTGTAGAGTGTATTCTTATAGTAAAGGAAACGAGGGGCTCGTCGTCAGATTTCTGTCTTCCTTCGAAGATTTTCTGGTAGTATCCCATAACACAAGTAACCAATTATTGGTTGTCGCCGATCTTCAATTTCAACTTCTAAAGTGGTGATGGCATGCTCAACTTCTTCTTCACATTCATTTGGTGGTGGTACTACCCATCTCTGGCAAACGACGACTTGCATTTGATTAGGTGATACTAATGCGGAAGCTAGAGCTACTAATGCATCAGCCTTTTTATTTTCCTTTCTAGGAACATGTTGGATAGTCACTTCTCCTAGCCAACCTATCAATTTCTGAGCATAGTTGCGATATGGCAGCAACTCTGGCTTCTTGGCCTCATAACTACCCAAAACTTGATTGATCACCAACTTGGAATCTCCAAAACTTTGCAGCTGTAATTGTTTCATGTCAATAGCCATTTCGAGCACAAGTATGAGTGCTTGATATTCAGCAACATTATTGGAGCAGTGTTGTGTTAGAGTGAAGGAGTATGGCAAGACCTCCCCTAAGGAAGTGACAAACACTATTCCAGCACCAGCTCCTTCACAATGTGCAGCACCATCAAAGTACATTTTCCAAGGAGGTTGAATTTCCACAAGCATTGCATCTTCATCAGGTAGCTCATCGGATAACTCCCAATCATCTGGAATTGGATGGTTGGCCAAAAAATCGGCTAGCACTTGTCCTTTTACTGACTTTTGAGAAATATACACAATTTCAAATTGCTGAAATTGGAGGTACCAACTTGCTAAACGATCACTTAGGACGGGTTTGGACATGACAAACTTGATAGGATTTGCTTTTGAGACGAGTCGCACCACATGAGCTTGGAAGTAATGCTTCATCTTTTGAATTGAGAATACAAGTGCCAGACATAACTTCTCTATGGGTGAATAATTTATCTCGTTCGGTGTCATCATTCTACTCAAGTAATAAAGTGCATTTTCTTTCCTTTCATCGTTTTCTTGGGCTAGAAGTGCTCCTACTGACCTTTCTTGTGCTGCGATATATAATATCAACGGTTTTCTAGGTATGGGAGCTACAAGTACTGGAGGCTTCATCAAATAAGATTTGAAGCTCTCGAAAGCATTCGCACAGGCTTGGTCCCATTCAAAAGGAATATCTTTCTTCATAAAACGACTAAATGGTTGACATCTCCCAGCCAGATTTGAGATGAACCTCCTAAGGTATGCCAACTTTCCTTGCAGGCTTTTTAACTCATGGATATCTTTAGGTTCGGGCATCTTTAGAATAGCATCGACCTTAGCTTGATCAATTTCGATCCCTCGCTGTCGGACGATAAATCCGAGGAACTTTCCAGAAGAAACTCCAAAGGCGCACTTCAAAGGATTCATTTTGAGCTGGTATCGTCGAAGTCGTTTGAACACCAATCTCAAATCTTTCAAGTGGTCATTTCTCTCCCTTGATTTCACCACCAAGTCATCAACATAACACTCGGCGTTTTTATGTAGCATGTCATCAAAGATGTTCTGCATGGCACGTTGATAAGTAGCACCGGCATTCTTTAAACCAAAAGGCATCACCTTGTAGCAATATATACCTTTAGGAGTGCGGAAGGCAGTAAGTTCTTCATCCTTTGGTGCCATGCGAATCTGATTGTACCCAGACGAACCATCCATGATAGACATTGCCTCATATCCAGTCGTAGCATCAATCATAAGCTCGGGGATTGGAAGAGGAAATTCATCCTTAGGGCATGGCATTGTTAAGATCCCTAAAGTCAATTGTTAAGATCCCTAAAGTCAACGCAAACTCGGATTTGGCCATTCTTCTTTCTTACAGGTACGATGCTCGAAATCCATGTGGGATACTTAACTTCACGAATGAAACCCGCTTCAATGAGTTTGGTCACTTCAGTTTCAATCAAGGGAACTAGTTCAGATCTAAAGCGACATTGAGCTTGCTTTACAGGACGAGTACCTCATTTTACGGCGAGACGATGGACTGCAACTTTGGGATCTAATCCTGGCATCTCCTTGTAACTCCAAGCGAAGACATCTTTGAACTCCATAAGTAGCTCAACATATTTGTTTTCTTCATCAACATTTAGTGAGGCACTTACATATGTGGGCCTTGGGTCTTCACCAGTTCCAAGATTAACTTCCTTTAATGCATCAACAGTCGTCTTTACCCCTTCCTCAAACTCAGGCGGTGCATCTTCAGCATCTTCATCTTCTTGGGGATCACCATCATTGAAAGATATGTGATGACATGCATGAATATCCACAAACGTTTCCTCAACTCTTGGATGAAGCGTAGTGCTTTGTTCGTCCCAGATTGCGATGCGATATGATGATCCTACACTTTCCTCGTCTTCATCACGCCCCTTGGTATGGATTATGGTATGTGTTTTTGCTTTGAGGAACTCCCCACATGAAACTACAAGTTTTGTTTCTCGCCTCATTCTAGAAGGAATCAAACTTGGGCAATCCTCGAAAATGTTTTGCTTTTGAGCATAAACAGGCGCTTCCATCCTTCTATTATTCCCTTGGAGCTTGTATTTCTTCTTCAATGGTCCCAATCTATCAAAAACTGAAATCCTTGGATTTGGATTGGTAAGTCGATCAAACACAGAAATCCTTTGGTTAGACGCTGTTGACTTTTCTTTAGTGGTAATGTAGTTGTTGCTTGTCCTTCTTATAGAGATGCGGACTGGTGAAGGTTGTTTGTAACCCAAACCTTCACGTGATTGTTTGACAGCATACCCTTTCTCTATCATCATCCTCTGAGTAGGGTTTAGTCCATGACTTCCCTGTCCAACAGCTTCTGGTGGGAGCTTCCCTAATTTAGAAGGCTCATTGGGATTGTATCCAGCTTTTGCCAATAACTTGTAGGCGTTTGGGTCAAAACCCTCATCTGTACGCTTTTCTTGAAGTGATTCGTGTGAATTGGATGATTTGACAAATCCTTCCACCATTTTTGAAGATGATTTGATTGCATCAATTTGCTTCATAGGAAAGGTCAACCCACTTAACATATTACCCTGCAACTCAGAAGAGTGGCCTTCACCCAGTGAAGAAAAGAAGTATCTTTCTTGCTTGAAGATTCCATGTTTACCTTGGGTACCTTTCTCACGTTATTAAGCGCTTGATTCTTTTCAACTATAACATTTACCTTTCCAGCTGCTGGATCATCCATCTTTGCAGTACCAACCTTTTTTATTGGCATCGCATTATCCACTTTAAACTCCTTCGAGACACGGTTCTTCAAGTAGAATTTCACATCTGCAAAGTGTGCTTCTGTCTCAGCAAAAGGCTCATCGTCAGCAACTATCTTCTTTTGGACCCCATCTTCAAGGTATTTAAAGCACTGATGGTAGGTAGATGGAACCACTTTATTTTCGTGTATCCATGGCCTTCCTAACAAAATATTATATAAGGTCTTTGCGTCAATCACGTGCATCCATGCGTTTGAACACATACCTCCCATATTTATTTCCAGCTTGACAGCGCCTATAGCTCTTTGCCCCCCTTGATTAAATCCTTGAATCATCAGACGACTTTCAGACAGTTCATCTATCGAGATTCCAAGCTCTTTCACAATGCGGATTGGGAGAATGTTGACTCTAGACCTTTCATCAATCATAATTCTGTTAACTTTATGCCCACGCACAAAACCAACCATATATAAAGGATGATTATGCAGTGTTTGGCCTAACAAAAGATCATCATTAGTGAATGTGATTTTTGCATCACAAGTGTCCACTTCTTCAGAGTGAGTCTCGATGAGGTTTTCACACAATGGAAGTGACGGCAATGTCACATCTTCCTTTTTCATCTCTTCTTCATCAATATTGCAACATGAGGCCTTAGCATCATAGTGAGAAATTTTCATGTGAAACCAGCTTGGCAAGAATTCCTCTAATGTTATTGGACAATGTGGCCTTTGATAGTAAGCCTCCTCGTTTGTTGATTTCTTCACATTCTTCTGTACCCCTTGCTTGTTGGGTCTTTTCATCATCTTTCCTCTTGTAACTTGCTTATTTGGCTCTCTTCGTGAGCTCGTTTTGCAGCGTCTCCGCCGAGTCACTAAAGTCCATCCATCATCATCAGTTTGATCAACATGAGATTGAATTTCTTCAAAAAATATTATCCTTCACTATTACATCATGCATTATAGGAAGGCAACATGGCATGTTGACATTAATGGGATCAAATTCACCAAATTTAATCGCCTTTGGTGGTGACGCGATCAGAATATCTCCACATTCACATACTTCAGCAAAGTTGCAAAGAACTATGGGATCCAGCGAGCCAAATGTGACTGAGACTTGATTTGAACTTTCCTTCTCATCTTCAAGCAATATCTTACCTTCGCGGGCTAAATCCATGACCTTTTCTTTGAAGATGAAACACTTTTCAATAGGGTGACCCATTAACCGATGATACTTGCAGTAATTTGGATCATTAGTCCTCCCAGCTTCATTTGGCCTCTTCATTTCAGGTAACTCAATAAGCTTCAATGCAAGAAGTTCTTCAAATATTGCTGGAACATCTGAGTCTAGGAATGGATACTCTTTTCCTTGCATTTCCTTCAAAGTTAACTTTTTGCCACCATTATTTTGAAAAGATGTAGTCGTCACACTTTGCTTCTTGCTTAGCTTTGTGGTGACCTTTAATGGTGCAGAATTAGCATTCATCGACTCTTTGCTTTCAGACTTTGGCACAAACCTACCTCCTCTCTTTACTTCTAGTTTGTCTTTCCCTTTACGAGGCTCATAAACTGGTGGCCCTTGATTTCCGTTTGAGGACATGCTTAATTCCATATCGTGAGCACGTGTAGCCAATTCTTCAAAAGACTTGGGCTTGATTCCTTGTAGGATATAAAGAAGTCCCCAGTGCATTCCTTGGATACACATTTCAATGGCAGAAGCCTCACTAAGTCTGTCTTTGCAATTGAGGCTAGCATTTCTCCATCAACTGATGAAATCAATGACGGGCTCATCTTTCCATTGACGCATATTTGTAAGTTCAACCATGCTTACAATACGCTTTGTGCTATAGAAGCGATTGAGAAATTCATATTCAAGTTGCTCCCAGCTATCAATAGAACCAGCATCGAGATCTGTATACCAGTCAAATGCATTCCCTTGCAAGGAGCGCACAAACTGCTTAACAAGATAATCCCCATAAGTTCCAGCATTATTGCAAGTTTCCACAAAGTGAGCAACATGTTGCTTTGGATTTCCTTTACAATCAAATTGTTGAAATTTTGGAGGCTGATAACCTGCATGCATCTTTAACCCATCGATCCTTGAAGTGTATGGCTTGGCGTATGTAATTGAAGACTTAGCAGCAACATCATACTTGTCTTTAATTGTTCCCATAATGAAGTCCTTCAGTCGATGAATTGGGATTAATCCTTCAGAGGATACTTGTAGTTCCTCAGCAACATGCACTTGTTTTGTAGACATATCTTCTTTTTCTTGTACCATAGGCTGCTTTCCAGGTGCATGACTCGAATCCCCCTCCATCACGCTATCAAATCTGTCTGTCAACTTGACAATTCGATTATCTTAGTCTTGCACATATTTTGTCAAGTCACCAATCGCCTTCGTCAAGCTCGCGAGTTGTTCTTCAACAGTTGAGGTATTAGTCATCATTGCTTGGATGGATGTTGTAGATGATGGAGCAAAACATTGATTTTCCCTCAAAATGAAATTCGAAAGGAAAAGATTTTGTGGAGTGATTGAGGCAGATCGGGTGATCAAGGCATCATCTTCATCTTGGATGATGAGATTCTTAGTTTGGAGTGGGCTAAGATGAGCCAACGTCTTTTCAACGATCTCAGCGATATTCTCTCCTTCTTCCAATCCATCCGGAAAGACTCTTGCCCCCTTTGAGGATTGAAGTTCAAAGACAGGAACTGATGCGGACAGCACTTGAGATGCTTGTTGTCCTAGTAAGTTTGCTTTGTTCCTAGTGACAGGTCCCAAACTTCCCATTGTAGTTTCCAATATGTTTTCCACCTCAGAGGAAAACTTGGAATCAGTACCCTTAATAGCAGTAGACTTGGAGTTGATCTTCTTGGATGCCATTTCAGTGTTCTTGAGATTTGATGATTAATGAGAAGAGATGAGAGGTAGAGAAGGTCCCACTGGGCGTGCCAAAATTTGTAACCAACAAATTTCCGTGTCTTTAGAAAAATAAATAATCAAGACAAGAAAATTGAGTAATAAAATGTAGTATTTGATTTCAAGAATGTTGAGTGTTACAATCTCTATATAATCTTCTGATTCTCCAACAATAACGTAAACTATGTTGAAACTTGAATATGATTTAGATTCAAGGGCTTCAGCAGCTTGATCTTGAATCTTCGTATTTGAATTTGGATTTGGTATTTGCCACGAACAAGTAATTTGATCTTGAACGCCTTGATACTTGCCTTCGTTTTTAATCTTGAACTTGAACTTGAGCTTGAGCTTGAACTTGATGGCTTAGATGCTTGAACTTGTAGCTTGTAGAGAAATATGTAGACTTTGATCCACGAGCTCTCTTCTTGCTTCTTGTTCTTAATTCCCTTTCTTTTTTTTTTTTTTTAGTTATGAGAATCCCTATTTATAGTTTTTAGGGAGGTGTAGCCTTGTCATTTGATTGGTCAGAGCATATCATCCGTACACTTGGCATGATTTCATTGGCCCATTAATTTGACTTGGATTGCCACCTCATTTGACACGTGGCGCGGGCTTGCATTTCAAGATGGGCTTGGACTTTGGGCTATTAAAGTGGACTCATCATTTGGAGCCCAATCAAATGGACTAGCCCAATATCTTTAAGATTAGATGATTAATCCAACCATATTAGCCACATTATTTGAACTATTTTCTTAAATTTACTATAGTCCAAATTAATATACTGATTTAAATCCAATAAAATTTTAAATGACTACAGTGAGTTCCACTTTTTTTTCTTCCTTTTTTTTTATTACTCGGTGTTATTTAGTATGGGGCCCACCCCTTTTTTTAAGGGACAACGGACGACGAAGCATGGATCTAAACCCATGCTTTATATAGTTTCTTTTTTTTTTTTTTTTTATATTGCTTGGAGTTGTTTAGTATGGGGCCCACCCTTTTGGACATTATTAGTTTGCACTATTTTTATGCATATAATATATATATATATACTATGTTCAAAACGCGATTAATATAACATTGTAGTTTGTGCTCCATATCTAAACTTTATTATATTAGTGTTTGCTACGAATACAAAGTCTGCACTTTTTTTTTTTTTACATTGTTTGTTTTTTTAATATGGAATTCACTTTTTTTTGTTTTTATACTGCTTGATTTTGTCAATATGGGATACTATGTTCAAAACACGATTAACATAACATTGTAGTTTGTGCTCCGTATTTAAAACTTTATTATATTAGTGTTTGCTACGAATACGCACGTGGCAATGAATCCATCATTATTGACTTAATGAGATACTTTGGAAATTATATGAATATTGTTTGATTTTTTAATATGAGGTGCACTTTTTTTTTTTGACATTATTAATTTGCACTATTTTTATGCATATATATATATACTATGTTCAAAACACGATTAATATAACATTGTAGTTTGTGCTCCGTATCTAAAATTTTATTATATTAGTATTTGCTACGAATGCAAAATCTGCACTTTTTTTTTTGACATTGTTTTTTTTAATATAGGATTCACTTTTTTTTTTTATATTCCTTGATTTTGTTAATATGGGATCCACTTTTTTTTTCCCGTGAGTTTGGAGATGGTGGGTTCCACTTTTTTTACTTTTTTTTTTTTTTTAATATTAGTTGGTGTTTAATATGGGGACCACACTTTTTTTTTTAATTGCTTAACGGACGACGAAGCATGGGTTGAGACCCATGCTTCTATATAGTAGTAAAGTAAGAAGCAGTAACAAGTATAAATTAATTAAGTGGTAATTAATGCATGTACATATTAAACACATGTTAAAATTAGATTTTGCAAAATTTATTAGAGAATGGTGTTGTTTGTGATGGTTGTATCCTTGTAGGTTTTGAAGTAAAGGACATTGGTTGCTGTGGCGTTGGGAGGCGAATAACATGTCTTCCACTTTCAGTACCTTGCATGAATAGAGATCAATACCTATTTTGGGATGCCTTCCATCCAACACAAGCTATGAATCAAATTCTTGCTAGGAAAGCATATTCAGGGTCCTTAGATGATTGTTATCCCATCAATGTCAAACAAATGGCTCAACTCTAAAACTCTTCTTTTTCCGTTAGCTTTCTTGAACAAATGTCTGTCAATATATGCAAGAGCAAAAGACTACCAGTGAATTATTACTGCTAAAAAAGAAATTAGCTATATACACCTCTATAATAGCACTTCACTATAAAAGCCAAGTTAACCTCTTATATTTTACCTCTTTATAATAGTTTTTTGCCTATAACAGTAACAATCTATCTTTATAATAGTATGTTTTTTATAAAATTACGCTTCTATAACAGCTATCTTCTTTTTTTATTAATATAATAATTAACTATCTTTATAGAAATAGAATCTCTAAAATTACCAATAATAAGTCTAGAGATTTTGATCAAATAATTTTAATTCTTTACATACAACTTATGATAAAGAATATTATATGAATATATTATTCCATAATTAAAAAAAATCTCTTCTTTATACGAAGTGTGATTTTATGCGTCTTTTTTTTTTTTTTTGTCCATAATAGTCAAATAAAATTTAAATATCAAATGTTGTCAGATATATAACAGTCAGTCGTTATACCAACCAAGAAAATCTTGTAACGAACGAGATTGTCATAGAGAGGTTTGATTGTATCTAACTCTTTTGCTTAATCTATAAAATGGAACATTTGGCTGCGCCACCCAGCTATAAAAGTGAGACCTACAAGAAGTAGGCATGTCCTTTCAAAAAAATTGAAGTTACCCAAGAATGTCTAATACATAACTTAAACCTATAATTCTCCATCTCTTTCAAAATTTTACTCGATGTTTAATACATAACTTAAACCTATAATTCTCCATCTCTTTCAAAATTTTCCTCAATCCATGGAAGTATAATTGCAGGAGGTGACGGCTCTTTGTGTGTGATTAAGTTTGCAATAATATTGAAAAACAATCTGAAGAGTCTTCTTGGAAATAGCTACTAGTCGGGCTCACTCATAAGGGGTTCTAAACTGCTAATTAGCTCATCAACCCATTTAGTTTGCCCTTCTAAACGTATAAATACACCATTATGAGTGTTGGAAAGGAGATGTGTTTACCACCATAATATAATAATTAGGGTTTAAAAAGAAAGTACTCTGCATCTTCTAAAGGAAACCTAGACCCTAGAGAAAGAAAAATCATATGTTATATGAGGATCCAAAACTTCTAACTTCCTCTTTACTCCGTATTTTCCTCCTTTCCTTTACACTCATACTTTAAAATTTATATTTTTTGCAAAAAGAATTGAAGGTATTTTAGTAATTTTAACAAAAGAATAGCTTATCAGCATTTTTTATCAAACACATCAACTGCTTATTAACAGTTTCAGCACTTCTATACAAACACGTAATTGCTTATTTATAAGATCAGTTTCCACAGTTAAAACTTATCAGCTACTTATAATCAACTAATCCACTATAGCCACAGTGGATGTCAGAGTACATTCCTAATATTTGAAGAAACGTTTATCATATTCATCGACATACAAACATCATAGGTATGACCAAAAGACAGAACGAAGTAGCTAACATTTCCGGTTTCAGAATGAAAATTACAATTGGATTATAATAAGATACTTCAATTTAAAAAAAAAAAAAAAAAGTTCTTTCAAAGATAAGATGAACACTACATAAATAAGAAAGCACCAGATACCTACCTATTTAGCAAGCAAACCGTGCCAACTAAAACAACTGGGATAAATTCTGAATATCGGTAATAACAGATTTCTCAAAATACGAGAGAATGTGAACAGAATACTCGAAAAAATTAATAAAGTAACAGCTATTGTCATTGGAATTTCATCACCAGCTCATGCCAATTCCAAAAGCAAATACAGCTACTCTGCATGCTAACCTGGTGGTAGAACAGGGATGCGTCAGACTTTGCTCTCCTTCTCTGAACCACAGTGGAGTCCTGTTGAACAAGTATTAAAACCAGAATTAATGCCAAGGATAACAAACAAGCCTAAGAAACGATTGAGGAACTTTGGTTGCACGAGTATGATATGGAACTCAGTCTAGTCTGAACCTTTCATTCGAGGAACAACTCTAGCAGTAATCGCGATAGCCGCCTTGGATAGTTGACACAAATCATTGAATCTTTGCTCTTCTTCTAGTTTTACCTCCTTTTGTCCGCATTTTAGCACTAGCAGTGGCATAACACCTTAACTTCTCAAGGATCATTCTCTCACTGATGCGCAACACCAATGAATAATATATCTTAGGTTCTTTCACCAGACAGCAACAATTCAAAGTTTTGATATCATCTTCTACACAGTTTGAACCATATAAACTTCCCCGAATATCCGCTAGTGCCAACAGAGCTGCACAAACTCCATCTGTCAGCAACATACTGTTGTTAGACTCAAAACCTTTTCCAAATAAAATAATATCTTTCTTCGACAATTTGAAGCCCTTAGACTTTTCAAAACCATCGGTGATAGATACTGCAAGATCGAGTTCAGCATATACTTCCTCTGGCAATAATATTATGTAAAGCAAAACCAACAGCTCAATTTGTGGCTCCCCATCAAATGAAATCTCAAAATATTCGGAATTTTGGCTAACGCACCCAGAACAATCTAATTCTCTCCATAGTGATAACCTCCTCCTACTGTAGCGATGTGAAAACCGAGATGAACTCCACTGAAGTACAAGCTCCAGATCAAGGTTCACAATGTCATACTGGTTATCAGGCTCTCCAAATCCATACCTGTGTAGCAGAGCAGCATTACCCAAAGAGCCATACGTATTGAATACCTACAAAAGGATACACAGAAGCCGCTAAATAATCAACCAGTGATAACAGCAGAGAGTATGATACACTTAAAATTTTCTCTTCCAATTAGATACAAAAGTGAATATACAACCACAGGAAAGTCATTAAATAAGTTGTTTACAAACCAGTAAGGAATATCAATTAGACAATAAGGGGTTATTTGGTTCACATACTAGTTATATGAGATAATAATGCAGTTATTATTTATATGGTCAATAATAATGAAATTATAGTTATGCAGTAAAAAATAATGTAGTGACTGTTATGCGGTGCATAACAGTACAAGGAATGTTATGTATATCACCTACTAGGCTACTAGAAGGGCATTTTTTACTTAAATTCCCACATTGCTAATCCATGAAATTTTATTCCACATTCTATCCTGCATACAAAAATTCAGAGATCTCCACATAAGTTAACAAGCATTATTTAATACCTCCGACCAAAAGTTGCATTTGTTATGTGGAGATTATTTCCTTTATCAAAACGTTAAATCAGTTATGTGGCGATTAATGTATTGTTACCCAGCCAACCAAACATCATATTAGTTTATGCAAGAGTTTATGTTGGGATAGTTTACCCTAGTCCCTCGAGCCAAACAGCCCCTAAGAGAATATCACTCATATTTTCAGATCAGTTTAAAGAAGATATCAAAAAACAGATGTTTCCGCTACATCTGTTTTTCAGCTATTCCTTTGCTCAAGAGGAGGAAAGAGATTCAGTTACTTCTCCCGCTTCTTTACTGCTTTAAACGGTTGATAGGTACATTTGTATCTTGCAGTGGAATGGCTTTATGATAAAGAACTGTCAGCACACTGGCAGGATTCAATTCATAAAATCAAAGTAGGTCTGTGCAACTTCAACTAAACAAAAGATGAAAACTCTGCTCATCTATGCAACAGGATAACAGCAATTTGAATAACAATTTCAGATTAAAAGAAGATCTCCTCACCTCAGCCCCGGCTTTGACCTTTTTCACCATGATCATTTCTACAACTGTAAGATCATCCCCAGAAACTGAAGAAGACTCCGAGTAACTACCGCTAATAGATTCACCCCTTGAATAAGCTATGGTTGTTTCATTGTTGTCATTTTCATGCTTGTCGTTGTGAGCATCATCATCCAATTCAGAATGAGAAGACTCCAAGTCACTCCCACTGAAGCCTTCACCTCCTGAATGAGAGCTTCTCTTGGTTGGTCCAGAGTTATCATTTCCATATTTTTCATTGTCAGCATCATCATCCGATTCAGAATAAGAAGATGTGAAGTGTACATCCTCAGCACCAGTCTTGTGATTAAACCTGCACATCAAATGTTTTTAGGATTGAGAGGAACATAATTCAGAGCCCTTCAACGCCAAATCAAGACTACATAATTTTATAGCACCGGTGCAAGAATAAAAAATCAGCTGGGTTCATCAATTTCCATGTAGTTGAGAGCATTTAATTGTTTAATAAGGTAGGTACATGTCCTAAAATGAAACGCGTTGAAGTCATAGGGAAACAATCATTCTGCAATTGAGTGCTCTTCCCCTGGAGACTGTATGAGTTCATTGGTCAAGACATTGATCCAACAAGTAAAAGATAACCAACTTTTGATGAGTTACTGAACTCCTAGCACATAATATTCTAGGTTACGAGAGGATCCATATGCACTCAAGCAATGTTATCAAAAGCTAAAAGCGCAAAAAAGCTCTAAGGTCACCTGGGGCTTTAAGCGCAAAGCGCAAATAAAGCGTGGGCTTTAATGAAAAAAGGCGCAATGGTGCGAACATAAAAATATATATATGTTTAGTCCAAGACTAATAACAATAAGCATGAATAACAAATATAAGGATAAAGAAATTGTAAAAACATTACGATAAAGTGAAATATCAATTATCTAGTGTCACCTCATCAAGATAGGCTCTCATTGGCAAGGAAAAGTATGTCTTAGAGCCTTGATGATGACACTGAAGCGCACATAAAGTGAGGCAAAGCCCTCAACATTTTTTTAGCCTCGCTTCAGGGCTTAAGCGCGCCTTTGACAACACTGCACTCAAGCTAATAAATCTCTGAAATAGATCCAAACTGAGAACCCTTACCAGTCAGACGAGAAACAATTTTAATAGTTGTTAAGCCGGAAGCTCAGTTGGTACATATACAGAGTACGGAGATGTTTGGAAGCTAGAGGTGTACCTAGAGCATACATTAGGGCGATTAAGGACATGTATGATGGAGCCAAGACCCGGGTGAGGGCAGTGGGGGAGGACTCAGAACACTTTCTAGTCGAGATGGGGCAACAGGGATCAGCTTTTAGCCTATTTTTATTTGCCTTGGGGATGGATGAACTGACGCGGCAATATCCAAGTGGAGCTGCCATAGTGTATGCTTTTTGCAGATGACATAGTACTGATTGACGAGACACGTGGCGGAGTTAACGATAAGATGGAGGTTTGGAGACGGACCCTAGAGTCTAACAAGTTGAGTCTGAGTAGGACTAATACAGAGTACTTGGAGTGCAAGTTTAGTAGCGTAACTCACGAGGCAGATGTGGAAGTGAGGATTGATACACAAGTCACCTCCAAGAGAGGAAGTTTCAAGTGTCTTGGTCAATAATCCAAGGAAATGGGAGATTGACGATGATGTTACATATCGTATTGGAGCGGGGTGGATGAAATGGAAGCTCGCAACCGGTGTCTTGTGTGATAAGAATGTGCCACCAAGACTTAAAGGTTAGTTTTATGAAGTGGTTGTTAGACCAACTATGTTGTATGGGGAGGAGTGTTGGCCGGTCAGGAACTCACACGTCCAAAAGATAAAAGTAGCGGAAATGAGGATGCTAAGATGGATGTGTAGGCATACTAGGAGAGATAGGATTAGGAACGAAGATATTCAGAACAAAGTGGGAGTACAAGAAGAGGAAAGCGAAGCTGAGATGGTTCGGGCATGTGAGGAGAAGATGCATAGATGTCCCCATAAGGAGGTGAGAGGCTGGCTATGGTGGGTCTGAGGAGAGGTAGAGGTAAGTTGAAGAAGTATTGGGGAAAGCTGATCAGACAGAGAACATAGCACACGTGCAGCTTACCGATGTTCCTAGATAGGAGGATATGGATGTCGAGGATTAGAGTAAAAGGTTACTGGGTAGTCGAGCGCTGGTATTATATCTTTCTAAACACTTTTGATCATCAAACAGGCAAGGCACTATTTGGGAAGCATAAACTTTCTGGTAATCCACTTAATATTTCCACCAGTTCAGTAGATCTACATCATCTACCTGTAAGAGCATACGGTATTCAAGCAACATATATACCTATTAAATTTTGCAATGGGACAAGAAGACGTCAAAACCAAAAAGTGCATTGAGAATAGGTAATTGCAAAACTATGAAGTGATGCAGAGTATGGTCGTAGATAAAGCTAGGAAAACTAAAAAGGATACACGAGGAGGACTTAAGTGATGGGAAAGGAGGAATAGATTCCAACTTTTTGAGCAAGGTGGTTAGACTACTAAAAACAAGCCACTGCTCACATGCATCCACGAGGCATAGATTTCAGAGTTATCATGGAACAACACCAATGAAATTTATGACGTGCAACAGCATGATGTAAAAAGGAGCATATGAACCCCTCACAGCAGAGGTAAAATGAATCAGCAACTACCATTGAATAGGAAATAGTGCGACACCTCAAACCAATATAGGAAGTTCAGCAAGTAAGATGGAGAGGAAGCAGTAAGAAATGATGCAGAAGATTCCTCTAAATGTATACTTACAGATCCGCCAAGGGAACCATACCACATCCATAGTAATCATCTACTTGGAAAGACCTTGAGGCAACTAGACTTTTTGCAGCAAGATAATCCTTAACACCAAAATGTTCTGCTTTAAGCTGTAAAGAAGCCGAAGTGAAGAGAGGCTCAATACACTCTTTCCAGTCCTCGTAGATGAGTGCCTTGTCATCTTTAACTATCTGCCTACAAATACATCATAATGGTCATACAATAGAAATAAGAACAGACTAAAGCCTAATGTACACAATGACCAAGCTTCAAATAGCAGAAAATCAACAGTAGGCAAACCAGCAAATACATTTTCTTGTAGAAAAGCCTCACATTCTCTTTTAGTTTGAAGTTCACCAGCCAGAAGTAGTAGCAACATAGGCAGGCAGCGACATCAATAATATTTTTCTTCAAATGATACCGTAATAATTTTGTTGCTTTGTCGGAGAAAGCCACATGTAAAAGCAGATTACATAAGGTAGACAGATCTAGGCAAAAATGTGATTTTCTAAAAAAGGCACCCACTCATTAATAATCACCGTACTTCAATGGGTGCTCAAAATGTTAACCAAAAACAGAAACTCCCTATTATATTTGCAAAAGAATTAACCCTTTCAGAAGCTATCCTATTTGTTTATATGCAGCTGTTTGACTAGTGTCAAAGGGACAACTTAACATGGTCGACTTCTACTTTTCTTTCTTTTGAAAGCCTTACAAAGCAACAAGTTCTCGACTCTTCCGGCATTATTCGTTGAATTTCAATTAGCTCTACTGAAGTACTGAACAATTGCTCTAGAAAGTTCCAACATAATATTTTCAACAGGAGTAAGTGTCATGATTCCGCACAGAGATTATTGAGCTGCAGATTCATCCACATTAAAAAACAAAAGATGTTGAACTATTGAACAACTTATAATACCCTTCTAGATAAGTCCAGTTACACCGCAAAAAAGCTTGACCGGTATATGCGACTGGGACATGATAACAAAATATGATAACACTGATGGAAAGAATCCATTGACACCAAGAATTACATGGTTCGACCTATATCAAATAGGCATAAAGGAAGAATTTTGCTACCACAGAAGCATATGGAGAAAACACAAATTAGAGATCCCACTATAAGTTATCCAGAAAATAAATCCACGAGAATATCTCATGAATTCATTCCATGAGAAAATTTCACACAAGTGTATTCCTAACTTATTTCTATACTACTTTCTCACAATTCTGCCACATATACTTTACCATTCTTTACATTGACAAAACTTATTCCAAGTTGTAATCAAGTTTGCTAACCAATTTACTCAAAAAAAGTTAATCAAGTTGCAAGATAATTCACTCCAATTTGTAATCAAGTTGCGCACCAACTCACTCCATATTGTAATTAAGTTCCAGATGAACTTGCTTTAATTGAACAAGTTTTTTGTTTTAATTGAACAAGCTGTTAAAAACAACTTAAAAATAGAAATAGAAAACACCAAGACATTATTCTAACAAATCTCCCTCTTGGCTGGAAATTTCTAACACAATAGACGTGTTCCACCTCAATCAGCTCTTACTTAAAGTTCTTTTACTTCACGACTACTTTTCCACCAAAGAACATGCCAAGCTCTTAGCAGTTGTGCCTTAATATGCACTATCCTTTTTCTTAGTTCCTCCAAGTTGTGCATACACATGCTCCAGTGCTCTATACTCAAAATTACATTTTTCTAAGCATCGCGCAGTACTTTACTCTCGTGTTTGTTGCGCATTGCTTACTAGGAATTCAGTAATATGGAGGCTGACAAACTTATGCTAACAAGTTCCGCACAGAAGCTTGCCTATAATGCTGCTTTGGACTATTTGGCATATTCATGCATGTCCAATAGTAGCTCGTTCTTCGCATAGTACTCCAATAAAACATATCAATTTTCCCCAAATAAGATCTTTATTTGGGTTAGGCGTAAAAGTGTCTGCACCTCCTATCCATCGCAACCCCACAAATGGCTTTATACATGAGAGTACGCCTTCAATGTTTCACAACCCTGCAGATAGTTCGGTCTGAAAGGGAACTCACCTTCCATCCTTTTGACCCATAGATGGCTAGGGAGAACTTGTCTTCCCTCTAACATAGCCTTACAAATGACTAGAGGTGCAAAAGAAATAGTCGCTCCATCCATCACAACCCCACATATGATTAGCAATACAAAGGAATTCATCGTCCATCCATTGCAACCCCACAGATGGGTAAAGATAAAAGAAACTTGCATTCCATCCATTGCAACTCCACAAAGGGTTAAAGTATACAAGTGTCTTCACATTCTCACAAGTTGCATCATAATTTCTTGTGTCATCTCAAAGTGATTGGAAAACACAATCAAAAGACACCGATAACCATGAAAAAGTTAGTAGTATGGCTACAGTGTGTCACGCTGCAGTGGAAAGAATCAGCCCCTAGGTTTGATTCGAACCGGACAGGAAATAAGATAAAACTACTGGAGATAATAGATTTCCACAGAGATTTACTTAGGCGAATTATGCGTACATTCATGGACGAGAAAACATTCCACTACATTATAAGTGTATACAAAAATTAAATTAGAGATCGACTTCTCATTACCCATAAAATAACCAAAGAGAATACCTCACAAATTCATTCTAAGAAGAATTTCACAGGAATGTATCTGAGCCATTGCTTCTCTAATATTTCCTAAAAATTCTTTGACTCCTCAAACTTGAAAGAACTCTCTCGAACATCCACTCACATTTCTGTTCTATCATTTTCATTCCACTCCATGGCTAAATATTGAACAAGAGACAGCTATTATAGAGTTGATTCTCTTTCACCAACACCAAGAGGCCAACTCAGTCCAAGTCATAATCAGATTACAAGGCAACTCCCCTGAGATGCAATAAAGTTGTAAGACAACTTACTCCAAGTTTTAATCATATTGAAAGTCAGCTCACTCCTAGTTTATTCAAGTTGCAAGTCAACTTACTCAACTATCCTAGAAGTTGCCATGAAACGATTTGCCAAATCTGAGTAGAAAATTCTAAGATATATTCATCAAAAAATTAAGATATTTTCCTAAGAAGTTCCAATTTCCACCGGAGTTAAGAGTTTATGTGCAAAGGCATCTACTTTAAACCTAAAACATTGACTGTAAAATCAAACAGACAAGCTTCTGAAAAAGCAAGCTTGGAAATTCTCTATAGTAGCATCATCACAAAAGAAAATTCTCTATAGTAGCATCATAGACAGGCTATACTCTTGAAGAAAAGCAAAAAACTTTGGACCTAAGTTGTTCCCTAGTACGGTTACTTATACTTATCTATAGATATTTGCATCAAAACTCACAATTCAAACATGTTACTTTTAAAAGAAAAAGAATCACAATTCAAAGGTGTTACCTTTCTCAAAAAAAATCACAATTCAAAGGCGGTACTCCATCCGTCCCAAAATGCTTGTCATGTTTTGCTTTTCAAGAGTCAATTTGACATGTTTTGCTTTTCAAGAGTCAATTTGACTAATAATCGGAGCTAAATTGGATTAGATTAATTTAATATTTTAAAATTAAAAATTAGATATTCTAAAACTACATGAAAAATACCACAAGTTGCACTTCTTCTAATATCAACTTGGTGAAAAAATACATCTTAAAATATTAGTTAAAGTTTATGTAGTTTAACTCTCAAAAGAGGAAATGTGACAAGTATTTTGGAATGAGGGAGTATACATTAATAGCTTGTTTGGATGGTTGATACCTATTGTATTGTTCAGTGTTCGTTAGTTTAAATACAATGTTTGTTTTGATTAGTTACTTTAAATTTTATTGTATCGTATCGTTCACCCCATCATTGTGTAACGACAAAAAGTCTTATTTTTATGTAACGACCGTATTGGTGAGATCACGTCGTTACCTTATTTCTTTTTCTCTCTCTTTTTTTTTCTTTTTTTTTTTTTTGAAAACTAGTAATGTTGTATTCCTCAGCATTAAGGGTATACTGGCCACCTCCAAAAAGTTGAGTTCTAGTTACCAATTACAGGGTGCCTAACAGATCTAATAAGTGAATTGCATCATTTACAAGGTCTTCTTTACACCAAAAATAAAAGGTACTGATGCACTTCCCTTAAATATTCTGAATGGAAGTGAAACTATCCTCAAAACATCTATCATTTCTCTCTCTCCAAATTGTCCACCATATGCAAGCTGGGATTATTCTCCACCATTTCTTTTGGCTTTTGCTCCCCCCCACCCCCTCCCAATCCAGCAGCTCAAAAGATCTGACGTGTGCTCAGGAATTGACCATTGAATTTGTGTGAGGTTGAAGAAGATGGCATTTTGTCTTAAGTTATTGTCGAATAATCCTATTTTGTCCTTTAGCCTACCTTTTTATAGTAGCTCTACCCAGTGCCCTACTTTTCGTGTAGGTTTATTCTTCAAATTGCTAGTGTGTAACATTGTGTAAGGACGGCAAACAATACAATCTATCCAAACGTTGTATTCATCAAAACAATACAATAAGATACAGCACAACACAATACAATATACTCCCTCCGTCCCAATTTATGTGACACTTTTCGCGAAAAGTACTATAAGTTGCAACTTTGTTCATATCAATTTGGTGGAAAAAATACATCCTAGAATGTTATGGTCAAAGTTCATGCAGTTTGAATCTCAGGAAGCGAAAAGTATCACATAAATTGGGAAAGGAGGAGTACTATAAGTTGCAGTTCTTCTAGTATCAACTTAGTGAAAAAAAATACAACAAAGTTTATATAATTTGACTCGAAATGTGACAAGCACTTTGGTACGGGGGAGTAAACATATTAAGAAGGAAGAGAGGGTTGACCTTGTGAAGCTCAGTTCCAACGAGAAGAGAGTCTATTTCAGACACAGACCACAACAAGGGAATCGGTTCAGAATAAGGAAGCAACTGTAGATAACCAAACCAAGGAGATAGCGGACCGAGACTTCGCTCATACATGACAGCAACAGCTAAACCTAATATCCCTTCAAGCTCCGCTTGCTCAATCATTTCCCTTGCACCTGATGTCTTTACCGTTAAGCAGCTCTCCTTGGGTATACTCGCCACTAAATCACCTTCATTTAGATCGCACAATGCGATTACAGATACCGATGCCGAGTTCGTTGTTATTACCAGGTCTAGTGCGTTGCTGCAGTCTATACCTTGTGTTTTCATCCATTTTTTGAATGCTCGAAGTTTCCTGCTACTGGAAAAAACGTAATGTTATGTTTAAAAGTTGATATTTGTAGATAGATAGATAAAGGAGAGGGGAAAGAAGAATGTATCATACCTGGTTACCATTGCGGCGGCGGCGGAAGGTGTTAGAGTGACGACTTGCAGTTTTAAGCAGACGACGGATTTTTTTTGTTTTTATTTTTTTTATTTTGAAAGGTTTAGAAAAAGACAAGGCGAAGATGTTGTAAGATGGAGAAAAGGATTTACGCTTAATTGTTCAAAATAGTCCCTTAACTATGCACTTAACAGTTGTGGTTCTTTAAATTTGTCACAAGTTAACAAAAATGGTCCCTCAACTATGAGGGTTGGTTAAAAATAGTCCCTTAAGTATGCACTTAACAGTTTTGGTCCTTTAAGTTCGCCAAATGTTAACACGTTTAGTCTTCGACAAAATATTCATCGAACTCTGTTTGTTAGATTTGACGAGAACTATGAAAAAATTAGCGAGAACTCACATTTGGGTGTACGCATTACTAAAGAAAAGGTCAAATACCTCAGGATAAAATCGACGGACATCAGTCGGTTATAGGAAAAAATAGAGGAAAAACCTACAGACTTGATAATGTCAGAAAATAGTGTCTCGGAACACAAAGACCGACGGACTCTGTCGATTAAAACTGACGGACTCCATCAGCTAAGTAAAATACACTAGACTCATTTTTACTGAAAACCCGGAAAAAAAAAAATCTTCCATCATAGTGATTCTTTTAAAAAAATAGTTTCTGCGCATTTTCCTTGAAAATAACCGACGGACGTTCGTTGGTTTTCGTAAAAAATAATAAAAGCAAAAAAAAATTAAAAAATAGTGTCCCTCGATTTTATCCATCGGTTTCCGTCCATCGTTTTTTTTCGCTTGTTTTTAGTAGTGATAATTTTTGTAGTTTCTGCTATTTCTAATTTATTTCTAAGGTCTGGTGTATTTTACTTAGCTGATAGACTACCTCGGTTTTAATCGACAGAGTCCGTCGGTCTTTGTGTTTCGAGACACTATTTTCTGACATTATCAAGTCTGTAGGTTTTTCCTCTGTTTTTTCCTATAACCGACTGATGTCCGTCGGTTTTATCCTGAGGTATTTGGCTTTTTCTTTAGTAATGTGTACACCCAAATGTGAGTTCTCGCTAATTTTTTCATAATTCTCGTCAAATCTAACAAACAGAGTTCGATGAATATTTTGTCGGAGACTAAAAGTGTTAACATTTGGCGAACTTAAAAGACCAAAACTGTTAAGTGCATACTTAAGGGACTATTTTTAACCAACCCTCATAGTTAAGGGACCATTTTTGTTAACTTATGGCAAACTTAAAAGACCAAAACCGTTAAGTGCATAGTTAAGGGACTATTTTTAACCAACCCTCATAGTTGAGGGACCATTTTTGTTAACTTATGGCAAACTTAAAAGACCAAAACCGTTAAGTGCATAGTTAAGAGACTATTTTGAACCTACTCTCATAGTTAAGGGACCATTTATATCCTTTTCTCTTGTAAGATGCATAAAGTTTCCAAAAATTCCAGTAAAGCCTTTTGTTTTAAAAAAAATATATATTACATAGGCGAAGTGCAAGGGGATTATAACGCGCCATTTGAACTTCACGAACAAGTTTAAAATAGTAAATCAACTGAGCTATTAAATTCCTACCTAGTAACGCCTCAATTTAATTATTGCAAATTTTCAGTAGTCCTTCCGGAATCGAGATTGTTGGGGTCGGCAAAAAAATTGAAAAAGTCAAATTAAATTGAATTAGTTCAATGTTTTGATTTTTTTGGTCCGGTTTCGAATTTACTTTATTGAAAGTTGGGTCAGTTCATCTTTTATTTTAAAGTCTTGATGTTTCGTAAATTGAAAAATCAAATTATTTGATAATATACTAGATAAGAATAGCCTATGTTGTGTACGGGCCCATCAATACTTAATTTTTTTTTTTTTTGTCGTTAATTACACTCACGCTAATTAAACTTCTTCTTATCGATGCAGTAAGCGGCTATTAGCGTGTGGCTGCGGAAAAAAACCTACAATAGTATGAGGTAATGTTCTGCCTCATTCAATTGATAAACCAATTAGGGGGGAAAATCACTAAATTTGATGGATTGAGAACTGAGCTTTGTTGATTGTTAATTACCAGAAAACATTAAAAGAAGGGAAATAACCCATGTACACCGCTCACACATCTAGTTTGCAGCCAATCTAGCCCACTGTATCATTCTAGCCCACTACTGTATCATCGGTGTATAGATAATGTATCTGTTATGTATAGTTATATATAAACATTCATTGACTTTGTATACAAAATGTATATGCTTTGTATAATCATGTATAAACTCACGAAATCAACTCAAATTGCAGAGTATAGATAATGTATCTGTTATGTATAGTTATATATAAAGCGTTTGGATATGCGATTTGAAACCATGGTTTGAAACCATCAGATGATGTAGCAACACCCTAGGGAGGATGCTACTTAATGAAATTAATCCATACTAACTAATTTAAATATTCGTCCCGAAACTACTTTTGCAAAATAGACTAATAACTAAATTTAAGGATAAAATTTATTTTACAACATGTTCATGAGTAGAACAAAATAATAAATCCATATGTAATTCGAGTGTACCACAAAATTTAGAAGAAACAAATTTAAAACAATGATTTTATCATGTGGTAGCGGAAATAGGCCCACGTGAACAAGTTTTAAAATACAACATCTCAATATAGTAGGATCTAAAAAAGACCTCCTAAAAAAAATAGAAATATTCAATCATAAAAATGGACAACACCTATTTTGAGTTAAATCAACACTTTAGAATTCATCAAACACGTATTAGAGAAATATGTTTTCATGCTACAACATCCAAGGCTCATACCAAGCATGAAATTCAACTCCGAATCTCAAATACAAACTAGTTAAGTTTCCCAAGTTCAACACAAGTACTGAATTTAAAATATTATAAGACTTGGGCATGGACACTCCCAAAATAGTCAAGTCATTCATCAAAACCAAGTTACAAAATATTAGCATCATGACCCAAATCTCATTCAAATGTACATATCTAAGGGTATCACATAGATCACATACAAGTCCCCAAAAGTATACAAAATGAATATGCTCATGCAAATGTGATCTTCATCTAAGCTTCCAAAGAGTATACTTCAAATGGCCATCCTCAAGTCTCTCTCAGAACATCACCTAAGATAATAACGAACTATCGCTAAGCATAAAGCTTAGTGGCACATAAACTTAACTAACACTTAATATAGAAATATATATATGTAAGGAGTACAAGAATAAATTCTAAGAATAAAGTTGTCAAAATCACCATAAAAAACTAAATGAAGGTACAATCCTTCAAGAGAATAAAATATCAAATAATAAAATAGTTCAAGATATCAATATTCAAAATCTCAAATATCAAGAAGCTTTCCAAAGCAAATCCAAGAAAGTTCACCATTTGGTTAATTTCGCCCAACACATACATCATGCAATCACATCAAAGCATAATAGAATAACAAGAAGGACCGGAATCCCAAATCAAGTAGGGTCGTCACCCAATAATCAAGAGAATCAAGAACCATATTAAAAGTGGCTTCCCCATTCATGCTTAAGATGGACCAAGATCCATAATTAAGATGAAATGTGAATCCAAAGTCAAGATGGGACAAGATCCGATTAATCTCAAGAGGCATGCCAATATAAGTGACAAAGTCACTATCACAAGAAGGACAAAGTCCCAATAAGAATGCAATAATGCTCAATCAATCCGTATATGTGGGTGAGTTAGTTTTTCTTACAAAAGTATTCCACATGATACCAAATGATATTCAAAGTTGCCGAGTGACTCCAAGTATTCATACTCAATTAAACATAGCGAAATAAGAATTTAACTAGCAACAATCGAATAGGATAGCAAATTATAGTATAGACAAGTTTTACCCAAGCTTAATATTCAAAATACTTCAACTAAATAAAATGTGAAATTCAAGAATATGTGCAAACCTTGGAGCTTTAGTGCTTCTAAAGCTCAAACAAATATCAAGAAGTTATTAATCCCCAAAGTAACGATCAAGCAAATATGTCGACTTCCTTAGCTTTTACAAGTGCCTCTTGTACCTTAAACACATAATGAAATACTCACTTAAGGTCTAGAGTTTAAAGATATAGAAGTTAGATAATGACGAACATAAAAATAGGGCTAAATGGTTCACCACTATCACTAGTTTTTAAGTAGAAAAAAAAACCTTGACAGCAGCTATGTGCTGCATTGCAGCCCATTTTTGACATAGTAAACAGAGGAATTAGGATTTTTGCAAAACACGAAAGTTGTGGGTAATTTTCATATCTTTCCACAGCCTTTTGAATCACCTAATTTCAAGTTATAAATAAAAAGTTATGGTCAAAATACTAACTGCTGCCAGCTCCAAAAACGAGATTAAATTGTCTTATTTCAAGGTTCCAAAATCTCTAACAAAAACTTGAATATTTCACCCAAAAAAATGTGGAATAACAAGCTTACCACAAGATTGATTGAGCTTCCTCACAAACCCAAAACTTAGGGTTTTCAAAATAAGGCTTAACCAATCTTGATTCTTGGTGGCAACATTCCAAAATATTTTCAAAGCATGAAAAACTAGAAAGATCTCGATGATAGTTAGAGAGTAGCTTATGTGGATTGAGATCTCTAATGGAGGGATTAGGACTTAGGAGAAGAACAAGTAGAGAGTCTTATGAAGGGTGAAAGAAATAGTCTTTACCCTTTGATATAGAAAACTAGTACCCCTTTTTATCAAATGGGTCTAACAAAATGGGCTTCAAGATCCAATAATAGATGACAAGTTAACTATCCTTTTTTTTTTCCTAACAAAAACTAAAATTTAATTTCAAGAAAAGTGATAAAATATTTACTACAAAAATAAGACTTTTTAAATGCACTTAATAATTTAATAACATTTTCAGGGTGTTACAAATGAAATTAGCTTTTGGACATGCGATTTCATCTCATGGTTTCATGTCATGAGATGAAATCCCAAATCATCCAAAAGGCATGATTTGGGATTTCAAACCATGGTTTCAAACCATGGTTTCAAACCATGTCCAAACGGCGTTGCTCAACTTCTTTTGTAACTTCTGCTTGATGCCTTTTCATTTCGGATTTTGAGAATTTTTCAGAAGCACAAATAGGGTAGAAACGGAGACAACACCAGGCACTGATATAGGAGAAAACACCCCACACCGAATTAATATAAATGTGGACAACACAAAAGTTAACCTCTTCTTCCTCAGGAGAACATATTCTACTGAACAAACAGTGAAGCGACACAAACCAGTATAATCTCATGAGTCCGCTATTAAAAATAACAAACGGAATAAAAGACAAAACCGATAAGTGCTCGGAAAAGTGAAAACAAATTTATCAAAGAAAATAGGACAATGGATATAGATAAAATTTATTTAGGATACAATAAAAGCTTAATTTGTAAAGTGCAAAGTGCTTAGCCACTGATTAAAGGGGATATTTCATTTCAAGAAGGGTCACGTTTTATGGGATCATTCTGATTGCCTCCATTGAATCACTGGAGAGCCACCATCACCACCACCATCCCTTCTTGCCCTCCACCTAGATAACCTCGCGATCTACACAGATTAGAACACAGTTGACCTAGAAGTCAAGCTCCAGAGACCTGAACAATGACTTCTATATTTTCCCTCCTCTTTCACCCCAAAACAGAGATGACCACCATAAAAACAAAGCTCACGACCGGAGTGGAAAAGCCAGGAAGAGATTTGAAGGGCCGAAGAAGTGTCACGACCCAACCCACCATGACTAGCACCCAACTAAATCCTAGTGGACGAACCAACACACAAGACATCTATCCATTCAAGTCCGACTTTATATTAACCAATGTCCATCAATTATTACTCATGCAAGCATTGAATAAACAAAACAAGTCATTCCACAAATACTGAAATAAATGCGAAAGTTCTAACTACTACAAAATCCCCAAAATCCGAAAGTCATCGTACAGGACTCTAATATAAAACATGTCTAAGGAATGAAATCTGATTAATAAATATCCATAATGCCTAGAATAAGAAAAGGCATCATAAGAAGAAGATCTTCGGGCGGCCTGGCATCGGAAGAAGCTCACCCTAAATCTATCAGCAGACGTCCTCCACGCTAGATGTAAGGGCGAGTAGTAGTCTCTGTATCACAATCTGCACTCAAAAGAATACAGTAAGGTAGTATCAATACAAGCATTATGTATCGGTAGATATCATAGGCCGACTAAGATTAGTATCATGCATATTTCATAAGATCAATAGAATAAACATGCCAGTCAACAGACATGACTATTAATAAACCACAACAAGTCAACCAATGATAATCACAATCAAATCACCAAGATATTAAGAATCACAATCAACGGAAGCCACACGGAAACAAGTTTACCACAATAACCACACTCACTGTACACACATGCTAACTGATATCATTGCTCAGTAGTCATGACCTGCAGGGGACCCATGGTGTCCATGTACCACTCGTTTCGGATTCACTCTTCGGACCCAAGCACAAACCTCCACTCCGGAACGAACCACGGACGCGGGACATATCAACGTACCTCTCATTTTCGACCTTAAATTGTGAACATCCCTGTCTAAGATAGCAATGGGCTTTTCTTCATACGAAAAATTCTCATCTAGCAAAACCGAATCCCAACGGATTATGTAGGAACCATCGCCGTGGTACCTCTTCAACATCGACAAATGAAATACCGGATGAATGTCTGATAGACCCGGAGGTAAAGCCAACTTGTAAGACACTTCCCCCCACACGCTTGAGGATCTCAAACGGCCTAATGTACCTCGGGCTAAGCTTTCCCTTCTTCCTAAACCTCATCACACCCTTCATGGGTGAGACCTTCAAGAACACTTGCTCTCCTTCTTCAAACTCAAGATCTCGGACCTTGCGGTTGATAAGTTGGTATTTTACCAACTTATCTCTTCTTTAATCTTATATTTTTGCTATGTTTGCTTGAGAAAATAGTGCATTTAATATCATTTACATCTATTTTACAGGTTTTATATGATTTATAAGTGATCGGAAGAAATCAAGTGAAAATAAAGTCAAAAAGAGGTCAAATTGGATAGATTTGCAAAACTGTCAAAAACTGGACAGTTTTGCAAAAATGGGACAGATTCGCAAAAAACGGGCAGAATTGCAAAAACGAAAATCTGGGGCATATTTTGTCATTTTTTGGACTTGGAAAAATTGGGAAACATAAAAGGAAGACTAGGGGGCAAAAACATATCATCTTTGGCATAACACATAAACTTGGAGGCTAGGGTTTCATCACCAACACCATTGGAGGAGAAGATTGGAAGCACTTTAATGAGATATTTCTTAATCCTTTCTTCAATTCCTTGTTTTGTATTGAATATTTATGTGTGTAGTATTTCATTTCAATATTTGAACCTTGTTTATGGAAGTATACATTGTTTAAGTTTGGATTGAATCTCTTGTTTTGCTTATGTGTTGAATGATTTTATTCCTAATGAAGTGGATTATTGTTTCTTTAATTAATCTCATTTTGAATGATTCTTAAGGGAGTAGCTAACCCTAAGACTTGCCCATTTATTTCGATTTAAACTCGGAAGAGGCAAACTCGGAATTGGGAAAGATTAATTAACAAGAATTTGGGGCGTTAACCCTCATCTAATGGAAATCGACCTAGGGATAGGCGACACCACTTGTAGCCATATTTGGGTGTTCTTAATGCTCCTAATTGCTTTAGGGATATTCAATTAGGTAGTCTAGTTAGTCTTCGGAAGAAGCTAATTTAGAGTCATTATCCGAGGCTAAGTAATATAAACTCACCATTATTTGTAAATCATGAAGTACATTGGATCGTTACTTGAGCGTAGTTTCCCTTGTATCCATGCTTGTGGCCATTGATCATTTTACTTGCTTTCTAGGTTAGTTTATATTTTTGCATTAGTTATACTTTTCTCCAAAAACCAAAATATTATCTATTGTTTGGCATAGCTATTATTGGTGATAATTCCTACTTTTCCTAATCGCCTATATATTGTTCTCTGTGGGATTCGACCCCGACTCATAGTTGGGTAAATTGTATTTGCATACGACCGTGCTCATTCTAATTAATAGGGTGGATTTGGACGTTATCAGCGGTCCGCATACTCCTTCTGCCTACTTTGCACTGCCAGAAGCTTGGCTCGAATCACGTTCACCTTCTCTAGGGACACTCTCAGAAGATCGGTACCCCACGGCCTCACCTTGAACACATCAAACCATCCAATAGGAGACCTACACCTCCTTCCATACAACGCCTCAAATGGGGCCATATCAATACTCGAGTGATAGCTATTATTGTAGGCAAATTTGGCCAAAGGCAAGAATTGATCCCAATGCCCACCAAAGTCTATCACGCACGCACGAAGCATATCATCAAAAACCTGAATAGTCCGCTCAGACTGCCCGTCCGTCTAATGGTGGAAAGCTGTGCTAAGATCCAACTTCGTACCCAACTCCTCATGCAAACGTTTCTAAAACCTAGATGTGAACGTGGTGCCCCTGTCGGACAGGATGCAAATAGGAACCCCGTGAAGTCTAAGCACCTCACGAATGTAGACTTTAGCCAATTTCTCCACATTATAAGTTATCTTCACCGGAATAAAGTGGGCAGACTTAGTCAACCTGTCAACAATAACCCAGATAGAGTCAAATTTCCCTAGCGTCTTCAGAAGACCCACCACAAAATCCATGGCTATTCTTTCCCACTTCCACTCAGGAACGGGCATTCTCTGCAATGTACCCCAAGGTTTCTGATGTTCATACTTCACCTGCTGGCAATTCAAACACTGAGCAGCGAACAGAAGTCCGATTTTATATTAACCAATGTCCATCAATTATTACTCATTCAAGCATCGAATAAACAAAATAAGTCATGCCATAAATACTGAAATAAATGCGGAAGTTCTAACTATTACAAAATCCCCAAAATTCGAAAGTCATCGTACAAGACTCTAACCTAAAACATGTCTAAGGAATGAAATCTGACTAATAAATATCTATAATGTCCAGAATAAGAAAAGACACCATAAGAAGAAGATCTCCGAGCGGCCTGGCATGGTAAGAAGCTCACCCTAAATCTATTAGCAGACATCCTCTATGCTAGATGTAAGGGCGAGTAGCAGTCTCTGTATTACAATCTGTGCTCAATAGAATGCAGTAAGGTAGTATCAGTACAAGCGCTATGTACCGGTACATATCATAGGCCGACTAAGATTAGTATCATCAATATTTCATAAGATCAATAGAATAAACTTGCTAGTCAACAGACATGAATATCAATAAACCAAAGCAAGTCAACCAATGATACTCACAATCAAATCACCAAGATATTAAGAATCACAATCCACGGAAGCCACACGGAAACAAGTTTACCACAATAACCACACTCACTGTACACACGTGCTAACTGATATCATTGCTTAGTAGTTATGACCTGCAGGGGACCCATGGTGTCCATGTACCACTCGTTTCAGATTCACTCTTCGGATCCGAGCACAAACCTCCGCTCCGGAACGAACCACGGACGCGGGACATATCAACGTACTTCTCATTTTCGGAACTAACCTCGAACCACGAGCTCATAAATTAGGTCACATGTGTGTCTTTCCATACCTCTTCACAGAACAGTGTTTCTTACCTTTTCATTATCAATACCCAAGTCATCATTTCATGTCACAATACTGTCGAGAAGATCATATTAGCTTCTTATCACAACACATCCACTATAGATATAACACGCAGGAATAGTGGCACGAAGCCTACACAATCACTCAATCACATACACATAGGAGTTTAGCCACACAATATCATGCAATAAAACTAGACATACTTTCTCCTAAAGAATTCACAAAACATACAATCAACTAACCAAAATCTAACTCAAGTAGACCGTAACCTACCTCAATGTAGAGCTGGAACAACGCAAGTCACTCCGCTACAACTTTCCCCTTCCTTAAAGCCTCAAAATGCTCAAAGTCTAGAAATAAAAGGCTCAATGAGTTACAATTGCTCAAATCACAAGTACTACTTAAAGAATACCCTTCCCTTTACCCCATTCCAAGGGCTAGATGACTTTCTAGGTGCTAAGCAGCCTATCAAGGGCCTTAGTAATCATTAATCATCAATTCAGAACCATATTCTATCAACATTCCTCTTACAAGTGATTTTTATGGTCAAGACACCATTTTTATAAAACCCTAGGCCTCAATTCACTTAGTTTATGATCCTAAGTGTTCAATTCATAGTTAAGAGAAACTAAGAGCCTGTTTGGATGGGCTCATTTTAAGCAGCTTATAAGCTAAAAAAATAAGTTGGGGTATCCCAACTTATTTTTTTGGGCTTATAGGTTGTTTTCAGCTTATAAGCTGCTTTAGATAAGTTAAGTCAAATGGGCCCAATTATTTTTTTGAGCTTATTTTAAGCACAAAAAGACTTTAAGCTAGCCAACCGAACACTCAAAAAAGCTGAAAACAGCTTATAAGCAACTTATAAGCCAATCCAAATGGGCTCTAACCCAAGCCTTTAGATGATAACTAAGTGATAATATCCATAACCCCTCAAGTTTAGAAGGTTTATTAATTTTCTAGGGTTTCTATTTCAATTTTACCATTAAGGACCCATAAAGGGGATAACAATCATGAAGGAGAATGAAATGATAGAATGGAATAGATGGAACTTACCTCTCAGGAGTTTTCTTGCCCCAGCTTGGTGTCACGACCCGTCTAGAGGGCCGCGACGAGCGCCCGTTGCTAGCCCACCCGGGCACCCCTTGGCTTACACTTATACTTACATCTAGGTGAGCCACATAATTAAACATACATTTCTACTCATCATTCATGCTAGTCCCATTGGACGACAATGCTTTCATATCATGGTTGACATCTATACCATGTCAATGTACATGAGCCGTCAAGGCTATCAAAATAATATACAAAATGTAGGCCAACGAGGCCAGACATATCTAACCATATACACTTGACTACGAGCCTCTAAGGAGAGTATAACACATCACATAAGCGGGACAGGACTCCGCTATGCCTATAATTATGTACACAAAAGAATAAGTACCCAAAAGCTATGGCTCTGAATGAAATGGAGCTCTGCTAGGTGATCTCTGAGAATACCACTATGGATCGAGCCTGTCTCCCTGTGCACCTGCGGGCATGACGCAGCGTCCACAACAAAAGGACGTCAGTACGAAGAATGTACTGAGTATGTAAAGCATGATCAATATCAATATAGAAGCATAATAAGCAACATGAAAAATAGCACAAGATGAGAGATAGTAATATCATCGTCATAGGCACTTACTTGCCTTTCATAGGAACTTTCCATTCAAATGCGTATTTGTGATCATACATCAATATCCGTATCCATAATCGTATCCGTTCCATATTAGTACTTGTATTCGTATACATATCCTTATTCACATTCACATCATATCATTTTCATATTCATACTCATTTCTATATCATATACATCATCATATCATATACATAGCATTTACATAGCATACCCGACCATGCAGGATCGGTGTTTCATACGTACTTGGCCAACCAAGGCTCAAGTTTACTCATACATGGCCCTACCAAGGCTTCAGGGTCACATCTACCTGGCCCTACCAAGGCGTCAGGGTTATCCGTACCATGTGCAGAGGTGCGCGCGCGTTACGTAATCATATACATACTTATTTACATATCTTCCCGACCTCATAAGCTCGGGGTTCTATAATAGTCATACATAGAAGTCCATGTTAATCACTTCCCACTTCCAAGTTGGGATTTCTATAGCTTTCAACAATCCAACCAGCTTTTGGTGCTCGATTTTCACTTGTTGACAATTGGGACATTGAGCTACGAATCCTGCTATGTCTTTCTTCATTCCATTCCACCAATATATAGACTTAAGGTCATGATACATTTTCGTCGCTCCGGGGTGAACAGAATAACGGGAACAATGAGCTTCTTTCAATATCTGGTGGCGTAGACCTGCCACATCGGGAACACACAATCTGAGAACTCCGTCTCCCGAAAGCTCAAATGATGACTCCTCTTTCTGAGGGAGTGTATCTCTGTAATGCCTTAGCATGGAATCTTCGTATTGCCGCTCTTTCACTTCTGCTACTAGCGACGAGACTGCTGAATTCTGGATAGTAGCTCCCTAGCTACCTGAGTCCACTACTCGAACTCCTAGGCTAGCTAATTGTTGGAGCTCACGGGCCATTTCCCTCTTTTCTGGTCGAACATCACACAAACTTCCCATAGATCTACGGCTGAGAGCATCAGCCACAACATTTGCCTTTCCGGGGTGATACAAGAATCAACATTATAATCTTTTAGCAATTCCAACCATCGTCGTTGCCTAAATTCAGCTCCTTCTGCTTGAAGATATACTGAAGACTCTTATGGTCTGTATAAATATCCACATGGACACCATATAAATAATGTCTCCATATCTTTAGCGCATGAATCACTGCGGCCAATTCTAAATCATGGGTTGGATAATTCCGCTCATGTTTCCGTAATTGTCTTGAAGCATACGCAATCACCTTACTGTCAGGACCCAACTAGGGGCCGTGACGAGTACCCGATACTTGTACCGAGCACCCCCTATATCGTATCGTATTCTTGTTACTAAGTGGGCCGTATGAACTGCACCATATATTTTTTTTTTCTGTTCTACTTACCATTAACACTAGTATCCTAGTTATAAACATAGGCTAACCAACTCGGTTTGCACTTTATACAACAACGAGGACCAGCAAAAGTACAAGACATCTAACTGTACATATATGTCTACGAGCCTCTAAACATAGTATACATATACATAGGAAGGGTCGAGTACTGCCGTGCCCGAACATATATACACAAAATAGTACCAAGAACTGAGGCTCCGGGACAACTGGAGCGCTGCCGATAACTGCTGATAGAACTTCTAGAAATCAGGTCCGTCTACCTGCTGACCTGCGCGACATGAAACGCAGCGTCCAAGAGAAGGGACGTCAGTACGAATAGTGTACTGAGTATGTAAGGCATGAATGATAACAAAGTAACTGCATATAGAGTGTAAATAATAACAGAATATACATACAGAGCTCATCCTGGAGTAGAAGTAACCTGTACATATGTATGCCTAGTAGGTGGATACCATGCGAGCTTAGCCCATTTTTCAGAACACGGTGTTTCTTATTCTCGTACACAGAAAACAGTACATTTCAGGAAACGGTATCTTTTGCCCACATTTACAGACGCCGAATACATAGGCTCTCCCACCCCCTCCCCAACGGTGTCCCCACATATCATATCGTATATATATCACGCATCACATATACAGACGCCGCGTACGGCTCTCCCATATCCCGCGTCCGGGACGGAATCCAGCTGAATCAGGTGGTGGTAAAACAGTTGCCCTTTCCCTTTTCCCGTATACATTTACATATACATATACATATCCATACACACATACATGTATCATATAAACAGCATGCATGGGAGCCCAAGGAAAGATACATGTCCATCGGAGTGACATAAGGTCGGTAACCTCGGATTACAGTATGGAACGGCTATAGTCGCTTCGTCTCACCTTGAAGGGACGAGTGTTATAAGGCGAGACTACCAATGAAAAGTGTCATTATGAGAAAAACATCAAATAGGGTCATAAGGTATAGTTTCATCTACTTAGAACCTTTAGTGCAGTCGTTATCGGTAATAGAGTTGAGATATCAAGAAAATAGTTTAACATTTCCATATTTCCATTTTTATAGCAGAACATATCGTCAACATATCTATCGTAGGCATTTTCTCATCTTTGACTCCATCGTTATCATGGTCATCATAGACATATTTACATTAGGATGGTGCTGTACTTATCGTTTGATGATCGGAACAAGGATCAAAAGTTTCCTTAGGATTCTACTCCAAAACAAGTCAAACGAAGCGATAGGAAAAATCCGAGAACAATGGGCCCACCTCGGGCCGAATGAGATAGCGTACACCATCTACATATGTTACGTGTCATGGCGTTACTTATGAGGGTTTTAAGGATAGTCGGGTCCTATTTATGCGAGTTCTAGAGGGTTAGAAAGGTTTTTCAACATTTTGCACAATTTAAAGTTCAATTCTACTGAAGGAAAAAGGGAAAACTTTAGGTGCGGATTCCGGAGAATAGGGTTGTCCCCGAGGCTCGTACCCGACTTATTACGTCTAAGACATGCCATAGAAGGAAGGATAAAGCCTTACATACCTCTTGCCGCTCCGTATGCTATCCCGAATTCACGTAGCAAATCCGCCAAAATCTGCAATTTGGTCACATTTACCCAAATTTTCATTAGGGTACTTAAAGTTGGAATCTTAAGGTAACACTTGGCTACCGAAATTTCGGCAGCACTTCCTCTGTAAATATACCATCCTCAACATTTAACTTAGTCAAATTCCAATCAATCACAATCCGGGAATTCAAACCCGGCCAAACTATCAACATAAACTCAACAACCACACTAGCGATTCACATATTCAATTCAAGATATATCCCTACACTTCAAAGTAGCATTCTACTTCCTTCAAGACTTTCTAATTCCAATAAAACAACAACAACCTTATAATATATATATTCCAACAACATCAATACCAAAAATCTTGACCACAAAATCAATAAGCCATTTATTCATTTCAAGGCAACTCAATTCAATGCAACTCAATTAAATTCATATGATACTCCAACAACTTAAGCAACATACTTCTTACCCAAAACCTTTTAACTTCAATGAAACAACAATAACACATACACTTAGCAATATTATCTCCACATTACAAAGACCATGCTAGCATTATACCAACTCTTCCCATAATCCACAACCAACACAATTTCACTCCTTAACCATTGAATCCTTATTTTACATCATGGAACTTACCATAACAACAATTGCAATGCTAAGTAAAATTAATTCACCACACCCTTCCATAACCTACACCATTCGGCCAACACACCCTATATGCATGTTTTTATGAATTTCCATATTATCTATACTTCACAACAATAACCAACACACAACATAACACAACACATACACACACACGGCTTGACTATGCAAGTCACGGCCACACATACCTACACTCTTCCATCACATGAATTTCATCCATTTTCATGCACCACATCATACACAAACATCCAAAACATATAAAGGATGATAAATTCTTACCTTTTCTTCTAATCTTCCTTCTTGAATACAACTTGCAACTCACAAGAACATGTGATTTCTTGCTCCCATGAACACTCCAACTTGCTAGGGACCCTTTAATTGGTAGGAAATTATTTTTGGAGAAATTTTTGTAAATTTCCTTGGAATTTCTTCACTTGGCTGAATGGCCTTTCAAGTTTTCTCCTTCTTTCTCTTGTTCTTATCTTCTTGAAATCTCTAGAGGATTTTGGTGAATATAAGATGACTCTCTACATAAATACATACAAGTCCTTCACCAATTTTTTCCCATTTTACAAATAGGTCCCTCAACATAAAAAAAAAATGGCTACATGATCCCTTTCTTTGCTTCTCTAGAAAATTCTACCATTTTCTTGGATTTTCTTAAAAATAAATAAAGAAGACTAGGTGTCTTCCTTTGTAAGATTTGGTTCACATGTCCTTATAATTTGTAATTAGCCCCCACTAATTAATAGAAATGTGGACATATGCCACACATGCCACACGACCAATCTTGGAATTTTCCAAGAATTTTTCTTGAACACTTGTGAAATTACCATTTTACCCTTAGACTTTCTTAATATTTTCGCTTCCAAATTCTTCATACGCAACTCATGTACTTAGAAAAATAAAAGTAAGGCCTTGTTTGTCATCTTCCCGCAATTGTCTTAAATTATCCGACTGTACAAAAGCGCGGGATATAACATCCTCCCCCCCTTTAGAACATTCGTCCTCGAATGTTAAACTGGCCTTATAGTGTATTATAATACTTCGGGGAGGTCTCCTCTGTAGACATCTCACATGTCGCTTAACATATCCATTTTAGGAGCTTAGGTTGCCTTTATGTCGTAGGTCCATTGTACTAGCTCCAAATGCTGGCCCTGCGTTAATAAATCCCCTTTATTGGGTCTTGAATCGTCGTGGTCCATTTTTGGCCTAACACGTCTTCCCCCACTTTAATAAGGGGGTCTACACACGCCTATGCCCTTTAGATATTCGTCGCCTTCCGCGATCCTTTACAACTGCAACTCCCTCCTGCTAGTCTAGTCTGTCCCTACTTACACGACTTCTATAAGGTTTCTAACCACTTTGTACACCTTAGTTTACCCCAGACTACCTAATTTCACATTCGTCCTTAGTTCCCATATTTATGAAATTTTCAGCATATTTTCCCAGGGGGGGTCACCCATCCTGAGATTGCCCTCACCCTAGCACGCTTAACCTCAAAACTTCAGTGCGTTTTAGTGCCTTAATGCTAGTCTACTAGCCCCCACTCCTCCGTACTGTCTATATCCCGTAATATGGGGGCGAGTTGGAATCTTGACAATTTTCGAACCGCTCTCGTAACGTATCTTTTCCTTTCAATTACTATTTTAGCCTTCGCAATGCTCAGTATTCGTCGTTTTCCTATGTGTGCGGCTATTTTTCGTCCAGAATTGCAAATTTCCATTATGTCTAGTAACACAAGAGTAGCATACAGTAGAGTAGAACCTGGATCAATTTAACGCATACATATAATAGGAAAATGCCGATAATGTACCTGTAGCCGCATCTGGGGAAGGATCAGGGTCCTGCCGTCCTGCCAATGCGTATATACGGTGCGGAGGGCCGGCTGAACTAGGTGCCCCTCCTCTACCTCGGCCGCGGCCCGCTGGGGCCTGGGAAGTCTGTCCACGAGGGCGCACAGTCGACGATGAACCAATTGCTGATCCGGCTGGCTGAGTTTGGCCTCCTCCATCCTTTAGTGGGCAATCACGCACCAAATGGTCAGTTCGACCGCAGGCAAAACAACCACCTGTTTCCAGGTAACACTGCCCCGAGTGTGGCTTGCCACACCGAGCACATCGTGGTGGGGGCAGCCCCGTCCTACTAAAATCAGCTCTGTACTGGGATCCTGAAGCCTTGGCATTCTGACCTGGTCCTGAAGAGGTAGGATGATCAAACCCCCTATCTGCAAATCGAGGTGGCGCACTGACCACTGATTGGCCTGAATACCTAGGTTTCCCCTGTGCCTACCCCCCTCTGTACTCACTTCTAGCCCCGGAAAATCTGCCCCTTTTTCTGGAACCCTTATCTGAATAACGCTCCTCTCTCCGTAACTGATACTGTTCCTCCAGGTTTTGGGCGTGGGCCTGAATACGAGTAATAGTCATCCCATCCTGGAGTGAAGCCGTCAAGCACTCCTTGACTAAATGTGGCCCCAGCACACTCACAAATCGGTGCACATGATCCCCCATGTTAGCTATCATGGTTGGGGCGTACCTGGATAACGAGTTAAAACGAAGATTGTACTCACGTACGCTCATATTTCCCTGTCGAAGGTTCAAGAACATATCGGCTCGAGCCCGTCGAACCTCCGGGGGTAGAAAATGTCGTAGAAATGCCTCAGTAAATTCCTGCCAAATCGGAGGGGGTGCATTTGCTCCCCTCGAAGATACCCAGCTATTATACCATAGGACTGCCACGTCCCGCAGCCTGTATGAAGCCAACTCTACGGACTCTGTATCCGAAGCATGTATAATTCTCAGAGTCCTCAGCATCTCATCTATAAAGCTCTGTGGATCCTCCTCTGGTTTTGATCCATAAAACTCCGGAGGCTTCAGGGTAATAAAGTCACGAGCCCTTGCACTCACCGCCCTGTCTCCCGGGTCTACATCTTGCCGCTGAACCTGTGCGGCAACTAGCTGAGTCAATAACTGGATGGCCTCTGTCATCTGCTGGCCCGGAGCTGCTGGCGGTGGAACTGGAGGTGCTGGGGCTGGAGCTGGAACTCTTTCCTGCTCTGCTGATACAGGGGAAGCAGGAGGAGTCTCAGGGGGAGCTTCAGTATAGGACTCGTCTTCTTCTGGCTCCTGTTCAACTCTGCTTCCAGCCACTGTCTCGCCCTTCTGGGCTGCCCTAGCTTTCTTCTTCGGCGGCATTACTGAAACCATAACATAGGATTAGGAAAGGAATATGGAAACCTGGTAGCATAGCTCTATCGCACGATCTCAGAATACAAAGAAGATCATATTTCCTAAATGCCCTGTAGCCTCCTGTTTATAAATGTGGCGCGCTACACACCCATAAACAGGACTCTACTGGACACGGCTCGTAGACTAACCCCTAGGACCGAACTGCTCTGATACCACTTCTGTCAGGACCCAACTAGGGGCCGTGATGAGTACCCGATACTTGTACCGAGCACCCCCTATCTCGTATCGTATTCTTGTTACTAAGTGGGCCGTATGAACTGCACCATATATTTTTTTTTTCTGTTCTACTTACCATTAACACTAGTAGCCTAGTTATAAACATAGGCTAACCAACTCGGTTTGCACTTTATACAACAACGAGGACCAGCAAAAGTACAAGACATCTAACTGTACATATCTGTCTACGAGACTCTAAACATAGTATACATATACATAGGAAGGGCCGAGTACTGCCGTGCCCGAACATATATACACAAAATAGTACCAAGAACTGAGGCTCCGGGACAACTGGAGCGCTGCCGATAACTGCTGATAGAACTTCTAGAAATCAGGTCCGTCTACCTGCTGACCTGCGCGGCATGAAACGCAGCGTCCACAAGAAGGGACGTCAGTACGAATAGTGTACCGAGTATGTAAGGCATGAATGATAACATAGTAACTGCATATAGAGTGTAAATAATAACAGAATAGACATACAAAGCTCATCCTGGAGTAGAAGTAACCTGTACATATGTATGCCTAGTAGGTGGATACCATGCGAGCTTAGCCCATTTTTCAGAACACGGTGTTTCTTATTCTCGTACACAGAAAACAGTACATTTCAGGAAACGGTATCTTTTGCCCACATTTACAGACGCCGAATACATCGGCTCTCCCACCCCCCTCCCCAACGGTGTCCCCACATATCATATCGTATATATATCACGCATCACATATACAGACGCCGCGTACGGCTCTCCCATATCCCGCGTCCGGGACGGAATCCAGCTGAATCAGGTGGTGGTAAAACAGTTGCCCTTTCCCTTTTCCCGTATACATTTACATATACATATACATATCCATACACACATACATGTATCATATAAACAACATGCATGGGAGCCCAAGGAAAGATACATGTCCATCGGAGTGACATAAGGTCGGTAACCTCGGATTACAGTATGGAACGGCTATAGTCGCTTCGTCTCACCTTGAAGGGACGAGTGTTATAAGGCGAGACTACCAATGAAAAGTGTCATTATGAGAAAAACATCAAATAGGGTCATAAGGTATAGTTTCATCTACTTAGAACCTTTAGTGCAGTCGTTATCGGTAATAGAGTTGAGATATCAAGAAAATAGTTTAACATTTCCATATTTCCATTTTTATAGCAGAACATATCGTCAACATATCTATCGTAGGCATTTTCTCATCTTTGACTCCATCGTTATCACGGTCATCATAGACATATTTACATTAGGATGGTGCTGTACTTATCGTTTGATGATCGGAACAAGGATCAAAAGTTTCCTTAGGATTCTACTCCAAAACAAGTCAAACGAAGCGATAGGAAAAATCCGAGAACAATGGGCCCACCTCGGGCCGAATGAGATAGCGTACACCATCTACATATGTTACGTGTCATGGCGTTACTTATGAGGGTTTTAAGGATAGTCGGGTCCTATTTATGCGAGTTCTAGAGGGTTAGAAAGGTTTTTCAACATTTTGCACAATTTAAAGTTCAATTCTACTGAAGGAAAAAGGGAAAACTTTAGGTGCGGATTCCGGAGAATAGGGTTGTCCCCGAGGCTCGTACCCGACTTATTACGTCTAAGACATGCCATAGAAGGAAGGATAAAGCCTTACATACCTCTTGCCGCTCCGTATGCTATCCCGAATTCACGTAGCAAATCCGCCAAAATCTGCAATTTGGTCACATTTACCCAAACTTTCATTAGGGTACTTAAAGTTGGAATCTGAAGGTAACACTTGGCTACCGAAATTTCGGCAGCACTTCCTCTTTAAATATACCATCCTCAACATTCAACTTAGTCAAATTCCAATCAATCACAATCCGGGAATTCAAACCCGGCCAAACTATCAACATAAACTCAATAACCACACTAGCGATTCACATATTCAATTCAAGATATATCCCTACACTTCAAAGTAGCATTCTACTTCCTTCAAGACTTTCTAATTCCAATAAAACAACAACAACCTTATAATATATATATTCCAACAACATTAATACCAAAAATCTTGACCACAAAATCAATAAGCCATTTATTCATTTCAAGGCAACTCAATTCAATGCAACTCAATTAAATTCATATGATACTCCAACAACTTAAGCAACATACTTCTTACCCAAAACCTTTTAACTTCAATGAAACAACAATAACACATACACTTAGCAATATTATCTCCACAATACAAAGACCATGCTAGCATTATACCAACTCTTCCCATAATCCACAACCAACACAATTTCACTCCTTAACCATTGAATCCTTATTTTACATCATGGAACTTACCATAACAACAATTGCAATGCTAAGTAAAATTAATTCACCACACCCTTCCATAACCTACACCATTCGGCCAACACACCCTATATGCATGTTTTTATGAATTTCCATATTATCTATACTTCACAACAATAACCAACACACAACATAACACAACACACACACACACACGGCTTGACTATGCAAGTCACGGCCACACACACCTACACTCTTCCATCACATGAATTTCATCCATTTTCATGCACCACATCATACACAAACATCCAAAACATATAAAGGATGATAAATTCTTACCTTTTCTTCTAATCTTCCTTCTTGAATACAACTTGCAACTCACGAGAACATGTGATTTCTTGCTCCCATGAACACTCCAACTTGCTAGGGACCCTTTAATTGGTAGGAAATTATTTTTGGAGAAATTTTTGTAAATGTCCTTGGAATTTCTTCACTTGGCCGAATGGCCTTTGAAGTTTTCTCCTTCTTTCTCTTGTTCTTATCTTCTTGAAATCTCTAGAGGATTTTGGTGAATATAAGATGACTCTCTACATAAATACATACAAGTCCTTCACCAATTTTTTCCCATTTTACAAATAGGTCCCTCAACATAAAAAAATGGCTACATGATCCCTTTCTTTCCTTCTCTAGAAAATTCTACCATTTTCTTGGATTTTCTTAAAACTAAATAAAGAAGACTAGGTGTCTTCCTTTGTAAGATTTGGTCCACATGTCCTTATAATTTGTAATTAGCCCCCACTAATTAATAGAAATGTGGATATATGCCACACATGCCACACGGCCAATCTTGGAATTTTCCAAGAATTTTTCTTGAACACTTGTGAAATTACCATTTTACCCTTAGACTTTCTTAATATTTTCGCTTCCAAATTCTTCATACGCAACTCATGTACTTAGAAAAATAAAAGTAAGGACTTGTTTGTCATCTTCCCGCAATTGTCTTAAATTATCCGACTGTACAAAAGCGCGGGATATAACACTTACCATGTTGCATCAATACACAGCCTAGCCCAACACCTGAAGTATCGCAATAAACAACATATCCTTCCAATCCCTCTGGAAGTGTCAAGACTGGGGCGGAAGTCAATCTACTTTTCAACTCTTGGAAGCTACGCTCACAAGCATCTGTCCATTGAAACTTTGCCGATTTCTGGGTTAACTTTGTGAGTGGTGCAGAAATAGAAGAAAAACCTTCAACAAATCTCCTGTAATAACCTGCTAAGCCCAAAAAGCTACGAACCTCCGTAGGAGTTGGGGGCCTTGGCCAAGTCTTCACGGCCTCAATCTTTTGACTATCCACTCGAATACCATCGGCTGCCACAATATGCCCCAGAAATGCCACTGAGTTCAACCAAAACTCGCATTTGGAAAACTTTGCGAACAACTCTCGAGTTCGAAGGACTCCGAGGAAAGTACGCAAATGATTCGCATGTTCTGCCTCGGATCTAGAATATACCAAGATGTCGTCGATAAATACGATCACAAATAAATCCAGAAAAGGCCTGAACACATTATTCATCAGATCCATAAATGCCGCCGGCGCATTAGTTAGCCCAAATGATATCACCCGGAACTCAAAATGACCATATCTTGTTCTAAAGGCTGTCTTAGGGATATCTTTCTCCCTAACTCTCACTTGATGATACTCGGACCTCAAATCGATCTTTGAAAACCATTTGGCGCCTTGCAATTGATCAAATAAGTCATCAATCCTCGGAAGAGGATACTTGTTCTTAATTGTCACCTTATTCAATTGCCGGTAATCAATGTACATTCTCAAGGAGACATCTTTATTTCGGACAAACAATACGGGTGCTCCCCACGGGGATGAACTAGGCCTAATAAAGCCTTTCTTAAGCAAGTCCTTCAATTGCTCCTTCAACTCTTTCAATTCTGTGGGAGTCATTCTATAAGGAGGAATAGATATGGGCTTGGTGCCCGGCAAAACATCAATTGCGAAATCAATCTCCCACTCGGGAGGAAGGCCTGGAAGCTCTTCCGGGAACACATCCGGAAATTCGTTTACTACAGGAACTGTCTGAAGAGTCGGCGATTCAGCTTCTACATCTTGAACCCGAACTAGATGATAGATACATCCTTTCGTGATCATTTTCGTTGCCTTTAGATAGGAAATAAACCTACCTTTTGGTGACGCCGTATCCCCTTTCCATTCTAGGACTAGTTCTCCCGGAAATTGGAAACGAACCATATTCATTCTACAATCAACATTGGCATAGCAAGAGGCCAACCAATCCATGCCCATAATGACATCAAAGGCTACCATCTTTAGCTCATGCAAGTCAACTATAGTACGACAGTCACAAATCAAAACTATGCAATTTCTATATACTCGGCTAGCTATTACCAATTCACCAACGGGTGTAGACACCTCAAAAGGTTTAATCAACTCCGGCTCGACTCTAAATCGACCCACAATATATGGAGTAACATATGACAATGTGGAGCCCTGATCAATCAAAGCATATATATCATGAGAGAATATCGACAATATACCTGTGACCACGTCAGGAGAAGACTCAAGATCTTGGCGTCCAGCCAAAGCATAAACACGGTGCTGAGGACCGCTAGAACTGGAAACTCTCCCTCTGCCTCTACCATGGCCGACTGGCCCATGTGAACCTGGCCCCATAGGGCGTACAGATGCTGAAGATCCGGCTACCGACCCTGAAGGCTGGGTCCTACCTCTACCATGAACTGAGGGGCAATTACGCATGATATGGCCTGGTCAACCACATGAATAGCAAACATCTGAACCCAATCGGCATCGACCCCAATTCAACTTCCCACACTGGGAACATCGTGGTGCGGGTGGCCTTGCCTGACCCGAATCATCTCTAAACTGGGACCCTGAATAACTCTGACTCGGCCCGGAACGAGTAGATCTATCGAATCTCTGGCCTGAAAACCGTAGAGGTGCACTAGTCATAGAATAGCTAGACTGCCTGGAAATCTGCGGTCTGTGCCCACCTCTGAACTCACTCATCGGACTTGAAGATCTGGCCCTCTTACTATTGCCCCTATCCTGCTCGCGTTCACTTCTCTGCTGTTGTAAACTTTCTTCTAAGTTCCGAGCATGAGCCTGAATGTGTGCAGTATCCATATTGTCCTGAAGTGACACGGTCAAGCACCTATATCCGCTACCATGGCCGAAGCATACCTAGCCAAGGAATTGAAGCGGAGACTGTACTCTAAAGCACTCATACTACCTTGCCTCAAATTCAAGAATTTATCGGCCCTAGATCGCCGAACCTCTGGAGGTATATAATGTCGGAGGAAAGCATCAACGAACTCCTGCCATACCGGGGGAGGTGCATTGGCTCCCCGTGAAGCCATCCAAATGGTATACCATTGGATCGAGACATCTCTCAATCTATACGACGCTAACTCCACCGACTCGGTGTTCGAAGCATGTATCAATCGTAGCGTCCTCAACATACCATTGATAAAATCCTGAGGGTCCTCCTCCGGCTTTGACCCAAAGAATTCCGGAGGGTTCAACGTAATGAAGTCACGGTCCCTTGCACTAACAGCCCTATCAGCCTGCCCTGTACTCTGCCGCTGAGTTTGGGCAGCAACCAATTGAGTAAGCAAGTGTATGGCCTCTTTCACATCTTGGCCTGAAGCATCCGGTGGAAGAGCCGGAGGTGCTGGAGCTGGGGCTGAGGCTCCCTCACGCTCCTCTAATATAGGTACTGAACGGGAGGACCGAGATTGAGCCGCACTCTGGGACTCACAGTCCTCCACTAACGGTGGCGGTGCTCTTTCAGCCCGCATTTTTGCCACCGTCTTGCCCTTTTGGGCTGCTGTAGCCTTTCTCTTTACAGGCATTTCTGAAACACACAACACACGATTAAGGGACAAGAATTTCTTATACCATAGCTCTATCGCCTGTTTCTTATGAAGAAAGAAGGTCATTTATTCCTAAAATGTCCGCAGCTTCTTGTTTATAAGTGGGGCGCGCAACACACCCATAACCAAGACTCTACTAGACACGGTTCGTAGACACACCCTAGGAATGAACTGCTCTGATTCCACTTTTGTCACGACCCGTCTAGAGGGCCGCGACGAGCGCCCGGTGCTAGCCCACCCGGGCACCCCTTGGCTTACACTTATACTTACATCTAGGTGAGCCACATAATTAAACATATATTTCTACTCATCATTCATGCTAGTCCCATTGGATGACAATGCTTTCATATCATGGTTGGCATCTATACCACGTCAATGTACATGAGCCGTCAAGGCTATCAAAATAATATACAAAATGTAGGCCAACAAGACCAGACATATCTAACCATATATACGTGACTACGAGCCTCTAAGGAGAGTATAACACATCACATAAGTGGGACAGGACCCCGCTATGCCCATAATTATGTACATAAAAGAATAAGTACCCAAAAGTTATGGCTCCGAATGAAATTGAGCTCCGCTAGGTGGTCTCTGGGAATACCGCTATGGATCGAGCCTGTCTCCCTGTGCACCTGCGGGCATGACGCAGTGTCCACAACAAAAGGACGTCAGTACGAAGAATGTACTGAGTATGTAAAGCATGATCAATATCAATATAGAAGCATAATAAGCAACATGAAAAATAGCACAAGATGGGAGATAGTAATATCATCGTCATAGGCACTTACTTGCCTTTCATAGGAACTTTCCATTCAAATGCGTATTTGTGCTCATACATCAATATTCGTATCCATAATCGTATCCATTCCATATTAGTACTCGTATTCGTATACATATCGTTATTCACATTCACATCGTATCATTTTCATATTCATACTCATTTCTATATCATATACATCATCATATCATATACATAGCATTTACATAGCATACCCGACCATGCAGGATCGGTGTTTCATACGTACTTCGCCAACCAAGTCTCAAGGTTACTCATACCTGGCCCTACCAAGGCTTCAGGGTCACATCTACCTGGCCCTACCAAGGCGTCAGGGTTATCCGTACCATGTGCAGAGGTGCGCGCGCATTACGTAATCATATACATACTTATTTACATATCTTCCCGGCCTCATAAGCTCGGGGTTCTATAATAGTCATACATAGACATATATATATATATATAACAGCTCATAAGAATCTTTACTATTTACATAATTATCACAATCGTCATCAACATCATTATTACTATTATCGTCATTAATCACATTTATCTCTATAGGCTTACTCGTCATACGAGGGATTTAGTACAATCGTGGCGTATCACGAATCGTGAGCTTACTAGCTCGGAAGATCAAATCATTTAAAGGATATCATAGTCTCATAGAAGATTTAGATATTTGGCCAAAGAACCATGCCTTATGAAAGAAGGGTTAGCCTTACATACCTTTCCGTTCAACTATTTACCACTTGCACGTTCTCCTCCGAAGCTCACGTTTCTACCTTCATTAAAGTCATACTATCATTAGAATCGATGGATAGCATACATGACTAAACTAGAGAAAATCGGGCAACGTCTCCTCTATTTATACGACATTCCTCTATAGTGTATTTCAACTCTCAAATGTCAACAATACATTCACAATACTACAACAATAGTCATTATTCATCCACATTATCCATATTCTAGACTCACTTTTCAATCATCCATATCCATGGCCACAACGCACGACTATGTCCATTCACGTACATTGCTCATCTCATGTTCTCAACATCATTTATAACACATTTACATTACAATACATCAAGACTCATAACTAAATCCAAACTATTTCTCAAAATGGCACTATTCCACATTCATGACCCATTTTGCCATACCTCTCTACAATCCAAGCATTTCAACTCTTAAATACCTTAAACAACATAGAAACATCATAAATCTTACCTTAGATGTCGTAGGAACAAACCTTGGTTGATAATACTCCACTTGAGCAAAACCCTAGTTTATCTCCAATGAGATTTCTTGACTTGTATGATCCTTAATGGGTTTTCTTATACTTGATTCACTTAGTTTATATTGTTGTTCACTAATAATCCTTGAATCCTTGTGGAATAAATGTAGAGAGAGGTTTTAGAGAGAAGGGGGTGTCATGTGGAAATGAAATAATGAACTTGGTCTCTTATTAATAACCCAAAATTTGATCTTAAATGAACAGTTGTCGAAAGTGCACAGTGGTCATAAACACAGTTTACGGTCCGTATTCCAGTTTACGGACCGTATTTCGTGGTCATATTTAAGGATGACAGAAACAGAAAGTCAGGCTGAGGACATGGTGGTTTACGACTCAGTTTACGGGCCGTATTTCAGTTTATGGTCCGTATTCCAAGTCGTCTTTAACCATTCCAGCATTTGACAGAAAGTTGAAGTTTTTGGAAGCTGAAATACGACATAGCAGTTTACGGACCGTATACCACTTTACGGTCCGTATTTCATTTTACGACCAACTGGCCAGAATGCAAACCTGTAACTTTTCACATTTCCAAAACCTATAATTAGTCATTGTGGAGCATAACCTACCTTTCATTGCAATTGCCTTTGAAATCTGACTTAGGGTCGTCAAACTTCGTTCCCTTCTTATTAAAACATCATATACTCGTATTCTTCGTTAGTCTATTCACTGTACGTTCATGGGGGAATTCCCGAGGTGTAACACTTGGAAATTCACCCTAGGTTCTTATTGGGAACTGTGTTGGTTTTCTATGAATAGAGAATGTGAGACTAAGTATATTAAAATTGGGCTACTGTTTTCTATCGACCGCAACAACGGTCATCACGCTGCTGCAGCGGTCCTGCTATAGCGAACCAAAGAGAATTCACTAAACCTCTATGGCGGTCTGTTCACCGCTATAGCGGTCCACCGCCTGCCACAGCGGCCACCAAGAACATGGATGGCCGCTGGTAGCGGTCAAACCGCCGCTATAGCGGTACCGCCGCAGCGGTACTTCCACTGCCACAGCGGTCCATTTTGGGCAGTGAGCTCCACTTTTGTCCAGTTTTTCCCCCTATCCCCCAACATTTCATCCGAGGCCTCAAAAACATAAAACAAATATGCATGTATACATAAAGACGCCCTACGAATCCACTCGTGGCCTCGAAATTCTCAACGGAGTTCTAATTTTGTACGTCGCCCCCCTGACGGACTCAAGAAAATAAGCAACAACCACAAACAAGTCAAATTTTAGCTCATAAGCTCACAAGATTTAGTTTCTACTGGTTCGTTCTACCCTTGGAAAGGTTCTATTCGTTGGGGTGATCCTACATTTCCCATAACGATCGGAAGGGTCATTACAAGAAGATGGAGTATTTAAAGGGTTAAGCGGTGTCTAAGGCTGCAAACTAGATAGGCGAAGGGATATTTAGGGTAAGAAGTGGATTGTTGGGCTACTTTTCGTAAACTAGATCACTTATGGGTATTGGGCCGTAATTATTCCTAAAAGAAAGGCATTAATAAATTTCAACAAACACCCTTTTTAGCATATGCAACCAGATAAAAAGTAAAAGCATTAACTTTAGAAAAATCTGAAATACCCATTTGAAGAATCGTCCAAATTTTCGCAAGAAAAAACCCAGAAAACATTGAAAAGGAAAGGCACTAACTTTAGCTAAATCAGAAATACCCAGTTGAAGAATCGTCCAAATTTTAAGGAGAAGCTTAAATTTTATGCCCACTTGATCCAAATCTTTTGGTCTCAAACAGAGAGTTCTTAGTAAGAAAAATCTTCCACCCAAAATTGAAAGAGGAGGAGGAGGCGGAGGAGAAAAAGAAGTAGAAGAAGGAGGAGGAGGAGAAGAAGCTTGGAGAGACAAAGGAAAACGATGAGAACTTTGAGATAGATACAAAAACTTCAATAGCGTACATTTGAGAGAGTTATCTGTGATCGTGTCAAAGCCGATAAAAAAATTGAATAGCACGTGTCAACCCTGCAAATACAATAGACATATAAAGGAATTAGAAATCAAATAACCTCCAATTCCTCAAAATAGCCCTACGACCCCAAGCAGCTCCCGTTAGCCGCCTCTATATAAGTATAATATAATATAATTATGCAAGTTTTAAGCCTAAAGTCAAGACCCAATATCTATCATGGGGTAAGCCTAATTTTACATCCAAAGCCCAATATTAAGCTTTTCCCTTTCCTTACCCCTTAGCAGTTACTAATTAGAGTATCCTAATTTCTAATTGTATCATTATATGTCTTTTGAGTTCCGAGCAAGCATGAGGCAACAAGCCAACAATTGGTGTGGGCGAGTGGCGACGGATTCGGCTTCCCTTCAATACAAGACTGTCCAGTTTGTCCAGTGGACTACTGATTTGATTACATGTGTCCACTTAGAGATCTAAGGCTCAACAATTATTTAATCAAAACAACCTCTTAAATCATGGTTAAACTAAAGTACCCTTCTAGATTAATACTAATTTCGCAAGATAGAAAACGAATCCGAGGATACTGCTGAAAATTTTCTGCTGGTTGAAAAAGATCCGAAAACAATTGTTGCGGGAATTTCCTTTTGTTGGAAAGAGATTTTTCTTACCATGAAAAATATTTGTTCAAGAGAGAAATGAAACAGTCAACGAACGGAGAAAATTAAATCATTTACAAGGCACAACACAAGAACACAAAGAAAAAGAAAATCAATTGATGAACAAACTTTCTTCTCGAGAAAAAGTGATGACACGGAAGGAGGTTATTCATTGTTCTTACACTTTTCTTGTACTTCCAACAATCAATGTGAAAAAGTTCCTACAATATGTTTGATAAAATGTCTCAACTATAACTTTTGAGAATATTAAGTAAAAATGAATAAAACATATGTGAGTATTTACGATCCTTAAAGCACACACCATACAAATTGAATAAAGTTCACAAACTTTTTCACACGATGGTGTCTGTAGAATTTGTCACGACCCAAATAACGGGTCATGAGGGCACCCACAATATCCTTCCTGGTGGGTGAACCCTTCCCCTAAGCACATTATTAAAGTAATAAACTGCAGAATGAAAGAGAATTATACCAAAAGTACCAAAAGTGAAGAAATAATAATAACTACATCCCAAAACCTGGTCTGGACTAGTACAAGAGCTCTAATACAGTACAATATCCGAAATACTGTAAATACAAGTCTCAAAGTCATAAATAAGTCTTTCTATGAATCGAGAGACAGATAGTAATGGAGGGAAATCCGGGTTGCAGGATCCGGCAAATGGCTCACCCTGAATCTCCGACGAGAAAGGTCTCGGGTCACTCTCGAGGTCGTGAACATGATCTTGGCTCAAACTCTACACTCAACAAAAAGTTCAACAAGAGTAGTATGAGTACAATACTAATACTCGTACGCGTCATAGGCCGACAACGATTGGATGGCGCATATAATTGGGAAGAAATCAACAAGTAGAGCAGTTAAGCAATCAAGTAGAGTCATGAAACATGTTCAAGTATAAGATCAGAAGAAGTGTATAAAATGCCAGTAGACAGTCAAGAGTAGATGAATGAATGTAGATACAATGCAATGCCATGCACTGGCCAATTTTCCCTATCCGTACACACATGCTAAGGGCTATGCTTCAAAGTCATGAACCATGGGGGACCTGCGAAGTCCATGTACCAATCTCTCGTTCCGGCAAATGACCTCGGACATGAGCACTTTCTCGCTCAGGTAAAGACCTTGGATCACGAGCACTCCCTCGCTTCGGTAAAGACCTCGGATCATGAGCACTCTCTCTCTTTTACGCTCTCCGACAAAAACCTCGGAGGCTATCAATCACTTTCCTTACCATCACATCAATTATATATGGAAAAACGAAATGGAGGACATGCATGGAATCAATTACAACAACAACTCAATCATAGAGTAAATAAATGCATGTCATGAACACTAGTCATAATTCGATTCAACACTAATATCCTTCTCTTTTCCATGTAACAAGTGAGGTATCAAATGTTAGAAATGAATGAATCAACAACCACATCTTGTTAGCAAATATGGCAACAAGCCCACTTAACAACATCCATACCAAACCAGTGGATTTATCTCTACAACCATGCCTAAAGGCCTAACATGCTTTCCCCGCCAACATCTACCGTTACATACTATTCTCTAATGAGAGTCTAACAAAGGTAAGCCGTAACCTACCTCAAAGGCCGAGCGGGAGCCATGAACAATCAAGCCAAAGCCTTCCCTTTGCGTAGAACCTCTGAACAGTCGAAGTCTATCAAATAAATACTCTACGTTAGATTACGAATCTAAGGGTACCCATATCACTATACTTCTAAATTAAAACAAAAAACAACCTTAAAAAGTGACCCCAAGCCCACAATGGAAAAAACTGGAATTTTATTGGAAAATTAGTTCACCCAAAGCCTTACTAGCAAGACTCGATCAAATTGATCCTTAATTCAAGAAAGACCCTCATTTTGGACTTAGGGCTAGAACCCCAATTTCCATAACCCCAACATAATCACAAGGTAAATAAGAGATTAGACTAGTAGGAAAGAGAGCTTAGAAACTTACCCCTAAGGTAAATTGAAGCCTAAAACACTTGAAATCTTCTCCATAAGAACTCTGAACTCAAAATATGGGATTATGAGGTCTAGGTTCGATTTTGGGAAACAAAAAGGATTCTGAACTCTGCTAAATCTGCTTCTGTGGACTTTTCCTCGCAGGTGCGGGCCAAATTCCGTAGAAGCAGATCCGCAGGTGCGATTGCACCAGAAACCATAAAATCTGGTTTTCACCAAATTCAACCCACCACTTGGAGCTCATTCGAGACCTCCCGGACACAAACTAAACATGCATATCTATCGTAAAAACGCTACGAACTCGCTCATTCACTCGGATCTCCCAAAAGAGGTCTCCTTGACCCGGTGTTGACCCAAGTCAACTCCAACCAAAAACCCAATTCCCAACCAATGACTCAAAATGCCACCAAACGCCTCGGGATAGGGACCAAGGACCCTACTAAGTAAAAAATAATGCTCCGGACCTGGCGGGACTATTAGAATTCAATTTCGGACATAATAACCCAAAAGTTAACTAATGGCCAGCTCTTTTTTGCTTATTTAACTTAGAAAACTCTTGAATCCTCAAAATTAACCAAGACTCGCCTGATATCCTCGGGAACCGTGCCACCCATCCCCGAAAGTCATAAACACATAAAAGAGAGTATGGGAAGGGTATGTGGGGAAAAAGAGTAAAATTCTCTAAACAACTAAACGGGTGGTTACAGAATTACACCCTCAAGTTGTTGTAGTATTAAAGTAGAATGTCACTTTGAAGTTTTAGGATCTGGAAATCACTACCATAATAAGTCCTCTTAATTAACCTTGTTTTGGAAGTGACTTATAACTACTATTATGTGTTTCAATTGTTTACTCCACTCTATTTTCTATTTGTTAGTGAACTAGTAAGACTCTCTAGATATTTTTCTTAATTGGGTTTCACTCCATTTCTTGTTAGCAAAAGAGAAAATCCCTCCACATATAGACAAAACATGATACCTAAGTTTGCTTTCTATTCGTCACTTGAAAACTAGAATCAATTATAATCTTATCTCATGTATTATTCCCCCATATGTTATGTAATGTATTATTCAAACTTGTTATATCATCAATTTTCTAAAATTTCATATTACATTTCTTATTAAATTTAAGATTACTTATTATTTATCTTTTATATACTCTTTGTATTTTAGATTTATGGAGATTGGATCTAGTGATTCTCAAAGTGGATGTAATGTGCTCATAAAACTAGGGATGGAATTGAATTCAGATGAGCATGCATATAAATTGTCACGACCCGTCTAGGGGCCGTGACGAGTACCCGATACTTGTACCGGGCACCCCTTGTCTATCGTTTTACCTTTACCTCTTAGCAAGCCATGTAAACAGAGCCATTTTTTTTTTTGAACATTAACATTAGCGGCGTCATTCTGAACATAGACTAATAAAATTCGTTATCACTTATACATCAACATTAACATGCCAAAACACCATATACCTAACTGTACTTAACTGACTGTACATATCTGTCTACGAGCCTCTAGACATAGTACACTTATACATAGAAAGGGCCGAGTACTGTCGTGCCCGAAAATACATACACAAAATAGTACCACGAAAGTGGGGCTCCGGAACAACTAGAGCGCTGTCAACACTGCTGGTAAGGCTTCTAAGGACCAAGTCCACCTGTCTACTGACCTGCGCGGCATGAAACGCAGCGTCCACAAGAAGGGACGTCAGTACGAATAGTGTACCGAGTATGTAAGGCATGAATAGTAATATACAGAAAATATGAATCATGTATAATGACATAAGAGAGTTACAACACATGTCCTGGGATAGAAACATAACCTGTATATATATATACCCTTGGCAAGTGCTATGCGTACTTAGCTTTCCTTTAAGAATCTTTCCTTGTTCATATACATATACATATAAAATAGGACATCTCATATTGCCGAGGCGTCGGCAGCCGATCCATTTAACCATAAATATACACATCCCGGGTCCAGGCATCCCGCGTCCGGGACGATATCATATCATGTAATGCCAACTGATCAGGTGGATATGCGTTCATAACGCTCTGCCCTTACCTCCATTTTCCCCGTATACACATGCATATATCATGTACATATATCAGCGTCTATAGCGCTCTAGCTCTTTTATCATATACATATACGTGTGTCGTGTAGGTACATCAACGTCTATAGTGCTCTGGTGCTTTTATCATATACATATACGTGTATCATGTGCATGTATCAGCGTCTATAGCGCTCTAGCTCTTTCGTCATGTGCATGTTTTAAAAATATATACACATATCTTACATACATTTACATGTCTTATATGCATTTACGTATCCTATATACATATGTCTCATAGGCACGCAAGAAAGCCCAAAGAAGAATCATGTAGTCATCGGAGTGACGTAATGGTCGGTGACCTCCGATTATATTATAGAATACTCGTGATCGCTTTGTCTCACCTTGAAGGAACGAGTATTTTAAGGTGAGACTACCAACGGGGAATAATATTAAAGTAAACGTAGAATGAAATCGGGGCATCATAGATGACAGTTCATAGACTTTGAAATCTTTTAGAAAATAAAGTCATAGCTAGGAAATATAAATAAGATTCAAAAATTAGTTTATCATTTTCATGTTTACATAAGATACTTAGCTTAGTCATCTTAGTCATAGAGTCGTTCCGGTAGTACGTATCATAGGCATATTCTCTTATCTAACATCATTGTTATCATTATCGTCATGGAAGTGCCATCGTTAGAGGAGTCATAGTATTTATCATTTGGTAACGAAATCGGGATCAAAGGTTCCCTTTGGATTCACTTCAAGTAAGTCAAGCAAGACTGTAAGGAAAAATCCGAGAGTAGCGGGCCCACCTCGGGCCGGATGGGGTGACGTATATGATTTACATATATTACGTGTCATGTCATTACTTGTGAGGGTCCTAGGGTAATCGGGTCCTACTTATGCAAGTTCTAGGGGTTTAAGAGGTCTTTCCATCATTTGCACACTTTCTAGTTCAATTCTATTGAACAAAAAGTGGAAAACTTTGGATGCGGATTCCGGGGAAGAGAGTTGTCCCCGAGGCGCGTACCCAACTTATTACGTCTAAGAGATGCCATAGAAAGAAGGGTGAAACCTTACATACCTCTTTCCGCTCCTATTGCTACTCCAAATTCACGTTGCAATCTCGTCAAAATCTGCAAATTGGTCATGTTTACCAAAACTCTTGTTAGGATACTTAGAGTTGAATTCTTAAGGAAACATTTGGCTACCGAAATTTCGGCAGCACTTCCCCTATAAATACTACATCCCACAAAGTTCAACTTGGCTAATTTCAATCAACAACAATCCCGGGAATTCAAACCCGGCCAAAATATCAACCACAATTCCAACAACAACAATACGAACTACTTCCATATTCAATCAACTTACTACTTCTTCTAAAAACTTTCTAACTTTAATGAAAACAATCACAACCTCATGATCTATATTCCAACAACATCATACTAACCACATTACCTTCCATGCATGCAAGAACATTACATTCAATTCACATAACTTCTAAAACAAACCTCCACCTACTTCAACTTCACAAGATTATTATGCATTCATTAGCAATCTAGCATCCACAATTCAACTACAACCAAAACATTAAATAGAATTGACTCATTTTCTTCCATATTACTCTACAACAACACGGCCAACATCAAGCATACACACTACAACCTCTCCAAATTTATTCAACTTCCATTTTCCATATATCATTCACAACAATAACAACCAAACACTAGATAAATTAATTAAAACACAATTTCTACACACATATACATGTTCCATACCTCACGGCCACACCCCTATTTTTATCTCTTTCATGAATTTCATCCATTTTAACATACTACAACACATATAAACCATTCATAACACATAAAGAAAGATCAAAACTCACCTTTCTTCTTCAACTTCTCACTTGACTACAACTTGGCAATTTGTATGATTTTGAATTTTTCTTGCTCCAACAACAACTCCACCTTGTTAAGCACCCTTTACTTGGTAGGGATTGATTTTTGAAGAATTTTTATCAATTTTTCCTTGGAAATTTACCCTTGGCCGAAATGGCCTTCAACTTTTCTCCTTCTCTTTCTTGTTCTTCAACTTCTTGAATATTCTAGAGGTTGTGTGATAAAGATGACTTAGTCATCTTATTTATTGACCAAATTTTATTTAATATGGGCTTGAGCCATAACCATGGCCGGTTGGGCCTCACAAATTTGGGCCTTATTATTTTTTTTTGATTTGTTTGGGCCAACTCGGTTTGGTCCCGAGTTGGGCCTAGCCCACTGACCTTTCGACCTTAAAACGTTCATATCTCCTTGTACCGACGTCACCTGGGCACCCACGACCTATGGTTGGAAAGCTAATTCAATTATCTACAACTTCTATTTCTTGGTACTTTTCCAAATTCTAAACTTATAATACAGTTTTTCCTCTTGAAGTCAGATCACCCGAAAACGTTTTCTTAAAACTATTCGTTTGGAGGACTTCCACTTTGATTTGGCCCAAGGGTCCTTCTTGAGTCGTGTTTAACTTCTCATATGTGATTTATATGAATTTTCAGATGTCCCAAAAAAATCTCGATGTGTCGGTCTCACCTCAGCAAATATTCTGACGTTCAAAAATACGGGATATAACATTCTCCCCCCCTTTAGAACATTCGTCCTCGAATGTTAAACTGGCCTCATAGTGTATTATAATACTTCGGGGAGGTCTCCTTCATAATTATCTCACACGTCGCTTAACATATCCATTTTAGGGACTTAGGTTGCCCGTATGCCGTAGGCCAATTGAGTTAGCTCCGAACGCTGGCCCTGCGTTAATAAGTCCCTGTTGTTGGATCTTGAATCGTCATAGTCCACTTTAGGTCCAACATGTCCTCCCCCCCCCCCCCCCCCCCCTTATTAAGAGGGTCTGCACACGACCATGCCCTTTAAATAATCATCTCCTCCAGCGGTCTTTTACCATTGTAATTCCTTCTTCATAGAGTTTGTCACGTTTACTCCCTTGTTAGATATGTTCCCGTACATCACAGCATTAGGTCTCTCTAGCCTTGTGGGTTCGGCATCGGTCTTACCCTGTGACATTTATACTCCTACCTCTTATTACGTCCTTTGAATTTGCATTCAGCTGACACATTCTATGCATCGCGACACTGCTTGTTAAAGTCCTACAGTCACCGATAAGATGTCAGGTACACATATACATTTTCCACCCTCATGTTACTTACGAACACTCCCAAAAGCTAATCAAACTTCCTTTAACCTCAAATCTCCATTATGTCCCTCTTTCCATTCTGCTAGTCTAGCCCACCTTGGCTTACACGACTTCTATAGGGTTTCTAACCACTTTTACACACTTCGATTTACTTCAGACAGCCTAAATTCATGCTCGTCTCTTGTTCCCACACTTTATAAAAATTTGGCATATTTCCCAGGGGGGTCACCCATCATGAAATTGCTCCCACCTGAGCACGCTTAACCTTGAAACTCTGGTGCATTTTAATACGCGAACGCTGGTGTAATTTTTCCGACTGCCCGTACGGCCTTTGTCACATTATTTAAAGTAAGTCGGGGTTCTAACAACTCCCAAAACGTCCTCAAGGCGAGTCCCGCTCCTATCTTCACTTTCCTAACCATACAACTACCATATTGCCTCTGCTTAAATCTTCGCTATTTACTCCTATCCATACATATAACTATCTTTTACCGGGGTTTCTAAACTCACACTGGTGGCGGGGACATCTCAGTCGCCATTACTTATAGCCGCTAAACCTTTGACCCCTTTTTGAATTTCTACCTGCCGTTATTAATCAGTATTCCTGCAGAGATTACGTATACATAGAAAGTTTTAAAGAAAATCTCATATACCTGTAGCCGATCAATCTCGAGCCTGGCCCGGGGAGCTACCATGTGAAGTATATTCTTCATTCTCGTCTGTCTGCTCATCGCTCGCCCGACCCTCGTCATTTCTCGCGTCCTAGTCCGAAGAGAATAGCGGTGATTCCTGGTTCTCTGATGGCCGGAACAAGGGACAGGAGAAATCCGTAGCACTCTCCGAGGTGGCCGAACTGACACGGTCCTCCATCACGGGGGTAACTGGCGTACCCCCGGAAGCCTCCTCGTCCGTCGTCCCAGAAGAGTGCTCTGACGGATCTGTGCCATGACTATCCTCCTCCCTGGAGGTAAGAAGCTCTGGGGGAGTCATCGTCGAATCCTCTGAGGGATCTGTATCATAGCCACTGTCTGTGGAGTCCCCTGCTCTAGGGGTCAGAATCTCTGGAGGAGTTGTGGCTGGGTCCTCTGATGGGTCAGACTCAATCGAATAGCCGAGGCTCCCCCTACTCGGCTCTGGAGATACTCTAGGGGCCTTACTGGTGCCCCCATCATCTGAAGCTGATCTCTTCATCGACAGTACTGAAACCATAGCATAGGATTAGGAAGGGAATATAGGAACCTGATAGCGTAACTCTATCGCACGATCTTGAGTACAAAGAAGGTCATATTTCCTAAATGCCCTGTAGCCTCCTGTTTATAAGTGTGGCGCGCTACACACCCATAAATAAGACTCTACTGGACACGGCTCGTAGACAAACTCCTAGGACCGAACTGCTCTGATACCACTTCTGTCACGACCCGTCTAGGGGCCGTGACGAGTACCCGATACTTGTACCGGGCACCCCTTGTCTATCGTTTTACCTTTACCTCTTAGCAAGCCATGTAAACAGAGCCATTTTTTTTTTTTTTGAACATTAACATTAGCGGCGTCATTCTGAACATAGACTAATAAACTTCGTTATCACTTATACATCAACATTAACATGCCAAAACACCATATACCTAACTGTACTTAACTGACTGTACATATCTGTCTACGAGCCTCTAGACATAGTACACTTATACATAGAAAGGGTCGAGTACTGTCGTGCCCAAAAATACATACACAAAATAGTACCACGAAAGTGGGGCTTCGGAACAACTGGAGCGCTGTCAACACTGCTGGTAAGGCTTCTAAGGATCAAGTCCACCTGTCTACTGACCTGCGCGGCATGAAACGCAGCGTCCACAAGAAGGGACGTCAGTACGAATAGTGTACCGAGTATGTAAGGCATGAATAGTAATATACAGAAAATATGAATCATGTATAATGACATAAGAGAGTTACAACACATGTCCTGGGATAGAAACATAACCTGTATATATATATACCCTTGGCAGGTGCTATGCGTACTTAGCTTTCCTTTAAGAATCTTTCTTTGTTCATATACATATACATATAAAATAGGACATCTCATATTGCCGAGGCGTCGGCAGCCGATCCATTTAACCAAAAATATACACATCCCGCGTCCGAGACGATATCATATCATGTAATGCCAACTGATCAGGTGGATATGCGTTCATAACGCTCTGCCCTTACCTCCATTTTCCCCGTATACACATGCATATATCATGTACATATATCAGCGTCTATAGCGCTCTAGCTCTTTTATCATATACATATACGTGTGTCGTGTAGGTACATCAGCGTCTATAGCGCTCTGGTGCTTTTATCATATACATATACGTGTATCATGTGCATGTATCAGCGTCTATAGCGCTCTAGCTCTTTCGTCAAGTGCATGTTTTACAAATATATACACATATCTTACATACATTTACATGTCTTATATACATTTATGTATCCTATATACATATGTCTCATAGGCACACGGGAAAGCCCAAAGAAGAATCATGTAGTTATCGGAGTGACGTAATGGTCGGTGACCTCCGATTATATTATAAAATACTCGTGATCGCTTTGTCTCACCTTGAAGGAATGAGTATTTTAAGGTGAGACTACCAACGGGGAATAATATTAAAGTAAACGTAGAATGAAATCGGGGCATCATAGATGACAGTTCATAGACTTTGAAATCTTTTAGAAAATAAAGTCATAGCTAGGAAATATAAATAAGATTCAAAAATTAGTTTATCATTTTCATGTTTACATAAGATACTTAGCTTAGTCATCTTAGTCATAGAGTCGTTCCGGTAGTACGTATCATAGGCATATTCTCTTATCTAACATCATTGTTATCATTATCGTCATGGAAGTGCCCTCGTTAGAGGAGTCATAGTATTTATCATTTGGTAACGAAATCGGGATCAAAGGTTCCCTTTGGATTCACTTCAAGTAAGTCAAGCAAGACTGTAAGGAAAGATCCGAGAGTAGCGGGCCCACCTCGGGCCGGATGGGGTGACGTATATGATTTACATATATTACGTGTCATGTCATTACTTGTGAGGGTCCTAGGGTAATCGGGTCCTACTTATGCAAGTTCTAGGGGTTTAAGAGGTCTTTCCATCATTTGCACACTTTCTAGTTCAATTCTATTGAACAAAAAGTGGAAAACTTTGGATGCGGATTCCGGGGAAGAGAGTTGTCCCCGAGGCGCGTACCCAACTTATTACGTCTAAGAGATGCCATAGAAAGAAGGGTGAAACCTTACATACCTCTTTCCGCTCCTATTGCTACTCCAAATTCACGTTGCAATCTCGTCAAAATCTGCAAATTGGTCATGTTTACCAAAACTCTTGTTAGGATACTTAGAGTTGAATTCTTAAGGAAACATTTGGCTACCGAAATTTCGGCAGCACTTCCCCTATAAATACTCCATCCCACAAAGTTCAACTTGGCTAATTTCAATCAACAACAATCCCGGGAATTCAAACCCGGCCAAAATATCAACCACAATTCCAACAACAACAATACTAACAACTTCCATATTCAATCAACTTACTACTTCTTCCAAAAACTTTCTAACTTTAATGAAAACAATCACAACCTCATGATCTATATTCCAACAACATCATACTAACCACATTACCTTCCATGCATGCAAGAACATTACATTCAATTCACATAACTTCTAAAACAAACCTCCACCTACTTCAACTTCACAAGATTATTATGCATTCATTAGCAATCTAGCATCCACAATTCAACTACAACCAAAACATTAAATAGAATTGACTCATTTTCTTCCATATTACTCTACAACTACACGGCCAACATCAATCATACACACTACAACCTCTCCAAATTTATTCAACTTCCATTTTCCATATATCATTCACAACAATAACAACCAAACACTAGATAAATTAATTAAAACACAATTTCTACACACATATACATGTTCCTACCTCACGGCCACACCCCTATTTTTATCTCTTTCATGAATTTCATCAAATTTAACATACTACAACACATATAAACCATTCATAACACATAAAGAAAGATCAAAACTCACCTTTCTTCTTCAACTTCTCACTTGACTACAACTTGGCAATTTGTATGATTTTGAATTTTTCTTGCTCCAACAACAACTCCACCTTGTTAAGCACCCTTTACTTGGTAGGGATTGATTTTTGAAGAATGTTTATCAATTTTTCCTTGGAAATATACCCTTGGCCGAAATGGCCTTCAACGTTTCTCCTTCTCTTTCTTGTTCTTCAACTTCTTGAATATTCTAGAGGTTGTGTGATAAAGATGACTTAGTCATCTTATTTATTGACCAAATTTTATTTAATATGGGCTTGGGCCATAACCATGGCCGGTTGGGCCTCACAAATTTGGGCCTTATTATTATTTTTTGATTTTTTTGGGCCAACTCGGTTTGGTCCCGAGTTGGGCCTAGCCCACTGACCTTTCGACCTTAAAACGTTCATATCTCCTTGTACCGACGTCACCTGGGCACCCACGACCTATGGTTGGAAAGCTAATTCAATTATCTACAACTTCTATTTCTTGGTACCTTTCCAAATTCTAAACTTATAATATCGTTTTTGCCCCTTGAAGTCAGATCACCCGAAAACGTTTTCTTAAAAATATTCGTTTGGAGGACTTCCACTTTGATTTGGCCCAAGGGTCCTTCTTGAGTCGTGTTTAACTTCTCATATGTGATTCATATGAATTTTCAAATGTCCCAAAAAAATCTCGATGTGTGGGTCCCACCTCAGCAAATAATCTGACGTTCAAAAATACGGGATATAACATGAATATTACAATGAATACGCCGGTGTAACTGGTTTAGTGTTAGGAAAGAATATGCTAACAAAAACAAAGTCCAAGGATAGGTAACTGGTTGTGAAACTATATTTTGCTCTGTTTATATTTATTCTTAGGCCTTAAAAATTCTATTGAATGAAAGTAAATGAGCAGAAGCTATTTGAGGCTATTTGTAGTTGAGAAATAGTAATGAAGAGAAAAAGGATTTCTCTTGCTGGTTTGCTATGTATATTGCCTAATACCAACGATCGCAGTACAAATCTCTTTGACTCAATATTAATTTTGTTCAATTTTTTCATTTGCTTAACTGGATTTGTTTTTGGAAATATGACCATTATGAACATTGATACTAAAGAGTTTTCGTCTCACATTAATGAACACCTATATAAAATTATGCACTAGAGTATTGAAGAAATCTGAAAGAAATATTTACTGTGATGCACTTTAAATTAGTTAAGTAGTTGAATATATGAAAGAATCTGGGAAGAGTTACTAAATATATAATATAAAAATAATTGAGTATTTAATCTGAAAGAGGTTGGGATTTAGGTGGAAATTGATCGATTTTTGGAGACTTGGATAGTGAAACTAGTAGAACTTAAAGAAAGACTATGGAAATAAATCAAAAAAATCATGAAAACGAGATATCTATTTTTATCATGGAATAAAGAAAAGCAGAGAACTTATTTGAGCAAGATTCACGCCTACACACATATTCTCAATAAGGCAGAAAGGGTACTTTAGTTTAACCATAGTTTAAGAGGTTGTTTTGGTTAAATAACTGTTGACCCTTAGATCTCTAAGCGGACAAATATAAGTGTATTAGGTAAAATTTGGAAAAGACTAGCGGTCGTATCATATGTTAACACATGGCGATAAGTGACAGATCAGATGTGAGTCAGGAAGTAAGAGGCGCCAGGCAAGCACGCGTGGTCGTTCAAGGGTCTAGCTTGGTTCGCAGCCTCCGGGGATGATCATGTGCGGGGAAGACCTACAGGCGGCCGTTACATATCCCTGGACTTCCTCCAAGCTTTATTACACATTGTTGCAGACATTCATAATTATAATTAAGAGGGCCTGATTCGTGGATCATGTTCCCCATAGGTCAACTATAAATAAAAGGACATTCTGAATTAGACTAGAAAACAAGCATTGTAATCATTTAGCAATTTCTTTAAGATTATTTATTCTTTATTGTGCCCGCCAAGCTCATTCAAGTTTCTTATCTAGAGGCTCAAGCTCACGGCGTCGTCAGGACCCAAACTACTTTGTTCTTAATATCATTTTCCTTATGTTTCTTTTACTGATTCTTGCTTATTATCTGGTCCATTTGGTCATCTTGATCCGCGTGTCGATAGACCATGTATACAAATTCAACAATACCGTCTGGCAGGTAAACAGTGTGGTGTCTACTGTGCGGCTTGGATAATTGTGGTATCATTGTGACCCATTCTTTTTATACTAATTCGTTTAAATTCCTATTGAGATCCTATTTCAGGCATGGAGAACAACGGTATCAATGGATAAGTCAACATCAATGTCGATAATCTACATAACATTCCCCACGGACCCCAGCTACTCCCGCATGAGCACTCGACTAGTGGGGCTTTGCATAGGGAAGGTAGGGAGACCTCCGCGTGAGGGATGGCCATAGTCAACGTACAACAAGGTAATAAACCCTAAATAACATGGACGATGAGCCCACAAAAGAAATAGTGTAGATCTTGAGGGCGCAACAGAGAACGATTGTAGATCATCTCCAATGGCAAGACGGTGTCATTTCTAGGATTTAGCAAGTACTATCAGCAGTCTCTAACAATCTCAATGGAAGAATCGGAGTGCCCCAGGAGCATCCACAGTTTTGAGGATGGGAAGAGTTGCTTCAGGGTTGGAGACACGATCAGAAGACGGTTGGGCCGAAGGTTCTGGTGGCTGTTCAGGAATGAAAACACTCCGGTAGACCTTTTCAGGGCAGACTCATAAAGGACATGAATGCATGGATGGACCAAATGCAAAGGAGTTTCACGCTCTTATGGATAAAATCTCGGGGGCACCACTGATCCTTAAGGGTCCAAGTTCTAACAAGTACATCTAGTTGGCGTACAAACCCTTGGCTGCCATCACGCCCCTAAACCCACTCTGGACGCAACAGGCATCCGATGCTATGAACAACACCGGAAGCACCTTATAAAATCAACAAAACGTCTAATCCCTTTTAACCCTCTTTCAACATCAACTTAAACAAGCCATTAATTTTAAATGGAAACATACTCACACTTATAGAAAATGAAATCAGTGGAAGTCTAATATAAATAACTAGTCATAAACGTAAAAAACACCTCAAAAAGTCATACCAGACTTCGACAATCTACCCACAATTCTGACAACTATCTATGGAGCTTCTAAGATAAATGAATGAATAGACTAACTTCGGGAGACAACTCAAATAATACGATATGGATGGGCACATCTCATTCTAAACACTCCATCCAAGGCCAAACCAAGGACCTCCGAGCCTTACAAGCAATGTTGATGCCAAGAGAGGCTTTGGAGCCCCTTGAAGACCCATATAAGCCGCATACGACGTGTGGGTAATAGCTTGGAGCAAGGGATTGAAGATGAAGGCCAAGCCATACAAGGTGGCTAGAAGTGCAATTCATGGCTAAGGAGTGCAATTCGTGGCTAGGAATACAATTCGTGGCTAGGAGTGCAAATTTGAGGCTAGGATTGCAATTCATATGAAGAAGGGCTTATTTGTGCAAAGGCCACTTTTGGGCCTTTGTTGTATTAGGAATACCATATATACTAGCCTTAGTCATTTCATTAGAGTTAGTTTTTGGATGATGAAAGAATACTCTTGAAGAGTGATTAAGTTTTTGGATGATGAAAGAATACTGTTGAAGAGTGATTAGCTTGATAACTTAGTTTAGTGTAATTGTAGTGATTAGGATAGTTCATTATTGGTGGATTCCATTATTGGCAATTGAACCTTTATCCATTGATTTCATGTTAGAGTTGCTCATTTCTGGATTCAAATTTGTGTCTCTAATTGAATTTCCATTAGCTCTTCTCCCTTGGATTAATTCAATGTTGATTTCATTGTCTTAGTCCTTTCTTTCTTCCGTTCTCATCCCAATTTCTTCACTTCTCATCTTTGATTTCTAATCTATCTTTTGTTTCCGCTTTTTAATGTTTGAATCCGTGTCTTCCACAAGCCGGATCTTATCATTTGGTATCAAAGAAAACGTAGAAGGATTGTTCCATCAATTCTTCATCTTTGGTTTTACAAAAAAAATAAAAACAAAAAGAGTTGAAAAAAAATCCGAAAATTCAAAAAAAAATAAAATAAAAAATCAGTGTTCTTGTTGGATTTGTGTGGATTTGAGGTTGGATTCGAGTTTAGAAGGGTTAAATCTCTTTGGATACGAAATTTGAGGTCATTTGGACATGAATAATCCACCATTGAAAACTTCAAACCTTCGAGAACAAAAAGTGGGTTTAGTAATTTGGAGATAATTTTTATTGGGTTTTGTTCTCCTAGTCAAGGAGGACTTAAATCTGAAATTTGGGAGAAAAACAAGTTGATTTGGGCAGAGATTGAGTTTTCGGTGTTCTTGAAGTTCATAAGGGTCTTCATAAGTTCATCTTGAAGAAGAAGACCAAAGAGGGTGTTTGATTCAAAGTCTTCAAGTCAAAAGGGTTGAAAAGTGTTTGTGTGGGCCCAAAACAAGTCCCCAAAAAAATCAGAAAAAAAAATCATCCCAAATTTCGAATTTAAAAAAAAAAGACATGTCAGCACTGACGTCAGCAACACGCCAGCAACAAGCCCAGTCGCTCCTGTAGGCGTGTGGGGCCCAGTTTCAGAGAGTGATTTTTTTCAACACTGAGAAATTTTTCTAAGTGTTGGCCCAGGATTTTAACCTGACTTTAGGGGTGTATATCTTTGTGTGTATAAGGAGTTATGGGATGCATAACCTATCTAAATTTAAATTCAACAACTCTACTTTCCAAAACAATAAACCGTTCGTCAATCGGAGCTCTGTACAAAAAGTTACGTGCGTTTTAATAAGACGCTGCAAACAGCTCCCAATTTTCTAAATGCTGGCCCAAAAAAACTTCCCAAATGTTTTTCTAAGTGTTTGGCCTAGGTTTGTCTACTTCTTATCTCATTTCATTGATTCTCTAAGCTAATTAATAACTAGTAATTGTTCTTACTTAATTGTTAATTAGTTCTTGAGTCCCATATCTTTCGTACCAATTCTTTCAAGCTTTTACCGTTTTGAATTTGTTGGAACTTATTTGGCTCAAGTCCGCTAGTTTAATCGAGTCGTCCGTCTTACAATTAACAAGAATATATTCTTCAACAAAGAATTATCAATCTTGTGATTTGATTTAGATAGAAGGTTCGTTGCCAACTTCAGAAGAACACTCGAGTGAGGTAAGGCTTGAGAGAATTACGAGTGACGTGAAAAGCTTTTGCTACTAACGTTTTTTTTGCTAGTTTTGCAGGTATGGATCATAAAGGAGACATAAGGAATTATGTCATCCATAGCCTCAGATTTTTGTGAAGATGACATGGAAGGTTATGCCTCTAGTAATGGAGGATATAACTACGCAAGTGATAGAGGTGATGAACATGATGTTGATGGAAACTTCAAAGATTTGCCCAATGTATGCCATGATTATGAGGATTCCTTGAGGTACAATGCTTTTTAACACTTTACTTGTGTATATGCCAATAATTCTCTTGGAGGTGAAGGTTGTGAAGAACATGATAGTTCTTTTGCTTATTAGCCTTGTTGGGGATATGTCTATGATGATGGTGAGCTTGACTATGTTGATTATGAGGGATGTTATAGCAATTATGCAAGTTCATTATCTTATAAAATGTCGTATCCTAATCAAGATTGTAGGATGTATTTGTTGGGAGGAAGGAAAGTAGTCGTAATCAAGTTGTGTCCAATTGTGAAGCCTATGTTCACAATGAGTTACCTTGGTGTGATGGTGGTTTGAGTGACGTGATTAAGGGTGACCATTTGATTGAGCATCATGAGTGTAATGAGGTGTGTATGGATCAACTCGTGAACGAAAGGGAGAACTTGTTCATTGCAAGGTGCAAATTTGAAAGAGGTGTTGTGTCACCACCCAAATACTGTCGTGATGGCACCCACACTAACCACTTTGGTGGGCAAACCAATTACTTAGTCAATTTCCAAAATTAACATAAATAGCAAGATCAATAATAAACAATCTAAGTCAATACCATAAATAATAATAAGTGCGGAAATACAAGTCATAATACAACCCAAGGACGTGAAGTCACTAGTACAAGAACATCTACTCAAACCATGTCTAGGAATAGTTCATCTGTCTGAAACATAAATAAATACTGTCTAATGGATAGAGTAGTAGACAATAGAAGATAAGAGTCCAGGACTGCAGGCTGGAAGATGGTTCACCCTCGGAATCTCGGTCAAATAGCCTCAAGGCTAGAAATGAGGTCTCGATGAAGGTCTTGCCTCACAATCTGCACTCAGAAAAGGGTACAGCAAGGTAGTATTAGTACACACATGTACTGGTAAGCATCATAGGCTGACTAAGATTAGCTCACGCATGTAAAACACAGAATCAAACAAGATAAGCAGACAGGTACAAACATCTACATAATTCACAAATGATCAATAACCGAGTCATAGCCTATGGTGTAGCACCTAAACATAAGTCTGTCAAGTCTTTCACTATTCCTCATAATAGCCACAACACAAGTGTTACACATAAAAAAAATTCGCGTTATTTGCATATTAAGTAAACTAACGTAAGCCCGGAGAGGTCATGGGGCCCTTATAAGGTTGAGGAATACTTTTAACAAGTGTTAAGCAAGTGTCTAAAGGTTTCGGGATCAAGCGAATTGAAGAAATTAAGTCTATCAAAAATTTGGGAAAACTTGGCAGAATTTCGACAGGAATTTTCGTCCAACTTGAGAGAGGTATATCTCCTAGAATATGAGGAGTTATGGAATGAATAACCTATTTAAGTTGAAGTTCATCGAGTCTTCTTTCCAATGCAACTGACAGATCACAATTCTGAGAAGTACAGGATAAAATACGACATGTACAAAAATGTAAGTCCCGTAAATTTTGAACGTGCCTTACTTGAAATTTCTAGAAAGTTGAAATTTTTTACCTACAGTTGGGCATACTTTGAAGTACGGCGCGTACTTTTTGGCCGTACTTTGCCCGAAATTTCCAGAAAATTGGAAGTCAGTGGATATTTTTTTCCCAACCTATAAATAGATTTTTCCACGACCTAGGCTTCATTTTTCACCAAAAATAAAACCCTATTGTCCCTCTAAGCTCCCTCTAACATCCAAAAACACCCCAAATCAAATCAAGAAAGGATCAAACTCCAAAATCCTCAACTAGTTCATAGAGAGTGTTGGTTCTTGCTCCTAGATGAAGTTGTGGTGAATTTGATCTTGAGGAAAGTTGTGTGTGGCTAAATTTCTTCAAATATAAGGTGTGTTCTTCATCTTATTGATTATGTTGAGTTGATTTGGAGGTTTAGTAAGTCTTAAAGTCAAGAGAATGGTGGTAGAGAAGTCATGAGGTATTAAGTTGAAGTTGATGACTATGGGTTGATTTTTAAAGAGAGTTGTGGATTGATTTAAGTTTAATTTGAATATAATATCTTGGATATGGTATTGTTTATGTTGTTGTTGTGTTTGGGCATTGTTTTGAGATTTGGAGCAAGTAAGTGGTATAGGGGAAATGCTGCCCGAATTTTGTTAGCACATTTATTATTCTAGTTCGACCTTATAAGCATTTCAATGGCTTAACCTTCGCCTGAATCATTTTGAATGTAGAATTGCGATCTCAGGAGAATAGACGTTAAGTAGTCAAGGAGATGACAAGTTATGTTAAGGCTGTCCCTTTCTTTCTTATGGCATCATCTTATTGATACGAACTTATATAGATGACGTCCATAATGATTCATCTCTTAGAAATGCTAGAAGCTTATGTTCTTGACTCTCTTATGATATTATTGATCCTTGCCTCATGATTATTGATTATTGATCTTGTCTTATGGTTATTGATCCTATTTATTGATGTTGATCTCATCTTTTGATTATTGTTTCTTCAAGGTGAGATATGATGATGATAATGATAGATTCATAATGATAATCGGAGGTTTACTGACCTTACGTCACTCCGATAGAGTTATAGCTTCTATTTGGGCTCTCATGCATGTTATATATATATATATATGTGTGTGTATATACTTTCTCACACCGAGCCGCATTATAGTCGGCCGAGTACAACATCTATTGTGCACACCACTGCGGTTGGGTACGGATGACACCAAGCCTATCATGGCCGGGTACGGATGACACCGAGCCTATATGGCCGGGTACGGTATTATGATATATGTATATGTATAAAAATGATTTTTTTTAAAAAGGAAGGCATGCATGATTTCCGCCTTAAGAGGCAATCAGATGTACATGTTAATTCTCTTATCTTATGTTACCTTCATATCTTTATATGTTGTTTTCCATGCCTTGCACACTCGGTATATTATTCGTACTAACGTTCTTTTTTTTGTGGACGCTGTGTTCATGCTCGCAGGTAGACGGGGAGAAGGTACAGATCCTTAGGCAGTCATCTCAGCGTTGGTACAGGAGCACTCTACTTGTTCCGGAGTTGCAGCTCATTTTGGTATGATTATTTTGTGTACATATGGGTATGGCGGGGTCCTGTCCCGTTCTTATTATGTTATGCACTATATGTAGAAGCTCGTAGACAGATGTGTAAAGTTAGTAGTCCTATGACCTTCTCGGTCCATATTTTGTTATATCTTTTGGATAGCCTTGTCGGCTTGTATACACGGGCACAGTTGATGATGTATATATATATATGTATATATCTCTTGGCAAGTGTTCCTTACAGTTTATGAAATCTATTAGTTAGCATTATGGCCCACTTAGGTATGATTATGAGATGTATGTATGTCAGGTGGCGCTCGGTAGGTTAGCTCCGGGTGCCCGTCATGGCCCTCGGGTTGTATCGTGACAAAAGGGGTATTAGAGTAGTTCATCCTAGGGCTGTCTACGGGCTGTGTCTAATAGAGACCTATTTATAGGTGTGCAGCGCACCACACTTATAAACAGGAGGCTACAGGACATTTAGGAAAATGCCTTTCTTTCTTATCTTAGATCGTGCGATAGAGCCATGTTATAAGGAAATTCTCTTTTCCTGACCATGCGTTATGGTTTCAGCAATGCCTGCGATGAGAAAAGCTTCAGTGGCCCAGAAGGGAAAGTCAGTGGCTGGTAGGAGAACTGGACGGGTACCACCGGAAGAGGTTGAGGAGGGGGGGGGTCTCAGAATGAGGTTCTATCTCGGTCCTCTCATACTCCGCCTACTTCAGATGAGCATAGAGGAGCTCCAGCCCCAGCTCCAGCACCCCCAGTTCCACTACCTGATAACTCGAGTCAAGAGATGCGGCAGGCCATTCAGTTGTTAACTCAGTTAGTAGCCGCTGAGGCCAGGGACAGGGTACCGGTCATGGTGACAGGGCTGTTAGTGCCAGAGTTCAAGATATTATTAGTCTAGACCTTCCAGAATTCTTTGGTTCGAAACAGATGAAGACCCACAGAACTTTATAGATGGGATCTTGAGGACTTTGCGGGTGATGCATGCTTCATATACTGAGTCAGTAGAGCTGGCTTCCTATAGACTACGGGCTATTATTGTTCATTGGTATAATACTTGTATGACTTCTAGGGGGGTTAATGCACCCCCACCCGTGTGGCAGGAGTTTACAGATGCGTGCTTTTGGCATTATTTACCGCCAGAGATTCGACGAGCCCGAGCTGATAAGCTCTTGAACCTTAGACAGGGGAGCATGAGTGTTCATGATTACAGTCTTCGGTTTAATTCATTGGCTAGATATGCTCCAGCAATGGTAGATGAGATGGAGGATCGTGTTTATCGATTTGTGAAAGGATTGGGACCACATTTGATTGATGACTGCATGACGGCTTCCGTTCAGACAGGTATGGATATTTCCCGCATTCAAGCACATGCTCAGAATCTTGAGGAACATAAGCAGGAGCGGAGAGCCGAGTGTGAGGCAGAGAGGGAGTGTCCAGCTCGAGCGGTCCTTAGTGAGCTATTACGCACTCTTTCAAGGGTGGCTACTTCTAGGCAAAAATGATAACCGTGTTTATGCATTAGCTGGTCGATAGGATCTCGAGCCTTCGCCTGATATTGTTACAGGTATACTATCAGTATCTTATGATGATGTATATGCATTGATTGATCCAGGTTCTACGTTGTCATATGTTACCCCTTTTATTGCTAGTCGGTTTGGGATAAAACCCAAGTCAATTAAACCTTTCGCGGTATCTACACCTGTTGGTGATCCAGTAATAGTTAGACGAGTATATAGAAACTGTGTGGTTATAGTTTGTGATCGTCATACTATGGCAGATTTGATTGAGATAGATATGGTAGACTTTGATGTTATTATGGGTATGGATTAGTTGACATCTTGTTATGTTAATGTTGATTGTAGAACAAAGATGGTTCGATTCCAGGAGAACCAGTTCTAGAGTGGAAGAGTAATACAGCATCACCGAGAGGTAGGTTTATTTCGTATCTCAAGGCAAGGAAGTTGATTTCCAAGGGTTGTATTTATCATTTAGTTCGGGTTTAAGATATAGAAGAAAAGCCACCAACTCTTCAATATATTCCAGTAGTTAATGAGTTTCTAGATGTATTCCCGGACGAGCTTCCAAGTCTTCCGCCAGAACGAGAGATTGACTTTTCCATTGACGTAGTACCAGATACTAAGCCGATATCCATTCCTTCTTATAGAATGGCGTCTGCTGAGTTAAGGGAATTGAAGGAGAAGTTGAAGGACTTGCTTGAGAAAGGCTTTATCAGGCGTAGTACGTCACCGTGGGGAGCACCAGTGTTGTTTGTGAGAAAGAAAGATGGCTCCTTATGGATGTGTATTGATTATAGGCAGTAGAATAAGGTGACAATAATGAATAAGTATCCACTTCTGAGGATTGATGATTTATTTGATCAGTTGCAGGGTGGTAAATGGTTCTCGAAGATAGATTTGAGATCAGGGTTCACCAAGTGAGGGTTAGAGAGAAAGACATACCGAAGACAGCTTTCAGAACCAGATAGGGTCACTTCGAATTTCGTGTAATGTCGTTTGTGTCACGACCCGTCTGGAGGGCCGCGACGAGCACCCGGTGCTAGCCCACCCGGGCACCCCTTAACTTACTCTTATGCTTACATCTAGGTGAGCCATACAGTTAAACATATAAATCTATTCATTCATCATACTAGTCCATTTGGACGACAATGCCTTTATATCATAATTGGCATCTAGGCCACATCAAATGTACATAAGCCGACAAGGCTACCAAGAGATGTACAGAATATAGGCCGACAAGGCCGGACATGTCTAACCATATACACGCGGCTACGAGCCTCTAAGAAGAGTATAACATATCACATGAGCGGGACAGGACCCCGCTATGGCCATAATTATGTACACAAAAGAATAAGTACCCAAAATCTATGGCTCCGAGTGAAATGGAGCTCTGCTATGTAATCTCTGAGGAAGTAGCTATGGATCAAGCCTGTCTCCCTGTGCACCTGCGGGCATGACGCAGCGTCCACAAACAAAAGGACGTCAGTACGAAGATGTACTGAGTATGTAAAGCATGATCAATATCAATATAGAAGCACAAATAGTAACATAAGAATTAGCATCGAATGGGAGATGGCAATATCATCGTCATATGCACTTACTTGCCTTTCATAGGAACTTCCCATTTCTAATACGTATTTGTGTACATACATTATTGTCCGTATTCCATAATAATACTCGTACCATATTTGTGCTCGTATTCGTAAACATGCCCTTATTCACATTCATACACATAGTTTTATCATATCATATAACGCAGGATCGGTGTTTCATACATATCCTTATATAACATACCCGACCATGTAGGTTCGCTGTTTCACGTACCCGACCATATATAGGCTCGGTGATCATACATACCTAGCCAACCAAGGCTCAATGTTACACGTACCTGGCCCTACCAAGGCTCAGTGTTGTCCATACCCAACTGCAGTGGTGTGCACGCGTTACGCAAACATACATACATATACCTCTATACATATACTACCCGACCATATAAGCTCGGTGTTTCATAGTAGCCATACAAGGGCATACATACATCTAGCTCATAAGCATCTTTACTATTATCATTACTATCCTCATTTTCATCGTTATCATTATCGCTATTACCATTATAGTCGTCATCAATATCATTATCACTATTATCATCATTCATCACACTTATCTTTATAGGCTTACTCGTCATACGAGGAACTTGGTACAATCGTAGCATATCAAGAATCGTGAGCTTAATAGCTCGGAAGATCGAATCATTTATGAGACATCATAGACTTATGGAATATTTAGATGTTTGGCCCAAGAACCATGCCTTATGAAAGAAGGGTTAGCCTTACATACCTTTTCGCCCAACTATTCTATCACTTGTACGTTCCTCTTCAAGGCTCACGTTCTACATTAATTGAAGTCATACTATCATTAGAATCAATATCTAGCATATATGACTAAAGCTAGAGAAAATCGGACAACATCTCCTCTATTTATACGACATTCCTCCATATCGCAATTCAACTACCACACGTCAACGATACATTCATCATATCACAACAATAGCCTCTAGTCACCTACATTATCCATATTCTCAATTCACTTACAATTCTCCATATTCAAGATCATAACACATGATTTCGTCCATTCACATACAATGTCTAATTCATGATCTTAACGTCATTTATAACCCATTCATGTCACAACACAACAACAAGCATGATTCAATCCAAACTATTTCTCAAAATGGCACTATGTTGATTTATGTTGTTGATCACCAAATGTCCTTGAATTCTTATGGAATATATGTAGAGAGATGTTTTAGAGAGAAGGGGTTGTTATACCCCGTATTTTTATACGTCGAATTATTCGCAAGCAAATCGACTCAAGTTAAACACGGGATTACTTTCGGACATGAAATAGGAACTTTTAATTTTCAATTTTAATTAGTACACAAATTGTTTATAAATTTTATTTAGTGTAGAAATATTATTGGAAATTAGGGACTAATTAATTGTGATTAGATTATTAAGTAAGGATTAATGATTTATTAAAATTAATTAATTTAATTATTAGAAGTGGGCCCCACCGCAAGTTAAAAAAAATAATAAAAATTCAAGAAAGAATTTGGTGAGTCATTAGGGGTGGGGGACGTGTGTCAATACAAGAATCATCATAGATATAGTTGGCAAAATGATCAATTCAATCCATTTTACAAAATTAAAGTTAGGAAAGAAAAAAAAAAGAAAGAGAACTTCCATGGCTGCTCAAGACCAGCCATGGCTGAATGACAAAAATGTTTTGTTGCATATTTTGAACAAGTTCCAAGTGCATTACAAATTAAAGGAGGTGATAGCAACATTGGATATTGAATTGAGGAAGAAGAAATGGTGAAATTGGAGCAATTAAGTGTAGAAATTCCTCCGAGAAAATTAAGGTAAGATTTTCTTGTTTTGTAGTATAATTGTATTAATGGTGTTTTAATGGAGGGATTAAAATTGGATTGGATGAAATTGGAAGTAAGAAATTGCATGAAATCGTTGTTATACGAGATTGTGGGTTGAAAAGGATTAAAAAGGGTTATTGGATTGTTAGAGTTGTTTATGGGCTGAATTGTAAGGGTTCTATATGAATATTGCTATTACTGTCATTGTTAGTATTTCTGTGATAACAGGAGGATAATTGGAAGTTCGGGTTAGGCGAATATATAGGGGAAATGCTGCCCGATTTCCGTTAAGTTCTTAAGTAATGAAAAACCCTAATCGAGAAAGTATAAGTTAAAGAATGAGTTCTATAAGCGATGGGCTGAGGAATTACGAACTAGAAAGTATAGTTACTAACGATAGCGTTACTTTTATATTAAATAGGCCAAAGGGGCGACGAAGCGAACGGGTTTGCGATTAATCGTTAACAGGTATGTAAAAATGTCCCTTCTTTCTTGTGGCATGTCTTATATTTAAGTGACGAATGATATGAGCTTTGGGGTAATTCTATTCATAAGTTTCGAGTGTGATTCATGATTCTTATTCACTTCTTGATGTTAGAACTCTTAAAATGATTGAGCTTCCCTCTTCAGCTTTCTATACGTTGGATAGTAGTCGATATATATAAGCTCCTATTCTTAGAAACTCTACGAAAACTCATGTCTTTGACTTCTATAAGCTGTTTCATACGATATTGACATATGTCTATGACGCCTAAGGCTCTTTTGATATTATTTATGTTGACATTCGGGGGATATTTGATATGATTGTCGCTATTGATACTCAGGTGTTAATCCCTTCTTCTTATTCTGTTTGAGTCTTGATAATGTTTTAAATTGCATATGGTTGCTCACTACTCTGCTCGTGCATGCCTCAATATGTCCTTCACCGAGTCCCGGGCCGGGTATGTTATCGTGCACAGTCTCACTGCATTGTTCACCGAGTCCCTCACTAGAGGGACGGAATATTATATATATATATATATATATATATATATATATATATATATGATGGAGTTATGCTGTGTTATGGTGTTATGATGTGTTTATGGAGTTATGCTGTGTTATGGCGTTATGATGTGTTTATGGAGTTATGCTGTGTTATGGCGTTATGATGTGCTTATGGAGTTATGCTGTGTTATGGCGCCAAAGACGGGGTGGCGACCATGTTCACCGAGTCCCATAATGGGCCGGGTATGATATATGATATTTGACACGCATGATTTATGTTTCAAAAGGGCAAGTGTTTTGGTATTCTGGACATTGTACTTGTTTTCTGTACCCCCTATTTCAGTTACGATCCTTTTACTGTATTTCATGCTTTATATACTCAGTACATATTCCGTACTGACCCCCTTTCTTCGGGGGGCTGCGTTTCATGCCCGCAGGTACAGATAGTCGGTTTGGTGGCCCTTCAGCATAGGACTTCTACTCAGCTGTCTTGGAGGGCTCCATTGTTCCGGAGTCTAGACTTTTGGTACAGATCTTATGATAGATATTTATATGTTTAACCAGGGGTACGGCGGGGCCCTGTCCCGTCATATTTCGCTATCGATACTCTTAGAGGTCTGTAGACATATGTATGGGTTGTGTATAAGTTCTGTTGAGCTGTGTCTAAACGTTGTGCCATGTATATGTTCGTCTATAATGGCAGCCTTGTCGGCTTGCATATGACATGATATTGATGTGTAGTGGCAGCCTTGTTGGCTTGCGTATCATTTTATGATTTGATTGGTTGTGACTCCTCAGGAGACAGTCTATCTGGATATATATATATATATATATATATATATGATGACGTTATGAACCGTTAGAGTTCTTTCGTCAGTTACCACATTGTTCGTAGTTTCAGTTTGGCTATATCTAACAGGTACGTGTACGGGTGTCCAGGTCGGGCACTAGTCATGGCCCACGGGGTTGGGTCGTGACAAAAGTGGTATCAGAGCAGTTCATCCTCGGAGTGTCTACAGACCGTGTCTAGTAGAGTCTTGTTTATCGGTGTGTTGTGCACCACATCTATAAACAGGAAGCTACAGGACATTTAGGATGTTATCTTTCCTTCTTATCCTAGATCGTGCGATAGAGCCCAACCATAGGAAATGAAATTCCTTATACTAACCTTTGATTTCAGCTAAAGAACGACATCGACAGACGAAAGTGACTGATGATATTAGAAGCTACACAGTACACAGGTAAGCCACGGTGCGAAAGAGGCATGTCGGGTAAGGTAAGAATATTGGAGTATGATTGACATGTAAAGTTGAAGAATGAAAGGGGAGGTAGATAGGAAGGTATAACAGGGCGGATCGTTAAAGGATCAGGTACGTCTCGAGGTGCGATATGTGAGGTGAGTTTCGACACCTTTATACTTTTTACTTGAAATTGGGAGCCCTCTGTGGCTATGACATGATATGATATATACGTATATATGTTGGCCCTGTGAGGCATTGTTGGTATTTCCTGCGTGCAGGTTTTGGGATAGTAAGAAGTACAGAGGAAACTCTGCCAAAATTTTCCCAGAAATAGAAAGAGAAGAGAATGAGAAATAAGTTCATATGATGTCTTGAAAGTCGATACCGATAGGGGAAAATTTATTATGTTGGACTAAAGCTTTAAGAGATACCCTCCATGTCATCCGTAAGGGGCACCATTCTTATTTGGAAAATTTTATTTTGAAAAAGCATATATGAGTAGCAAAGTTTGGAATTCATTTGAACGGACCAGAATACTTTCCAACCACATTTTGCCTTAGAAAAAGGCTCACGTTGAAGGGAGAAAATGTCCAGCAATTAAGTTTCACTTTATTGGAAGAGTACAAAGCATACAACAAGTAGTTTGTGAACCAAATAGTTCGTTCATGGCCTAAAAAAAAATCTGAGGGTAAACTGTGTGAATTAAGCAATGGAAGTCTCGTGGTGCTTGTCGGATTCTAGTTCTTCTTGTGTAGTTTCGGAGGATGCTTCATGGTGACGTAACCTTGGAGTGGGAGTGTTCTTGTCTTCTCGAGGTAGCATTTCATCATGTCCTTGGGTTTATTAGTTTTTAATCAACTAATTGGAAATAGAATTTGCGGAAGGAAAACTCAAACTTGTGAGCTGTCATGGATCATGTGTTTCACGTGTTATTGATGAAATGCTAGGATGACTCGGAAGGGCTTGTGATACTAAGGGACGATTTAGAAAAAGGTGGAAGCTTTTAACAAAACATTTTATTGAGGTATCGAGTGAACCGGTAAGTGGGGATAAATTACGACGAGTTTACAGTTAAAAGGAGTAGTAGTATGATTGAGATAAAAATACGGAGGAGGAAGAGTTATGACAAATTACGAAGGTATTGATAAGACAGCTTGTGAGATACTAAGGGTAAGATCGATCAGAAAGGGTGAAGGGTTAAGTACGCCTAATCCACAGAGTGTAATTAAAACATAGTATGAATCGTGAATAAGGTTAAGGAGTGTTACGTTATAGGATGGATTACGAACAGGATGTAATGTGAATACCATAAGGATTGTTATAGAAATGAGTAAAGCCTAGCAAGGAAGTAACTAAAGGATGTGATTAGTGTGAAACGGAAAAAGCAGATGTAGAACGAATAAGAAAGACCTACAAGTCCTATGGGGAAAGTTCAGAATAGAAGTCAAGTGGCAACGAAAGTAAAAGCGAGCATAGGAAGAGAAGAAGTTAATTGAAAGAAGAAGATAGGAAGAAAGCGAGTGGGATTACAGTGTAACGATGTGTTATGATGAGTATAGCTAAGAAAACGAGTAATATAAGCGACAGAATTGTGAAAGACCAACCTAAAGTAAGATGAACAACGAGATAGAATGAATGCTAGAAATGACTGGTATGATAAGAACAAATAGGGATGAACAGAATATGTTTTGAAAATGAGAAAGGGGTTATGTAGAAATAGTGTTTACCGAAGGATACAGGAGTAGCATGAAATTCCTCATGCATAAAATAAAAGATGGACATAGACTGGAGAAATGAAAGGAATACTAAAGGAAGCACCCAAGACAGACGTAATTAATTGAGTATGAGTATAGAATAAAAGGGAAATATATAGCTACGAACTTAAGGTGTAGTGCGACGAAAAGGTGATAAGACAAGACCACTATTAAGATAACTTTGATACGATTTTGAGTAATTTAGAAGTTAGCGTTGGGTATACAACAAGAATGAAAGAGCATGAGGCATAAAAGAGTACTGCGTGTATGTGACTTCACCTCGGAAAAAAGTGAATCCTTAAAGGACAAGGATTGTAGATTTGTGAAACAACTGATGCATTGTGAGGTTATTAGAGGAAACAGGTGATATCCGTTGGGATAAAGATAGTGTTATAAGAAAGCTTGGGACACTTATCATTAGAATATAAGTGTTACCGAATGGAGAATTTGAAACGACTACAAGCACTAGTTAATTACTGATTGGAATGAATGGAATGTGGCTTCGGATAAATTGCTACATTAATTACATTACTCGAGTACCAACCATCAGATAAGATTTTGTACTATATATCGAGAGTTCTCATTGCCTCGTGATTGTATTAGAGTTTCATACATGGGTAATCTAAATTATAGATGATATAAGGGAAGACATGGATATGGTGCAGTATACCAAATGTATTGGAAAAGAATCATATGAATTTGAAAATTTGTAATGAGGACATAGAGTAGAATATAAATAGATAATGATGTGGGTACACCCTAAAGGGGGGAAGCGGATAAGAGAAATGCAAGTGTAAGATGAAATCAACTGACACTGCAACACGTTTTATGTGAATACTTAAACTTTAAGTGAGATCCCTTGCTGAAACAAGTTAGTGAGATTTGAAGGCCAGCGATAAACGGATAGAAGCCAAGATGGTATTTGAGTGCAATAAAGATGTTGGCAACAGAGTTGTATGCTAAGGATATTGTGACTTATAAGTAGCAAAGAAGAAGGAATAGGGAATCTCCTATAGTAGAATATGAGAAAAATGAATGGTGAATAGGGGAAGAGAAAGGAGTATGACGAAATAGACAGCAAGTGAGTGTTAGTACAATAAGATATGTAGAGCAAAATAAGCCAGGAGAAGGAAAGACTACGACTAAGATTGGATGCACTTTGTACAAATTGTACACGAATAGTTATGCAACCTACGAATAATTGTATGCTAAGAATGAGACCAAGCGAGTACTTGATAAGAAGAGTAAGAATTCAGTAACAACAATGCGGTTGCGATATTTTGGATACATCAAAGAAAGGTGTAAGATGGTTTGAGGCAAAACTACAGAGATATAATTAGTACTAAGGGCAAAACCAATAGTTGGGCCCCGATACCATTGTAAAGGTACAAGAGAAGAATACAAGGCAAAGCATAAAGACTAGTGGAACGATGCTAAGGTATTTTTTGGGCTGATTTGAGCACCTACACATACTCTTGTAAAGATTGCAATAGGATGCGTGATAGGAGAACTAAGAGTAAATTTGAGTAAAGGGGCAATAGAAGAGTTTGAGTAAAAAATAGAGAAACGACACGAGATAATATGCCTAAAGTATTGCCAGTTAAGGTAAGGGAGATTACGAAATGATTTAACCGAGACAATCAGAACAAGCGGGTTACTGGTTACTAGATGATAGTAGAGTTATAATATGAGGGGACCCTAGCGCTATTTGATAGCCAACCCTAAAAATCGAGATCAAGAAATAAAAGCAAGTGATAGTTAAAGACCTTTAAAAGAAAGTCAGAAAGTGACACGTGATGCTGAGGATTTCAGAATACGGACAGTCACAGCGGAGTAAAGCAAGGATATTAGAGTACAAGAATGTTACCCTCTGGGAAATTTCATTTTAACCGTAGAGTCTGTGAGGGGTCTACAAATACCGGAGGTATAAAATACTCCAAGAATTGCAAAATATAATAGACCGATGAGGGATGTCTGCGCGTTACAAGATCTTGTTTAAAGATAAGAAGGTAAAGTGAAGTGAACGAATCATCATCTCAAGGGAGTAATTATAGAAAAATAAAGAGTCGAGTCAATGAGTGACAGTATAATTGAACAGTATGCAGACAAGGGAAAGAGTAACCCTTCAGCAGGAGAGCTCGCAATACAACTGACAACCGACTGCGAAATAAAGACGAGAGTAAAGATAACGACGTGGAATTATTGCCTCGCGAGGCGAGAGAAAAAAAGAAATATTACAGGAATGGTTACTTAGAGATCAGAAATACGTTATAGTGAATTGAAGGGAATCGACCAACGAAAGAGGCATGTGAAGGCATAATTCAATAAAAGAACACTTGAGAAAGTATTGGGAGTTCAGGACCAGTTTAACATTCGAGGATGAATGTTCTAAAGGGGGGAAGGATGTTATACCCCGTATTTTTATACGTCGAATTATTCGCAAGCAAATCGACTCAAGTTAAAGACGGGATTACTTTCGGACATGAAATAGGAACTTTTAATTTTCAATTTTAATTATTACACAAATTTTTTATAAATTTTATTTAGTGTAGAAATATTATTGGAAATTAGGGACTAATTAATTTTGATTAGATTATTAAGTAAGGATTATTAATATATTAAAATTAATTAATTTAATTATTAGAAGTGGGCCCCACCCGAAAGTTAATAATAATAATAATAATAATAATAAAAATTCAAGAAAGCATTTGGTGAGTCATTAGGGGTGGGGGACGTGTGTCAATACAAGAATCATCATAGATATAGTTGAAAAAATGATCAATTCAATCCATTTTACAAAATTAATGTTAGGAAAGAAAAAACAAAAGAAAGAGAACTTCCATGGCTGCTCTCGGCCAGCCATGGCTGAATGACAAAAATGTTTTGTTGCATATTTTGAACAAGTTCCAAGTGAATTACAAATTCAAGGAGGTGATAGCAACATTGGATATTGAATTGAGGAAGAAGAAATGGTGAAATTGGAGCAATTAAGTGTAGTAATTCCTCCGAGAAAATTAAGGTAAGATTTTCTTGTTTTGTAGTATAATTGTATTAATGGTGTTGTAATTGAGGGATTAAAATTGGATTGGATGAAATTGGAAGTAAGAAATTCCATGAAATAGTTGTTATTCGAGATTGTGGGTTGAAAAGTATTAAAAAGGGTTATTGGATTGTTAGAGTTGTTTATGGGCTGAATGGTAAGGGTTCTATATGAATATTGCTATTACTGTCATTGTTGGTATTTCTGTGATAACAGGAGGATAATTGGAAGTTCGGGTTAGGCGAATATATAGGGGAAATGCTGCCCGATTTCCGTTAAGTTCTTAAGTAATGAAAAACCCTAATCGAGAAAGTATAAGTTAAAGAATGAGTTCTATAAGCGATGGGCTGAGGAATTACGAACTAGAAAGTATAGTTACTAACGATAGCGTTACTTTTATATTAAATAGGCCAAAGGGGCGACGAAGCGAACGGGTTTGCGATTAATCGTTAACAGGTATGTAAAGCTGTCCCTTCTTTCTTTTGGCATGTCTTATATTTAAGTGACGAATGATATGAGCTTTGGGGTAATTCTATTCATAAGTTTCGAGTGTGATTCATGATTCTTATTCACTTCTTGATGTGAGAACTCTTAAAATGATTGAGCTTCGCTCTTCAGTTTTCTATACGTTGGATAGTAGTCGATATATATAAGCTCCTATTCTTAAAAACACTACGATAACTCATGTCTTTGACTTCTATAATTTGTTTCATACGATATTGACATATGTCTATGACGCCTAAGGCTCTTTTGACATTATTTATGATGACATTCGGGGGATATTTGATATGATTGTCACTATTGATACTCAGGTGTTAATCCCTTCTTCTTATTATGTTTGAGTCTTGATAATGTTTTAAATTGCATATGGTTGCTCACTACTCTGCTCGTGCATGCCTCAATATGTCCTTCACCGAGTCTTGGGCGGGGTATGTTATCGTGCACAGTCTCACTGCATTGTTCACCGAGTTCCTCACTAGAGGGTCGGAATATGATATATATATATATATATATATATATATATATATATATATATATATATAGTTATGCTGTGTTATGGCGTTATGCTGTGTTTATGGAGTTATGCTGTGTTATGGCGTTATGATGTGCTTATGGAGTTATGCTGTGTTATGGCGCCAAAGATGGGGTGGCGACCATGTTCACCGAGTCCCATAATGGGCCGGGTATGATATATAATATTGACATGCATGATTTATGTTTCAAAAGGGCAAGTGTTTTGGTATTCTGGACATTGTACTTGTTTTCTGTACCCCCTATTTCAGTTACGATCCTTTTACTGTATTTCATGCTTTATATACTCAGTATATATTCCGTACTGACCCCCTATCTTCGGGGGGCTGCGTTTCATGCCCGCAGGTACAAATAGTCGGTTTGGTGGCCCTTCAGCATAGGACTTCTACTCAAGTGTCTTGAAGAGCTCCGTTGTTCTGGAGTCTAGACTTTTGGTACAGATCTTATGATATATATGTATATGTTTAACCAGGGGTACGACGGGGCCCTGTCCCGTCATATTTCGCTATCGATACTCTTAGAGGTCTGTAGACATATGTGTGGGTTGTGTATAAGTTCTGTTCAGCTGTGTCTAAACGTTGTGCCATGTATATGTTCGTCTGTAATGGCATCCTTGTCGGCTTGCATATGACATGATATTGATGTGTAGTGGCAGCCTTGTCGGCTTGCGTATCATTTTATGATCTGATTAGTTTTGACTCCTCAGGAGACAGTCTATCTGGATATATATATATATATATATATATATATATATATATATATATATATATGATGTTATGAACCGTTAGAGTTCTTTCGTAAGTTATCACATTGTTCGTAGTTTCAGTTTGGCTATATATAACAGGTACGTGTACGGGTGTCCAGGTCGGGCACTAGTCATGGCCCACGGGGTTGGGTCGTGACAGGGGTGTGAAGTGGAAGTGAAATAAAATGAACCTTGGTCCCTTTATTTAATGATTCATTTTCAGCCCCGACCCAATATACGGACCAATATACGGTCCGTATCTATTGTACGAACCGTATGTTTGGTCATACCTTTGGTCCAGAGACTTGAGCCATTCTGGGCTGATTATACGGTCCCAAACATACGGACCGTATAATGTATACGGCCAGTATGTTTGGCCGTATAATCCCCAGTGATCTCGAAATTCGTTTCGTCAATTCGTTGATCTCCAATCCTTGTGGAACCTTCTTAACACTTGTTCAACACTTCAATACCAATCTAAGGGACGTTATCACACTTCTCCAAGACATCATTAAGTTCTCGTTAACTCATTACTCGCATTTCCTTTCCAATACTTATCAAATACTTTGCGTTATCTTAGCCAACTTTCTCGTCTTACATCGGATGCCTTTGAAATCTCACTTAGGGTCGTTAAACGTCATTTCTTACTCATGGAAACATTATACACTCGTACTCGTCACTAGTTCATTCGCTTCCGTACCAACGGAGGATGTTCCGAGGTGTAACAGTTTGGGTTGACGAATGCACCGGCAGTATTTATGGATTTGATGAATAACTTGTTCAGGGCTTTCCTAGATCTGTTCGTGATTGTGTTTATTGATGATATTCTGGTATATTCTCGATTAGAGGCAGAGCATGCAGACTATTTACGTGCTGTTCTTAAAGTTCTCCAAGATTGGAAGCTATATGTAAAGTTCTCTAAATGTGAGTTCTGGTTAAACTCTGTGACTTTTTTGAGGCATATTATTTCAGCTGACGGTATCAGGGTGGATACATAGAAGATTGAATTCCTGAAGAATTGGCCTAAACCCTCAACACCGAATGAGGTTCGTAGTTTTCTAGGCTTGGCAGGTTATTATAAGAGATTTGTAGAGGGCTTTTCCTCCATTTTGGCACCACTGACGAAGCTGACTTAGAAATTAACTAAGTTCCAGTGGACAAAATCTTATGAGCGTATTTTTCATGAGTTGAAGAACAGATTGGCTTCGGCTCCTATTTTGACACTTCCGGAGGGATCAGAAGGCTGTGTTATTTATTGTGATGCTTCAGATGCTGGGTTAGGTGTTGTGCTGATGCAGCATGGTAAAGTTATAGCTTATGCTTCAAGGCAGTTGCAGAAGCATGAGAAGAACTATCAAACCCATGATCTAGAGTTAGCCGCGGTGATTCATGCATTGAAGATGTGGAGGCACTACTTGTATGGCGTTCATGTTGATATCTACATGGACCATAAGAGCTTTCAGTATATCTTTAAGTAGAAGGAGTTGAATTTACGTCAAAGGCGATGGTTGGAGCTATTGAAGGATTATGATGTCAATATCTTATATCATCCTGGGAAGGCGAACGTAGAAGCCGATGCCCTTAGCCGTAAGACCATTGGTAGCTTGTCTTATGTTCAGCCAGAGAAAAGGGAGCTAGTTCGTGAGCTTTAGCAGTTAGCTAGCCTAAGAGTTCGGTTGTTGAACTTGGGAGATACAGAGGTTACTATTCAGGACTCAGCGGTTTCATCTTTAGTAGCCGAGATTAAGGGGCGCCAGTACGAGGATCCTATGTTAGTTTGTTATAGCGACACAGCTCTTCAGAAGAAAAAGTCACCATTTGAGATTGTTGAAGATGGAGTTCTTAGATATCGAGACAGACTATGTGTTCTTGGTGTTGCAGGGCTACGTCGTCAGATTATGGGAGAGGCTCATTACTCCCGTTATTCTATTCATCCGGGGATGACAAAAATGTATCATGACATTAAAGAAGTTTATTGATGGGATGGAATGAAGAAAGACATAGCAGAGTTCGTAGCCCAATGTCCTAATTGCGAGCAAGGATTGAGCATCAGAAGCCCGGTGGATTATTGCAGGCTATTGAGATTCCAATGTGGAAATGGGAAGCAATAAATATGGATTTCATTAAAGTCTTACCTCGTTCTCAGCTTAAGTTTGATTCCATACGGGCGATTGTTGATAGACTTACAAAATCAGCCCATTTTCTGCCTGTCAGGACTACTTACTCAGCCGAGGATTATGTGAAGCTTTAGGATTATGTGAAGCTTTATATCAAGGAGATAATACGACTCTATGGTGTTCCGATATCCACCATCTCCGACAGGGGTGTGCAATTTACAACTAACTTTTGGAAGTCCTTTCAGAAGGGTTTGGGGACTCAGGTGAGTCTTAGCACCGTATTCCACCCCTAGACAGACGGGCAGGCTGAGCATACTATTCAAAACATTGAGGATATGTTACGGGCATGTGTGATAGACTTTGGAGGTAGTTGGGATGATTACTTGCCGCTTATTGAGTTCATGTACAATAACGGTTATCATTCCAGTATCCAGATGGCTCTGTATGAGGCTTTATCTGGGCGAAAGTGTAGGTCACCTATTGGATGGTTCGAGGTGGTGGAGACCAAGTTAGTAGGGCCAGACCCGATTCCGCAAGCAGTTGAAAAAGTCAAGCTTATTCAGGATCGATTGTTGGCAGCTCAGAGTCGTCAGAAGTCTTATGTAGATAATTATCGATGAGACTTAGAGTTCCAAGTTGATGACTGTGTATTCTTGAAGGTGTCGCCTGTTAACACCTACTTTTTGACCTCCCGTAATTTATTTTAAGTGCTCATAATCCTTGGACAGTAAATAAAATCAACTGCGTAACCTAAAGGGTCTAGGTAATTTTTTTTATGAAATTATTTGGGATAATATCTCACCTTTTCAAATTGATAAAGAAGCCTGCAGGGTAATTTTAATTTTTGTAGAAATTAATGATATTCAAAGAATTTTCTTTTATTACTGAAATTAATCAAAGGGGGCAAGAAAACCCTTTTTGATAATCATTTGTGTCATTAATTAAATCAAGAAAAAATTAGATTAATAGATGATTTTATTCCATATTACTGTCCAAGGTATTTTGGGTAATTAAAAGAATTGATCATTTTACCCTTTAAATCTTGATTCTGTGTGTATTTGCATAGTTGATTAATTTTTTTTATCTGGTTAATCGAAAGAAGTATCTGCAAAATGATTTCTATTTTCATTTATGAATCATGTTTTAAATTATTTAAGTCCTAATGGACTATTAATTAGTTTGCTTTATTTATTAGTTTATTTTTCCCCAACCTTTTATGCATATATATATGTATACACCATGTAT